>NC_091455.1:145081775-146281775 GCF_027789765.1 Dendropsophus ebraccatus | reverse complement strand
TTTGCTTCGGGGGTTCTCGACAGGACATCCCGCCCAGGTTAGACCAAGTTTTAGTGTAAAAAAAAATGACATTTTCATGGCAAATTGTGCCTGTCACCAGTCGGATCCATGTGCTCACTTTACCCCTTGTTACATTCCTTGAGGGATGTATTTTCTATAATGGGGTCATTTGTGGGGGGTTTACAATGTTTTGGCAGCACTGGGGCTCTGCGAACCCGACATGGCCTTCGTCCTCCATTCTGGCTAAATCCAGCTTCCAAAATCCAAATTGCGCTCCTTCCCTTTGGAGGCTTTCCGTGCGCCGGCTTTGCATTTTGTATCCACATGTGGGGAACTCCTGTAATCGCGGGATATTGATCTACATGAATAGTGTTTATTTTTCTTTTAACCCCTTGTGAACATGAAAAATTCAAAGTTACACAAACGTTTTAGTGTAAAAAAATCTAATTTTTCATTTTCATGGCACATTTCCACAGTTCCACATTTGTGTCTGTCACCAGTGGGGTCCATATGCTCACTATACCTCTTGTTACATTCATCGAGGGGTGTAGTTTCCTAAATGGTTTCACTTTAGGGGTGATTGTTAGGTTTTGGCACCCCAGAGCCTCTGCCAACCAGAAGTGGTACTTTGAAAATTGGCCAAATGTAATGGAGGCTTCAAAATTCACTAGGCGCTCCTTTATATCTGAGGCTTGTGGTTGAGTCAAATAGCGCAATAGCACATATCATATATTTCTACAAACTGCAGAAACGGGGCAATAAAAATTGTGGTGCATTTATCTGGAAATAGTTTTTCTATTATAAAAAATTATGGATCACAATATAATTTCTGCAAAGAAAATGGAAATTTTCAATTTTCTTACACACTTAGCTTTTATTTCTGTGACTCACCTAAAGGGTTAAAAAACTTTCTGGAATTGATTTTGAACAATTTGGGGGGTGCAGTTTCTGAAATGGGGTGCTTAGGGGGCTTCATAATATACAGCCCCCTCAAATCCACTTCAAACGTGAACTGGTCCCTTGCCAAATCTGATTTTTAAATTCTTCGGAAAATTTGGCAAAAAGCTGCTAAACTTTGAAGCTTTCTATTGTCTTAAAAAAGTGAAGGCAAGTTTAATAAATGTCACCAAGATAAAGTAGACATGTTGCTAATGCTTTTTAATATATAATTTATGTGGCATAACTATTTTCCATGCTAAGAGAAAATTTCAAAGTTAGAAAAATGTAATTTTTCAAGTTATTTTGTTTTTCCCCCCACAAAGATTCATTATAATTATCGACTCCAATTTACCAGAAATATAAAGTACAACATGTCACGAGTACAACATTTTGGGCTCCGTCCTTAAGAGGTTAAGAGTTATTTGGTTTAAGAACGTTTCGGTTTAAGAGCTCACAGTTTTTCAAAATTGTAACTTGGATTAAGAGCATTGCTTTGGTTTAAGAGCTCCCTGTACTGAGTGGGAGCGGAGCGGGGGAGGGGCATGGTCTGCAAAGGGAGGTCTACAGTCCTGTATTATGACCCAGGAAGTCTCCCTCTCCATCCAAATTATAGCAGATGCACTTCAGGCTGGGGCTTGCATCAGGGGACAGGACTGTGGAGGTAATCTCTCCATAGCTGTAACCCTTCTCTCCCCACACAAAGAGTGTTGCATGTATGTGGCCACATCTGCCCTGCTCATTCCTTCGTACTCCCTGCAGTCTCTGTCATCCCTTGTGTTTCCCATTCTCTCCATTTCTATAAGTGCCTATATGCTAGAATGTGCCTGCATTTATACTCAGCCATACACTCTGCGGTATAGAAATTACAAAAGCCCTGCTTCTCTATTCTATCCTGTTGTACTACCCTACTGCATTATGGGGATCTGCAGTTTCATCCTGTATCTACAAACTGTGGCTGTTTTTCAGGTTTATGCACTTACAACACATTATATACCAGATGCTGATACTATGCTGTACAGTAACTTATAATATCACAGATTCAGATGTTTCTCATTGTTTGTTTCATCTGTTCTACATGTTATTTAGAATAAAAATCATTATTTGTGCTTTGGTTTAAGAGTAGATTTGGATTATAAGCATGGTCCCTGAACGAATTATGCTCGTAATCCAAGGCCCCACTGTATTACTGAAAGTAAAAGATGCTGCTGGGAACATAACAAACATATATTCTTACTTGTCTTGCTCTGCTACTTCTACCGGTTTAAAGGCCGCCCCATGTCTGCCGCTGTCGTCTTCTTCAAACCTCTGCTGATGTGCTGTGCAGACAGGAAATCTATGCTGTATATGCTGAGAAAAATCAGGTAAGGCTTAGCACTCACAATTCTTCTCTTGCACTCAATGGGGGAGATTCTCAAAGTGGTGTGAAGTAGAATTGTCTTAGTTGTCCCTAGCAACCAATCATCTTTAACATTTAATTCCTCACAGATTCTGTGGAATCTTATTGGTTGCTAGGGGCAACTAAGACAACTCTACTTCACACCAGTTTGATAAATCTCCCCCTATGTCTTTTTATTTAATTAAGCAACATATTCCTACACATTACATATCATTTAAAGAACACAATAGTTGCCAGTTTATGACTTCATCAATTACTCCATACAGTAATAATGAAAAAAATTACAATTAAAACATAAGATACACAAAGAATAAACAACAATGTAATAAAATCATAAATTAAGGTTGCTCACTAAGGTCAGTATCTGTGAAAAAAGGAACAAAGAGTGAAACAAAAAATATCACTATTAGTGATGAGCGAACATGCTCGTCTGAGCTTGGTACTCGTTTGAGTATTAGGGTACTCGATGGTACTCGTTACTTGGACGAGCATCTCGCGATACTCGAGAAAATCTCATCATCCGTTTCCTGTAAGTTTCCTCAGCCAATAAACATGCAGGACACTCTTTGGTACATCCTGCGATTACGTGGGACCCATACTTGTCGATTGCAGCGATTGGTTGGCCAGATCAGATGACCCTGCCATATAAAAATCTTGGCCGCCGAGGCTTGGCTCACATGCATGCTGGAACAGATTAGGGACAGAGCTGCTGCTGGTCAGGGAGAGCGTTAGGGAGGGAATTAGCGTTCCAGTAGGCAGGGAATACAAGCGAAACAACCAAACAGCCCTTGTAAGGGCTTCAAATCATTTTTGTAAATTGTATAACTACAGACTGCTGGCTGGGACTTGCAGTGCAGCTACCACGATTTCAGCAGCACACTGTAGTGATCGGCTGCTGGCAGAAAGGGGACATTAGGTGTTGCATACAGACCCCTAAGAAGTGCTCAGTACTATTTTATTGGGCCCTCTACTATATTTTCTGATTTTACACAAGGCATATCTAAGTTCACTACTGCTTGTTCAGTGTAAAAGGGGTGTCACAGAGTGTATAGGTGCAGCCACCAAGAGATTGTATCCCACAGCCCCCTAAAAACTGGTGGGCCCTCTACTATATTTTTTTGATTTCTGTATTTCTTACGCAAGGCATATCTAAGTTCACTACTGCTTGTTCAGTGTAAAGGGGGTATCACAGAGTGTATAGGTGCAGCCACCAAGAGATTGTATCCCACAGCCCCCTAAAAACTAGTGGGACCACTAGTATATTTTCTGATTTCTGTATTTCTTACTCAAGGCATATCTAAGCTCCATACTGTGCAGTGTCCAAAAAATGGTGAACCCCAGGGGTAAGGGTCGAGAACGAGGGCACGGGGTTCCAAGCGATGCAGTTAGCAGAGGCTGTGGTTCAGGAGAGGGTGATAAACCCGCACCCGTTGAGGAGGGAACAGTGGCACAGCGCAAACGTTCACTCCCTAGCTTCTTCTTGCAACTTCTCAGGGTACACCACTATTGAAACCACAGCAGTGTGAACAGGTGATCACGTGGATAGCCGATAATGGGTCCAGTAACTTATTCACCACCCAGTCTTCCATGCAGTTCAGCCATGCTACCCAAGGGAGTGGAACCCTTGCTCCATTAGCTCAGCCTCCTTCCCCACAGCCTGACCCATCCAGGGAAAGAAGGGATTCAGATCCACCACCATGCTCCCAGGAACTCTTTTCTAGACCCTTCCCTGAGTCAGAGTAACCAGAGCAGTCGATCTGTCCCGATGCCCAAACTATGCAGCTCACGCAGTCAGTGGGTGATGAGAGTGGGGACTTACAAGCGGGTTTGGAACAGATGTCTCATGATGATGATGATGATGATGATGATGATGATGAGACCTGGTTGTCAGACAGTGAGGTTGTTGTCATGGATGTAACTCAAAGTGGGGAGCAGAGTGAGGAATTGGAGGAAGAGCTGGTGGATGAGGACGAGTTGACTGACCCGAGCTGGGTGGAAAAGCCTAGCGAAGACAGTGCTTCTGAGGGGGAGGCAAGTTCACCTGCAGTACCGGTTAGAAGAGCAAGAGGGGTGGGCAGAGGGAGAAGCAGGGGCAGAGTCAGTAGATCAGCAACTGTTTTATGGCCAGGCCTAGATGTTACCAAGTCTAGAGGTTTTTAAAGAAACTGCGGATGACCGACAGACTGTAGTGTGCAACGTGTGCCACACATGGATCAGCAGTGGAGCCACCACTACCAGCCTAACCACTACCAGCATGCGCAGGCATATGAGTGCTAAACACCCCACTCGATGTAACCAGCTGGTAGGCTGGTAAGCGCACTGATAAGCGTACCCGCCTGTCAACTGACAGGCTGACGTTTATAAAAATGAACAAAACCTGGATTTCACTGGAATTCAACTGTCCACCCGGGGAAAGCAGCTCATCATGAAGATCCTTGGTATCTCCAATTCTCAGGCAACAGCCAAGTCTTCTTCCGCCATGCTGTGTCTGGCCTAATTTTTTGGAGGCTCACTTGCTACCTCACTCACTTTTAAGGGTTCTCTGTGTCCTCACTGCCATGCTCTGACGTCACTACGTCTGCGGAGAAGTGGGACTGGTTGCCAGGGGCCCACCGATCGCATCACTGGCAATAAGCCAGCCGTGTTATCTTTTTTTATGTAGCTGTGGACAGGGCCTCAAAACCCCCGGTCGATCTGCATCAGGTGTACCCTTGATGGTGACTGACAGCTGGCCTAGCCAGTTAGCTGTCAGCACCTAGGTTCGTGTCCACTATAAATCCCAGCCCTTGGCCTCACTCCAATTTTTTGGGAGGCTCACTTGCTTCCTCACTCACTTTAAATAGTTCTCTGTGTGCTCACTGCCATGCTGTGTCTGGCCTAATTTTTGGGAGGCTCACTGGCTACCGCTTCTACCTTGGTCACTCTGTTCTTACCGCCATGCTTTGTCAGGCTAAATTTTGGGGTGGTTCATATGCTACCTCTGTTTTTAATGGTTCTCTGTGTCCTTACCGCCATGCTGTGTCAGAATAAATTTTGAGGTGGTTCATATGCTATGTCTGTTTTTAATGGATCTCTGTGTCCTCACTGCCATGCTGTGTCAGGCAAAGTTTTTGAGTGGTTCATCATATGCTCCCTCTGTTTTAATGGTTCCCTGTGTTCTCACTGCCATGCTGTGTCAGGCTGAGTTTTTTGGGTGGTTCATATGCCTACCTCTGTTTTAACCAGGCTGCTGCTCAGAATTTGGCATAATGGTACAATTAGGCAGCCTCAAAGGCATCCATACATGCTGCCCCTGCTGTTTCCTGTCCATTCCGTGGTATTTCCATTATTTTCTTAGGTTGACTGGTTTTCACACGACCTTTCCTCTACCGAACTTGGGTCCCCTACAAAAATCTATCTGGGTACCCCCACTTTCTAAACCTTCCCTCCATTTCACATCAAAACAATGATCATAACAATAATTTTTGGACGTCTTTTATAGACAGCGGACATTATTTTTTAGTTGTTCACACACAGTTTTTCTTTTTCCCCCGTCTTTTCACCAGTTTTACTTTTGAATTCTATGAATTTTCAATTAATGAAACACCTAAAGGGCAATTAGTCCACCTAAAGTAGAATAATGTACCAGAGAAATGACAGACGTAATTTTGAACTCAACAGTAAGGAAAACACAGCCTTATACTATACTACTAATATAATATTTTTTGCAATACCTATAAATCTGTCATTTTGCATTTTATACATTACAATGACAGCTGTTGGTATATTATTTTAGTTCAGACCCTTTTGTGTAGCAAATACACTGAAAGGATGGTGAAAAAAAAAATAGTGTCAACAACTAAAATGTCCACAAATGATTGTCATGGACATTACTTTGCCGTCCGCATAAAATACACTATGGGGGACATATAGGGGACATTTATTAAGTCCGATGTTTTCTGCGCTGGATTTAAAAATGTCCCTGCAGCTCCGACACTACGGAAATTTATGTAGAGGTGGACTGCCTCTACATAAATCCCATGCACACCGGTGCGCAGGGCAAAAAACCTACACCAGCTGAGAGCTGAAAACAATGATGATGGTGCGGACCCCCATCCGCGCCCCCCGTTCCGCCCCCTCCACACACCCCTTCCGCCCCCCCCCCCAGCGTACCCGGCGGAAAGTGCCTATTTGCAAATATTTTATTCGCAAATCAGCCCTTTGCGAAAAAAAATCATTCGCAAATGGGCACTTTCCGACAAAAAAACACAATTCGCCGCTTGATACATGTCTTCCTATGTGTATTGGGTCTCCGTCTTTCCATTGACATTAATGAATTCCATTGACTTCAATGAATTCCATTGACTTCAATTAATTCCAATGACTTAAAGGGGAACTCTAGGTAGAGGTTAAAAAAAAGTGAAACTTCTGCAGAAGCATTAAGCATTACTTACCTATCTATTCCATTTTTGAAACTACCAAAAATCCATTTGTTTGGGTTTTTTTTGTTCTGTTTTGTGTTTCTGCACTTCCTGGTTTATCAGTTGTACACAGTACTACAGGTTCCAGAATGCAATGCTTTCCCTCATCACAGTCCCCCACCCTGCCTATTCCCCACCCAAAGCTGTTGCAGAACATCTTGGCTGTGTTCAAACATTGCAGTTTCATTGTGTTACTAAATTATTTGCAGTAATTTATGATTTTATTGTGGTCCCACCCACCCAGCGCGCTGTATTCTCTACCTGTAAAACCACACAGCACGCTGTATTCTCTACCTGTAACACCACACAGCACGCTAAATTCTCTATCTGTAACACCACACAGCACACTGTATTCTCTACCTGTAACACAACACAGCACGCTATATTCTCTAGCTGTAACACCACACAGCACGCTATATTCTCTACCTGTAACACCACACAGCACACTGTATTCTCTACCTGTAACATCACACAGCACGCTGTATTCTCTACCTGTAACATCACACAGCACACAGCTAACATTGTTTCAGTAATTGCTCCATTAACACAGGTGTGGGTGTTGATGAGGACAGGGCTGGAAATCAATCTGTCATGATTAAGTAAGAATGACACCACTGGACACTTTAAAAGGAGGCTGGTGCTTGGCATCATTGTTTCTCTTCTGTTAACCATGGTTATCTCTAAAGAAACACGTGCAGTCATCATTGCACTGCACAAAAATGGCCTAACAGGAAAGAGTATCGCAGCTAGAAAGATTGCACCTCAGTCAACAATCTATCGTATCATCAAGAATTTCAAGGGGAGAGGTTCAATTGTCAAAAAGGCTCCAGGGCACCCAAGAAAGACCAGCAAGTGCCAGGACTGTCTCTTAAAAGTGTTTCAGCTGCGGGATTGGGCTACCAGCAGTGCAGAGCTTGCTCAGGTACTGTATGGCAGCAGGCAGGTGTGAGTGCATCTGCAGGCACTGTGAGGCGGAAACTCTTGGAGCAAGGCCTGGTCTCAAGGAGGGCAGCAAAGAAGCCACTTCTCTCCAGAAAAAACATCAGGGACAGACTGATATTCTGCAAAAGGTACAGGGAGTGGACTGCTGAGGACTGGGGTAAAGTCATTTTCTCTGATGAATGCCCTTTCCGATTGTTTGGGACATCTGGAAAACAGCTTATTTGGGGAAGACGAGGTGAGCGCTACCACCAGTCTTGTCTCATGCCAACTGTAAAGCATCCTAAAACCATTCATGTGTGGGGTTGCTTCTCAGCCTAGGGAATTTGCTCTCTCACAGTCTTGCCTAAAAACACAGCCATGAATAAAGAATGGTACCAGAATGTTCTCCAAGAGCTACTTCTCCCAACCGTCCAAGAGCAGTTTGGCGATCAACAATGCCTTTTCCAGCATGATCCCATTGAGAACTTGTGGTCAATCATCAAGAGACGGGTGGACAAACAAAAACCAACAAATTCTGGCAAAATGCAAGCATTGATTGTGCACGAATGGACTGCGATCAGTCAGGATTTGGTCCAGAAGTTGATTGAGAGCATGCCAGGGAGAATTGCAGAGGTCCTGAAGAAGAAGGGTCAACACTGCAAATATTGACTTGCTGCATTAACTCATTCTAACTGTCAATATAAGCTTTTGTTACTCATAATATGATTGCAATTATATTTCTGTATGTAATAAAAACATCTGACAAACACACATGAAAAGCAGAGGGCAGCAGATCATGTGAAAATATAATATTTGTGTCATTCTAAAAACTTTGGCCATGACTGTACTTTTAATAGAAAACAAGTTTTTCTTATCTGGAGTTCCCCTTTAATTATAGTTAAAGGGGTAGTGCGGTGTTTGACTATTATTCACTAAATAACATACATTACAAAGTTATACAACTTCGTAATGTGTGTTATTTAAGTGAATGGCCCCCAGTTATGCTCAGCCAATCGCGGCTGAGCAGCTTATGATGCGGCAGAGGGGGTCGGCACGAGGAACTGCTGGAGCGGTTCGGCCGGCCTCCCGAAGATGATGTCGTCGACACAAAATGGCGCCCGGGGTTGACAGCGAACACGTAAGTATAATGCACCAACACTTCCGGGGTGAGGGGAACACGGGGAAGGGGGCCATTCATTGAACACACATTACAAAGTTGTATAACTTTTTTGATGTGTGTTATTTAGTGAATAAAGGTTAAATGCCACACTACCTCTTTAAGTAATAATAGGCTTTTGTTTTAAAAAAAGAAAAAGTGGATGTGATCATAGCCTATAGGTTTTCCCATATTGAGCATGTCCGTATTTGTCAGTATTTGGCCAGGTTGCAGTAAAAAAAGCTTTTTTGTATAATGTATAGGGCAGAGCACCAGTATAATGGGTGCGGTACATGTAGGATTATATTCTAAATATTTAACTTTAAAAGACCTTTTTTTTTGTGTGTGTGTGTGTGTGGGGGGGGGGGGGGCTATTGAATAAAGAAATGTTTTTCTTGACCACATCCTTTATTTTCTATATGGATATTTAATATAGGAATAACAAATACTGGGATTTGTAAACAACAAACAGAGTAGGTCGAGCCTAAAAATTAATATTATTGAAATAGCTGTGGAACAAATGGTTTTATTCATGCTATAACATATGATACTTAAGTTACACACCAGAATGTAACACACACTTCCTAAAAATAATTTATGGGGTCCTATTAAGGGCAGATAGTAACCTGAGGGTGTGAAAAGACATAGTCAAGGTGAAAAACATGAGGATTCTGTGTTAGGGGCTGACATCATTGTGTTGGAACATGGTCCCTGTCTGATGCTGTCATCTCCTAGAGGCCCTTAAATTTAATGCTGATGTTTCACAGCACAAACCAAGAAAAAAATAATTAAAAAAATCATTTACTGAACTCTGCTGCATTTTGGAATGTAAGTAACAATATTTATATAAAAAAAATTTCATTCAGTAGCAACGTAAAAATAAAAGAAAAAAAATTACAAAATTAAAATGCATAATGTAGATTGTATCCATATATATCTTAATTTTGGAAGAATGAACTGTTATCTACTAAGATATTTATGTTTGTTCTGTAGTGTGGTCGCACACAATGAGTATGGTTCCTACAGCCGTGCAATAACTGAGCATACACACTTATAACAACGACATCTTGTGGTGAAACTCCGGTACTACTACATTACCACTTATACTTAAAAGTACAGGCTTTTCGAAGCGTGTAAATAATAGCAACACCCGTGGTGGGACAACACGCAACTTCAATCAGTAGTTCACTTTAGTGAGATTAGGTAGGTATTAGGTAGATGTCCCTAGTAGGTAGATAATTACCTTAATAAGGTGGAGGCCCTCCTGAGGGTAAATAATCCTCCTCTAATTAAGTAGATGCCCCCAGTAGATAGATGACCCTCATCCAATAGGTAAATTTTCCCAGTATGTAGAATCCCTCCCACATTATGTAGATGTCCTCAATAGTAGATAACCACTGTTAGGTAGATGCTCCCCTAGGTAAAACCCCTCCATTAAGTAGATGTCCCGAGTAGGTAGATAATTTCCCCCAGTTAAGCACATGCCTCTAGTAGGTAGGTAATGCCTGTCCATTTGGTAGATGCCCCAGTAAGTAGCTTACTCCCAATTAGCTAGATGCCCCTAGTAGGTAGGAAATCCCTTTTCAATTAGGTGAATCCCCAATAGGCAAATGATTTCCCTCCCCATAAGGTGGATGTCACCAGTATGTATACCCCCCACCCCCATACACACACAAACACACACACACACACACACACACACACACACACACACACACTTAAGTGGATTCCCCTAGAAGGTAGGTAATCCTCTGTCAATTAGGTATAGTAGATGCCCCCTTTGAGTAGATAATCCCCCACATTAGATGGATTCCCCAGTAGTAATATCCCCCTATTACGTATATGCCTCTGGTAGGTAGGTAATCCCCTAGATAGATGCCCCCAGTAGAAAGGTTATCCCCATTTGGCTAATGACCCCAGTAACTAGATAAAATCCCCCTCCTAAAATGAAAACACCCTCAGTAGGTAACTAATCCCCCATTGGATGTCCCCTAAAATGATGTAAATGGAATGTGACTGTACTAGAAGCGCTAGGAGCAAGGAGCTCAAATACTGGACTCCCTGCTCCTCTATATTCTGCAGTGCACGCTATTGGTATAGGACACCATGGGACGTACAGGAGCTCCTGTTAACCACTGGATTCCCTGCTTGGTATGATACCAATTGGTGATGCGTCCATCTTTACACTGCCGCTTAACATTCTGTGCACCCAGGGCAATACCCCCTCCCCATAAAAAAGTTAGTTGCAAATATAGTCAGAAAAACAAGGATCAGGAAATTTCCAAAGCTGAGCTCATCACTATATCTGGCCATTTCTATGCTAGTATATTAGTGCGGAACAGTAATCATAACTCAAAATGTATGCTAACATAGCAAAGGCCAGACACAGTGATGGATTCAGCTTTGAATGCCTTTGATTTCTTTCACATTCAAAAACGTGTGTCGCTTGGTTTCCACCTCTCTGTAATGTGTACATACATTTGTGATGTCTGGATTAACAAAACCAATGTACTGGCTAGGTGTAAAATAAGTGGTGCTAACAGAATGGGACTTCCCTGCACTGGGTCATACTTTCCTGGCTCTGCCAGTGATTTCAGCAGACTGAAAATTACTTATCAGTCTAATGCCTCTGACTCTCTGAGCTCAGCTGCTCTGGAGCATGTAGCTTAGCTGGCCTAGAAGCTGGGAATGTGGTAAAATCATTTTTTTTTATGCCAGAGAACAGGTGTCTGGGAAAATACACAGCTCAAGGAAATATATGGGGGAATTTTCTTTAGACCAGCATTTTATATGTTGGTCTTAAGGGAAAGTCTGTTGGCGTAAGATGCAACAAATTTATTAGCAGGCACCTGCCTCTTAATAAATTTGTCTCATTAGTGGCTGTCTATGTCCCACAAATAGAAATCTACACCAGCTAGGAACTGGCATAGAATTCATTAATACATTATGTCAATATCTGGTGTAAATTATAGTTAATCCGCTAGGCTGTGGGAGGCCTTGCAACTTACTGATCAGCCCTGCCTACTTTTTAAAGTTGTAAGGGAAGTGTAAAAGGAAAAAAAGTCAAATGTATTAAAATTTGAGATTTAGTCTATAATAAAGTTGCACTATAAAGTGTAGTTATGTGTGGAAATGTTTATTTTAATCATTTATTAATACTGGCTAACAGTCTGGGAAGTGCACTAGTTTAATAAACTAACAATTACAGCAGCCATATCCCCCACTCATCTGATGTCCGTGGCTTTCTGCTGTGCTAGATTTATCCCGAGCAGGTGAAGATTTGTTTTGTAATGCCTGCACCCGACACTGGGCATACGCCTCTTAGTAAATCAGGCTGAGCAGGTCCGGCTCCAGGTTTTTGTGGGCTCTTTGTCGAGAGAGCCTCAGTGGGCCCCTTTGTATAGCAAATTATGTGGCATAATTGTTAGAGGGTCTCGGGTCTCTATC
This sequence comes from Dendropsophus ebraccatus, assembly GCF_027789765.1. Taxonomy (NCBI): domain Eukaryota; kingdom Metazoa; phylum Chordata; class Amphibia; order Anura; family Hylidae; genus Dendropsophus; species Dendropsophus ebraccatus. Next base: position 146,269,456 of record NC_091455.1, on the reverse strand, counting down.
TCTCGATTCTGTGTAGGGGATCAGCAGTGTGTTATATACATATGTATACACACTCATACAGGAGGAGTATAACCTCTCCATTCTGTGTAGGTGGTCAGCACTGTATTATATACTTATTATCCCCCTCCTGTATGATTGTGTATATATCTCTCCATTCTGTGTAGGTGATCAACAGTGTATTATATACTTATTATCTCCCCTCCTGTATGAGTGTGTATAGATCTATCCCTTGGGCATATATATATATATATATATATATATATATATATACACACACACACACACACACATACACACACTCATACAGGAGGATAATAAGTATATAATACACTGCTGAATACCTACTGTACACAGAATGTAGAGATATATACTCACTTATACAGGAGGAGGATAATGAGTATATAATACACTGCGGATTCCCTACACAGAATGGAGAAATGCTGTGAAGGGTCCCGGCATACAGGTCAAATAAAGTTTGACAAAATACTGAAAAAAAAAAGTAATTCAGTAACTCACAGGTGATGTCTACTTTGATCTGAGGTGTTCGCTCTCAGTTTCTTCTCCATCTTGCCCAGACCACCATGATGATTTCTTTAGGCTACAATTCTTCTCTTCAGAACCTGCCCGACAAACATCTTAGGCTCCGCACGTTTCCAGCAACTTCGTTCCCACCCATAGGTTCCTATACAGTAGAAATTCTGCTGCTTGGTGTCAAGCGCAGTAAAGTAAGGAGTAGGGATGAGCGAACCGAACAGTTACGAAGCAGATTTTAAGAAAGTTCGTTACGAATCTGGTAAAAATAACAACGGCGACGCAAAATTGTAATTTTTTCACAGAATAGACCAGGATACAAGGGATTATTACTCCTATAATGCCATGTATCCTGGTTTTCTGTGAAAATCAAGATGTGTGACGTCACTCCCCAGCACCAGGAAGTGCCTTTGCGCCCCAGCAGCTTCTCAGTGTGTGGCCAGAGTTCACAGAGAGAGGAGCTCCATATCAGATAGTGAGGGAAAAGAGATAGATAGATAGATAGATAGCCAAACAACTAGATAGATACAGGGAGAGATAGAGAAAGAATAGAAAGTGTTGGTGAGAGAAGCAGGAGAGAGGAAGAGAAAAAAACAATTAGCAAGATCCAGGGAAAGCTAGATATAGAACATAAGGTGATAGGGAAAGAGGCTGAGAAATCAAAAGATAGGGAGAGATAGGCATCTAAATAAAAAAATAGTGAGATCTAGGGAGAGATAGGGAGATAAAAGAAATAGGGAGAGAAAAGTGAGAAAAGAGTCAGGGCAGGTAGCATTGAACCAGCTCCTGTCCCGTGACTGAGAGTACACGCTACAGGTTGCTGCTCTGCTGGCTGCCGTCAACCCCGTTTAGCCGCAATCAAAAAAGTTTTAAAAAAGTTTGTTTCTCATAAGCTGTTATAGGTGAAGTAACATATAGCAGCAAAAGTTATTGAAGCCCTCCATAGAGTGTGACGCTAAGTCAGCGCCCCACAAAACCTGTCCGTTTCTGCTTTGCTGGATGCCGTCAACCCCGTTTAGCTGCAACCAAAAAAGTTTGTTTCTCATAAGCTGTTATAGGTGAAGTAACCTATAGCAGCAAAAGTTATTGAAGCCCTCCATAGAGTGTGACGCAAAGTTAGCGCCCCACAAAACCTGTCCATTTCTGCTTTGCTGGGTGCCGTCAACCCCGTTTAGCCGCAACAAAAAAAACTTGTTTCTCATAAGCTGTTATAGGTAAAGTAACTTATAGCAGCAAAAGATATTGAAGCCTCTCATAGAGTGTGACGCTAAGTCAGCATCCCATTAACCTGTCCGTTTCTGCTTTGCTGGGTGCTGTCAACCCCATTTAGCCGCAACAAAAAAAGTTTGTTTCTCATAAGCTGTTATAGGTGAAGTAACCTATAGCAACAAAATTTATTGAAGCCCTCCATAGAGTGTGACGCTAAGTCAGTGCCCCACAAAACCTGTCCATTTCTGCTTTGCTAGGTGCTGGGTGTGATCAAGTGCTGCCTCCTACTCCTGCTCCTCAACTTGTCTGTTCTCAACAATACTGGCCTGGCTGCAATCAAGTGCTGTCTCCATCTCCTGCTCCTCAACTTGTCTCTTCTCAACAATACTAGCCTGGCTGCAATCAAGTGCTGCCTCCTCCTCCTGCTTCTCAACTTGTCTGTTCTCAACAATACTGGCCTGGGTGCAATCAACTGCTGCCACCTCCTCCTCCTCAACTTTTTTTTCCAATATTTATTCACTATATTTTATTATTATTACTATTATTATTTTTTATTATTGTTTTTTTTTTATTCCAAATTTTTCCCATTATTTTTGCACTTTGGTTTTTTGCACTTTTTTCATTGTAATAGCAACTGCAACTAAACGAAACTATACCCTATCACACTCCCACTATTGTAGCTGCAATTATTCAGCCGTTATAGCAAGGTTCGTTTTAGGTTTGGTTCGTACAAATCCAAACTTCACGAAAGTTCCTGCTCTGTCCCCATTGTATTGTCCCCTTCTCTGCCCCCTGCTCTGTCCCCATAGTAAATGCCCCCTGCTCTGTCCCCATAGTAATGTCCCCTGCTGATCCCCCATAGTAAATGTCCCCAGCTCTGCCCCATATTAATGTCCCCTGCTCTTCCCCCATAGTAATGTCACCTACTGATTCCCCATAGTAATGTCCCCTGCTGATCCCCCATAGTAACACAAACAAATCTCAACACAAACAAACAAAAAAAGTCATACTCACCTCATCCAGCCAGGGGACGGGTCTTCCCTCTTCTAGCTCACCTCTGTCTTTTGTGCGCTGCGGGGATGGATTGTCCAGCAGGTGATGACGTCATCACCTGCCTAAGACATCATGAAGGAGGAGAGTGGCGTCCCATCGCATCCCCTCCCCGGAACTCAGGGAGGGGATACGACTGGACGCCACTGTCCCCCTCCATAACGTCTTGGGCTGCGCCTCCCTCCACAGCCCTGGATGGGTTCTCTCCAGCAGACGCAGAGCCATTACATCATTGCGCCTGCTGGAGGATCTGTCCCCGCGGTGCAGTGGTGGGAGGCCCAGCCCAAGACGTCATGGAGGGGATGCGGCTAATCATTACTTGGGCAAGTGCAAGGGGGGCCCCTTGAGCGGCTATGGACCCGGACACTTGCCCGTGTAAGCCAGGTACTGACACCGGCCCTGAGGCTGAGGACAAGGGGTGGGCTTTGAGACTGGTGTACAAGTACGTCAGTCTTGATAACTGTCCCCCTATGTACTGTGAGGCCATGTTCACACATGATATAACACCAGCCTTTCTGTGACCCAGCCGGGTCACAGAATGGCAAGTGATAGTGAAGATCATTCCGGCCAATACTGCAGTACCGACGATCTTCATTTCTGATGAAGTGGGATGCAAATTGCAACGACGGCAAGAAAACAGCTATTATCCTGCAATCACAGTATACAGCCGTAGATCAGTAGATGTCTGAATAAACTGCCTTACAACAGCCTCTAAATATATGGTTTTTATACTTTTAGCCCTAACAAGGGCTTTTGGGGGTCCCTTCCTGTCCCTCTCTAGCTCCCACCAGCAAGTGATACGTATCTGAAATCCACTATTCTTATATTCAGGAGGTGACATATAGCCATCCAGCAAGCCAATCGCAGTTAGAGGAGTCCTGCCTATTCCTAGTGTCTGTCCCTCCCCCCTGAATGTTTATTTGCTGGAAAAGAAGCACCATGGGATGTGGGAGGGCAAATAGAATTCTTACTGCGTTATCGTTCAAATGTTCGAACGCAATCGAATTGCGTGAATAGCGTACTATTCAATCGAATAGCTATTCGATCAAATACTATATGCTCATCACTATTTAGGAGTACACTGTGAGGAAAGTAGAAGAAAAGAAATAAAAGGTGTTATTTCCATGAACTTGTATAAGGAGTTGTAGTCTTCACATTAAGAATGTATCTATGTATCTGAGGGAAAAGCTGAACACTAAATATAAAATCAAGATCCTTTTTCTTCCTAAGAGGTTAAATTGGCAGATGAATCATTCTGGTCAATTTAATACCTCTAGAATGAAATCCATGTTGGATAAGTAAGACTTTACATTTTATGTATGCCTTTGGTTTTGAGGCATAGAGAACGGTCTCCTTGGTGTTAAACTAGAAGTTGTATAAAAGTGTTTATATACACTACCGTTCAAAAGTTTGGGGTCACATTAAAATGTCCTTATTTTTGAAGGAAAAGCACTGTACTTTTCAATGAAGATAACTTTAAACTAGTCCTAACTTTAAACAAATACACTCTATACATTGCTAATGTGGTAAATGACTATTCTAGCTACAAATGTTTGGTTTTTGGTGCAATATCTACATAGGTGTATAGAGGCCCATTTCCAGAAACTATCACTCCAGTGTTCTTATGGTACAATGTGTTTGCTCATTGGCTCAGAAGGCTAATTGATGATTAGAAAACCCTTGTGCAATCATGTTCACACATCTGAAAACAGTCTAGCTCGTTACAGAAGCTACAAAACTAACCTTCCTTTGAGCAGATTGTGTTTCTGGAGCATCACATTTGTGGGGTCAACTAAACGCTCAAAATGGCCAGAAAAAGAGAACTTTTATCTGAAACTCGACAGTCTATTCTTGTTCTTAGAAGTGAAGGCTATTCCATGCGAGAAATTGCTAAAAAAAATGTAAGATTTCTTACAACGGTGTGTACTACTCCCTTCAGAGGACAGCACAAACAGGCTCTAACCAGAGTAGAAAAAGAAGTGGGAGGCCGCGTTGCACAACTAAGCAAGAAGATAAGCACATTAGAGTCTCTTGTTTGAGAAACAGACGTCTCACAGGTCCCCAACTGGCATCTTCATTAAATAGTACCCGCAAAATACCAGTGTCAACATCTACAGTGAAGAGGCGGCTGCGGGATTTTGGGCTTCAGGGCAGAGTGGCAAAGAAAAAGCCATATCTGAGACTGGCCAATAAATGATGGTCTGGGGTTGCTTTGGTGCTGGTAAGGTGGGAGATTTGTACAGGGTAAAAGGGATTCTGAATAAGGAAGGCTATCACTCAATTCAATCAATTTTGCAACGCCATGCCATACCCAGTGGACAGCGCTTGATTGGAGCCAATTTCATCCTACAACAGGACAATGACCCTAAACACACCTCCAAATTGTGCAAGAACTATTTACAGCAGAAGCAGGCAGCTGGTATTCTATCGGTAATGGAGTGGCCAGCGCAGTCACCAGATCTGAACCCCATTGAGCTGTTGTGGGAGCAGCTTGACCGTATGGTACGCCAGAAGTGCCCATCCAACCAATCCAACTTGTGGGAGCTGCTTCTAGAAGTGTGGGTTGCAATTTCTCCAGCTTACCTCAACAGATTAATAGCTAGAATGCCAAAGGTGTGCAATGCTGTAACTGCTGCAAAATGTGGATTCTTTGACGAAAGCAAAGTTTGATGTAAAAACAATGTTCTTTCAAATACAAATCATTATTTCTAACCTTGTCAATGTCTTGACTCTATTTTCTATTCATTTCACAACGTATGGTGGTGAATAAGTGTGACTTTTCATGGAAAACACAAAATTGTTTGGGTGACCCCAAACTTTTGAACGGTAGTGTATGTTATTATCTGAAAATCTGGTGATCCAGCTATAGTGGTATAGAGGTATCATGATAATTTAGGTATTTTATCTCCTATTTATAAGAGAGGTGATAACAAGCTGACCACTAGGGGTTTTGCTGCCTGTACCCCCACTGGTCCCATTATGCAACTGACCTGCAATGCTATCAGATGGGTCCAGATGGTCAGACCCCCAGCAATCAGCTTGTTATCCTTTAACATATGGATACTTTTTGCTTGTCCCCATTCCCGTGTCATTACATAGACACGGGAACCCCCAAAATTATTTTTCTCTTGCAATCTCACCCCATAAATAAAATTTTTGGCGTTCCATCATATATTGTATTGTACATTGAAAGGCACCATTACACATATAATTTTTTTTCTGGTTTAACAGCATACTTTATGCAAAAATTAAGCCTATCATTGCAAATTACAATAAGTGGCACAAAAAATAAGGGCTCATGTGGGTCTCTAGGTTAAAAAATGCAAGCGCTATGGCGTTTTAAGCACAAGGAAGAAAAACGAAAGCGCAAAAATAAAAATTGGCCCTGTCTTGAAAGGGTTAGCACACTTACTTAATAGAGAAACATGTTATGTAAAGTAAAACGCCACAATAAAAATTCAGAACAAGTATTCTGGTTTTTATTTAGAAACTTAAAATATAAGTGACAGCTTACATGCATCAGAAATGGCTTTAATCTTTTCCCTTCAAAGAATAAAGAACAGCAAAACACCGTGTCCAGAGATTCCCAGATATAACATTAAAGCCGCCTAAATACAAATAGACTATAAAAAGTAAATGACTAATGGCATTATCTGTTCTTTCTTCTAAATGGTAAAGGGTGAGATCCTAAGTCAGTGTATGTGTTCTCTTATTCTCCTTATGACGTCTTTCAATTTATTTTCTGTCATTTATTTTCTGGCTAATAAAGCAGTATTGACCCCATGGAAATCCAAGAGTGCCATCAAGTAGTACAAACGGGATCAATACAGAAATTTAATCAGCAATTAATAGCGCTCCTTAAAAAATGTGTTACAATTCGGCAAATTTACTAAAACTTAAACATTTTTTCAGCATAGAAAATTTGGTGTCAATATTCAAAAAAATTGATCCTGGAAACTATAGGCATTCGTTGTGGGTAATTAGTTTAAAGGTTTTCTAAAAGATGCTGCTCTAGGGTGTCTTGAAAATTAATGTATAATTTCAAATTACCATGGGTTTATGAGGGATCGGTCTTGGGAAACTAACCTGTTTTCAGCTTTAGGCTATGTTCACACAACGCCAAAAATATTGAAAAGGCGTCCGATTTTCATATTTAAAAAAACTTCAGTTTTTGCCGAGATTTAACTGACTGCATTGGCAATGCATTGGAGTCAATGGGAAGACGGACGTCCAATGCACACAATGCATTGAAAAACTGAAGTTTTTGCCGCGGACATAAAAATAATGAACATAAACATTATTTTTGGACGTCTTTTGCAAACAGTTTTTTATTTGTAGTTCACACACAGTTTTCCTTTTGTCACCGTTCTGTCTCCGTTTTTGCTATTAAATTCAATGGACTTTTCAATTAAGCCCCATCCAACAGCCGATTAGTACCCAAACTAGAATTATGTGCAAACACCCGTCAGTGCACTAAGGGGAGGTCAGGCAACTAAATAGCGTCCATTATTTTAGACTCAAAATGACGGACGTCATTTTAAACGGAGCTGAAAAAACGTTGTGTGAACATAGCCTTAGGGAGGAAAGGTAATTTCAAGACTCAACCAGGGTGAATCCCTGGATGTCATATATCTTGATTTTTCCAAAACATTTGATACTGTGTGACATAGAAGGTTGGTGTATAAAATGGGAATGCTTGGGCTGGAAGAAAATGTGTGTAAGTGGGTAACTAGTGAGTGTTAGGAAACAGAGAGTGGTTATTTATGTTATATACTCTGAATGGATCACTGGTACTAGTTGGCACCAGGGAGATAAAGAAATAGTTCTACCATTGTACAAATCACTAGTCAGACCACACATAGAATACTGTGTACAGTTTTACGCACCATAGTGAAGTTGGTGAAGGTTCAAAATGCATTGATTTTCTTTCTTTTTTTTTTTAAAGTCCATGTTTACAGGTATGGAAAATGCAGGTATGTAAGAAATTTCCTGCAATAGTTGGTGAAGCAGTTGCTTATTTTGCACAACTCATTTAGCAAGAGAATTTACCCAGGAGTAAAATTTTAAAAGATTTTTAAAAGCCTGAATAGTTTTGTTAAATTTATCCTTCAAAGTGGTGACAGAGGGATTTCAGTGCTTCTACTGCTGTTATTGAGCCTCTGAGAGTGCCCTCCATGGTGCACAGTTATTTCACATTCTTTTCATTTCAAGGGGAGAATTAGAGCTGGGTCGTTTGCCAGTAGTATACATACATGTTCTGTATACTACAGTGCAGTAAACTACTACAGATGGAAAGTGAAGGGAGAAGGGGCTCTTGGTAAGAAGTAGAAAAGAGCAAAGCACACGGAACCTCATTTTTTGAGATACTAGCATTTTGGATCAAATTTGTTAATATTCACAAATCGAATCTTAACAAATTTCAATAGAACAGCCAATGTATGGTAGCTACAGTACTGGGACGATTACAGAAGGACAAATTTGTTAATGTATGTTCTTGTACAATTGTCAAAACTTGAGAAAATCACAATTTTTTTAAAAAAAAAATGTCAATCAGCTAGTCAATCATTAAATTTCTTCGACCTTGAGGGGCCTGGGACAGGTATCCGGATGTGGCAGTGGCAGTACTCGGACTCTCTTCAACTCAGAGGGGCCTAGCGCAGACAGTTGAAGTTGGTAACTTAGAAATGAAAGAAAGACCACAATTTTTAGACCCCCAGAAACTTTTTTTTAATTTTTTTTTTAACATGTCAAGTAAAATTAGTGTAATCTGACAATTGAGCTGAATGGGCCATCCAACTTCCAAAAAAAATGGACATTTCAAACTCGTCAGTTGAAATACACTAAAATAGACCATAAAACTTACCAGCAAAAGAGAAAAGACCAGATTCAAGAAGGCTTTAACCTGATTGTATTAAACAAAAGAGTGGCAAATTTAGATTTTCCCACTGTAGTCTATTTTCTTAAGAAAAAAAAAAGTCAGAAATAATGTGCTCAAACACCTTGGTGAATCTGGGCCTCTGTCTTTTCCCAAGACATGCATACATATCAGCAACAGGTTATTGAATTGACAAACTACAAGACGCAACCCAAGCGTGCATCTCTTGGGTTGTTTAAGCTGTCTCCAGCTTAAATGAATAGGAAAGGAGAATACCCCTGATGGGGTATGGGAGTTGCATTCCCACCCTCGCTTTGCTCCCAAAAAACCCACCCTAATGGTGCATTCACATTTCACTCCAGGGCTGGCTCCAGGTGGCTTAAAGTGGGGGAATAATTTATTGGGGACTTAGTTTGGAGGGAGACTGCAATTTGCTCTGGGGGTCACTGTTGTCCCAATATTTCCAGTGGTGGAGCTCCATATGTTGCCGCATGGAAGTGGTGCCGAGACACCGACCCACTTTCTGCTGGCAGATGTTGCAGATGACGGAGTTGTCACTTCTGTCACCTGCACGGGAGAACTGCCACACCGCTGAGCACAGTCAACGGTTCTTTGAGGTGGGGCTCCTCCTGACTTCTCCCCGGCTCCTCCTGACTGCTGCCCCTGCCTTTCTCCCCTAACTGCTCTATCTTCTGTTATTTGCTGCCTCAACATCCAATGCTTTCCTGAGATGTTCAACATCTAATATGTCTGGGTCCAGCCATTCTGAGAACCTTAGGAGCCAGGAATCTTGATTGGACCCACAGCTACACCCTGGTTTGATACACTAGTCAATCAGCCAACAATATGCCCACAATCAGCCAACAATTAGCTCACCTCTCTATCTCTATATGTCTCTATTTCTCTATTTCTTTCCCTGCTCTGCTTTCTCTCTGGCTGCACCTCCACTACACACAGACTGGCTTCCAGTAAATGAATCACCTTACATAGAAGGTAAGGGGAAGGTGATGTCATCACAGATGGGCCTGCAGCTGATTGGATGGGTGCTAGGGATTATGGTTAATCCATTTATCTCGCCCAGTGACACTCCAGACAGCATGTGTGGCCACTATGTTTATTTGCAATTTTTTTATTGAATCCGCATGAATTCACTTCGCAGAACAAAGCGAATTGAACACGCGATTGGCAGCGAATTTTGCTTCATCTCTAGTAAGGAGTAATTTTTGGTAAATTAAGTGATGTACAAAAATATTAGGAATCAAACAGACAATCAAATAAAGGAATGTTGTTTAGAATAATAGTGACCCTTTAAATGTAAAGAAATTACCCCTAGTGCCTGATGGCATAGAATTTCCTGCAGGAGCATCATTCCCTAAAATAATAAAGAGTCTGGAGCTCCACCTTGCAGCAATGGCAAAAAAAAGAACAAATCCTGAAGTGAAACCTAGAACAGTACCAGGAATACCATAACTAAAATATGGAACAGGAGATGCAAATAACGTTAGAAAAAGAAATCCAGCTCACTACAACTGCAGGATGCACAGATGTGTTTGGGTCAAAGAGAAATAGTCCAAAGCTATATAAGGTTCGTGAATCCATAGTCATAACACAAGGGTAATAGTAACATGTATTGATCATCATACAAATCAGCACTCAATCATCATACAGAGCAACTCCAAGTCATAGATCAGTGACAAAGAAGGACAATACCTAATTGGATCATTTTTCAGTAACACAATGGCAAAATACAAAAAACTAAATTCTAGATAATGGCAATATTAGCTTTAGATTACAAGGTAAATGCCATTGTCAGCTGACAATAACTGTTAGACATCGTGTAGGTGAGCTTTTGCAGAGCAGATGATGTCACATCATAAATTATGTGTCTAGTTTTAAATAAGATATATATGTATATCTAATCACTTACTCATATTTTAAGGAATGCATGTTCAAAGGGTGGACATTTAAAAATCTCCTGATTTAGAACCTTTCTGTGATGGTCTCATCCATACACTTGTCTGTTAACTCTTTCAAAAGTCTCACTTTCAAAGTGCTGATATCATGAGCATGCACAGTCATGAAATGCTGAGAGAGTGCAGATAGGTTTTTATTATCCTTCCATCTAAGGCCTTTGTTTGGGGATTGTTGGCCCTCTGCATGCATCCGTATTTTACATAAGACATATACCAACCTTTACTCTGCTGTTGTTGGACTGCATTTGAAGATTTTGTCCTTAAGACATGTCAAAAGTTACTCAATTCTAAGACCTGTTGCGATCCCGGGATCCAGCCTTGCGGAATGTATTGTGTACCTATAGTTGGCCAAGTTACTGTATCAGAAATTTGTCCCTGTCCCCTACTGCTATATATGATCTTTGCTTCTGTTAGTGTAACTAGTTGTTGCTGATGTTAGTGTATGTGATCAGTGCTCCTGTTATACATAATCATTGTTCCTGTCACCATAACTGATTGTAGCCACAGTTACTGTACGTGAAATCTGAAAATTTTGCTGCTATACTTCTAAGCCCTATAACATCCTAAAAAGTAAAAAGACATTTATCAAATAATAGCGACATTAAGTAGACATATTATGAATTAGAATTTTTATCTTATTTTTGTCTATCTTTGTTAAACATAGAAAATTTCAAAATTTATGCTAGTTTATAAATTTTTATGAAAGAAAGGGATAATGTTTCGGCCAAAATTTAGTACTTACATGTAGTACATTTTGTCATCAGAAAAAAAAACTTTCAGAATCATTTGGATAAGTTTAAGTTTTACAAAGTTATTACATTATAAAGTTAGAACGGTCAGATTTGAAAAATATGCCCAGGTCCTTAACCCCTTAAGGTCAAAGCCTATTTTCGTTTTTGCGCTTTTGCTTATTCCATTTTAAGTTTAAAAGTCCATAGCGCTTGCATTTTTTCACCTAGAGACGTATATGAGCGCTTATTTTTTGCGAAACCAATTGTACTTTGCAATGACATGCATTATTTTTCCATAACATATGCTGCGAAACCGGAAAAAAATCATTTGCGCTGTCAAATTGAAAAAAAAAAACGAATTTGTTTTGATTTCGGGGAGTTTTGCATTTACGCCGTCCGTCCTATGGTAAAACTGACTTATTATGCATGTTCCTCAAGTCGTTACGATTACTATGATATATAACATGTATAACTTATATTGTATTGGATGGCCTGTAAAAAATTCAAACCATTGTTAACAAATATACGTTCCTTAAAATCGCTCCATTCCCAGGCTTATAGCGCTTTTATCCTTTGGTCTATGGGGCTGTGTGAGGTGTCAGTTTTTGTGCCATGATGTGTTCTTTCTATCGGTACCTTGATTGTGCATATACGACTTTTTGATCGTTTTTTATTACATTTTTTCTGGATTTGATGCGACCAAAAATGCGCAATTTTGCACTTTGGAATTTTTTTGCGCTGACGCCGTTTACCGTGCGAGATCAGGAATGTGAATTAATAGTTTGGGCGATTACGCGCGCGGCGATACTAAATATGTTTATTTATTTATTAATTTATATTTATAAAATGGGAAAAGGGGGGTGATTTGGACTTTTATTAGGGGAGGGTATTTTTTATTAATAAAAACACTTTTTTACTTTTTTTTTTTACTGTAACTAGAAGCCCCCCTGGGGGACTTGTATATAGACAGCACTGATCTCTCATAGAGATCAATGCTGTGTATATACACAGCAAAGATCGATTAGATCGGTCATAGATTACTATGGCCTGCTGCAGGCCATAGCAATCTATTGCCGAGCCGGGATCAGCGTCATTCCGACGCTGAGGCCCGACACGGGCAGAAGAACGGATCTCCCCCCCACGATCGCATCGTGGGGGGGAGATCCGTCCCACTAGACACCAGGGACGTGCGGCGCAGTGCCTCTAAGTGCAGCTGTCAGGTTTGACAGCTGCACTTAGAGGCTTAATTAGCCGGCGCGGCAACGGGACCCGCGCCGGCTAATAGAGGCACTGCCCGGCTGCACGTCCCGGTGGGACCCCGCTCTGAACACCCCGAGCGGCACCATGACGTACCAGATACGTCATGGGTCGCTAAGGGGTTAATGTTAAGAGTGGCTGTGGAGGCAAGGGTTAAGCAGAAAAATAGACTACTGTATATAGTATTCAATAAATTATTCAGTGCTATAAAGAAATATATTTCACTTTAGACATTGTTTCTACTTTATTTCATACTTGGATAGATAATACTTGGTTAAACTGCTTTTAGTTTTAGTTTGGCCAAAGATATTGCTTTCTGCATATATACTCCCTGAACAAAAGGACCTAGCCTTTACTATTTTGCAAATATTGTGATTCGTGAGAGATTAATTTTCTGCTGACAAAGAATAAAATGATATGTTATTGAAGATAAGAAGCAGAGATATATTTTTATTTGACTTGAAAATAGAATTGGTCAAATTTAAAGACTGATGTAAATATTTTTATGGAAATATAAGCCTGGCCACATGGTGGGATTCTATAGAGGCTTCATTATTTGTGTATAAAATTTCCCAGGCTCTGCAATACTCATGAAACAGCTCTGATACTTTGTGCTGCTCGGCATGAATTCATTCTATGGCCTTGGTGAAGCAATATAGAAATATTTATTTCATTAAATAAAAAAAGTTTCCCAGGTTCATGGTGACTTTTTCAAAGAAGATTACTTAGCGATACAATACTATTGTGTTTTATGTAATAAGTATTACCAACTGTGTGTCTCTGTACGAAGGTTTTATTGTGCAAATACTTAATATATATATGTCTTACAGATTTTGTGTGGGCTTTGAATCTTATATTAAAGTCTATTGTATATTAATCAGAGAGCATGATACTGTCAAATGATATTTAATGACCTCTTAACAACCCAGAGCAGGTCATAGCACATCATAAAGTCTCTCCAGATCTAGGGACAGATAGGTGCTGAATTTTCGACACTTTGGCAACACTTGTATAAAACAAGCTGCTAAGGATTTCTTCATACTTCCTCTAATCCCACTTCACTCAGCACTTCCTGGTAAGCCTAAATCAAATGTCTGATCCTCCCTTTTCTTCTTAAGCCCTTTTCAGAAAATCATTTTTCTGGATCAAGCTTCACTGCAAAGCCAAGGCTTCGAGAAACTAAAACTATATTGGACGTTTTCTATTTGGTATATAATCAAAATAATTGACTACATGGAATAATTATAGTATAGAATACATTTCCACTAGTTGTAAGAAAGTTTGACGTTACAACCCAAACTACCCATTTTGAAGATAATTTGTAATCAGGGGTAGTGACTGTTTATGTTTTATATAATATACATATGTCTAGGATATTATCAAATGAATTTACTATGACTAATGATACTGTATAATGTTTACATAACTGTCAGTACATATCCTTTATATTCTTTAAAATGAATAAAAGAATGTTAAAATAATTTAAAAACATAATAAACATAGCTACATAAACACAGGAGAAGTTACAATGATCTACTGTTCAAATTGAAATGAGTGTGCCTGGGCGTTTTCTTGTGCTCCTTTATAAGCCTGGACTTATGTTTGCAGGGTACAGTAGACTGAGATCCAGTGTCAATTACAGTATATTTGACTTTTATCTTAACTTTCCTCTGGATCAAGCATTGTTGTAGTGTTTTGTTTTATTTTCTAGTTCCAGTTCTGTGTATTTCTTTACTTTTAATCGTGGATTGTTACCTAATGTGACTTGACTACTCCTGTGCATCATTTCTTGGTGTTTCTGTTAGTTGCTGACCATTTGCCTAGATTCTATTCCATCCTGCCTGGTATATTTGAACATTCTTCCTGCTGTGTGCAACCACTTGTACTGGCAAGTTAGTTTAAGTTGAGTATATTCATAGAATAAGCCTTGGAAACCCATGCATGTAAAATCACCTTATGGTTGGTGTTTTTCTTTCCCCTATAAATAACTGGAGAGAATTGATTTGGCGGTTTAATTTTTTTTCCACAAGTTTATATGGAAGGAAGGACCCATGTAATGGCAAACATCCATACAACAAAAACCTAATGGAGGGTAATTGTCCATTTTATGAGCTGCTGATTGCAGTGCTCCCACCAACATATCTGAAATTCTATATAATTTACAATCGAGGCTATAGACTTTTTATAGTTTGACTGTTCCTAAATTTGATACTGCGTTGGAAAAGAAGAGAACATTACCTTCATTATCCAAGTTCATCTTTTATCTGCACAAAAGGGGAACAGTCTGAGCCTAAGCCTAATTTGAACAGTATAGACAATTTGATGTTATCAGCAATTGTCTATACAGACTGTCAAGACCAGAACCTTTAACAATATTCCTACTAGAAAGACAGGAAGCTGAAGAACTATTACCATAAATGCACTTGCATACATGCTTAAATTCCTTTCAAGATATTAGAAGAAGTCTCATCCTCATCTCAGCAATTTGAAGTCATCTTTCTAACAGGAGTCTCTTCAATCATTTTGGTGATTTACATTGTTCACATTCTTGAGAATTATTCTTTTTCAGAGAAAGGATTAATCATTTGGAATGGGAAACTTGTTCCGTTTGAATTTCTCTCGGCTTTACAAGTCGGTATTCTATATAAGTACTGAATGTGAAGCCAAAATCAGATACTGAACAGCAATTACCTGAAATAAAAACTACTGGCAATGCCTCTGTGTTTGTCTTTTAGTTCCTTTTCCGATTGAATTTCCCTGCACATTTTAGACACTCAATTTGATTAGAATCAAGGTCAAAGCATGCACTTTGTGGCTGACCGTTACCCAGGATGTCAACTAAAGTTCATTTTTTTACATATCACAAAAAGCAAGATATGCTAACAAGACAATTTTAAAAGTGCATGTCATAACTAAGCTGCAATAGTAACTGATTGAAAGTATAACTAAAATTCCAAACAACCTTACTTCATTATATTGGGGGTGGGGTGGGGGGGTGGAAATTGCACAGTAGATTGAACAGCTGTTGCAGACTACCCAACACCTTTCCTTCTTAGTTAGCATGGGGACTTAATTTATTCTAAAAAAAAACCTGCTAGTGGATACTCTGCTCCATGTAGTGTATTCTTAATGTATCAGTTATTGATTCCAGGGGGAGATTGTGGTAGTATTAACCTGCTATTTACTTATAGGAAAATCAGTCCTAAAAAAATAGGCAGATGTTGACACATGTAAGAAAAAGACCACATTGAGACATGTACAGTAGGTATTTTTGTAGAGCACATAAGAGATCATGACCATGGGTGACTACTTGGTTATCTGTTCATATTACAAAATAAATTCACCTATTTATTTTTATATTTTATTTCTTTTTAAATTGAATAATAGGATATACTATTAGCCTATATCCCCAGTTGGTTTTGGGGCCATTTTCAGATTATTTCGTTTAGAATAAATTATGATTTTTGAGCTGTAAAATATGGCTTGAAAAACTAATTGTGCACATAGCTTCACACACACACACACACACACACACACACACACACACTTTAAATATTCCAAAGTTAGAAACAAGTGTGCATAATTTAATGTGAGTTCATGTTCTCAGAGCTGGATCCAAGGTTCTTACATGCAGCCTAAACAAGGAAAGACGATGGTTTATGGATCTATTCATTCTCTAGCCAAAGTGCCGAATTATTGCATTAATTTTAGGCTGATTAATTTTTTCATATAAACTCTTTGAGGACCAGGCCCAAAATAACCCAGTGGACCACGCAAATTTTCATTTTTGCGCTTTCGTTCTTTCCTCCTCCCCAAGAGCTCTAGCACTTTCAGTTTTCTATCTACAGGGCCATGTGAGGGCTTGATTTTTACAGGAGTAGTTGTACTTTGTAATGGCGTCTTTCATTCTACCATAACATGTATGATGGAACCCCAAAATATTATTTATGAAGATATAAATGGGTGAAATTGTAAAAAAGTATGCAATATGGTAACGTTTGGGGGGGTTCCTGTGCACTATACAGTAAAAGCTACATAAAACCATTATTCTATAGGTCAGTCCGAACACAACCATATGCAGGTTTACACAGATTCTGTAATGTTATATATTTTTTTTTAATGAAATTCTTTTTTTTTCCAATGAATTATTAATAAAATGGGCCTATTGTGACAATTATAACGGTTTTATTTTTCCCCTATGGGGCTGTATGGGGTGTCATTTTTTCCGCCATGATCTCTAGTTTTTAGTAATACCATATGTGTGAAGATCGGACGTTTTGATCACTTTTTATTAACTTTTTTTTTTAATATATATAACAAAAATTCTGTAATCAGCATACTTTTTTCATTTCTATAGAGGACTTCTATAAATACAGTAAGTGTTTGGCTGCTTACAGGGATTAATGTAAATTTAGGGTATTATATTGATACATCAGATCACTTTTTTATTGCTACAGCCTTTCTAGGGCAAGCTGTAGCCATTTATTAGTCATGGCAGTCATGGATGGCCTGAACAAGTTCCTGCAATCTTCTCGAGGAAAACTGATCCGTCACCCTTATACCACAAGTGAAACACATTTACACTGTTTAAATGGCACTGGCAGCATAACAGCTGCATTTAAACAATTAATAGCCAGCATGGAGAGATTTCTGGCTGCTGCATAATGTAGCAGAGAGAGCCTGGGTATGGACCAGGTCCAGGTCCTGAGCCTTCTTCATATTCACTTAATGAAACCATAATGTACAAGATTGTACAATGAAGGCAAACAGAAAAGGGGGACAATGATCACACTACCAATTATAATATTAAACATAAACAGATGAAGGGCTCAATTGCTATCACCCTAAAACCGACATATCCTTTTCACTACATTTTGTATTATTGATGAATTGATGTAAGTATAATTAAGTAAGTAAGTATTTAAGTGTGTTGCACCCCTAGAATTTGACCTTTTCACTTAAAGGAAAAGTCCAATGATTTTTAAGAATTGTCAGCCAGCAGGGACAGTAGGGAACATAATAAACAACCATTACTTACCTCTCCTCATGCCTCTGCAGCGCTGGCTTTCTGCTTCCAGAACCCTGCCAGGCTCTGGGATCTCCTTTGGCAGGAATGTTATGAATTGGTTGATGGACTGCCGGCTCGGCCAGTCAGTGAATGGGACGGGACACAGCTGCAGTCACTGGCTGATGGGGAAATCCATTGTCCGGTTTGGGCATTTTCTCCCCGAGTCATGACGACAACAGAACTTAGGGGGGGAAATGTCTTCTGGGGGTTTGGGTCCCGGGGCCTGTGACACAATGCTTTAGGGACACAGGGAGAAGTAAGTAGTGATTGTTTATTATATTTACCCCTGCCCCTGCTGGCTGACAAATTTTAAGAATCGCCAGACTTCTCCTTTAAGTGGCAAAAACTGATTAATAGGGCGCTAACTTTTTGCTTTTATTCGCTCTGGATTATCTGTTTTAGCTGCTACAGTACATGGAATAATGTTTTTTCATTGTAATGCAGCACTACAAGGGCCGTATTTGCCACTGGGCGCCAGTTGTCTGCAGGGAATCTTTGTAAACTTAGTGAAAGTAGCACATTCCAGGATGCTACTTTAACTAATCAGCACACACTTGAGTCAGTCGTGTTCGCTCGTAGGTCACGCTGACTGAAGTGCAACGTCTATGAAGTTCTTTGCTTCATTGGTGGAGCTGCTCACCTGCATCACTATGTTCAATAAAAAAAATACAAATAAAGGATAACAAATGGCTTTAATTTCCTTTTAACACATTGAAATTTATCTGAAAAATCTTGAGCAGGTCAAAGGATTTTAAAAAAAAAACAGAGTATTTCTGAACAATTATATAATGAAACTTTTAAAATTCTACGGTTCACATGGGACTTATCTTGCATATGTTCACTGTTACCAACTTCCTTTTACTGCTTTATAAAATCCTTTATAAATGGGGATGCGCATGTGAACATCACTGGAGCAAAACATTAGTTTATATGTGTTAACTAGTGATGAGCGAGCATGCTCGTCCAAGCTTTGTACTCGATCGATATTCGAGAAAATCTCATCATCTGTTTCCTGTAAGTTTGGGCACTATTTCTCAGCCAATAAACATGCAGGAGGTACATCCTGCGATCATGTGGGACCCATACATGTCGATAGCAGTGATTGGTTGGCCAGATCAGATGATCCTGCCATATAAAATGCGCAGCCGTCAGTGCTCGCTTTAGACGCATGCTATGAGAGATTAAACAAAACTAAAGTGCCCAAAAAGAAGGTAATCTGGATGGTATATATACACAACAAACTCATAAGGGCCGGAAGCCCAAATCTCATCCAGTAGTACCTTCCACTAGAGTAAAACGTAGCTTTTATTGGCTCTTTTATTAAAATGTAAACAAAGTAATTGTTGTGACACTTAAAAACCCACTGCTACTAGTAGTCATCATAGTATCAGATTATTCATACACACAGTGATAGTAGCTGCAGACTACTCACTATCTCAAGTATATAGCTGTCTAACTAAACCAATAGTGCAGTGAAAATTAAAAATTCAGCCACAAGCCCCTCAACTAGTTTCACCCATACAGTGGCTTCATCAGGAGATAAGCCCTCCTCCTGATGAAGCCCATGTCTGGCCTAATTTTTGGGAGGCTCACTTGCTTCCTCACTCACTTTTAATGTGTCTCTGTGTGCTCACTGCCATGCTGTGTCTGGCATAATTTTTGGGAGGCTCACTTGCTTCCTCATTCACTTTTAATGGTTCTCTGTGTTCTCACTGCCATGCTCTGACATCACACTACGCCTGCGGAGGAGCGGGACTGGTTGCCGGGGGCCCGCAGATCGTGCCCCTGCTAACCAGCCAGCTGTTTTATTTTTTATTTTTTTTTGGTCTAGCCGTGGCCATGGCCCACGTCTTCAACCTAGTGTTGCTGCGCTTCCTTAAAACTTACCCCAAGGTGCACCGCATCTGTGCGCATTTCCGCAATTCAACCAGTTAAACTAACCCCAACTGCTACAGTCACATTCAAAGTCAAATTCAAACTCAAAACAACGGTGGGGGGGGGGGGGGGGGAAAGTGGGGAGTCACATGATGCAGGGAATGTTACCCCAACTGCTATAGTCAAATTCAATTTACCTTCCTTGTCTTCTCCATTTCGAACCATATTATCTGTGGATGTCATCTTATCTTACGGGTGTCCTCTGCCATTTTTTCACCAATGCCTTCTACCTTTTTTCAAAGTGGTAGCCGTTTTTAAGGCAGGATAGACCAGAGCAGTAATGGACATCCATGTTGACTACTGCTGGGCCTTTACTGGCATCTATGTTGACTACTGCTGGGCCTTTACTGCAATCCATGTTGACTACTGCTGTGCCTGCCCTTGCCTCCATGTTGGCTACTGCTGGGCCTTAACTGGCATCCATGTTGGCTACTGCTGGGCCTTAACTGGCATCCATGTTGACTATTGCTGTGCCTGCCCTTGCCTCCATGTTGGCTACTGCTGGGCCTTAACTGGCATCCATGTTGGCTACTGCTGGGCCTTAACTGGCATCCATGTTGACTATTGCTGTGCCTGCCCTTGCCTCCATGTTGACTACTGCTGGGCCTTTACTGGCATCCATGTTGACTACTGCTGTGCCTGCCCTTGCCTCCATGTTGGCTACTACTGGGCCTTAACTAGCATCCATGTTGTTTACTGCTGGGCCTTTACTGGCATCCATGTTGACTACTGCTGCTCCTGCCCTTGCCTCCATGTTGGCTACTGCTGGGCCTTAACTGGCATCCATGTTGGCTAATGCTGGGCCTTAACTGGCACCCATGTTGACTACTGCTGACTACTGCTGTGTCTGCCCTTGCCTCCATGTTGGCTACTGCTGGGCCTTAACTGGCATCCATATTGACTACTGCTGGGCCTTCACTGGCATCCATGTTGGTTACTGCTGCTCCCGGGAGTTCTCTGTGTGTTCAAAGCCATGCAGTGTCTGGCCTAATTTTGGGGAGGCTCACTTGCTTCCTCACTCACTTTTAATGTTTCTCTGTGTGCTCAATGCCATGCTAGGTCTGGTATAATTTTTGGAAGGCTGACTGGCTACCGCTTCTACCTTGTTTACTCTGTCCTCACCGCCATGCTGTGTCAGGCTGAAATTTTTGATATGCCTTTTGCCTTTTGATTGATGATATGCTACCTCTGTTTTAATGGTTCCCTGTGTTCTCACTGCCATGCTGTATCAGGCTGAGTTTTTGGGTGGTCCATATGCCTACCTCTGTTTTAACCAGGCTGTTGCACAGAATTAGGCATAATGGTGCCATTAGGCAGCCTCAGAGGCATGCATACATGCTGCTTCTGCTGTTTCCTGTGCATTTCCGTGGTGTTTCCATCATTTTTTGAGGTTGACAGGTTTTCCCACAACCTTCCACCTATCGAACTTGGGTCCCCTGCAAAAATGCTCGAGTCTCCCATTGACTTGTGTTTGGGGTTTGTTACTCGAAACGAGCACTGGAGTATCGGGAGATATTCGTCTCGAGTAACGAGCACAGTAACATGAGAAACACGCTTGGATCTTCTTTTTTCATGTAATATGCAGCTAGTTTGCATGTATTATATAGTATTGCCTCTTTTAGTTGTTGATTACTGTCTGAAAATTACTGCAATCCTTTCCTTCCTTTGGGTCATGTGATCCCCTGGAGATTATCTGTGTCTATTTGCTCTCAGTGGGGTTACTAATGACAGCGAGCATAACATTTATAATGAAGCTACATGGATTCTTCCACAGGAGGGAGACAGAAACTCCCATTTAACTTACTGATGATAATGTTACAATTTCTTTCACACAGTTTGTAATGGAGGATATAACCATTAAAGAGGTAGTCTGGAGACTTAACAGGAAGAATCTATTCTGTGGATGTATTCCTAGTGCACATGGGTGGCTAAAAATGGAGGTAACTTTGTTACCTTCATCCTCTGTGCCGTTTCTGTATTATTAGCGGTTTCATTCTTATGCTTCTTTTGTTGCACTGGGGGCAAGATCAGGATTATTACTTTGGCCTCCCATCAGGCAGAGATGGTATTGGCTGTAGGTCCCCGAGAGAGATGACACAGCAGAGCTGGGATGAAACAGAAGACACAGCAAGTATAGTGTTGGTGAGTGAAGTTTCTCTTATAGGAACATACAGTACAGTGCCATATTTTCTAATTCCTTAGAGCCCACTACTGTTACAACAGGACCCATTTTCCATGATGTATCATCAAGTTTTCATACCAAATCCAAAACTTTAAAATGTAACGGAATTCTATCATTCAATATGTGTTTTCTTGTTGTTTTTCTCATGCTAACATTCTTTTAATATGATTGAAAAAAATTGCATGACAACAGCAGAAATTTCATGTAACATTGCGTTACATGATTTCTATGCTATATCAGTATATAATTATTATTCATATAATTTTTCTCCGATGTTATATTGACTTGTTAATGTACAAGTGATTAAAGCAGCATAATTTGGGCCTCCTGCAAATGACTCCCTGATTGTGTATATTTTTTAATGGTGTCTAAATGCTAACCTTTCAGTAACCTTTTAATTCTGAAATGGAGTGTCTGATGGTGTTTAACTAAGACTATGCAAGATCAAGCAACAAAAATACTAGTGTTTAAAGGCAGGAGTTCAAATGTTCAGAAGTAGACCAGAGTGTAATGGTATATCTGTGAATAAAATAAGCCCGTGGAGAAGCAGGAGCACTCGAGCCAAAACACAACATATAATTGGACTTAATTTTTTCCATATGTATCAACAAAAACAGCCCATTTAAGATGAAAGGCTTCTTGTTTTGTCAATTTTATCTTGTGTATAATTGTAAAGTGGCATTTATTTTTAACAGTTGTGTTTGTATTATGGCAAAAAAAGTTAATAACTTTGATAATAACAATATTTAGTTAATGATTAGTGTGTCAGATAATCCTGAGACTGGATTTACATATAGGGGAAATACAAAAAAAAGGCTGTCAGCAAAACTGTCTGGATTTTCCCACAGCAAGCAATCAGAACTCATTTTTCATATCTTAATGAGTGCTGTCATTGATTGTTGTTGGAAAGCCGAGCAGTACTGCTGTTAGACCGTATTCATTTATCGGTGTCGATTTATCAGTGTTGTGATTGAGGTTTGAGCACATCTGATGGCTAGTTTTGACCATCTATCATTTTGGTTGACATGCGCCATACTTTTGAGTGCATTTTTGGCGTAAAGTGCTGTGATTTAGGCCAAGGCCCTTATTTTACCAAGGCCACGGGGGGGGGGGGGATCAGGGCTGCCGGGCGGGGAGGGGATGATCGGGGCTGCCGGGGCTTCAGGATGTGTTAAGGAGGCTGCGGGCGGCAGCTGGCGGGAGCATATACTTTACCTGGTCCCCGGCTTGCTGAAGACAACGGGAACCGCCGGAGCCGGGATCAGGTAAAGTATACGCTCCGGCGGCCAGGTGGTTGAAAGGGTGGGCTGCAGACAAACTCGCAGCAGGGATGTTCATCCCTGCTGCGATTTTGCCTGCCATTGACTACACAGGGACGGGATATGCAGCGATTTTCACTGCGTTTATGCAGCGAGAAACTCGTACCCTAAACAAATATTTTTGGCCTGTCTTTCATAAAGCCATTTTACTTTTATTATCGGTCTTGGAGCACTCACTACTTTTAATGCATGTCTTTTTTCTGTACTTGTTAGTGTATGCAGTGGCGGTCTTTGGCACCAAGCACCCCAAGCGATCGCTTGGGGCCCCCAACATCCAGGGAGGCCCCCACGCCCCGCTCTTGTGCTCAAGACCGCTGGACAGGGCCACTGCCCCGCTTGCTGCTGCCATCTGAACTGTAACTATGAGCACTCGTAATGAGCGCTCATAGTTACATGCAGCAGCACTGACAGGGCGGGAGACATTGGCCCCCTTCCTGTCGGTCACTCTTGTGGCCGCAGTAAGGGTTTTCCCTGCAGTCACAAGTGGCAGCTTTGTCCTTGTGGTGCCGGCGCTCAAGTGACATCACTGGAGCATCGGCGCCAGGACAAGGGGAGCGCGGCCTCTTGTGATCGCAGGAAAAACCCTTCCTGTGGCCACAAGAGTGAAGAGAAGAGGAGACGCCTGGACCCAGGTGAGTATAAGTGTTTGTTTTATTGTGTTATATACTATATGGGAGGGGGAGGACACCGGGGTCTGTTTAACTGGGGGAGCACACATCGGGGGTCTATATCAATGGGGGGAGCACACAGGGGAGCTATATAACAGGGGGAGCACACAGGGGGGCTATAGACTACTGGGGCTTCACAGAGGGGTCTATATACTACTGGGGGCAGCACACAGGGGGTCTATATACTACTTAGGGCAGCAGAATGGAGTCTATATACAACTTAGAGAGCACACAGGAGGTCTATATCCAAGTGGCGGAGCACACAGGGGGGCTATATATTACTGGGGGAGCACACAGGGGTCTATATACTACTGGTGGGGCACACAGGGGGTCTATATATTACTGGGGGAACATACAGGGGGTCTATATACTACTTGTGAGGCAAACAGGTGGTCTATATATAACTGGAGGAGCACATAGGGGTCTGTATACTACTGGGGCAGCACACAAGGGGTCTATATAATACTGGTGGGGCACAAAGGGGGTCTATATACTACTGGGGGAATCACACAGGGGGTTTATATACTACTGGAGGAGCACACAGGGGTCTATATCCAAGTGGGGGAGCACACAGGAGGTCTATATCCAAGTGGGGGAGCACACAGGGGGGCTAAATACCCCTGAGGGAGCACACAGGGGGCCTATATTCTAGTGGGGGAGCACACAGGGGGTATATACAACTGGGGGCAGCACACAGGGGGTCTATATACAACTGGGGCAGCACACAGGAGGTCTAAATACTTCTGGGGGAGCACACGGGGGCTATATATAACTGGGGGAAGACACAGGGGTCTATATACTACTGGGGGAATCAAAAAAGGGGTATATACTACTGGGGGCAGGACACAAGGGTATATACTATTGGGGCAGCACACAAGGAGTATATATTACTGGCGGTAGCGCACAAGGGGTATATACTACTGGGGGCAACACAGAGCGGTCTATTCTTTTGGAACGCGTGTTGAGGGGGGGCCCCAGACATAACTTCGCTTGGGGCCCCAGAAATGCCAAGACCGCTCCTGAGTGTATGGTCATGTGGTTAGTAACATGCCTGGGAGAGGGTCTCCCTATAGATATTGTAGGAAGGAACAATCTGCATTAAATTTATGTGTCTGTCTATTGTGGACCCTGGACCCTCCAGTATGGTTTACAGGTCTGTGGCAGGTGGAGTGTGACAGGTTTACCGGGCTTACGGTTAGCTCTCCTATCCTTAGTTTTGTTTCAGTTTTGTTTCTTTCCCCTTTCAGTATTGTTTATGGTTTGTTATCTGCTGCAGCACTTGCACTTTATTTGAAAATACTGGTGTAACTGTTTTGATACAAGGGCAAATATTTTTTTATGTATCAAATAAAGATGTTTTCGTATTTTCCCTTCAAAATCTTTTCTTTGTTTTATTTTTGTCAATATACAATATGTAGCAAAGCTGTGTGTGTATGGGAATGTAACTCAGATGCGTATCTGTATATTAGTGAAGTAGCACTGTGTGTCTGTGTACATTTTGATGTAGCAGAGCTACACTAGGTGTGTATGATGTAGCACAGCTATGTGTCTTTTCATGTTTAAGAGCTAAGTGTGCATTGTGCATGCAGTAGAGCTGTATATGTGTGAGTATAATGTACTTTCAAGTGGCCCTGTCATTTTAATGAACTTTAACCCCTACACCATCAGGGAAGTTTATGAACATGATTTTTTCCCCCCGTTTTAAGTTTTGAGTCTAAACCAGGGGTACACACCCTATAAAGGAAAAGTTGTGGTACTTTCTGTGCTGTATGGCCTCCCTGCTGAAGTTTTGCTGGGATTTGTGCAAAATTGCAGCAAAACCACTACTATTTTGCACAAATCATGACAAAACAGCCACAGGCAATGTGTTTCTGGAGAATATGCAGGACCTTAAGCCCCTATTACACGGTGAGATGCAGAAGAGCAAACATGCTGACAGTTGCTCTTCATTCCCCGTTCACTGCTGGCACTATTACACGAGTCAGCAGCAAGCAGGTAAGAGCAAGGGGGGCTACTGGGAGCTCCGGGGGGGGGGGGGGGCGCCGGGGTGATCGCTAGATTGTCCGGACTGCCCATAATAGTTAGTGGCAGTCTGCTGCCGCCACTCCTATTCCGCGGGGCGATGGCAGTTGATCGTTACTATCTAAAGGGCCTATTACACGGGTCGTTAGAGGAGCAAACGAGTGCTCTCAGCGCTCGCTTGCTCCTCGTTCACTGCTCGCTGCCGCCACTATTCGGCGCGGCTGCAGCGAGCGGGTGAGTGCGGGAGGGGGCGGCGGAGAGCTGCCGAATACGGACGATAATCGTTCCGTGTAATAGGGCCTTAAGTCATTTGTCTTTCAACATGTTGAAAGACAATGCCAGACAATGATCAGCCGACATCGTTCATGTCGGCTAATCGTTATCTTCTATTACACAAGACAATTATCAGCCGTAACGTCTGAATACGGGCGATGATTGTTTTGTGTAATAGGGCCTATGACATCACAAAAGCCCTACACAGTCTGCAGAATCTGTCACCCAACCTGGTCACATGTTATAAGTTCCTTCTCAGTGATTGTATTTAACAAAGCACAATACAGAGGAAGGATTAGAAGGAGAAGAGCAGTAGGTATGTGAGGAAGGGGCGGAGGTAATGGTGACCGCTCTAGGATGAGGGGAGCACAGGGTGACAGGCCTTAGGTGTGTGTGTGTGGGGGTAGTCTTGGGTGGTGGTGGGGTGTTAGGGTGACTAGGGTGAGGATAGGTGGAGGTTCAGGGTTACCATTTTGGGGTGAGTAGGCGTGGCATGGTGACCAGTCTTTGGTGGGGGTACAGGGTGAATATTCTGGGGTAAGGGAGGGGAGGAAGTTGACCAGTCTGAGGTCAGTATGTAGGCCGGGTGCCCAGTCTGGAGTGGGGGGCAGGATAAAATGAGATGAAACACCTTTATATAGCACAAGATCAACCATTTACAATAGATGATGGATAAAGGTCACCTCTTTTTCTCCCTGTCTAATGACCTCTGCGCAGGCCATAGAGAATGCCTGGAAATCCATCCAATAGAAACCAATGAGTCCTCTCTAGCCTATTGTTTTCTATAATCCATCTGGCTCCTAGAAAGCAGATTCTCAGATGGGATGGCTGCTCCCATAGAAATGTACACACATTTCAGTATCTGGCTCTAATAAGTAAAAGAAAATCTAGTTGATACATTCACTTTAAAGGGTTAACCAGCACAAGCTAGAAGTGTCCAGTCATTAAGTACAAAAATACATGTGGGGTTAAGGAATTTTAAATCTACTCAATATACACATGTACTAAATATAACATTGACTAAAATCTTACTGCGTTGCATATGCCAAATAACAGGCAATATTTATGTTGACAGAAGTTTGTTGAATCACATTGTATAGTTTTCATGTGTTTACATTGAGAAGAGATATAATTTATGGTTTTGCAGCATTTGTTTCCTGTCATATTAAATATGATATCCCGAGGAGGATTATAGAGGACACTGGCTTCCTGTGGATTTCCAAAACAAAGCTGGAATAGAACTGTACCTTTAAAGTATGTAAGGTATAATTTTTCTTGCTTTCATTTCCTTTTGCTTGTTATTGTCTGACCCAAATATGTGTTTTATATGAGTTATCCATCTTTGTATGAGAGAGTGTGGTTTCATATGCAGTGACTTTTAAAAAATGCATTGCAGTTTTTGATGCAGAATTTAATATAATATAATAATAATAATAATAATAATAATAATAATAATAATAATAATAATAATAATAATAATAATAATAATAAGTTGGCTCTGTTAGCAAAAAAAAAAACCTGCCTCAAAACTGCACTAATGATTGGACAATGCCTTTTAAGCAAGCATAGAAAATCAGTTATATCATGTTCAATTATAAAAATTATTTAAAACAGAATTAATTTCGCCAGGCTTGGACCCTTGCCCGCAGCAAAGCCTGTGATGAATATTTATGAGGCGAGTACAGCAGGCAGGGGTAAAGGTCACCAAGGGCTTATGACTGCCCTTAGTCTACAAAATGAACTAATTTACATATAATATTTGTTTAGGGTAACAATGGCTTTCATACCTTACCAAAAGGTTTGATATGGTGCTTATAGATTCCTTTTAAGTAAAAATTTTCATATATTTCATGCATCTATAATGTTTTTCTTTTAAATACCTCCTCCAATTTTATCGTTTCTAAACTTTCATGTTAAGAAATTTTAAATAGTATCCTGGCAAATAAAAATATTTATTTTCCTTACATTTCTTGCATAGCTTTATAATATAATTTTAGCAAAGAACATTATTGAGTGTTGTAATCTGCAGTGCTAGTGACACAGGCTGCTTCACCAAGTCTTGAACCTAGTATTACTCTCATGTTCAACAGAGAGATACTGCTCAATGCACTTGAATATCCTTGACATGTATCTAAAGTGATGCCTTTACAACCAGCGACATTGCCTCAATGCATCTACAAGTGGTCAGGTCATGGTCAGGGTTGTACAGTATTTCAGAAACATCTGGAGAGTCACAGATTTAAGACTACTGCTTTGTTATTAGTCATGTTATTTTCAATATTAGGCTGCCTCAGTAGGTTTTCATTTGGCATTGAATGCTACAAATTAAGAATACAAATTGGCAGAATTGATTAATTATACAGAATGTGAAATGCGTCCGTTACATATACTATGGTGGCTGCGCAATGGTTGTGATGAAGGCGCATTAGTAAAATGCGATTCAGAAATAATTTTAGTTAGAATCAAACCAACCTTAAATGAATTTAAGGTGCTGGATGTAGGAACTAGCTTGAATATGTAACATTAGAAGCAATTTCCTTGCACAAGGTAGCATATGGAACTGAGACTCTTTGACATAAATTGAAGTCAGTACATTAAAGCAGTAAGAAGAACGACTTGAAATAATAAACTTTTAAAGCCTTTCAACAGGATGTGCAGTTATGGGTGTGTAACAAAACTGAGGAGTTATTCATAATGCATGTGCCCAATTAAAGATAGGAATAAGGGAAATTACATCATCAGACAAAATACAGTAGTCTGCACACTTAAAACAGGAATCTAGTTGTTAGTTTAATGGGCTAGATTAGATAATGGTGGGATTAAAACTGAATGACATGTTACTATTCTTAATACATCAGACTTTAAGCTGTATTTCCATATTTAACATATCCACCTCTGGGTCCCTAAGCTATCAGAACAGCACCAACTGATCGGAGTGCACATGTGCAAAGGTCCTATCTCCCTTTTTCATTTGGATTTTACACTGCTGGAAACAGACATTTATCCCCTACACAGTACACTATGTAGAATCTTTACTGGTATACTTCAATGATTAGGACAATTACACAAGCTGTAATGCCAAGTGTTTTTTTTTTTTTTAATTTAATAAAAAAATTGGGAAGGGGGGGTGATTTGAATACTTTATTGGGGGGGGGGGGCTATTGATATTTAAAAAAAACACCTTTTTATTAACAATTTTTTTTTTACACATTTTAAGTCTCCTGGTAAAATAAAAACTATGACTGGTTGTTATGTGCAAATAGAATCTTAACAAAAGACAATGCAATAAATCACCCCCAAACTGTTAGGCCTTGTGATGCCTATAGAGAACATGCTGTTATAATGGTTGATAACAGAAAATGGCGACTGCTGTGTACTTCCTGCCACGTCATGACCTTTACACTCTCCTGGACAATGAATTTATCTATGTGCAAAATTTGGTGTCAAACGGTCCAGGTGTGGTGTCCTACCACGGGCATTGCTATTGGTTACACCCTTCGTAAAAGCCTGTACTTACTGTAAGCCAGTGGTAATGAAGTAAGTGGTAAAGTTTCGCCACTAGATGTCATTATTACAGGTGTATGTACACAGATGCTGCACGGCTGAAGTATAGAAAGGGTTATTGTTTATTTGTGTGTCACATGGATCTGTGAACCTATAGGAGTATTTTCTTCTTCTGCCCTATAATCTTTCACTTTACCCACTTTATGCACTCTTCACCCACTTACAGCGCCCTTTAGATACGCTGGAGATAGGAAGTCACATAGGTAGAGGAAGTGTGAAGGACTTTTGTGTTGGACATCGTAGGGGAAGGATGCAAGCTAGAATGCTCCCTACAGTGGTCTCTTTGGGCTCTGGCCCTCTGCCAGGCCCCCTCACCCTAAAGGGTCAGTCTTAGTCAGGTCCCCGTATGAATAGAAAGCAAGATAAGACACAGTTAACAGTTTCTCCTCAGCTTACTCTACACAATACTATGCAGTGTTAGACTCCTACAGGAGAGGACAAGTCAGAGACCATCTCAACCCACGCCATGGACTAGGAGAGTCACAGTGCAGGACAGTATCCACATAAAAGCCAAAGAAGCTAGGAACTGATCCGGATAGAGCAAAGTTGCTAAGAGCCTAGGAACTCTATCTCACAGTGCGGGTGTCAGCAGTGAACCCTCAGCATTCCGCGCATCACAGGTAACAGGGTCTGGGGCTTTTGCCCCCCCCCTCTATAGGATGGGTCACCCAACACTGGTGGGCATAAGGTGGTGCGAAGACCCAAAGGTCAAAACACAGGCACAAGTATTCTCTTCTTCTTCTAAAGTATTCTTCTACCTCTTCTACCGGCCATTCCTCCGACATAATACCTCAGGGGAATACCACACAGGCATTAGAATGTTTTATACAGGAAAGACTGTGATAACAGCTGATAACAGAGAACAATGGTAAATGCTGCAGACATCCAGCAAGGACGAGATTTTTACAAAAAACTTTCTGGATACTCAATTTACTTACATGCCAAATTTATGCCAAAGGGTGACATTTATTGCGCTTTCTTAGGGTCCATTTACACAGAAAGATTATCTGACAGATTATCTGCAAAATATTTGAAGCCAAAGCCAGGAATGGATTTGAAAAGAGGAGAAATCTCAGGCTTTCCTTTTTGACATGATCTCTGTTTATAATCTGTTTCATGGTGTTGGCTTCAAATGTTTGGCAGATAATCTGTCAGATAATCTTTCTGTGTAAATGGACCCTTATAGTAGAATTCCCTTAGTTGCCTATAGAAACCAACCAGAGTCACAGTTCTGCTTTAATTCCTCATGAAAACTATGGTTGGTTGCTATGGGCAGTAAATGTTACTGTAACAGAGTGTTTGGATGACTATAAAGAATAGGCTGAGATAATGGCTGATAACAGAGAACCACAGTTTGCGAGTGCTGTGTACGTCCAGATAAGTCAGGACCTTTACAAAAACCTTAACAGACACCAAATAAATAAAGCACAGGCTGTGATAATGGCTAATAACAGAGAACAATGGTGTGTACGTGTTATATACATCCAGCAAGGTAACAACAAACTTTCTAGGCAAACAATGTACTTACGTGCCAAATTTGGAGTAAAGCAGTCAAGACGTTTGGGCACCTGTAGAGGATTAACAGACATTCACTTTTTTATATAAATATGTAATTACTGTATAGAATATATTAATATCAATTAAAAATGGGTCAGTATGTGTATACTACGAAAGATAGCTGTATTTAACAAATAAATCTGATCTCTTGTAATAAATGAAGATTAGAGTTGATCGAGCACTAAAATGCTCAAATTCTCGTTACTTAAGCCGAGTATTTTTCAATGCTCGAGTGCTCAATTCAAGTAACAAATCCCATTGAAACAGTGGGAGACTAGAACATTTAACCATGTGCCCCTGCTCAGCAGATTGGTGGGTACCTAACTAAGATGAAAACTTACAAAGCCTTTTAACAAGATTTTTGCTTTCTCACTCATTCTAATAAAGGTATTTCAAAGTTTAATTTTAATGTCTGTCTAATGTGTAAAACAAAAGAAATTCTACCAGACTTTTCAAGGATATTATACTTTTCAGTGTCATGAGTAATGTCAAAGAAAGTTCAATACTTTATCAAGAGGTAATGGAGAATTTAGAATTTTGGGAGATGTGGTAAGTTACTAAAAGATAAGGTAATATGGGAATAATGTCTGTATCCCTAAATACACTCTAAAATTTCACCAGTATTGTCCAAAGTATAACTCATTAAAGTCAATAGACACTATCAGCTGATCAATCTATTTCCAACCACATGGAAAAAACTTTCTTTTTCCAATGAAAACACAGTATCAGTTGTCTCACGTCATAGAATTGACTGGTGGCTTGTCATTGCTCACTTCATATTCCTATTGACTCTAAAATGTTCCTGTTTCTTCTTAAAAAAATAAATAAAGAATAGCATATAAGTTAATGCCAAGTTTGCTCTGTGGGACAAGATAAATGTAAGGCAGTCTTTAAAGAATTCAACACATTAGGGACCAAGGACGTATCTGTACGTCCTTTTTTGCGGTGCATTGCCTCTCAAGGATGTACAGTTACATCCTAGGGTGAAATGGGCGCAGGGGCTGCAGGAGCTGATAGTGGGGCACCCACCGCATCTGCCACGACCTGTGCCGAGTGTGGATCGCGGCAGTTAACACTATAAGTACTGCGATCAGGTCGATCGCAGCAGCTATATTGTGGAATAGAGGGAGAATCTTCCCTCTATTCCCATCAGGGCTTTGCAGAAGTGATCGCATGGCCACCATGGTTGCTTTAACACCAAGAGGCTTCCCAGAAGCCTCCTGTGTCATAGCTACAGGGGCTGAGCAGGCTCAGCATAAGGCTGAGCCTCTTCAGCTTTGCCTGTTTTACAGGCACATTACAATGCACTGCAGATCTGCATTGCAATCTAATGTGCCTGTAATTAGGCAATCAGATAGTTATGTCCATATAGCTAATGCAGGACAGTGGTCAGAGCGGGACCTAGAACCCTCTATAAAAAAGCCTGCAAGTGTTCCAGAATGGCTCTGCGGGTTCATCACTAAACATCACTTCATGAATAGCTGGTATCATCAAGACAGTACCCTCCTGAGAAATCATGCTGGGCCAACAAAATTCTTACCTCCAAATGTGCCCTCTATCATACAGTGGGAGATAGAAAACAGAAGGAGAAGAACCATAGGAGTGTTTGAAAGTGAAAAGGAAAAAGATGAGAGGTAGCAGAGAGAAAAGAAAAAAAAAAAAAAAAAAAAAAAAAAAAAGGGGGGGGGGAGGGATATCTGCAAGTTTTATTTCATCTGTTCCTACAAACTATTTGGCAAACTGGTTCTCAGCCAAGATGGCAGGAAGACCAGATGGATCTCATTTGGAGAGGTCGGCCCATATGACCACCCGTGCTAAGTGAGCCAGCGGGACAGTGACGTGCCTAACTTGAATGAGTTCCAACCATGGTGTAGATCTTAAAGATGGCTCGCCAGAAAGGCTGCAGAGCCGTGCAGTCCCTTCAAATGTGGAGACTTGTACAGATGTCTGTCCCACAACACCAACATAGATACAATACCCACAGGTAATATTGATGCAGTGTCTGGGGGAAGTGGTACCAGCGTGTGGAAAAGGTACAAAGACGGGCAACTAAACTAATAAGGGGAAGGGAGCATCTTAGTTATGAGGATAGTTTAAAAGAATTACATTTGTTTAGTCTCGAGAAGAGACGTGTAAGAGGAGATCGATTGATTTAAATATATAA
Organism: Dendropsophus ebraccatus; assembly: GCF_027789765.1. NCBI lineage: Eukaryota > Metazoa > Chordata > Amphibia > Anura > Hylidae > Dendropsophus > Dendropsophus ebraccatus. Next base: position 146,236,078 of record NC_091455.1, on the reverse strand, counting down.
ATGGCCCCTACAAGAAATAAGGGGAAAAGATGTTCCAGGTTAAACCCCCTTAAAAGACAATGGGGCACTGCCTCCGCCTGGAGAAAAAAAGGTTCAATCTCCGGAGGTGACAAGCCTTCTTTACCATGAGAACAGTGAATCTGAGGAACAGTCTACCACAGGATCTGGTCACAGCAAAAACAGTGGGGGGCTTCAAAACAGACAAATAACATGAATGCATATGTATAGTATCTACCCATCATCTCTCCCCCTTCCCTCCATCCATCCCCTCCTTGGTTGAACTTGGAAGGACATGTGTCTTTTTTCAACCGTACCATGTAACTACTGTATGTAACATAATCAGAGACAGGGATGTTAGATAGGTATACTGACTGTAGCCTGATCCTCATGTAACCAGCATACTTGAGACTGGAACAGTATAATCAGGGATGCTGATGGGGTCCTGCCACCACGGACAGCACAGAGAGTAAAGCAGGATAGTGAGAATGACCAGGACTGGGCCACAAGCAATGAACGGAAAAAAGCATGGTCTCTTCAGAACCACAAAAGGGGCAAGAAACTGAGGAGCAAACTTGGAACTGAGAAATCTCATCTGAATATTCCATAAGGAGAGCCAGAGCCTGACTATTAACAGGAGTGAATAGAGAAGGAGACCTTCATTTGATGTTCGCATTTATCTTGAAGGGGTTATCCAGCTAAATTATTTTTCTTTCACATCAACTGGTTTCAGAAAGTTCTAGATTTGTAATTTACATTTTTTTTAAACATCTCAAGTCTTCCCATACTTATCAGCTGCTGTATGTCCGGACACAGTTCTCTCTGCTGACATCTCTGTTCAAGACAAGAACTGGTCTGGCCAGTTCCTGTCTCGGACAGTGATGTCAGTAGAGAGCACTGTGCCACAATCAAAAGAAAACATTTTTAGTTACCACATATGCATTTGAAATTACACTACCGTTCAAAAGTTTGGGGTCACATTGAAATGTCCCTATTTTTGAAGGAAAAGCACTGTACTTTTCAATGAAGATAACTTTAAACTAGTTCTAACTTTAAACAAATAAACTCTATACATTGCTAATGTGGTAAATGACTATTCTAGCTGCAAATGTCTGGTTTTTGGTGCAATATCTACATAGGTGTATAGAGGCCCATTTCCAGCAACTATCACTCCAGTGTTCTAATGGTACAATGTGTTTGCTAATTGGCTCAGAAGGCTAATTGATGATTAGAAAACCCTTGTGCAATCATGTTCACACATCTGAAAACAGTCTAGCTCGTTACAGAAGTTACAAAACTGACCTTCCTTTGAGCAGATTGTGTTTCTGGAGCATCACATTTGTGGGGTCAATTAAACACTCAAAATGGCCAGAAAAAGAGAACTGAAGGCTATTCCATGCGAGAAATTGCTAAGAAATTGAAGATTTCCTACAACGGTGTGTACTACTCCCTTCAGAGGACAGCACAAACAGGCTCTAACCAGAGTAGAAAAAGTAGTGGGAGGCCGCATTGCACAACTAAGCGAGAAGATAAGCACATTAGAGTCTCTAGTTTGAAAAACAGACTCCTCACAGGTCCCCAACTGGCATCTTCATTAAATAGTACCCCCAAAACACCAAAGTCCACATCTACAGTGAAGAGGCGGCTGCGGGATTTTGGGCTTCAGGGCAGAGTGGCAAAGAAAAAGCCATATCTGAGACTGGCCAATAAAAAAAAAAAGATTAAGATGGGCAAAAGAACACAGACATTGGACAGAGGAAGACTGGAGAAAAGTGTTGTGGAGGGATGAATCCAAGTTTGAGGTGTTTGGATCACAAAGAAGAATGTTTGTGAGACGCAGAACAAATGAAAAGAGGCTGGAAGAATGCCTGACGCCATCTGTTAAGCATGGTGGAGGTAATGTGATGGTCTGGGGTTGCTTTGATGCTGGTAAGGTGGGAGATTTGTACAGGGTAAAAAGGGATTCTGAATAAGGAAGGCTATCACTCAATTTTGCAACGCCATGCCATACCCAGTGGACAGCGCTTGATTGGAGCCAATTTCATCCTACAACAGGACAATGACCCTAAACACACCTCCAAATTGTGCAAGAACTATTTACAGCAGAAGCAGGCAGCTGGTATTCTATCGGTAATGGAGTGGCCAGCGCAGTCACCAGATCTGAACCCCATTGAGCTGTTGTGGGAGCAGCTTGACCATATGGTACGCCAGAAGTGCCCATCCAACCAATCCAACTTGTGGGAGCTGCTTCTAGAAGCGTGGGGTGCAATTTATTCAGCTTACCCCAACAGATTAATAGCTAGAATGCCAAAGGTGTGCAATGCTGTAATTGCTGCAAAAGGTGGATTCTTTGCCGAAAGCAAAGTTTGATGTAAAAACAATGTTATTTCAAATACAAATCATTATTTCTAACCTTGTCAATGACTTGACTCTATTTTCTATTCATTTCACAATGTATGGTGGTGAATAAGTGTGACTTTTCATGGAAAACACAAAATTGTTTGGGTGACCCCAAACTTTTGAACGGTAGTGTATGTATGTTAAACTTTTGTCTGTGGTGCTATTCCTGTTTAAGATTTACAGGTAGAACTCCCAGGTCTACAAAGAGGGCCTCTTCTTAACAATAAGATTCATTTCATGATTAAACCTGGAATTCTAACGTGTAGACTGATCCTGCTCCATATGCTTTAAATTGTAGATGTGTATGCACTTAGTGTAAGTTATACCATGAGTTAGGAAGTTCTGTGATTCTATATAGTTTTTGTTAAGTACTAGAGGATATATTTTGGAGGAAGTTCAGTGTTTTTTCATTACATTCCAAAAAAGGGTCACATTGTGTAATTATGATCAGGTCTTTCCAAAATAACCACAAAAAAGAGTTACACACCAGCTGAGTTTTATGGTATTCCCTCTACTGTAAGTCTTGTTTCTATAACCACACTTTATCAATGTCCTTTACTAATATTTCATTACCTTTTCCATTGCCTGCAGGTGACTTTCCTGTAAATCATAGAAGTGCACAATGGTTATGTAATGATGTAGGCTGATTTATGGGATTTTGTATGCTATGTGCCTTATATATGGATCAACTTTTAGATACTTCAAAACAGGTACATAAAACATATAAAAACACAAACACAAAAACAAACAGCTTTACATAGCCCTCACATACATGAGTGTCCTTTAAATGCTAAATCAGCTATATTACTGTAATTCAGTTTGGGTGGAATATTGTCCATAAATAGTGTTTCAAACTCTGTTCTGTGAAAACCTTCCTCTGGACCTCCTCTTTATAAAACAACACCTGGGCATGTAGAAATAAAGTGCCCCTGTAAAGGGGCATATACATCATATATTTAGACATATAGCATGATCATAGACTTTAAAGGGGTACTCTGAGCAAACACTATAATTACATATTGTGACCATAACCTAAAGACATACAGCTTTAGGCTATGTACACACAGTGTTCTTTTTAGAAAAGAACGGAGGATGACTAATTAAATCAGCATCTAAATACCGCTATCTAAATATCTAATCAAGACGCAGTTCTCCTGTAGTTCTGTGATTATGCATTAGGAGATTAAGCTCCCTGCTCCACCTCCATAGCACCCGTCTCCAATGTGAGAACCAGTTTAATGTGATTCAATGTGTGCATTTTTCTCTCCTAGTCATATATACCATTAATGTACACTATTATTGCTTTATTTGTTTCTAGGCAATGTTCACACATGGTAAAACAGCGGTTGTTGCTTGACACGGCCGTGATGTTTACCTGGCTGATTGGCCGGGTGCACATCACTTCATTTTAATTGGAATCTGGGAACATTAGGGTGTGTCCGCACTCCATTTAGCCATAGACCGCAGTGTAAAGTATGTCCGGCAGTCGTACTTTACATTGTGGGCACACAGCCTATTTTGTAGGCATGTCAGAATAGACATGTCAGTTTTTTGTGTGGCCACAGAGAACCACGGACGTAGTGTATACACTATGGCTATGATTCCATGCAATCTAATGTAATGCCGCAGTGTGATTAAACAATGACCATTGTTTAATGAAAAAATACACTGTGTGAATGAGGCCTTACTGTGTATAGTCTTTTTAAGACCATAGTCTAATTCTAAACTACGCATTTAATTACGCTAGACTATTTGTAAAAATAAACAAGAGACTGATCTCTAAAAACAGGCTTATATGCAGAATCCTTACATTACAGAAGCTGACGTTTCCCAAGTAATCCTGAGCGTTTAAAGGGAACTAATCATTTTAAAAGTGCCTATTAAGCTAGGGAAATGTGCTGATACATCACTCAGCACACTTCCAATACATGTCCCTATATCCTCCATCCCTGCAAAGTAAAACTTGTAAACGTACTTTTACAAATTGGTGCCATGTATGTTAATGACCCCCAAGTAGTCATCTGGGCGGTGGACTGTTTGAAGGTAGTCATGTCCCCTGGGCAGTTCGGTGATGTAATCACTGGGCTTTAGGGGCATTATTTAAACTCCAGTGAAGCTGTGACACCATCCAGAGGCATGCTGTAGCACACATCAGCGCGCCAGCATTCTCATCATGTCGCACATGTACAGCGAGCCCCATTTTGTGCAGTAGGTGGTGTGATGAGAACATCGGTGCGCCTCTAGATGATGTCACAGCTTCACTGGAGGTTGAATAATGCCCCTAACACCCAGACGGTATATACCAGTAAATAAAAGTAAAAAATCATTAATACACATCACAATAACAAATAAACGTCCAACTCACACATCCCACAGGGAGACAGAGTGAGACAATGTGCATACTTAGGTGAACACAGCATGCATTCGTTTGGGGGATCGGATAAGATTGATGGATGAACAAGTTTTTGGCCAATGTTATCCTATGTGTATAGCTAGCTTAAAGGGGTTATCCAGGCAGCAGAAAAGGCCCTACCTGTTCCACTCCTCAGTGCTCCAATTCCTCCCCCTGCCTGTCTTGTACGTATTCCTTTCAAGATAGCAAGAAAAAGGAGGTGGACGTGGAGCACCAGGTGGCAGAACAGACCTTTTCTGCTCCCTGGATAACCCCTTTAAGACTAGACTACACATAGACTATTTTGGTGCTTTTGACTGACTGTAAAGCGAATGTACCATTAGAATCAATGGATCGTCACATTGGGGGCCAGCAGGCCCACCTCCAGTGCTTCATGTCCTGATGGTGCTCCGTAATGGACTGGCGCTGTGCGTGGGAACCAGGCAGCAGTTTAAAAAAAAAGCACTGTGGCACCAGCGCTGGTCTGTTTATGTAAAAAACAAAAATTCGCTTTAACTATTGAATGACTCTTGCAGTTTTAAAGATTGTATAGTGTTTGATGGCAGTTGTAGCTTGACAGTTAAAGTCAAGGCTGGGGCTACACAGAAGTCTTAGTGTAGCCCCAGTCTAAAAAGAATCAAACTGTGAGGTCTGGGTGAGTTGTCTCAAAGGTACTGAAGAAACACAAAACAGGTGCTGCATTCACAGATTGTTTAGATTATACCAGGAAACGGTGGCAAAGAAAGAACACTGCTTCACTCATCTGGCTCCAGCAGATGAAACCACCATAACATTGTGGATGCATAGCACATTCAAATGCTTGTGATGCTTACCTTTTGCATTATATTGTGTTTTGTCATATTCATACCCACTTCATATTCATACAGTGTTCTGTTTTACAGAAAGCAGAAATAAATAACACAGAGACCAATAAAATATGGCACAATAAGGCTATGTTTACATGCTTTACAAACAATGGCTGTTCCACCGTGAACAGCCGTTGTTTAGCACTACATATGGCCGTAATTATTGATCTTGATCATTATTGCCATCCACAAGGAGCGTTAAACACTGTCTGTTCGTCATGGAATGGCCGTTGGTTGTACAGCATGTGAACACAGCCTAAAAATTATGAATACATTAATGTGATGAACAACAGTTTAAAAATTTGTACAATAGCTTGCCCCAAGGCACTTCTGATACATCACAGTCTTTTATACATTGCATACACATACTATTAGTGTATATAACAAAAATAGTAACATAGTGACTGGATAATAGCACTATACTTATACTGAATAAATGTAATTATTCAAAAAAAAATATTCCTAGTATAAGGCCCCCCTTATAGAGACAGATACCAATTCTAAACAGGCTCTGCAGACTGTATAAGTGATTACAGTGCAAATATATCCAGTGAATTCCAGCTGATGTCTCCTCTGATCAAAGTTATTAACATTTCCTTTTCTTCTTCATGTAGCCTTAAAGGAGAAGTCAGTCGAAAATTTTTATTAAAGTATTGTACTGCCGCCCAAAAGGTATACAAATCAACAATATATGTACCCTTATTATAGGAAATGCACATAAAGTGCTTTTTTCCCTGCACATACTACTGCATCAAGTCTTCACTTCCTGGATAAAAGGGTGATGTCACAACCCAACTCCAAGAGCTGTGCAGGCTGTGGCTGCTGGAGAGGATGATGGCAGGGGGACACTGAGGGACACAGGGCACTGGGAGGACACTGAGAATCCCTCTACCACAGGGGCGTAGCTAGGGGTTCAGCCTAGGGGGGGCGAGCAAGTCTGAGTGGGCCCCCAACCGATTATGTTACCCAAAGGGAACCTCACTTAACAACAATGCTTTCTAAATAATAAAGGGTATATTCTGCTCCATTACTCATAGTGAATTAAGATAAAGAGCAGTGTTAGAGGCTTCTACATTTACATATATAGACACATAAAATGAAAGAGGTTCTTCAGGATAAGAAAAACATGATTGCTCTCTTCTAGAAAAAATAAAACACCACCCCTGTCTTTATCTTGTGTGTGTGTGTGTGGTATTGAAGCTCGGTTGCTTTCCACATTTTTCCACATGTTCAGCTCCCCGTTTCCACATGTCCAGCTCCCCCATTTTCCCACATGTCCAGCTCCCCCTGTTTCCACATGTCCAGCTCCCCCAGTTTTCCACATGTCCAGCTCCCCCAGTTTTCCACATGTCCAGCTCCCCCAGTTTCCACATGTCCAGCTCCCCCTGTTTCCTCATGTCCAGCTCCCCCAGTTTCCACATGTTCAGCTCCCATTTCCACATGTTCAGCTCCCCCTGTTTCCACATGTTCAGCTCCCCCTGTTTCCACATGTCCAACTCCCCGTTTCCACATGTCCAGCTCCCCCTGTTTCCACATGTCCATTTCCCCTTGTTTCCACATATTCAGCACCCCCCCTTTTCCACATGTCCAGCACCCCCCCTTTTCCACATGTCCAGCACCCCCCCTTTTCCACATGTCCAGCACCCCCCCCCTTTTCCACATGTCCAGCACCCCCCCCCCCTTTTCCACATGTCCAGCACCACCCCCCCTTTTCCACATGTCCAGCACACCTCTGTTTTCCACATGTCCAGCCTCACCCCCTGTTTTCCACATGTCCAGGTTGGCCTTCCCCTGTTCTGTGTGCAGCAGCAGCAGTCATAGGCGGCCGTCCGGCTCCTATGCTGTTCAGCAAGTGACTGACCTGGTGCGAGCGCGGGAGACGGAACCCAGAGGGACAGCGCGGCGCCGGAGGTGATTGACAGGTGGGCGGCGCACGTACCAGCAGTGGTGCGCTGAGGCCATACGCAACCTCAGTGCACCCGATCAGCTTAAGATGGCGGCGGCCGCGGCGGAGTGACATGGGGGGGCTGCACTCACCCATCCAATGGCGGGCAGCGACGGACAGCGGCGGGCAGCGGCGTCAAATTATAATCTCACTGGCTGGGCCAAAAATCTCTGGAGATCACAGTGGGCCCCTGCCAGAGTGGGCCCGGGGGCGGCGGCCCCCTCTGCCCCCATAAAATTTCGCTACTGCTCTGCCATCATCCTTTCCAGCAGCCACAGCCCGCACAGCTCTGGGAGTCAGGTCGTGACATCACCATTTTATTCAGGAAGTGAAGCCTTGATGCAGTAGTAAATGCAGGGAAAAAAGTACTTTATAAGCATTTCCCGTAATAACTGTATATTGGTAATTTGTATAACTTTTGGGGGCCAATACAATACTTTAATAAAAATTTTCACCGGACTTCTTTTAACTATCATAAAGACTTTTCCTGGCCACAATTCATCTCCCCAGAAACCGACTAGCAAAGTTTTTAGGTTTCCCGTTCCAGCACATCCTCACCTCTAGACAAAATCCTCTGTATTTGTATTGTCCTTATGTTTTTCTTAACTACACATCTGTGCCTCATTAAAGTATTAGACCCCATCTGTGCACCCATATAGTAGTTCGGTCCCCTCTGTGTCTCCATATAGTACAGGCTCTCTCTCTGCCCCCAATATAGCATAGGCTTTCTCTGTGCCCCATATAGTAGAGGTCTCTGTTGTGCCCACATATAGCACTAGATCCTCTTTCTCCCACTATATAGTGTGAGCCCCCTCAGTGCCCCATATAGTTTGTATCTCCTCTGTGTTTACATGTAGCATTAGGTCTCCACTGCCAATATCCTCCCATAAAGCATCCATATAGTGAGGATCTCAGCAGTATTCAGGCTCTGCAGACAGTGTGAAGGGCCTTTTTTATACTGATAATCGGCTCGTGTAAAAGTGACACCAATGAGCTAAGGATGGGGAACCAAAAATAAAATATACTGACACAACTGTTGCAGTTCTTTTGTCTTTTATATTTCGTATTTCATACTTTTACAATTGAAAATTCATGAGAGTAATTCACACCCAAGTGCAAAAAGATACTTAAATGGACCCCATCGTTGCTTCCAGCATGGTAGCAGTTAGAGTCCTCGTATCATTCGTTGAGCAGAAACCTCCATGATGTCCGGCAGGCCAGAAGGTGGCATGTAGACGCACGCGACATTTCGGGGAGACCTTCCCCTTTCTCAAGCGTATACCCATAAGTGAAACCCATCACCATTTATAACAGATCTGACGTATTCCAATTTCCGATTATGACATCACAATCTAGACTAAAAGATAGTAAAACACAATTTCACTTATATAGACATTATATCATATTCCTTCTCGTTAGTAATACATTTACATACATAGTCTAACACTTATAACTTTTAAATAACTGGAAATGCAATGTCTATACTAAACTGCATTCTGTGTGTTTGGTCTAAGGATGGGGAAAACACAACGGCTGCTGTCTGAGATGCTGAACCCGGCTATAACTGCAGTATCGGCTGGGTGAACAACACTTCAATTCAATTGGAATACAGACACATTAGGGTGTGCCCGCACTCCAATTAGCCATAGCAGACAATGTAAAGTACGTCTGGGAGGCGTACTTTACATTGTGTGAACAGTCTTTTTCGCGTGACCCCTATTCACTGAACAGTGCACAAAATAGACATGGTAGTTTTTGGCCAGAGTGTTTACACACAGTATACACTGCGGCTGGGATTCCATGCGGCCGCAGTGTATACTGTGTGTAAACACTCTGGCCGGGAATCCATAGAGGTTAATGCAATCGGCTGCTGTGATTAAACAGCAGCCGCTGTTGCAAACCTGCAACAACGGCTAGTGTTTAACCAAAAAATATATAGGGTGAACCTTAAGGCCTTAATGTGATTTCTAGTGTATAGTAATTAGTAATTACTGATGATAATAGGGTGAAGATGTTTCTTCTTTAGCCTTTATTTTCTGTAGTTGCTTTCCATTATTCCGTTTTAAAGAGACCATACCAAGTACTTAATTGTTTAATGAATTGTAATACAGATAGGTTCACATCTGGTTTGCATGTGTCTTGCTCTGATTAAATAAAGATTTTTTTTTTAAGAAAAAAAAAAGTTACAATTTTGTGTGAAAAACAACTGTTTTATAGAACAGATGTGGAGAAACTGGTAGAAAATTTGAAGTCCACAATTTTTTTTACAAGGGCACAATAGCAGGACTTCAAACCACATGATAGATGTATGTGATACTTTTTGTAAAATGGCAGCATTTTTCTAGGTCTGATTGACTCCTTCTTCTGGTAACATAAAATTAGTTAACATACCAACCCTCTTATATTGATTTTTGTTATAATTATTGTCACATTATAACTATGAATCCATGAGTGTTTGAGTATATTATCTATGTTTATGTGGAGCCTAATCTATGTTTGTTAAAACCTATTCATCATTATTAATGAAGAGTCTGATGATTAACAGTTTAACTTAATTATTAGACATTTTACAAGTATCTGTAAGGTTTTATACTTGCATTGAATATTTATAAATTAAACTTTAATGATACTATCTGGTGAATATATACTGAATACTGCATATTAACATTCACTATGTGCCTTAATATGAACAACTTCACGGGTAAAACTGGCCCAAAAGTGTGTTCCTACAAATAAAGTAATATATTCGACTAATATATAGTTGAAAATCCTGTTATCTTTTCTACCTGTTTCTTCACTAAAATAAAATGTTAAAAATTAAATTATAATCAAAATATACTGGGGCACATACACTTTACACTTTGGCTGGTAGTGCCTCCCAGAAATGGCTGCCAGTATGCCAGTATAAGATTTATGGTGCTCTCCTGACTGTCCACTGACAGACGATGTTGGTAAACATAAGGGTAGGGAGTGATAGAAAACCCCCTTTATTCTGGAGGAGTTAAGTCACAGTGAAAGCTCCTACTCCTCCCCATAAAGAACACAGGATCACTCTACTGTGCCAAACAATCCTGTGTATGGGGAAGACAGGCTCATAAAGGGAAAGATAACTGACGGCTAATCGTTCAGCCGTCAACTATTGAAAGTGAAAGGCGACCTTTATATTTAGTTTGTATAATTTAGCAGAACTTTTACCTTATCTGACACAAAAGAACACCTATAAGAGTTTTTCTAAGGGAATGGTAAATTTTTTGTACATAGTTGCATTAACTTGAGTTAACACAAGACCTCTGGGCTCTAGCCTGCACGCCTGTCTTTTAGATATAGAAATGGTAAAGATCTTGTATGGGTCCTTTACACAACCCAATATGTTGCCAAGTATGGCCGCAAACTAACGTTGATCAGCCAAATCGGTATTTGCTTGTAGTACCTTTATGAGGCTTCATTACTTGCATGGTCGGGCCACACAAACAATTGCTGTATCGTTCGTGCTGCCATTTAAATACATTATTAGCCACCATCTCCTGCTTAGATAGAGACATGTGTAGCTCAAATCAACCAACAAGCGAATGTTTTCTTGTATATCAGATGATCGCTGCTCCTTTTTATGCAGGATAATTGACCACATTGACATATATGGAATTGATATGGAGTTTGTGGGTTAAACCTGCCGCGTGTGAACCATAATATATTTCAGGAGTAAAATACTCTTACTTTTATGCTGATATTCAGATTTTCTTATACCTTATTGCCTTATGCACAAATAAAAATAGGTTTATTCTGCAAAATACAGTATATACCATACTATAACTACTTCTCAACATTTACATTTTATGGGTTATTTTATGGAACAAATATGCTTAATAAACAGATACTGTTTATTAATGTAAAGGCACTAACCTTTAAATCATAAATCCGGTTCTGTGTATAGAGAAAACACTTTTCTAAGGCATACGCACCGTGCATTTTGTTTACAGTAGAAGTTCACACTGTTTATGCGACAGAAATGCCCAGAATAAATGGAGCACAGTTCCACTAAAATGGGCTGAGTGTTCTCAATGTACTCTTATTTGGACAGAACATTTCATTTGGCATAACTTGGTGGCCTTTCCTGAAGTACTGGACTGGGCAAGCTCTGAGTATGTCTATTCAGTTCTCCTCAGTAGAACAGAATATAAACAGTAGATACACCCTAGTGAGAAAGGAGGTGCAATTCCCATGTAAACAGAGAAACTGGTATTTAGCTCTGGTCAATGATGCTTATTGTGTGGAACAGCTCAGCTGACACATACATGCTCACACATTTTACTGCCCGTACATAGTGTATTGTAGCGCATCAAGATTATGCATCATGTATTATAAAAGCTCCCTGAACTATGACAGATTTGGTTCACGGTCTAAAATATTGTATAAGATATGTAAATAGAGTGTCTTTAAGTGTTCTTTCATTTACTCTAGAGCAATTTTATTTCCTACTTCAATATTCATATCCGCCATTAACCACCTTCCATTACTTTCTATCTTTAGAAGTTTACTTTATTAAATGCTTCTAGCTCTGTGGTTATGAAATGAGGGACAACTTATAGAGCTTATTTTTACAACAAACCACAATATTAATTCCCATGACTCATTTCTTAATTTCTACTTTTTAGGCAGAATATAACGATAGTCCGTACCTGATTAAAAACCTCATTGGAATATTCCAGTCAGATTACTTCCAGCTTTGAGAAATTGTTCTTAACAAGAATTTTGCTATAAGAAGGTACTTATTGGTATATTAGATATAGTAATAAACAGGTTTAAGTAGGTAATTTACAATGTTGTACATATAATTTCAAATGATCATTAAATTTTAATATTTTAGCTGGAAATTTGCCAAATAGCAAATAAGCCAGAAATACAGTAGTCTAACTGCTGGAATAGCCAGTCATTTCCAGGGCTGGAGATACATTAAGAAAATACTAGTTAAAAAAAAAACATAGTAGGGTGTTAGCTGTCTAGAGAGTCACAGGGCGGGTGAAAGGAATTAACCATAATCCCCAAGCACCCGTCCAATCAGCTGTGGGCCCCTCTGTGATGTCAGCACCTCCCCCTCCATTTCTATGTAAGGCGATTCGTTTCCAGAGGTGGCCAGTCGGCTGTGTGGAGGAGGGAGCAGCATGGCAGCAGGCAGTTAGAGCAGAGCAGGGAGAGACTAACAGAGCGATATAGGGACAGAGAGGAAAGGACAGGATAGGAGGGCTGATTATGGGTAGATTTTGTGTTGAAGCTGTCAACCAAATGTCCAGTTTACCAAGTAACTGGGTGGCTATAGGAATTTATTGGGACCAGTGAAGACACAGTCCATATTATTCACTCACTGGCCACTGGGCACTGTGAACTTCTGTAAATTCCTATTGAGTCATACCAAGTTACTAGGATCATGAGAAAAATATGTGGACCCTGCACCGCCAATGTTGCAGGGTGCTCAAAAGATGACAGGAATATGAATAATACCAAACAAACAAAAAGAAAGGCCTGTCATATATATTCACTGGCACACTGAACAAATAAGAAAAAAATATGTATCTTTATTTCACATGAATCACAGTAACAATCATCATACTGGGACATGAACAGTTAAAAACATCTAAAAACACACAAACTACATCAAGGGGCCCCACTACATATAGGCAAAAGTCCCCAGAAAACTCTGACAAGCAAAAATGGCAAGGACCACATCTAACCAATAAATCTTAAGTGATAACTGTGAGATGTGTAAAACAAGTAATGGCAGGTATAACCAGAAAATAACCAAAATATCAACAAATAATCAGAAGGTACATGTTGGGGTCCACTGCTCCCCACTCATTCCGTTCCTCACTGGGAACTTCCTCAGGGAATAATACTATTAACTTTTAACCCCTGAGGAAGTTCCTACTAGGGGAACTTTGTTACTTTGATTTATTTGAAATAAAGATACATATTTTTTTCTTTTTTTGTTCGGTGTGCCAGTTAGTATATATGACAGGCCTTTCTTTTTGTTTGGAAGTTACTAGGATCATTGATTTGAGCGTGTGCTTTACATAATGGTTGCACTACACTCCTACTGTGTTCTAAACATTTTTTTTTTCATTAGTGAAGTGAGAGTGCGCCTTACATAATCAATGGTTGCACTTCTTTCCTACTGTGTTATACAAGTTTGGTTTCATTAGTATACTGAGCATGCGCCTTAGATAATCAGTGCTCGAACTCCCCTCTTACTATGTACTAAAAGTTAGTGAAAGTATCACTTTACAGCGCTCATTTACCATTATCCACTGCTGTCTTGGGAGATGTTAAATATGTTATACCACTGATCCACCAAGGTCCACTTCTGTCCATTTCAGAAATTGGATAATTGACTGGATGATTGACTTTTTTAAATTGTGGTTTTCAATTTTGGACACTTGTACAAGAACATTCATTAACAAATTCCTCCTTCTGTAATAGTCCCAGTATTGTAGCCACTAGTACCAGTTTCGCTCTTTTATCGAATTTCATTAAGATTCGATTCGCAGATATTAATGAATTTGACCTACAATTCGCAAACCTTAACCCCTTCTGGACCGGGCTAATTTTATTTTTTGCGTTTTTTGTTTTTTCCTCCTTGTGCTTAAAAGGCCATAGGAGTTGCATTTTAAGACCTACAGACCCACATGAGCCCTTATTTGTTGCACCAATAATTGATCTTTGCAATGACAGGCTGAATTTTTGCATAAATTATGCTGCAAAACCATAAAAAAATTATATGCACGGTGAAATAATAATAATAATAACAAAAAACACAATTCTTTTTCTTTTGGGGGGGGGGGCGATTCGTTATTACGCTGTGTGTCCTATGGAAAAACTGACATGTTATATATGTTCCTCAAGTCGGTACAATTAAAACGATATGTAACATGTAGCACTTTTATTTTATTTGATGGCTTGTAAAAAATTCAAACCATTGTTAACAAATATATGTTTCTTAAAATTGCTCTATTCACATGCTTATAGCGCTTTTGTCCTTTGGTCTATGGGGCTGTGTAATTTTTTGCACCATGATGTGTACTTTCTATCGGTACCTTGATTGCGCATATGCGACTTTTTGATCGCTTTTTTATTACAATTTTTCTGGCTTTGATGTGACCAAAAATACGCAATTTTGCACTTTGGGATTTTTTGGCACTTACGCCGTTTACCGTACGAGATAAGGAATGTGATAAGTTAATATTTTGGGCGATTACGCATGCGGCAATACCAAACATTTTTTTATTTATTTTTATTTATAACATGGGAAAAGAGGGGTGATTCAAACTTTTATTAGGGGAGGGGGCTTTTTATTTATTATACAACTTTTTTTTTTTTACACTTATACTAGAAGCCCCCCTGGGGGACTTCTAGTATATGCACACTGATGTTTCATTGACATCTTTGCTGTATAGTTATACAGCATAGATCGATGAAATCAGTGTTCTATTGCTTTTGGTTGCTGCAGCCCAAAGCAATAGAATGCTGAACCGGGATCAGCGGGGGCAATGTCCCCACTAGACACCAGGGATGAGAATGCAGTAGGTCTTCATATGCAGCTGTCAACTTTGACAGCTGCATCTGAAGACTTAATTAGCGGGCATGGCATTTGGACCATGCCCGCTAATAGCCGCGGTCCCGGGTTACATGCCGTGCGGCCCCGCTCTGAACTCCCCTACTCGCGCGAGGAAGCACAGTTACACCCTCGTGCGGGAAGGGGTTAAGGAGTCACTGTTGTTAATTTTTTTTTTGCAGAAATAGTCCAGGCGATTTTAAGAAACTTTGTAATTGGGTTTGTTAGGCAAATATGCCATTATCTGCATTTAAAAAGCCTTTTCCCAGGTCCCCACCTCCTCTCCTTTCTGTCATCCACTGCTCAGAATCAGAAAATCTCAATCAGAAGGATCCTGTCTGTGCTATGGAGATGGGAGGGGGAGGAGAGACATAGGAGAAATGTCGGCAGCAGAGAACAAAGGATTACACAATGGGAGAGCTATTCAGAGGTCAGATAGGTCAGTGGTGACATCAGAGAAGAGAGCCTGGTGATGTAGCTGTAAATTAACTCTTTCTTGTCCTGTTTTGGTGTCTCATTTCCCTCTCTCTAAAGGAGAACAATGAAGACAGGGGGAGAGCTTCAAACTGCTTTTTTATGATAAAAACTCTTTTTTTGGCTAATAAACCCAAGTACAAAGCTTCTTAAAATCGCCTGTACTATTGATTTCTGCAAAACATTTTTTTATTGACAGTGACACTTTAAATGTATGGCTGCTTTGCTCATCTCTAGCTTTTATGTTGCATGAACACAAAAGTATCCTGGCAAAATGGGATGTGGACAAATCTGTGCACAGACAAGCGCAAGCACAAAGGCATACATTTCTATACTCTAAAGCAAGGTCAGTATAAGACATTTTGGTGCCCTAGGCAGGTTGGCCAGTCGCCCCCCCACCTTAACTATTTTAAAATCAGGTCAAAACAGACTTACCTTGTCAGTTATTTGTACGTGTACACTACCAATATAATCAGTAATAATATTGCCATAAGATGGCCATAGAGGTTAGATATCAGTTCTATACACATCTCCAGACTGTATCATGTTACTGCAGTCTATAGAGGAGAATACTTTGCACTCACAGGTAGAATACACAACTACAATATTACATCCAGTCATTCACTGGATTATGTAGACTGCAGAGACTGTAGAGTGCAGCCTGTTAGCCTGTTTCTACATTAGATTTACTGGAATCTCTCTTTGCTTCCACTCTCATCCCTTTCCTGGATCAGGTATTTAAGGGGAAGTGAGGAGGCATCCAGATTATGCATATGTATACTGCAGACACTGCAGATATGAGACACTAATGTATATATACACAGCAGACATGGACATAAACATGCATACATATGATCAGGGTATATGGGACCAGCAAAGCAGAGGACAGATGCAACCCTTACAAAGGCACCTGCCCTGCTGTCCTACTGTCTCTGCCGACTTGCCCCAACAGCCCTAAACGACAGCAAACAACTGGTTAGCAGTCCCTATACTGGTTGGTGGTCCCGTAACAAGGACAAGACACACAACACACAATTAATCAAAGTAAGGGATCCAAGTCAATAACAGGAGGTCAGCACAGTACAATAACGAGATCCGAAAAAGTAGTCAGAGTCTAGAAAGCCAAAAGTCAGAAATACCAGGAATACCAAAAATGCAGGAAAGGCTAGGTCAAGACACTCTAGTAAACTAGGCTCTATTGCAGGCAAGGCATAGTGGATAGGCGTGATTGGGGCTCAGACTCCAGCCCCAGGACAAACACTCACTTCTGACTGACGGTGCCTGCCGTCAGTCAGTAACTAATTGAATTCCCATAAAGCTGATCTGCCGAGGGCAGTAAAGCCCCTGCCGTGGCAACATCAAAGAGAAGCGCCGACGCGCCCTCAGCACCCCAGCTGGCTGCTAAGGACGCCGTTGGCATGCCCCTAGCATCTGGCCGGTCCGGTTTCCAGGGTTGCGGTCAGCGCTGTCAAAGAGCTGGCCATGCACTCTGGCAGTGCGGGGAGCCGAGCACGCCGCCCCTCTCCAGACACATACACTGCACAAACTGAAATACATGCTATGTACACTGTACTTACATCTAACACACTAATATTTTCAGCAGTATTGATGTTTTTTTAGACAAAGTAACAGAAATTAAACTGATATATTATGAATTTTTTTTTTAGGTCTAAACATTTCATGGACACATCTTTCAGATGCGCAAATCAGGAACAGTTTACAGTTCTGCAAACACCAGAGAAATACTTTCCCATCCCATACAGCTGTTTAGGAACAATATATTTTACAAAAAATATATATTTTTATAGCAGAAAAATACTTGAATTTAGAATTATGATGTTTAAGAGGTCTCCTCAGAGCACATTACCCACCAACCCACACTTCATTTTTGGAAAATGTCTCTGGAAAGGAATTGAACAAAATGACAAACAAAATAAGCTACAGTGTTTGTTACTATCACAACAACTTTGTTGTAACTGTATAGCCATGTTCTTTGTTCTCTTGTATTATCTTCTAAATACAGAAGCAACCATATAAGTTAGTTTTTCCTAATTTCAGAATTCTGGGCTTCCAATGGAGCCCATAAAGACAAATAGTGCCAGTCAGGCTCACATCCTCCATTTTAGAAGACATTGATTAATTATTTTTGGTGATTTTTTATCAGGATTACATAATCTTTTTTGGCTTATCCTTTTCCCACACAATAGCATATGGTTTTGTGGGTTCAATACCACATATTTGGGATGTCCTTGTAGAATAGGGAAACAGAGAAATGATTTGAGCCTGCTTATTTTTTTCTTATAAAATAAATGATCTTCTATATTAGCACATTTATACTTGCATACTATCTAGGTTCTAGGGGAGGACTATTAGGTGCAGGGGCGTAACTAGAAATATCTGGGCTGTATAGCAAACTTTCCAATGCACCCCTTCCCCCACCACAGAAATGCCCCGTCAGTCCTCAATAGTGGCGCCTTGAAATCTGAATCTGCCTCAATATCACAATACTATGACTGAATAACACTGACATACCAGACCTGAACAATATTGCCACACTGTGACTGGATAAAACTACCTTACCAGACGTGAACAATACCCCTATACTGTGACTGGAAGACATCGCTATATCACACCTGACCAATACCACCATACTGGGACTAGATATCACCCCCATACAAGACCTCTATACCAGACCTGAACATTACCCCCATACTGTGACTGGATAACATTGCTACACCAGACCTGAACAATACCTCCATACTTTAACTGAATAATACCCCCATGCCAGACAGGCTAAAATGCCAGACTAAAATTTCATGCGCCCTGGTGCGAAAGGTCAACTTGCCCCCCCCCCCTTGACCAGTGACGCCATACCACTCCAAACCTACATATCCCCCCCAACCGCCTCACTCCACGCTGCCATTGCATAATGCTACTGTACTGTTACTGCATAAAATCTACTATATAAAGGCCAATACTCTCCCTCAACAGTGACAACTATATTCTGAAGACTTTTTAAGTGATACATCCAGTGTCTCTTTTTGTGACCTTCGGCAAATTGGAGTTCTTCACTCTTCCTTTTCTTCTCCATCTGGCCTGGCCGTCATGAAAACGTCTTTAAGTGTGGGCGTAAGGAGTATCACTCAGTCTCTTAATTGCAAGTGGAAAGTTGAGATATTCTAATCAGAAGATTATCCACTGAGTAGACAATGATCATAGAAGAAATGCTCGTAATCTTTGATGCAAGTGCTCTTGTGCACAATTTTATTTTGGCATAAAGTGTATTCACAGACATAAATTCCGACGTTTCGGTGGTGACACCTTTTTCAGGGGTCTATGAACATGAACAAATATATTTACAATGAGACATGGTTACAGGATAAGTAACATGCACAGGGCAATGATAAAAAGGTAAGGAGGGTTGGGGAAGTGGGGACAAGACTTCTAAGGAAGGTGACATCATATATGACATACGGTACATAAACATAGTCATAACACAGTAGAAGCTTGTTGGAATATGTAGAGGCTGATGACAAGAGTAGGCAGAGGATATTCCATTGCTATGAGGAAATATACAGGCATTAGTATAGGTCTATTTACATTTTCTATCAGCAGTAGCAGGGCAAGATTGGTACATAAATGCATGCAGCAAGAGTGCTATAAGACATAGAATAGAGTTGAAGTCAGTTAGATGGAAGAGTCAAGGTAGAAGTACAGATGGTGAAAGTACCTGTGTAACTGGCTGCAGTGTATATGGCTCGGTAGTAGGGGTCTGCTGTGAATGAAGAGTACAGAGTGAGGTGGGCTATGGTCTTTAATGCTGGTGGTGTTGAGTCTATGGTATAAAATAGTTACCTGGTTGGTAACGGGGAGTCCAGGAGGTGTGGAAGCCCGAGGAGATTCGGGGGGGAGTGAGCGCCGGACAATATGGCTGCAAAAGGAAGAGGCCGGTAAGACAGCTATATTCTAGAGGGCAGTAAAGCGGGACGGGGTGGGATATTTACCCGCGTTGACACCATGCAGGGACCCGGGTCCAGCGGAGCTCTGTCGCGCATTGATGACGTGGACGGAATGACGTCCGAACGCCTTATAGGGTTGGCGCATGCGCGCTAGTGCGGTCTGGTGAACGTGTATTTGCCTACTGCGCAGGCGTTGTGATACGTAATAGGGGGCGTAATCAGGGGCGGAGAGAGGGCTGGCCTAGACTGCATGTAAGATATCAAGTGTGTGGAGGGGCGGAGAGAGGCTGTGGCTAAGATGTAAATGGATGATATTGACAATATGGGAGCCCCTCTCTCCCTACCCATATCTGTGATGCCAGGCTCCATGTGGGTGGGTGTAGGCATAGCTTTTATTCTACTTTCATTATGCTTTCATTCTACTCTGATTAGCTAGTGTCAGGACAAACCTGAATGGCTTACCAGGGGACATCACACAGGCTAACTGGGCTGCTGGGACTTGATATAGTGGACCCCGTAATGGCCGCTACAGCTGCTGCTGTGGTAGTTCTGTCACTGCTTAGGTGGCAAGTAAGAGCTACCAAATATTCTTTTTTTTATTATTCAATTGACCACAGGTCCTCTTTAAATAACTTTATGATGGTCTCTGATTTCACTTAACTACAAGTGCAGTTTATAATAGTGATTGAAAAAGCTAAATATTGTAATCCGTATTCTTCTTCTTCTTATTCCAGCCATTCTTCTGCGATTAATACAGCCCAAACCGCTTTGTGCACAGACTCCTTTTAAACTGCGTTTCGAAGCCCTCGGCGGTGACAGGTGTGCTATCTATTTTTGATTTTGATCCGATTTCACGTTTCTAAGAAATTTACGTTTAAAGACCCCTAATTTCCAATACAATAATGGCCCGTTGGAAATAATCACCACACTGTAAACGCTAACAGCAAATCACAGCACATATGTAAATAGCTGAAATATAGCAGCCAATAGAAATTCTAAGGTCTTGTCCGTCAATGCCTCACAACATCCACACAGTCACATGTCCACTATTGGCCAATAGAAGATATAGATGATGGAAGGTCCTTAACAATTTTGTCTCACTCACATGAGTAAGATTGTCATGGTAACAGAGTAATGATCTTTACCATTATAAGTAGCAGAGTTCCGTCAGTAGCTCTTAAAGGGATGGTACCCAAGTCGCTCTTAAAAGGACGGTACCCAAGTCGGTCTTAAAGGGACATTACCCAAGTCACTCTTAAAGGGACGGTACCCAAGTCCCTCTTAAAAGGTCAGTACTTAAGCTGGTCTTCAAAGGAAAGTCGCTCTTAAAGGGACTGTACCAAAGTCGCTTTTAAAGGGAGGATGTCAAGGGTTAAAGTTTCTCTCAAAGGGAAGTCACTGCTAAAAGGGTGCTCTTTTCAAGCACTATATTCCCATGGTATGGATTTTATCCCATATTCCAACTTTGTTTAGGTCCCACTGGTGCCCATCTCCTCTGACTGTTTTCAATTGCTCCCAAGACTGTTATGGATCCTTTTCTTTTTAAAGAGGACCTGTCACCCCCCGTGCCGGGGTGACAGGCTCCCAACCCCTGTTAGATCCCCCTATACTGACGTGATCCCGCCGGGTCTTGCTTCCTCAGCCAGTCGGGTGACGAAGATATCAGCGCCCGAAGCCCGGCGCACGCGCTGAGAGATGAGTCCGATGCCCATAGAGAATGACGGAGCATCGGACTCCCCATTCATTCTCTATGGGGGTCTGACTCTGCTGTCAACGCACGCTCCGGGCTTTGGGCGCTGATATTTCCGTGACCCGACCGGCTCAGGAAGCGGGACCGGGCGGGATTACGTGAGTATAGGGGGATCTAACAGGGGGTCGGGAGCCTGTCACCCTGGCACGGGGGGTGACAGGTGTCCTTTAATATGTTTGTAAGTGACAGAGGAGAAGGTTTGTTAGGTAAGGCTTGTCTGTTGCTGATGACACATAAGTGTGCAATAAGGTTTATATTTCTGGAGGTGTCTGTACTATGGAAAATGATTGTAGCTTTCCTAGATAGGGGTATGTGCACACTACGGAATACATGGAATGTTGCCTCTTTTTAAATCACTGCTCAGACTATATATGAAAAATACTGTGTACAATTTTCGAAACATAGAAGCAGAAAAACATTGCCAGCAGAAAAAGACTACTTGGTCCATCTAGTCTACCCTTTTAGTAGTTCCTTTCTTATAATCTTAGGATAGATATTTGTTTATCTCAGGCAGGTTTAAATTCAGTTATAGTAGATTTACTTACCTTACTTGCTGAAAGTTTGTTCCAAGTATCTACTACTGTTACAATAATAGTTTTGGGCACCTGTATATAGAAAGAAAAGGCTGAACTGGAGCGGGTGCAGAGGAGGGTGACAAAGGTCATTAAGGGAATGGGTGGGTTACAGTACCAGGACAGATTACCAAGCTTGGGGCTATTTACGCTAGAAAAAAGACGTCTTAGGGAAAATGTGATCACAATTATATGAATGGACAGTACAGAGATCTTTGTAGTGATCTTTTTACACCTAGGACTGTAACCCTTCACAATCAGCAAAGACGCGGGTTCTTTACTGTAAGAGCATTGAGACTTTGGAACTTTCTGCCACAGAATGTTGTCATGGTTAATTCATTAAATAGGTTCAAGGGAGGCCTGGATGTTTTTCCAGAAAAATATAACATTACAGGTTATGGGCACTAGATTACGTGTGACACTGTTAGACAGCTGTTAGAATACACATTGTACCTTTTATATATCCGTCTATGCTTCCAGAATGTAGAAAGATGCATTTATTCTATAGTACAATGAGACAAAGAGGCTTTCCTGAGGTCCTAAAGTGCAGCAAGCTGTAACACCTCCTTACTCTCTCCCATCCCTACCATACCTGAACCTGTTTGGGACTCTTTGACTCTTTGTACCAGAGGGAAAAAACAAACATTTTTCTATGTTATGAAGGCACAGCTCAGTATATAAAAGGTAATATGTGCCTCCATGTCCTAGAAGCTATCTAACAGTGTCAGCACTTTAGAAAGTGAGTTACATCTGATTGATTCTCTTTAAAACATCACAAAATTAATAGCATATAAAGTGACACAGGTCAGGTTTAAAAAATGGGTCTTGGTCCTTAAGTTGTTAAAGCCTAATATTTAGCTGGTCCTTAAGATTTTACTCTTCAGCATTCCTTATTGTAGAAATAATTAGCATTTTGCTTCAATTATTTGTTTCCTATTAAAATCGCATGATAATAAACAACCCTCCCAACTTTCGAACAAACACGCTATAGCTATAAATTCTTCCAGACACTCTGCTATTTCCAAATACAAAAGGCCTAAGAGAAACAGAACAGTTACTCTAGGAACTCAAAATTGTCTACTTGGCACCATTTTTGTATCAGTCATTCAGCCCATAAAAATATAATTGCCCTTCTTTTAGATTTAAATTGGTGTAAATTGATGATTTTAGCGTTTGTACAGTTGAAAGACTATTAGACAACTAAGAATAGATCGCTTTTCAGAAGCCAAAGCTAATAAACAGCTTTGAAATTGCTCTTAATGTTATAAGCCACTGTCTAGATTATTGTTATTTCTGTATTATGTCATGGAATCAGCAGTGCCAAATACTTCTTCAAATAACTGTCTTTCTGTCAAAGAAAGGCAACAACGATTAGACCAGAACCTGGTTCAGACATACCAATAGGTGCGGTCAATCTTTTCAAAGGTTCCTTTGCATGTTATTACTGATATAGTGTACTATGTCACTTTATATTTACCAAGTTTGGCAAATTTTAGTTTGGTTTGGATATTTATATATGTATATTGGCTGCTGCTTAGGTCTTCATGGTCATGATGAAGACATCTAATGAAAAAGTCACGCCTAATGGTTAGATAGAGTAATGGGATGTGGCTGTTGGCTAGTCTCATCTTAAATTTCATACATTTTAAGGTCTTAGTTCTTTTTATCCTTTCCAGTCAATACGTTTTTATCTGGCAGAAAGAAGGCATGTGCTCATGTATAATAGAATATGCAGTCATGACTCTACAGGGCTTTTCTTGTGATAATAAAAAGTATAATAGACCCCATGTTGTTTTGTGGTTCATAAAACTTTAGTAATAGAAAAACACCCTAATCTCTGAGAAAAAAAATATGATAGCTATAATGTGAGAAGTGCTATTTGAAATTCTTACAAAAGTTAAAACTAAACATTGCAAAAGAGAAGAAAATCACAGTAAAATGCATATTTTTAATAAATTCTGGTTCAATGTTTTTAATATTTATCAAAATTTTTCACAAAGACAAAACACAACAATCGTGCATCGAAATTTGTGCTCAACAGTAAGTCGAAGACAAGTAACATATAGGAAAGCATAAAAGATTCCCTATATGTAAAAAACAAACTAACTAAACACAACAAAGAAAACTATAAACTAAAAGACCAAAAGGGTCTAACTACTGGCAGATGTAAAGCGTAACTATAATTTCAGTAGCCAAAAAATTAAATTCCTCAAATAAAAAGCCTTTAAAAAGAGCCCTAAACTGTGTTGATAGCGTGTACGCTCGCTGAGATATCCCCAGTTGTTTGGCTCAGAAGAATAAATGAATTTTTCTTCTGGCTGAAAGAAAGTAGGCGTGGCCTGTCCCTCATCTCCCTGGCTGTGTCCCTCTATGCACTGAGCAGCACATTAGCAGATGTATCACACACAGTGGGATCAGATAGAGCCCCAGCATACAGTCTCACAATGTAAGATTAGATACAGAGCACCACCCGATGGTATCACACACAGTGGGATTAGATACAGTCATCTGCTCTCATTACACTGTAGGATAATGTCAGCCACGGAGGTGGGGTCACCTGCTACAGACCTCTGATAGTGAATGTTATATGTACTATGGAAGGACTACAGCTGTGTTGTGCTGGGACTTGTAGTCCTCCCCTCAGTGACTCACCCACTCTCCCTCATGCAGCATATTGGAGTCATGGCTGGCATGTCCCTCCATCCAGCTCCTCCCTTGTGCTGCTCCTCACACACAACAGCCTCAGCTCTGCTATGTGATATCTGTGAGGGGAGGGGGGTGAACGTGCTGCTAGGAGGGGGGGAAGGGGGGAGGAGGTTTTGTTTCTGTTTCTCTCTGTGTCAGGGCTGTTATCTGATGCTGCTGTCAAAATCTGTACACTAAGTACGGATCTGCAGGGAGGGGGCGTGTCCAGCAGGAATGCAGAAATAAGTCAGAGCCAGAGAGGGCTGTAAAGGCATAATCAGCCTTATGTATTTAAAAAAAAACTGTTCATTTTAGGTTATTAATGTATATTGCAAAAATTGTTATCATGCCCTAAGCTAACTAAAACTGAAAGGTCAAAATATTTTATAGTTACGCTTTAAAGATACAAAAATAGCACATTTAGGAATATATATGTATGGGAAAGAAATATTAATAATAATACATAATATAATTCAAGCAATATAACAGTCATGGGTTATAGTACAAATAATTCAAGGAGGCGACAGTGTAAATTTGAATTGTCTTTCGTAATATTTTCTCCACAGGTCCCAATTTTTATAAAACTTTGGTGTAGAATTAGAACCTATTGCTATATACTCCTCATATGAATAACATTGTTTTACGGTATTAATTACTTTGTCTACAGAAGGACAGGTAGTGGATCTCCTATATCTTATAAGGACTAGTTTAGCAATCACTAATAACTTACACGTGATGTATCTCTCATCAATTGGCACTGATGTTATATCAATCATAAGTAAAATCCTAAGTAAAACTATACTGGTATTATTTTAATAAATTCTGCATCATGACGTTCCTAGACGTCATGCTCTCCCTGTCTCCCCCCTCTGTCTCTAGCTAAGATCCGGCGGCGGGAGGAGGCTGCACACGAACACAAATAAATAAATAATTAATTAATTAAAATAAATAAATTAAATAATTGAATAAATACATAAATAATTAAAATTCAATAAATATTAATTAAATAAATATACACATTCCCCATCCTCCCATTATAAATGATCCCCCTATAAAAGAGATACACATATTTGGTATCACCATGTGAATAATGACCCCGTCTATTAACATTTATTATGCCTACCGATTAATGCCATTAAAAAAATTAATAAAAAATGAACCAAAATGACAATTTTTTGTTAATCTGTCACCTAAATATAGAAAAAAAGCTATCAAAACCTCACATGTACCCAAAGGCTATGTTGACACTACGTAAAAGTAGGGCCGTTGTTGCCATTGGCAACAATGGCCGTACTTTATGTGCCTCTGAACACTGCCCTATCTGCTATGGGATCCCGACCGGAGCGTATACACATAGTATACGCTCCGGGCCGGGATCCCATGTGGACCCGCAAATAACTGACATGTCAGTCAGTGAATTGCGGCCACATAAAGCTCTGTCAGTTCACATAATGAAGCGAGCGGCTCCGTGTTCTAGATGTGGGTGTGCACTGATGCGGGTGTACACTACGGCCATAAAGATCATCCGCCTGGTACTGCAGTACCGGCCGGGATGATCTGTGCAGAGACCGGACGTTCCGTGACCTGGCCGGGGTCACGGAACGGCCGCTCTCTTACAGAGTGTGAACATATCCAAAAGGTGTACCACTAAAAACGTCAGCTTAAGGCCAAAACAGGCTGCACAGGCAAGGGGTTAAAGCAAAAGAAATGGAGAAATCTAATAAACATATTAGTAGAGAAGATCACCCTATGAGAAAACATAGTGGAAGCTTAAAGGGGTTGTCCAGCGAAAGAAAATTTATTTTAAATCAACTGGTGTCAGAAAGTTATATAGATTTGTAATTTACTTCTATTTAAAAATCTTAAGTCTTCCCATACTTATAAGCTACTATATATCATGCAGGAAGTGGTGTTTTATTTACATTCAAAAACAGTGCTCTCTGCTGACATCTCTGGCCAAGACAGGAACTCTCTAGAGTAGGGAAGGCTTTCTATTGGAATCCCCATGGAAAACCTCTCCTGCTCAGGACCGTTCCTGTCTTGACCAGAGATGTCAGCAGAGAGCACTGTGTCTGAATGTAAATAAAACACCACTTCCTGCATGATATATAGTAGCTTATAAGTATGGGAAGACTTAAGATTTTTAAATAGAAGTAAATTACAAATCTATATAACTTTGACACCAGTTGATTTGAAAGAAAAAGATTTTTGCTGAACAACCCCTTTTTTTCTCATTTAACTATTTATTAAAAGGTTTTCAAATAAGAAATACAGGAAAGGAAAACAGAGAAATACGAATACAGGTGAAGAATGTTGAACATGTGTTCAACGTGTTAAGCAATGTCCTACCGCAACACTGCAACAAAAGAGATAATAGCAGAATAAAACAATACAACATCATACTGAAATGGTGTAAGCTAAACAAGGAGCCATGCTAATAGGCAACAATGAACATGTGGTGCAGTGCCACAGGAAGGTAGCTTAAATGTATAAAAACATAACTCGAACAGATATCAGGGAGAAAGATCACAAAATAAAGATTAAAAGAAAAGAGGGAGGGGGAAGGGAGGGCAGGAGATGAGAGAAAGGAGAGGAGATGAGACGAGCCTTTGACAGCCTGGAGGCCCCAGAGTCACAGTATCATACAAACGGTAAACCAAGAGGGCAAGGAAAAAGGGGACAATACTACACTTATTCTAGCGAAACAGACCGGTAACTAGGTAATGCAAGAAAGTCCAGCCAGGCAAACCAGGTAGACGTGTAAGTGGCGACTTCTATAGGAGAAGTGGCCAGGAGTTCCTCCATGTGTTGAATAAGTGTAACCTCTTTAAACCATTCCTCCAGGGACATGACATCTGGAGATCTCCAGTGCCGAGGAATGAAAGTCTTAGCAGCTTGTAACAGGTGTCGTGTAAGAGACTTTTTATATTTCGATTGGGCCATAGGGAACATGAACAGAAGTACAGATTCAGGGGTATTAGGTATGAGCACACCTGTAATTTCTGAAATGATGCGTAATACCGGTTTCCAGTAAGACTGGAGCTGGGGACAGCCCCACCAGACATGGGACATGGTGTCCTGTGGGGTGCCACACCTCCAACACACATCCGACACCGAGGGGAACCATCTATGAAGGACTACGTGAACCCTGTACCACCTGGATACAATTTTGAAGCAAGTCTCCTGCGCTTTTGTAGCAATAGTGGCCTTGTGGGTAAGAAAGAAACATCTGGACCATTGTTCCTCGGTGAACTGCTTACCAAGTTCCGTTTCCCACTTCCCACAGAAAGGAGGGGGATCCTGAGATCTATCTGAAATCAACTGTCCATAGATGGCAGAAATCGAGTGTGTTGGTGGGGATGCGGACATGCACAGTCGTTCAAAGTCTGTGAGGGGGGCGGGAGAGATGTTTACCCCTCGATATAGAGGAGTGGAAGTGCAGGAGTTCTAAATAGGCAAACGGTGGACGTGCAACAGGGGCATCATCTCGGAGAATAGAAGTGAGGGGCTTGAGAGAGCCCTTAGCTAGGACATGGGTGAATCGGAGGGGAGTGGATTTAGAGAAACTCAGGAAAGGGGTGGAGGATGTACCAGGGGGAACATAGGATGGTCAGTTATTGGCAAAAGGGGGCCTAAAGGATCAATCAGGGAGGCACTCGCAAGTCTGGTATAAAGACTGTCCAAGGTGTGGCGTGTGGAGTAGGACATAGCATGAGTATCTGATAATAAGGGGGACCAAGTCCATGGGAGCGTCGCCAAGGATTTGGAAGAAAGTGATTGCGCCAAATGAACCCATAGCTTGGACCTCTCGTTATGAACCATGTCCGAGACTCGGGTATAAACGCAAGCTAGATAATATAGGATACAATCTGGGAGTCCCACGCCACCCAGGAGTTTAGGTCTGGTGAGAGTCAGCCTACCAAGACGGGGGCTCCTAGAAGCCCAAAGAAAGGACCCAAAACACTGCTGGAGCTGGCAAAAATACGAGGAGGAGATGGATATTGGTATAGTTTGCAGTAGATATAAAAGTCGCGGTAGTAAGACCATCTTAATAATGCTGACTCTCCTAAACCATGAGAATTCTGGACAATCCCATTGTCCCAAATTCTTGTGAAAGCGCACTAGAGGGGGGAAATGTTGGTTGAGAAGGGAAGTGAAAAATCAGGGGCAAGTTTTATTCCTAAATACGTAATCCCTGCAGGGGGCCAAACAAAGGGGAAAGAAGCCTGGAGAGAGGATACCATACCGCTGGTAAGGGAAACATTGAGGGCCTCTGATTTGGACAAATTTAATTTGAAATTTGACCATGTACCAAAAGTGGACCAACAGGCCATCAGGGAGGGAAGGGAGGTTACGGGATCCGTAATATAAACCAGTAAGTCATCGGCAAAGGCCGAGCACTTGTATTCCCTGCCCCCCACTTTGACCCAGTGAATGTTCGAATCTGCCCTAATAGAGGCCATCAAGTGCTCCATAACCAGCACATACAATTACGGGGATAGGGGACAACCCTGACGGGTGCCATTACATATAGGGAAGGGGTCAGAAAGAACGCCATTAATTTTTAATTGGGCCGTCGGGGTGTTATAGAGGGCCATAATTTTGGAGATAAGGACTGAACCCAAGCCAATATGGTGGAGGGTTTGTGCCAGGGAGGACCAGGAAATCCTACTGAACGCCTTTTCGGCATCTAATGATAAGATCATTAATGGAAGCTTCTGGGAGCGGGCGTGATGTATGATGTCAATAGTTGATAGTATCATCCCTGGCTTCCCTCCCCGGCACAAACCCCACCTGGTTCGGGTGAATTAGAGTGGGCAGAAGGGCATTAAGATGGTTGGCTATAATTTTGGAATACATTTTGGATCAACATTTGTCATTTTGAGTCTAAAATAACGGATGTTATTTAGCTGTCTGGCCTCTCCTTAGGGCAATAAAGGCTGTTTGTACATTATACTACTTTGGATTACTAACTGGACTTTGGGTGTGGCTTAATTGAAAAGTCCATTGAATTTAATAGTTGAAACAGAGAAAGAACGGTGGAAAAAGAAAAACTGTGTGTGAACAACTAATAAAAAACATCTACTGTTTGCAAAAGATGAAAATAATGATCATGTTCATTATTTTGACGTCCACTGTAAAAACGTCCGTTATTGAATGCATAGCCATACAATGTAATTTTCTGGATTTTTTGATTCTGTCTCTCACAGTTGGTGTACCTACGATAAAAATTAAACACCTCTCCATTTAATGTAGATGGGAAAAGTTGCAAAATCATCAGTGTATTCTATATTTCTCTGATATGGCTGATCAGTAAATAGTCCTTAATTCATTCTTAATATCTTTAAAACATGAAAAAAAAATTGTTAGATTAATTTTTCAGTACACTTTAACACCCCAGCTTGCATTTTGCTAAAGCTACCACTGTGTGTACCACTTGATAGGTTTGTTATTACTGGAGTGAATTTGGTAATGAACACTGGCATTATGGGGTTAGCCACCATATCACTCCTCATTTTGTGGCATAAGCACATACAGCCTAATCTGTAGTCAAGAAATAGCTGGAAACATTATTTCACGTGTTCACATGAATAAAAATAAATGAAAAAAAAATCTAATTTTAAACCAAGTTCTTTGGTTCATTGGTATTTTCCAAATTTAAGCTTGTATGGTTTCCAAGATATTAAAGGTCAATACATTAAACACCTTTCATAATGTGTTAAAACACTTTTATAAAGCCCTGTATAGACTATAAAAAGAAAGTTACGTAGATTGAGATTTACAAAGCTGCTTTTCACTTAAGTCCTCTTAAAGAATTATATTTTCTATTATTTTTAAACAAAAATTGGGTTAAGTTGTATTATTTTTTATGACGCAATGTTTTTCAACCTAAAAATGTATTGACATTTGAAAATCAAATCTTAGTGGTGTTTGCAATTGACTTTTTAAAGAAAGTAGAATTTATATATCTATGACGCATTTCACAAATAGCAGCAAGGTCAAACGTCCAACATGTTACACGTAGCAGCATAAAAATGTTATTTATGTATGGTCTATTGTTGGATTATTATAATTTTCTATTAAACTAATTGTCACATCTGCATGTTGCCATAAGATATGTTGATTAATAAGCTGAACTTAACTGTAATGTAGATTAAAGTGAATGTAGTAAGGTACGATATGGACCTCAACGATTCCAAGTGATCTGACCTACTTTTGAATAAGATGTTTTCTTGTAACATATTGGGAAGGTGAGGGGGGGAAATCTATCCAAAAGGCCTCATGCATGTAACTGTTGTACATGCCAATTCAGCACCTCTATATGACTTAGATTTATATGAATGTACAGAAGGAACCCAGCACTTGACAGATGAATATGAGCTTATTTATTCAGTGCAATATGCATCACGTTACATCAAGTAGGCATTTTTAGCTAGGAATGGCCTTCATTAGCTTGCAAACTGATGAAAGCCATGCCTGGCTGAAACGTGTACTTGATATAACGTGATGCATATTGCACTGAATAAATAAGCTCATATTCATCTGGTGAGTGCTGGGTTCCTTCTATACATAGTACTGGATATCACCGAGTGCCGTTTATATGAAGGCATGGAGGCACGCGGAACCTATGACAGAATTGATGCTAAGGGCCATGCTTCTAGTGGAAAACACATTTCCTAACAGAGGCAACATACAAGGGCATATTCTTTTTTTCTTTTTATTAATAAACAGTGTTTATTAGAAAAGGACAAACATACAAACATAATCAAAAAGTACAACCTCCCATGGGTCAAATAACAGAGAGACTAATATCGTCACTAAATCATCACTAGTGATTAGAGATGAGCGAAGCAAATCTGTCAAATTTAAATTCACTGTGAATCGGGACATCAATTCGCTTCGTTCCGCGTAACGAATTCCCCCCCATTCCTTACGGAAATTCGCAAAAACATAATTGCAGCCGCACATGCGGTCTGGAGCATCACTGGGTGAGAGAAAGGGATTAACCATAATCCCAAGACCCATCCAATCAGCTGCAGGCCCCTCTGTGATGTCACCACCTCCCCCTCTATATAAGGCAGCTTGTTTACGGAGGTGACCAGTCGGCTGTGTGTGGAGGAGAGAGCAGGATTGCAGCAGTAAGTTATTGAGTTATCAGGAAAAAAAATAGGAAAAAAGGGCAGCACCTCTCTGTCTCTGCTCACACTGCAGGTTGCACACTCCATGTGGCTTAAGTACCAACAAAAAAAAAAATAAACAGAAAGTGCAACAGTAACCTAGAAGTGCAAGCGCTTACCATATATACTACCCCCGGTGTACACACAATAAACACCTGCTCTGTTTTTTTGTCTGTACTTAGGGCACATGCAGCGTGCAACCGGCATTGTGAACAGAGGCATAGATGTGCTGCCATTTTTTCCCGTTAAATGTGGGGGTTGTGGCTACCTCCTGTTGGCTGGCACTCCACCCATGTCCCAAGGGTGCTGTAAAATGAGATTATTTGGATCCTATCTGCCCAGTTGTAGGCTTGTTCAGTTGAGGAGAGGCCATTGCTAGTGGGAAATTGCTAGAGTAGGGACTATGTCTCTGAGGACACCTTAACGTGGTGACATGGTATACTCTGATCAAAAATTTTGCTAAGATCCTAATTTTTCACTATATTCAGAGCATGTTTTTATCGTGTGTTCACTGGTGGAAGTATATACGATAAGCGCTTGCACCTGTGGGTTGCTGTTGCACTTTCTGTTTTTTTTTTTTTAAGTTATTGAGTTTGCGCCTTGCAGAATCAGTGGTCGCACTCCACTCCTGCTGTATTAAACAAATTTGGTTTCATTACTGAACTGAGTGTGTGCTTTACATAATTAGTGGTTTCACTCCACTCCTGTCCTGGGGAAAAAAAATTATGTTACGGTGCTGATCCACCAAGGTCCACTGCTGTCAATCGCGGAAATTGGATGATTAATTGGCTGATTGCCTTTTTTTTAAATTGTGATTTTCCGATTTTTTACACTGTTACAACAACATCCTTTAACAAATTCGCCCTTTTGTAATAGTCCCAGTATTGTAGATAATAGTTTTGGCTGTTTTAATGCAATTTGTTAAGCTTTGATTCACAAATCTTAACAAGTTTGACCCAAAATTTGCAAAGCTCACGAAACAAATTTCCGGCTGCTTCGCTCATCTCTACTAGTCATGGTGATCTTTCAAATATCACAACATGGCGCTCAGGGACAATACCTAGGAGATAACATGAGTAACAAACACCTATATTCCTAGAGAATTGCATAAATAAACAACCTGTATTTAGTTGATACTCAGTATCGATTCAATCAGATGACACCAATAAATATACTGTGTATCCAATCCAGTATCTACAAAAGTCACTCACAAATGAGATTTGGCAAATAATACAATTTTATTAATTTCCATCACAAAACCAACAATTAAAATACAAGACCTTGGAGGTGGGAGACCCCACTACTGGGACTATCGTGACTGTATATAAGTCCAAAGTGCATGTGCATATGATAAACAGAGTAACAAACCTCATTCAGCATCAGTGCATGTTATAAATAAAGTGCCAGTGCTCTATTCCCTTGATATGCTGAACGAGGAAAAATAACAACATATAATATTGCACATGTCACCAAGTTACCCCAAACGTAAATTGTCCCAGTCCGCTGGCCTCCCACCTCACTCCAACGTCGTTTCGCACCGCTTCTTCAGGGAGTAAAGTGTACTCCCTGAAGAAGTACTTTACTCCCTGAAGAAGCGGTGCGAAACAACGTTGGAGTGAGGTGGGAGGCCAGCGGACTGGGACAATTTACGTTTGGGGTAACTTGGTGACATGTGCAATATTATATGTTGTTATTTTTCCTCGTTCAGCATATCAAGGCAATAGAGCACTGGCACTTTATTTATAACATGCACTGATGCTGAATGAGGTTTGTTACTCTGTTTATCATATGCACATGCACTTTGGACTTATATACAGTCACGATAGTCCCAGTAGTGGGGTCTCCCACCTCCAAGGTCTTGTATTTTAATTGTTGGTTTTGTGATGGAAATTAATAAAATTGTATTATTTGCCAAATCTCATTTGTGAGTGACTTTTGTAGATACTGGATTGGATACACAGTATATTTATTGGTGTCATCTAGGAGATAACATGTTGCAAATGAATCATTTGCTTCATGATTTGCACTAGCTGCTGCTCTATGTTGTACTGAATTGTTACTACTAGTGGGTCACACATATGTAATGGATATACAGAACCTTGGACACATATTTTCTTAAGCAGCTTCTATCAGAAGTGTGCTCTACCAAAGTAAGTAATTTGCATATTTGTATTATTGTTGCTTTACCAAAATCAGCACAATGAAAATTTTAAAGAATGGTGGCATAGGAATTTATGTCACAGTATTAATAGGGTAAAAAGGGCTAGCCTGGAGATAAGATTCCCTTCAACTCTATGTGGGTTTTCAGCTGGAGTTGGTGCCTAGTGACTGTCACATAACAACCGTCTTTAGCTTATAACCTGCACTAGGGTATTGTATCTACCCCATAGCCAACCCGTGGGGTGCTCTATAGCAGAGTATAACCTAATTAGACTTCTCACATTTTCAATAGCAACACTCATGAGTGCTTCTGCCATGAAGCCAATTGGTGAAAGTAAGGGTATGTGCACACTGAGGAAAAGGCAAGGAATTCAGCTTAAAATTCAGCTTGAAATTCAGCTTGAAATTCCTCCCGTAAAATATGTACAGAGCAAAGTCCCATTGTGTTCAATGGGTTTTCTGCTCTGTTGTTCACTCTGCAGAATTTCCGAGCAGAATTTTCTGCTGTAGATCTGCTAGAGGAATCCTATAGAAGTCAATGGGGGCTTAAATTCTGCTTGAATTCTGCCTGAAAACTTTCAGCTACAATTCCTCGAGAATTGCTCAGTGTGCACATAGCCTAATTAGGCTGGGTTCACACTATGTATATTTCAGGCAGTATTTGGTCCTCATGTCAGGTCCTCATAGCAACCAAAACCAGGAGTGGATTGAAAACACAGAAAGGATCTGTTCACACAATGTTGAAATTGAGTGGATGGCCACCATATAACAGTAAATAACGGCCATTATTTCAATACCACAGCCGTTGTTTTAAAATAACAGCAAATATTTGCCATTAAATGATGGCCATCCACTCAATTACAACATTATGTGAACAGAGTCTTTCTGTGTTTTCAATCCACTCCTGGTTTTGGTTGCTATACAGCCTCACAAATACAGCCTCAAATATACATAGTGTGAACCCAGCCTAAAAGGTGAAAAGAAATCTAAGCCTGAGAGTTGTTTCTGGCCATGTAACAAAACACTGGTTGCTAGGGCTAGCATCAGCACCTGGCAGGTGATGAGTGCTGAGCCTAGCCATTAAACTGTAAGTGCTCCTACAGTTAACTGTGGTGCTATTATTGACAGTCCCATTGGCTCACCGCCCTGCCAATCAAAGTTGCCCCATACTACAATTCCTAGAATGCATTGCTTTACCTGAGCTTTTCACCATAGTCACCCTGCTTACTCCCCTTAACAATTAGTGAGGTTTCAGCACATGCTGCATTTACTCCCTGTCGGCTTTCTATAGCATCATTAAGCACAAGACAGCATGCCACTGCATAGCGGGGTCTACAGCATTGTATTCTGATCCAGGAAGTCTCCCTTGTGTTTCCCATCCTCTTCATTACTGTACAGTAACTTATAATATGACATATTCAGCTATTTATAAATGTTTGTTTCTGTTTTTTTTTTACATGTTATTCAGAATAAAAAAATTATTATTTTTATGGTGTGGAACTAATTGTCTGCATTTCGATGATTTCTTATGGGAAAATTTGCTTTGGTTTAAGAGTGATTTAGATTACAAGCACAGTCTTTGAACGAATTATGCTTGTAATCCAAGGAACCAAGGATGTCAGTATAAGATACAGCCACCGGCACTACTACCTCCATGCGGCTCATGTTGGAGTGGGATGGGGAGTGGGAGTATTAACACTTTGACATATGTTTCAGCATAGGTGGTGCTTGCTTACGAGAATTGCAGCATAGCAGGCACAATAGTCTCAAGAAAAGAAATGATGTAAGGGCACTCACTAAACTTTATTGGTGTGAAAACTTTCGTGTTACATAACACTTAGCAGGCGGCAGGGACGCCATACCTCTCCAGCATGGTTTAGATTTACTAAGGCTGCTACACCAGAACTTTGTCATCAAATGCACCAAAATTGTGCCACACTGCAATAAGGACTGCAATAACAGTAGATGCTTGGAACAAACTTCCAGCAGATGTGGTTACGTGACATTTAACTAAATATAAAAATGCCAGGGATAAACATACATTTATTCTAAAATAATAATAACAGAAATAATTTAAGGGCAGACTAGGTGGACCAGGTGTTCTTTTCTGCCAAAAATCTTCTATGTTTCGCTCTACAAAGGGAAGAGTCTGGCCAAAATAAAAAATCTGCTGAAGCAGGGTGCAGGGTCATAATAAAGAATGTATACTTACCCTTCCCCGTGTCCCCACAGCGCTGCATCAATGCTCCCACACCCATACCAGCTTCCTGTAGCTCCTGCCATGACTTATTTTTTAAGTGGTCTACCCTGATGAAGAAGGCAGAAGCATTTAGTTTACTTATGTTCTATCAATTATAAATAAAGAATTTTTCTTCTTGTACTTTGTAAACTGGAGTATTTATGTTCACCACTGCTTGTAGGTTCCAACATTGTGGTCATATAGTTGCCGTCTGCAGGATCCTTTTTATTTCTACACGAATGGAGCTTCAGCTAGAGGATATACTGCCTTGAACCATAAAACATTGTAACCCTGCAAGTAGGACCTGGCTGCGACCACCTCTAAATCAATTGAAGGGAATGTGTCACCTATCTGGATATGATGTATATAAATCATGAAGAATCAGGTGCCATACCTCCTCCCGACCTTGCTGCATCCCCTTGCTTGTCCCCCAGATGAACAGGGCATGGAAAAGGTGCTGATTTTTTCCAAACAGAGTGGTTTGCGCAAAAAAGCTGCACCTTTTCCCGGATGTATGCCAAGCACATTTTTGATACATCCCACCTTCTGGTTGGAGCCCAGGTTACCTGAGCTCTGCAGTGGGACCACAATGGCATTATGCTGTGCAAAGAAGCTAGGGACAAGAGATAGTGCAGGTGAGTGAGCACAGCACCCTGGTGCCGGCCACCTAAAAAATAAACAGAGATGTATAATGATAGAAGACCCTGCTCATCTATGGGGTTTAGAGTGCAGTATATATGGTAGAGGCAATTAGCAGGACAGTCTAATGACAGGATTCAGAGAGCAGAGTAGTGAATGTAGTACAGGTAAAGAGCCATGCAGCACATAGAAGTACAGCACATGTAATACATGTAAATAGATCTACAGTATATGCAGCACAAATATATCTTAGTTTAGTACATCTACTAAAAAGCCAATAATTGCAATGCACATTGAAGCATTACAATTTATAAAAAAAAAAATTTACTTTAGTAAACTTGTAAGCAGTCTAAATGGTCCATATAACTGTAATTGACAAAAAATTGTATGATAATAAAATTTATGAAGCAAAAAAAAACACAAATGCTGTTCAGAACATTTATGCAGTACTTTTCGCTCTTGGGTCACACAGTATAACGGTGCCTGAGAAAAATGTAAAGCACATGAGAAAGGAAGAAATCTCATTTACACAATGCCATATCTAAAAAGTATAAGATAATAAACAATAGTTTAAAGATGACCCTGCAGATGGGACAACATGGTTATCGTAGGTATTGTACAAGATGGCTAGGGCATATCCTAGAATTCCTCTGACACAGCAGGAACTGTACAATTAAGATAAATATGTCTGTCAGAAAAAGTTTATCCCTGATAAGTTTATTTCCCCTTCCAGTTAAAAGCAAACCAGAGTAAGTAAATGTTTTTGGTTTAGTAAGATGACTGGTAATAGCTAAAGCCCCAATTACAGGGTGCGATCAGCAGGAGCAAGCGAGCACCGACCTGTCAAGTCAGCGCTCACTTGCTCCTCTTTCCCTGTTTGCAGCTGGCACTGTTACACGCGTTGTCAGGGAGCGGGTAAGTGTGGGGGGGAGGCCATGGCATATAGCAGTGGTCTGCTGCTGACACTCTTATTGCACAGGGTGACAGATCGTTGCCATCGTTGTCGTTAGTCTTTCAGCATATTGAAAGACGTTTTAAAGACAGCGATCAGCTGACATTGTGCATGTTGGCTGATTGTTTAGTTTTATTGCACAAAGCAATTATTGGCTGATAAACGCTTCATGTAATAGGGCCAAACGGTAGTACACGGCACAACACTGATCTGTTAGGATACAGATATGATCAGCATCTGCGTCTTACCTATTCTGTCTACTATCTAGTTTAGCCTAGTTTAAAATCCAAATCAGAAAAAAACATAGGTTTAGAATGATGCTAGTGCCAGCCACCATTCTTTATACTGCAGGTCAGATCATTCAGATTAGCTTTTATTACTGTGCATAGCACACCTCAAGCTCACAGAGAAGTGTATGTTGGTGGATTTTCATTATTCAATAAAAAACATAAAGTCATTAATGATGTATAGCATGCACTATATATAAAAGACGTTAAAGTACGTGTACACATATTGTAGAGACATGTCAAGTGTTTTTATCGGCCTGGATCTGAGTGTTTAGACCCCGAAAGATTACTAGAACAAATGGGCAGTGAAGAGTGTCGGTTGAGCACCAGAACAAAGCTTAATATGTGAATGCAGCACCAAAAATAAAGGGCATAACATAAATACAACACCAAAGCTAACCTTATACCAAACATAATAACATAAATACAGCACTAGAATAAAGCTCATTACATAAATATGACATCAGAATAAGCCTACATAAATACAGCACTAGAACTAACCTCATACCAGAGCCAGAACTCTGCTGTTCACACAAAAAGCTCATAACCCTCACCTCCTACTCCCCCTCTCTGTGGAAGTGACATGTGGCCTTTCCGACGTCACTGGATAGAAAAAAATGTATAGTATGGTACCGTGTTAGCCAGAAAAATCCATATCGTGGTAAATACTTGTGATCAAAGTATTTTAGGAGTGATACCTTTATTGGCCAACAAAAAATTGTTAGAGCTGTGAGCTTTCCGAAATCAAAAGATCCCTTCATCAGACAAGTTCCCAAATGACTGACTTACAGAAACAGCACAACATTTTAGGGATGAGAGACTTCCAGTTCCAGCGCGCACAGGATGGCAGCACTCTGAAGGAGCTCCCACAGTAACTCGCTATAGACTCGGCTCCCAGCTGTTACCCGTTACCACGGTAAATACCAGAACACCTGACATACTCCTCTACCCGTTAGGGACCTGGAGAAACAACAGCAGCGCGCTGGGAAGCAACATAGAGCCCCCTCTTCCTCTATACCTCTCCCACAGAGGGAGAAAACAAAATCCAAGATGGCTGTGTCTCCTCACACAGCAGCGCAGCACATCACCACAGGAGACACAAATATAAATCATTCACCTCCTGCTTCTTCTGAAATGGTCACAAATGACCCCAACACTGAATCTTTTATCCCTGGACTGTCTATTTCCTGTAAATCACTAGCCATAGAAGTGGCCAAAATAATAATACCAGACATTACTGCTTCCTTGGAAGCCACTATAATGACCTCACTATCTGCTATACAGGGAGACATTTCTCATCATACCTCCCAAATACATGAATTAGAAGAGCGCCTAGGGTTAGTGGAGGATGAACTAGCCATGACTAAATCTAAGCTACAAACAACTATGAAACTTACAGCAACATTAAGGGACAAGACAGATGATCTAGAAAATAGATCAAGACGGAGTAACCTTCGCATAATAGGTCTGCCTGAAAGCATACCACTGTCACAATTATCCATCATCTGTACCTCAGAATTACCACAGACCCTAGGTTTACAAGGCTCTTGTCAAGTAGAAAGGGCACATCGTATAGGCCCTCCAGCAAACACTTTAACCCCTTCCAAAAAGGCGACTACTAACAAACCGAGACAAGTGATAGTCAAATATCTTAATTATGCAGATAAAGCTGCTATTTTACAGGCGTTTAGGAAAATGAAAACTGAAGTTCTTATAAGAGGTCACAAAATTCTGAAATTCAATGACTATTCTGCTACAGTAGTACAAAAACGAAAAGCATTTGCACCAATATGTACGGCTTTAGTACAGCAGCAAATTAGATTTGCACTCCTCTTTCCTGCTATTCTAAAAGTCTTCAAATCAGATGGATCTACCAGTGTTTACCAGACCCCTGAAGAAGCTTCGTCTCTCCTAGAGAATTTGAGAGACCCGACTTCTGCTACTCCTCCTGGGGATAAGAACAAGAGACGACGTCTTGATAGTCCTACATCTCCTTCAGCAGATATGGAGTGATGAACTATACTGACTAACATGTCTAACAAGAGTCATCATCTTACTTCAGATATTTATTTATATCTCCTATTCCTTTATATTCCATCATTTTCTCCCTTTACTTATGCTCCTCCTATTCTACTATGACTTCCTAAGGTTTCACCTTAAAGAAAGAGTTTTCCTTTACCAAATTAGTCATGGCATTTGTTTACTTGTACAAATCCTGCTTGAATAGGAAAATGTATAGGAAGAGATATTGCTATGTAGTATTATTGATATTAGCGAGTTACGTTTTCTCGCCATGTTTCTATTTGTTTTCTATTTCTTCTTTTTCTTGTATCTTTCTATTTTCTCACCAGGCTATATGCCCGCTCGGAGTCAGCGAATACTCCGTATGTTTCTGTGTGAAAAAAGTGAAGTCTTATACCAACTTTCTTTCGCTTATTTAGTTGTAAGATTTAGATATATTGCAATATTATTGCTATACTGTTCTCTATATATATTATATAAGGTTTCTTTCAGTTTTTATGCTCTCAGGTCTAATTGTAACATGAATCTCTCATCTATATTTTTCTTATCCCTACTACTGCTGTGTGCTCTTGGGGTGCCTGCCTCTTATCGGTTCATCCGCTCCTGGCCTTTATAAAAATCGTTTCTTGAAATGTAAAAGGTTTGCGCTCTCCTTCCAAAAGAGTGCTCATCCTTAAACACCTTAGAAGACTGGGA
The DNA here is from genome assembly GCF_027789765.1 of Dendropsophus ebraccatus. NCBI lineage: Eukaryota > Metazoa > Chordata > Amphibia > Anura > Hylidae > Dendropsophus > Dendropsophus ebraccatus. The sequence goes on along the minus strand of NC_091455.1, from coordinate 146,195,262 downwards.
GCGGATGTAGCGTTATTACAGGAATCTCATTTGTCTGAATCAGATTATGTTAGAATTAAAAGGTTTTGGGTAGGTGAAGTCTTTGGATCTCCTGCTCAAAATAGGAAGCGTGGTGTGGTAACTCTTATTCATAGAAATTTTGTCCACTCTATTGTTTCTAAAAAATCAGACTCAGGGTGTAAACCCACACACCGTATAAGCAGCAGATATGCAACAAATACGCAGCAGATTTGTTGGTAAAGATTTGATGCTGTGTTCAGTTATTTAGATCTAATCTGCTGCGAGTTTGCTGCGAGTTTGCTGCGTATCGCAGCAGTAAATACGCTGCATATACGGTGTGGGTTTATACCCTCAGAAGGGAGATTTCACCACATGGTTTTGAATACTCCATCTGGACATATAAGCTTATATAATGTTTATGGCCCTAATAACAGACGAGCTCCATTTTTCCAACACTTAGAATCGTCCCTTCTTCAAGATGGTGAATCCAAAATAATAGTAGGAGGTGACCTCAATACAGTTTTACACCCCCATGAAGATAGGAAACGTTCCACTCCTCTGACAAAGGATTCTCCTCCTCCTGAATTATTTTTAACAAATTTGTTATCTAGTACTCATCTAGTGGATACCTGGCGTCATCTTCATCCTGAAGAAAGAGAATTTTCTTTTTTCTCACATTCTCAGATGGCTTGGTCCAGACTTGACTATATGTTAGTCTCACAGGGAGCCTTGAGCCTACTAGATGACTCTGTCATAAATGATATGGTTATATCTGACCATTCTCCGATTACTTTAACCCTACGTGATTCTTACCCTAAAGGAACAGACATTATTTGGAGATTCCCAGCAGTTTTAGCTTCAGATGAAGTCTTCAAAAATCTTCTTAAAAAATGGTGGTCACAGTTTTGCGACACTAATTCGCAACATACCACAACTCCTATACTGTTCTGGGAAACTGCCAAAGCTGTACTAAGAGGCAATATAATCTCTTATCTCTCTGCACGTAAAAAAGAAGCGTCCACCTCTTACAATACTCTTACTACTAAACTTCGTAATGCATACACTACCTTCTTATCTTTACCTTCTGAACAAAATAAATCCCTTTGGTGTATAGCAAAAACGGAATTTCAATTAGCTCAAGAAAAACTTAATAATTTATATAAAGATCACTATTTTTCTCGTCTTTATAAATATGGTAATAAAACAGGAAAATTATTAGCTAACTTAGCAAAGAGTAAACGCCCTATTTCCCATATCAAAAATATGAAAGATCATAATGGTTTATTACATTCTGATCCAAAAACTATTTCTAATATTCTTCAAAAATTTTACCGATCCCTTTACTCTTCTGATCTTATAGATACTTTAGCGGGTCACCAGTTTCTCCAGTCTCTGAATCTTCCCAAATTGGATAAATCTTCTCTGGCATCATTAAATGCCCCATCTCTCCTGAGGATATCTCTAAAACAATTTCTTCCCTTCATAATAATAAAACACCAGGGCCAGATGGATTTAGTGGAGAATTTTATAAAGTTCTAAATACTGATCTGGTTCCAACTTTCCAAAAAGTATATCAACATATAATAGATAATAAATGCATGTTACCTTCAGGGGAAATGGCTTATATTAGATTACTGCATAAACAAGGGAAAGACCCACAACTTCCATCCTCATATCGGCCTATTTCTCTTATAAATCAAGATTTAAAAATTCTTACGAAAATTATGGCTGACCGGCTTGCTTTATTTCTCCCTAAGTTGATTAGTAGCCACCAAGTTGGCTTTATAAAGGGCCGCTCAGCGATAACTCATATTAGGACAGTTCTAACCGTACAGGAAGTAGTACGACGAAGGGAAAATCCAAACCATTCACCAGGACTGCTTGCCTTAGACGCTGAAAAGGCATTTGATAATCTTAACTGGGAATGGATGGATATGACCCTCTCTCGTTATGGCATTACAGGACCTTTTAAAGATCTTATCTCTACTATATACAATAACCCAATAGCTCGCATTCATACACCTGGATTCTTGTCTGATTAAGATGATGTCATTTGCTAAATTATTGTATCCCTTAAAAATGATCCCCTTACTACTAAAACATAAGGATATTTCTCGACTCAGATCAGCCTTTACCAAATTTATTTGGAGGTCTAAACGACCAAGAATAGCATATGATACTCTCAGCCTCCCCAAACATAAAGGTGGTGCTCAATTACCTAATATCAGATTATATAATTTGGCCTCCATTTTTTTAGACACATCAGAGACTGGATTAACGGTACTTCTTTCTTTTCTAATTATTCCTTGGAGTCTGCTCTTTCTTCTCCTTGGCCTTTGGCTTCGCTTCTTCACTTCTCTATTTCAGAACTACCCTCACATTTAAAACACAATGTTATTATCGCTGATACTGTGGCCACATGGAAAGCTTTAAGAAAATTGTATAAACTCCCATTTAGTCTTTCTAAGTTTTTCCCATAATGGGACAATCCCCTCTTTCTACATGGTAACATCAATCCTGACTATATGGTATGGAAACAAAAACAAATCACTCACTTAAGTAACTTACTGGACTCAGATAAGGGAGAGTTGTTATCTTGGGAAAAATTTAGAGACATGTATGATATCCCTCCCCATAACCAGGTTTTATTTGAACAACTGTGTTCTTTTGCTATTAATAGAGTTAAATCTTGTGCGAAGGCAGAAAAAACTAATGATTTTGATTTTCTATCCTCCAATTCTTCTCCCACCTTATCTTATTCACAAATATACCGTAGGATATGTGTTGATTCCTTACACAAATCTCCTCCCCCTTTTCTTCGGAAATGGGCTGCAGAAATACAAACAGATAATTTGGAACAAAAAGTGCTAAATAGCATCCGATATGTTACTGCAGCCACTCCCAGTGTGAAATTGAGGGAAATCCACTTCTGGCTACTCCATAAGGCAATTTACGCTTTTAACTTTTCTTACTCCACCATGCCAGATGATTTCTTGACATATTGTCCAAAATGTAAAGAACCTAGCGCAGATTTATTACACTGTGTTTGGTCTTGTTCTCAAATTCAGACATACTGGCAATTAGTACAAACCTTTATTCAGAATACATGGAATGAATTCATACCTCTAACTCTACTCAGTTATGTTTTTCATGTTGTGGTGGCCGGGGATGGAGATCCCTCTGAAAAACCTATAGCTGTATTCATCTTACTCTGTTATTAGCCTTAAAAGGCTTACTAAACCACTGGATCTCTGACACACTTCCCACTATTTCTGAGCTAACAACCTCGCTTAAAGAAACTCTTCATTGGGAAATGCTGGATGCAATCCGCAACAAAGATGTTTCCACAAAAAAATGTCATTAAAAAATGGAATTTTTTTCTCATTAAGGTTATGTCGCAGGAGGAGAGGGAAGCTGTTATAAAAAACACTTTTGTAATACTGTTTGGTATCAGACGGCGGAGGCAAGGGGCACCCTAGGAGTACTCAGAGTTCCTTAATTATATTAAAGATAGAGATTCTTTATCTACATTTCTTTCGATCCTGTAGAGCATTAATTTTTGTTTTTTAGATTCTATTGTTTTTTTTATAGCAAAATTGTTTTCAAACTTACTATATTGTATCCTATTTATGTCTTCCTTTGATATGTAACTGTATTGTTATAGATAAAATTTGAAAAATCTAATAAAAATATTTGGAAAAAAAACAAAACATTTTAGGGATATTACAAACAAGAAGGGAGAGACCTCTGTGAATTGGGGGGGGGGGGGGCATATACATAACATAGACAAGCCAGGGCAATAAAAAGGACTTGCTGTAAATTAAAGCTTATGTAGAAGTCCAAGATTCTTGGTCAGTTCAGTCTTATCTGTGGAGTGTGTCCATGTAGTGGGTCATAAATCCAGGTGCCAGGTTTAGTCCGTGTGTTAATGACTGGAAGGTTTTTATAAATTTGAATTCCCACACTTTCCTCTCTCTGTGACTCTGGAAGTGACCTTTGAGGACCATAAACTTTAAATCTGTTATTCTATGGTCCAGTCCTGAAAAGTGTTGGCCTACAGGGGTGTTGAGATTTCTTCTTATTCTATGTCTATGTAAGTTTAATCGGTGACTGTATAGTGCCGCTGTGTATTGGGGATGCAGACTGTGTTTGTTTGTAGTACGTGGGGACATGTGTTGCATTTTCTGTTGTTGCAGGGGAAGGTGCCAGTCTCCGAACAAATAGAAATAATCCGCACTAATGGACAAATGGAACTGCCTCCCCACCACCGGACTCAACTAGTCCCGTATCTCCAAATATGCAATACAATAATACGTGTGAAGGAAAAAAAGGGTTTCTCACCACAATGTAGATTCAATCGATCCAACAGGAACCTTCACGCTCCGGAGCAAAAATACTCACAATGTCTTCATGACATATGTTTCTTTATTTTCTTTTTAGTTGCTTACTTAAGCTCACAGCTGATGTACTCATCAGACACGGACGCCCAGGTACGACCTCACCGCGGAGGTTTCGGAGGAAACAAACTCTTTGTTTTCCTTTTTTGTTTCACTTTTTACAAGGAGGTTTCTTAAATTCGGGGGCTGTTTGAATGAAAGAAGAGGTAATTCTGGGAAAATCTCTTTCAGTCCGTTGTCCCTCTGCAATATTGGCTGTAGTTCAGCAGCAAACTTTTTTAGGATCTTCATATGAGGGTTATAGGTGACCACCAAAGGTACCCGGCTGTTCTCCTCCTTTTGCTTATATTCCAGGAGGCTTTTTCTTGGAATTCTTTTGGCTCTGAGGATCTGTTCATCTATAGTTATTGAATGGTAGCCTTGTTTAAGGAATGTCTCTCTTAAAGATGATAGGTGTTGTTCTCTATCTTTATCATCAAAACAAGGGCTTGGCTATAGATGATGGACTTTTTTTGTGTGATTTGGATGAAAGTCGTTCCATTTTAGGTATGCTGGGGGGCCTGTAGGTTTCTTGTAGATCGATGTTTGTATGCAAATGCAATGAAATGTATGAAAATGCAGCACATGTCCCCACATACTACAAACAAACACAATCAGCATCCCTAATACACAGTGGGACTATACAATCACCAATGCTTTTTCATGTACATCCTCCAATGTGGTCTTTATGATAAAGTGTACACTTTGCCCTAAAGGAATCTACATTGGGGAAACAAAATAGAAATTACAAACTAGAATGAACTTACATAGACATAGAATAAGAAGTCTCAACAGCCCTGTAGGCCAACATTTTTCAGGACTGGACCATAGAATAACAGATTTAAAGGTTATGGTCCACAAAGGCCACTTCCAGAGTGACAGAGCGAGGAAAGTGTGGGAATTCATATTGATAAAAACGTTTCAGTCATTAACACATGGACTAAACCTGGCACCTGGATTTATGACCCACTACATGGACACACTCCACAGATAAGACTGAACTGACCAAGAATCTTGGACTTCCAAATAAGCTTTCATTTACAACAAGTCCTTTTTATTGCCCTGGCTTGTCTATGTGATGCATATACCCCCTCATCCCCCCCCAATTCACCGATGTCTCTCTTTTCTTGCTTGTAACATCCCTAAAATGTTGTGCTGTTTCTGTAAGTCATTCATTTGTGAACTTGTCTGATGAAGGCATCTTTTGAATCCCGAAAGCTCACAGCTCTAACAATTTTTTGTTGGCCAATAAAGGCATCACTCCTAAAATACTTTGATCATAAGTATTTACCACAATATCGACATCACTGGAGAAACCTGTGAATATGCCCTCTATGAGTGCACTCACTAAGCTGCAGACCATATTAATATGTCTCAGGCCATGCAAATACAACTGAGACGTGCACTTCAACACCTGTTGATATCTTGCTACCCCTCATATCACTTGGGTTCCACACTAGGTGATAGGAGCGTAACTAGAAATGGCAGGGCCCCATAGTAAACTTTTGATTACTGGTCAGAAGTGCTTGCAGTTAAAGGGACAATTGCAGCACCCTGAAGGCTCGCTCTGCCACCCGATACTGCAAATGATGTCGGTTCAGTGTATTGCAGGAGTGGACCACTGGGTCCCTTGATGCAGTGGGCCCTGTAGCTGTTGTTATGGCTTCTACAGTGGTAGTTATGTTCCTGCTACATGGGATAAGAATAATTCATGGCATATATGGCACTAATGAACTATAAAAATCAGTGGTCTGTGTGATTAGGGGCACTTAAGGTTAAATGTTCTTATTTTACTGAGTAAGGGAGAAGCTTAGCCAGTAGTGTGTGGTAACAGATGCTCAGTGCACTTGTCTGTATAGTCTAAAATGTCTTTCTGTTTTTATAAGTACTGTACTAATACCATGGACTTATATAATAAAATAGTAAAAGTCATGAACAAACCCAAAAATCACACTTTAGTGTGTTACATTTTTTTGAGACAAAGGTTGACTTTACTTAATGGGCCCAATGTCTATAACATGAGCCAAACCACAATGAAATATTGGAAAACAAATTCAAGAAGCTTTAAATGGGGATTAAGTGTTGTGCTCTGGTGGATGGATATGTGCTGTTGCAAGCTTTGAAACATTTTCACTCCAGTAATATTTCACATCTCCGTTGACAAACCACTAACATCACCTCTTAGAAGATTAGGGATCAAATGAAGTTAGGTTTAATAAGTTGTAGATGTAAAATCTGTAAATATTGATATGCCAGCGGAATAACTCCTTAGACGTCATATTTAGGGAGAGCTTCTGTTGCTGTTGATTTTATTAATATTAACCCCTTAAGTATTCTTTAGAAGTGGGATGCTGGCGCATTCCGGTGTGCCCCATTCCAATTACCCAAGGCAGACAATGTAAAGTGCGGCCGGAGCGGTACTTTACATTGTCAGCTCTGTCAGTCTTGTGCAGCCGCTGTTCAATGAATAGCGGCTGCACAAAACTGACATGTCAGTTTTTTCTGCAGCCGCAATGAATCCCGGCTGGAGTACATACAGAGTGCATACACTCCGGCTAGAATTCCATTAAAATCAATGTAATTGGCAATTTCATGAAATAACAACCGTGGTTGCAAAACTGCCACTACTGCTGTGGTTTAATGAAATTATACGTAATGTGAACTTAGCCTCATGCTGGATACAATGATTGCCTGGAAAAGAACATCTCTATGGGGGAACCTGCCACTCTTTTGCTCTAAATGCCCCTCACCTCATTATGCGTTTCCTGCTATTTTAAGTACAGGATTTCTCAGGGGAGCAGTAGTGCGCATACAGATATATAGAGCATATAAAAAGTAGTATACAATGCTTATGGTAGTAGTGTGAACACAATGTAAAAAAACAATCTCAGTGAGCAGTGTAAATGCCATTGACACAGGCCAATGTTGTACAGTAACAATACTTCAATGTTTGATGCTTGTTCAATAAGCCTTTACATAGTTCACAATTAATTGTAGGCAAGGCTCACAAATTTATAGATAGTTTATTAAATTAGCACAATTTTCCTGGGTAAAAAACAGACAAATACTCTGTAGAAAAATCTGACTTTTTAGACTCAATAGTAAATGTCCCCTATTGTGTTTGTATTATTTTCTTGTCACTCGGTGTCAACATTTAAACTCAATCCAATAACGCATCCAATTTAGCCACAATTTATTGCCATTATTGTAATTACTTGCATATCAATAATATGTATTCTTGAATATTAATATCCCTTGGTGCAGCTCCGGAGGACAATGTGTCCATTCTCAACACATATGAGTAACCTATGACCTGATACAAACAGCTGCACTTTACAGTAATCCAGTATTTTGCATTTATTTGGGTCCCTTAAGATGGAGACTGACAGAACACATTCCCTCAGTGATTTCATTAAAAGTAATACACACTTATTTGTTTGCCTCTTTTTAGTATAAAAATATACCTCTGACTCAACATGTAAAACACAGAAGTTTGGAGCAGAAGACAATGTAAACGCTTGAAAGGTCTTGGCAGGGTTCTTTGTATGCTGGTATTCTGATACACAACATTATCCAACAAACTCAGCCAATTATTCAGCATTGTCCAAAAAAGCTTAGCTAAAAATGAAGTGAGGCATGAATTTATTTGTGAGTTTAAAACTTGTATATTTCCAAGCATATAAAAATTATTACACAGATGTCAGCATGCCCAGCAGATAGAGGAACACTTTTTCTTTAATCCACTACCATGGTCCTATACATTTTTTGTATCGAAATCTAAAACTGACCTTAGTTGTCAGGACAGTTCAGGGCACACAAAGGAAATGCTCACACAGACAGGTGAAGCCGAGACACTGTCCCACTCCCGCTGTCCCTGCCTACTTACCACTAGCCCACCCTAAATAATGGCAGAAAACCAGGTGACTTTCCCTCCACTGAAATAGGGTGACACGTGAGACAAGACAAAAGACGATAACAGAGACAGACAAAACACAATGACGGATAGTCGGGCAAAAATGGGTCAGAACTAGGAAAATCAAAATATAGATCAGAATCACAGAGCCAAAGAATAGTCAGAAGCAAGCTGAGGTCAGATATAACAGGAGTTCAGAATATACAGGAAAAGAAAAACATAAACAGGTACAACAAGTGTAAACCTATAGCAGGAATCAGATTTAGGAAATGACTGAGCTTTATGTGAAACCAGTTCCCGGTCTCAAAGACGATTGGTGCAGAAAAACAAGAGATTGCACCGGAGGACCAGTCCGTCAGTCATTATCCAAGGCAAGGTGTTAACTGTATACCTGCTGGAAGAAATCTTCCCAGACAATGAGCAGGGAGTTAACCTAAATCAATATAAATGCCAAAGCAGAATAAAACCGTGTTCACATTAATAAAATGAGACAAGAAAATAACCATTGTGCATGTAAATTTTGCCACTATGATCGTAACAGGCGACCAGAGCTTGAGAGCGTTGTTTTACCAGGTACAATTCTGACATTAGTGTGTATCTGAGATTGGGAAATGTGTGTGAGCCCAACTGGGGACAGGGACTGATAAGAATGAACGATAGAATATAAATAATGTGATGCATGAGTAAAGCCGGGTATTAAGCGTATCGATTATCGTTTAAAGATTCGCCAGTGATAACTAGCAATTTGAGTAGTGAACGATTATTACATTCACAGAAAACTGTTATGAACTATCGTTTTTACGTCATTTAACATTTACTAGACGTTTCTTAGGATGACCCACACAACACGTTTTATTGGTGAACAACTTATTATAAAAGAGATATGACAACGATCGACGAACTACCAACGATAATTTTTCAACATATTAAAAAATTAACGATTTTTTTATTCGTCGTTTGATCGTTGGGTGTTAGTACAGGGACAGATAATCGCTCATTTTCAATCATTACATCGAATTTTTAAACAATAATCGCTTTGTTTAATAGGAGCTTATGAAACTATATCAATGTGCATTTCCTCCTGCTAGAACAGGATTGATGGCATAGTGTACACATATTGATGAAATTAGGCCAGGTTAGCTGGGTGTAGCCAAGTAAGGGAAGACTAAGGGAGGCATTTATTAAGTCCGGCGTTTTTTATGCCGGACTTAAAAATGCCCCCGCAGCTCCGGCGGTACGGGGATTTATGTAGAGGCGGACTGCCTGTACATAAATCCTGTGCGCGCCGGTGCGCACCGCCGAAAACCTACGCCAGCTGAGGACTGGAGTAGGTTTTCGGCGTACATTTGGGCGGAACGGATGATAAATCGCGCGGACTCTGAGTCCGCGCCCTCCGTTCCGCCCACTTCCCGCCTACTTTCCGCCCCCTTTCCGCCCCCTGGCGTACTCGGCGGAAAGTGCCGATTTGCGATTATTTTATTCGCAAATCGGCCATTTGCGTATAAAATAATACGCAAATCGGCACTTTCCGCCAAAAATCATCCGTCCGCCGGATGATAAATGTGGCCCTAAATCTATATAAGACCACTGTCTCCAACCACTCCTCATTCATTAGGTTATAGGTCTACCATGTCTATAGACTTATTTATTGCAGAATGGCTGGAACAGCATCTTGTTCAGTAAATACATTAGACATGTTGCCTAGGAGAACCAAACATAAAAAGAATCTTCATTCATAATGACACTAATAAAAGCATGTTTCATTTAAAGAGACACCAAGGTTTCACTAGAAGGAATGTTATTAGATGTGTCTTGTGTGATTTAGGGTTTGATGTAGACGATATGTGTTCACACTAACTGTAAGAGAGCCGTGCCTATCATAGCAGTTTATAGTAAAATCTCAAGCAGAGACATGGACCATTTCATGCATTTCTATATAGCCATTTAAAGGGAATCTGTCAGCTGAAATTCACTTTGCACATTGTACAGAGCCTTTTTGTCAGTGCATGAATTCTTCTAATGCAGACGAGGGAATACATTTTATTTCCTAGCAACTGAGTAGAAGTGGGTAAGTTAAGCAGAAGTACAGTATGTGAAACATGTGTCGGGGAAAGCAGACAGCTGTATCAAACTTGCACTTTACATGGGTAAAGATTGCCTACAACTTACAGTATTTAGTTTACTTTGTGACACTAAAGGTCTTGTAAACCTTTATTATGTATGTTACTCCAGATATCTGTTGCTAATATAAACTAACCCTAGCACATTTATGGTGTGTGCGCCAAATAGGTGGAAAGTTTTATCCTTGCCCATTCATATTATATTTACTTACCACTCTATGAGTATTAATCATAGCTTCCCAGCTTTTAACCCCTTCAGGACGGAGCCCATTGATGCACGGATGTCGCTTTTATTTTTCCACCTACAGGGCTGGTTGGGGTGTCATTTGTTGCGCCTTGATCTATAGTGCTTATTAATATATTGGTGTCACAGAAAAATTCTGATCGCTTTTTATTAATTTTTTCCTGATAAATGATTTTAAAAAATCATCAATCCTGTTTTTTGTTTTTCCATTTACGGTGTTCACCGTGCGGGAACAATAATGTTATATTTCAATAGATCGGACAATTCTGCACTTTTTTTATTTTAAATATTTTTATAATGGGAAAGGGGGTATACTACACTTTTATTGGGGGGGGGGGGGTTATACTTTTAAAAACTTTAATTACAATTTTTTTTACCCTTTTTTTTCACTTTAAACATGCAATTAATAGATTGCATATACTGATCTATGCTATGTTATAGTATAGCATAGATCAGTGTTATCGGTAATCTATGCATAGAGCCTGTCTGAGAGCAGACTCTATACATAGATCAACAATCTTACAGGACAGAGCTTAGTGACTTTCCTCTGCCAATTTGGTACGAGCGATCGGAACCCCGGCAGCATGGCTTAAATGCTTTGATCACTATAGATTACGGCGTCTAAGGGGTTAATGAGACACAGCTGTGGGATCGCAGCTGCCTCTCATTACCTCCGTCCCTGGACACTCTCACTGCAACGGTCCCGCACACATCAGTAAGCCCCTCAGTCTGGAACATATATATACATTCCTACTGCACGGGTATGTGCAGTAGGAACATATACAGTATATATATACAGATTACTGGCGTGAAGGGGTTAATTATAATTTTTGGTCTTACATGGGTCTTTTTCTTGTGTAAAATTATTATGTGATACATATACAATATATCTGTGTTTACATATGTACCCACGTACCCACATATGGGATTTTATGAAAAACAACCAATGTTTGGTCCACTCCTGATTTTGGTTGAAAAAAGACTGACCAAAAGAACAACGAAAATACTACCTTAGGCTGGTAGTGTTCCTTTCTACTTGGTGTGATAAGCCTGAAGTGAATTTAGCGCCTTTTCTGTCCACTCATCTTATGCCATCCATGTATGTATGAGTCATCAGTCAGAACTAGGGTACTTGGTAGTGTTTACCACTGGAAAACCATTTTACTCTCCTCCCCACTAGCTTTATGAAGAAGTCATCACTTGAAAGGAATTAATATTTTTTATTAATTTAAAATATATACTGAAAAATAGGTTAAGCAATATATGGCAGTTTTTCCATAAATGTCACATATAGGCTAGGCTTACACACAGTCTAATTTTGGCCGTTTGATGGACGGCTTTTTGGTCGACCGTCATTTTGAGGCCAAATAACGTCTGTGATTTTAAAATAACCAATCTTATTTGGCCTTAAAATGACAAATGTCCAAAATGACGGCCGTTAAGTCGCCAAAAAAGTGTGTGAACCCATTCTTTGTCTTTAATTAAAAAGTCCATTGAATTTTATAGTAAAGACGATGAAATGACAGTAAAAAAAAGAAAAACTGTGTGTAAACAACTAAAAAATAACATTCGTTATGTTCACACTATGTAAAGCAGTGGCCATTGTCTATCATGGCCAATGTTTTTACTGTCAGCGGAGAAAATAATTGACCTGTTTGGCGGTGTCGGGGAACAATGGGCGTCCATTACAGTGTGTGAACAAACATCCGTTGTTCCCATTCACTTCAATGTAAGCAACTGCTGTTAGAAAACAACGGCCATTGTTGTCACTTTCAACAATGGCAATTGTTTTGCGAAAACTTACATTGTGTGAACATAGCCACAGGATGTATGATAAGTTTGCAGGAATTTTTGTGACTTTTATCATCACTTGTAAAATTTAAATGTAGGCATAAAAAAACCCTTTAATTTGAGCTATGAAAAGATTGATTTTCAACATTAACTATTTCAAGGTCAGCTAAGGACAAGAAAGTTTCTACTTCAAAAGGTCTATAGTTCTCATGTGAAATTGTTGCCATCTTGTTGTAATTCATATGCAAATGGGAATATTTCCTAATCCATATCATATCTCTCCGCCTTGTCTAGAAATGTTAAGGTCTTTTTTTATTTGCATAATATGAAATAGTTGAAAACTGTTTGAGGTACTCCTTCTTTAGGTCATATTACCTGTATCGGCTTATGTAGGTCCAACTTAATATAGAATACCTGCATCCAACAGTTCTATTCACATTTAATGGCAACAATCATTTCCCGTTGGCACTGATGTGTAACTGGCTCAAGATGCTACTTGCAGTGCCAGTTTGAGGATATGTTGCATCAACTAAACCATTCAGTTTCCATTAAAGCGACAGCAGATGGTGAAAGTAAAATATGCAACAGCTTGAAAGCATGTTATTTGTGGTGCCTTCCAGATCCAAATGTGAACATGCTTTACATAACCTGACTGTAAATAATGGATACATATATGCTCGATAAAAAAACAAGCTTTTAGTGCTCAGGCTTTCTCACATTTCCACAATGATGTATTGATGTGTATTTAATAGAAAAAGCCTTTTATACTTAAAAGTTTACAAGCCATTTAGTAACTGATATGTTTGTAAAACTTAAAACTCTAGAAAACCTCAACTGTATACAGTTTAATGCCGCCTTCTCAGTTAGTAGATGTGTGGTGTCCCACTGCGGGTGTTGCTATTCTTACACCCATCGTAAAATTCTGTACGTGTTTGTGGTCTTGTTGTAATTGTAGTATTTCCAAAGATGACCACTACATGTCGCTGTATAGTGTAACAAAGGTCCAGAAGTTGCACAGCTGAAGTATCTCAAGGGTTATTTGTGTGTGTATGTACCAGATTCTGTTATCTAGTAGGATCACTCCTTTCTTCTATCCTATTCTCTCTTTCTGTTCCTCTTCTCTATTGTACCCTTTCCACCCAACCACAGCGCATCTTACACGCAGCTCAGATAGCTCTCCACTGTGGTTCTACCTTGGCCCTGGCCCTCTGCCAGGTCCCCTCTACAAGTGGGTTCTTAGTCAGTACTCCGCAGGGGTAGGAAGCAGACCAGTCAGAGCTGATAACTTTCTTTACTGAAGTATCACACAAGCTGTGTGATTCACTGTTAAACCCTTCAGGAGAGGACTACCCTACAGATAACCTCAACCCACGCCGAGGACTAGGAGTCACTACAGTGCGGGACAGTATCCGCCAAAGAGCCAAAGAGCTAGGAACTGATCCGGGTGGAGCAAAGTAACGTAAAGTTGATGAACTCCATCTCGCAGCACGGGTGTACTTAGGAAATCCTAACCATTCCGCTCATCCCAGGCAACAGTGTCTGGGGGCTGTTTCACCCATCAGTACGGTTCAGCAAAAGCTAGTGGGCATCAGGTGGTGTGAAGACTATAGGAAAGGTCAAAACACAGGCACAGGTTGTTTCTTCTTCTTCTACAAGTATTCTCCTATGCACTACAACCTCCCAACAGAGCACATTACTAATTGGGTTGAGACTCTCACTGCATCCTCCTCTCTCCTACCTCAGCACAACCTTATCCACTCTACTACATCCTACTCAGCACTTATCTCACAGATCTGGTGGTTCTATGTACATGTTTCTATTGGAACTGCATCGTGTCTTCAAAGATTTGTTGTATTACCTGCTGCATATTAACAAGTAGCAAACCAAGTCAACGTTATCACCTGAGTCTGTGATTACTCGCTACCACCTGCACAGCACAACACCGCAACCTTGGGACATTTCCCCTTTCTGTGGGTGGGGGGGGTCCTACCACTATTCAGGAGGGTTACTATACCACTCTGGCCATCTGTGACATAATCCCAAAGGACCCTGCAGCAACCTGACAGGACACCGACCACAGGGGAGAAGGGTACAACCGACCTTAAACTCAAAAAGCAGGTGTGCTATCACACCTGTGTGCCCACCAGGCACTGGCATCACGTGACAAAACCCTTAAGGTCCGGCTGTTCCTCAGCCATCCACCACCAGGAGTGGCGTCACAATTTCCCCTAGTAAGTGACCGGTCGTCCCACCGCTACAACATCATAAGGAGGTCACCACAGCTCTGTCACAGAACGGCGGAGTCAGTGAAGTTCATCCCGGCCGGTACGGATGAACTTCATTTCTTTTTAATTGGGATGCGGGTTCATTCAGGTGTGCCCATATTCCAATTACCCATAACCGACAATGTGTGGCTGCACAAAACTGAATTGTCAGTTTTTGGTGTGGCTGCAAGGAATCCCGGCCAAAGTGTATACTATATGTATACACTCCGGTCGGGATTTCATAGAAGTCTATGCAATGTATTTATTCAATTAATAATGGCCGGTGTTGCAATCTGTAACAATGGCTGTTATTTATTGAATAAATACGTTGTGTGAACTTAGCCTAAGGCTTGCCTTTAAGATATGTTCATTGAGCTCCTCACTGTTTTCAATCATCAAGAAAATCATGTTCTTCAATTCACGATGCACTGAGAGTGACACCTCAGCAAAAATATTCGCACAGATGTCCAAGATCAGTTATTGCATCTGCACTACACTCCACTCCAGTGGATTTTCACTATGTAAACCCTGACCTTGACATAACCCAATAGGTCCTATTGGGTGAGATCCAGCAAGCGTGGGGGCCACTCAATTGGGCCATGATGCTCAATCCACTTTCTCAGAAACTACTGATTTAAAAATGTGCAGACATCATGTCAATAATTTGTGGGAGCACCATCCTGCTGAACCAACACTGGGAATCTTCAGTGTATAGTTATGGAAACACCTTGTTGCATATCAATTGCAGATACCTGGCTGTAGTAAGTTACTATTGATGAAGAATGAGCACACTATCTTTATTTTCCATACACCACACCATACCACACAATGACTTTCTCTACCCCAATAATCTTGGAGGGCTATGTCCACTGTGTATCAGACCAGTATTAGACTTGTTCACATAGAAGTTTATTTCATAACTAAACAGGAGCATCTCCTGTGACATCCATTTCCCAAACACAGCACAGATATCGGGATCATCCTCATTGAGAAGATGCAACAACTGGATCTTGTACAGATGCCATTTGTGTATTCAGTAGCCAGTATCTGCCCAATGGTGGCTCAACTCACACCTAGCTCTCCTGGGTTCAAATCAAACACAGAACCTTTTTGGCAAAATTTGGCAAGCATTTTGCCAACTGTACCATGGTGGATGGGTGATCTCTTAGAGTGCTGAGCACTAAAGCGACTCTGTACCAACAATCTCCCCCCCCCAAAACCGATTGTACCTTCGGATAGCTGCTTTTAATCCAAGATCTGTCCTGTCATCCGTTTAGCAGGTGATGCAGTTATTGTCCTTAAAAACAACTTTTAAACTTGCAGCCCCGTGCCCAAAGGTCGGAGCTTAAATTGTGTATGCATTAGGCTGCCACAACTTCTCTGTCCCTCCTCCCCACCCTCCTCATCATTAGGAATGCTGCAGGCAGATAGCCTCCTATTCCTCAGCTGTGTAAGGACGGCACATGGTCTGGATCGTTAAGGCACCTGTGCAATGTTCAGACAGGAGAAAATGTTTCAGTGGCATTCCTAATGATGAAGAGGGTGGGGAGGAGGGACAGAGGGGTGGTGCAAAGTAAGGGCACAGATACTCCCCTCGGGCACGGGTCTGCAAGTTTAAAAGTTGTTTTTTAGGACAATAACTGCATCACCTGCCGAACGGACCCCAGGACCGATCTTGGATTAAAAGCAGCTATCCGAATGGTGGTTTGGGGGGGTCAGATTGTGGGTACAGAGTCGCTTTAAAATCTGCTACAATGACCACAGTACTGTGCTCCCCATAGAGATCAGTACAATCTCTGTCCACTCCTCTTGTGTTAATATTGAAACCATATCTGTAACTGTAACAACAAGAAAATTACTAAAAATTTTGGCGGAGTAAAGGTATGTACTGTACTGTACTGATACTCAGAGAGAGGGAGAGAGTTAGGCAATGGCCATATTTGCCTGTTTACAACAAGTGGTGTAGTTCGGAGTAATTCTGAAAAAGGTAGTGACTTAGTGGTCACAAACACAAACACACAAACAAAAAATTTATAAAACTATAGTGGTCAATGTAATGAAAAAGGCTAAAATCCACCTTCATTGAAACCTGTCTTTTAGATGGCCTGTGGAGCATTGCACGGTCCCCTGCCTCAGTAATGGTCTGCTTAAACAGTGAGTGGCACTGTTTAAGAGTTCACAGTCAGCAGTAGATGTGATATAAAGCAAGTTTGCAATTTACATTCATTTTTGTTATTATCATGTTGCAAAACAAAGCTATACTTACCAGAAATCCAGGTCCAGTCTCCTCAAGGCAGATTTTCTGACTTGTGCTGGTTGAAAAATAGAGACTAAACACATGAGGTCTGACCAGTACAGAGAGTCACGGCTCAATGTGTCCATCAGTTACATGACCCAGATGACCTGGGAAACACGAGAGTCAAAACACAGGAAGTGCCATGTTTTCCATGATAACAACAACAAAAAAATAATGAATGTAAATTGCAAACTTACTTTATATCACATAGACAGGGACACTTTAAATTCAGCAGCATTTGTTATTGTGTCACTGTATTTGCAAATATTTCCGAGACTCCTTTCAAAAAAGAAGTCTGCTGTTCCATCCTACAACCTGCAATGAAGAATAACCCAGAAAACATTGTATTCAATGGGATTCAGGGATATACAGCTCCACAATAAAAGCTGCCCTACTTGTATAATAGAAATAGTAGTGGTAAATAGTAGCAGTACATTTTTAGCCATAGGTGCAATACACATTAAATTACTACTCTTTTTTAGGAAAAACTATAACATAACTGTTTGTAGGTCTATAATACTCAAATGCTACCTTTAGTTTTCTTTGAGCTTCATGAATGTACTTGCTGTAATCATATAGTCAATTATTTTTACACCCTAAGCTTCTGTGCCACAAGTCCTACTCTTGTGACCCTGCAATGTTTATGCAATGATCACCGGAGCACCTTTTAGTTGACATAACCCCTGTATGAACTAAAAGAACCCTAATTTAACAAAACCTGGGTCATGTTTATTCAAATCACTAATAGGAGCAATCAAAAGCCAACGCGCCGACACACACACAAAATGTCGATTTAAGAACACAGGCTGCTGAAACTACTGTGCCTCCCTATGAATGAAGACAGGTTGCCCATTCATACATTGTATAAAAGACACATTTGTTCCAATTTATACTACAGCCTCTTGTTTAAAGTTTGCTTAAAGCTACTTAAAAGAATAATATAATAGAAGGTATCCCTCCTTACATTTAACACAGCAAATTTAAACCATTCAGATTAATTTGAATGTAGAAGTTGTGTTGTACTTAACTAGCTTTTTAAAAACATTTTCTAATTTTAATATGATTATATTAATAGTTAAAACATCAATAAAATAACTTGAATATCTTTATGAAATTAAGATGGTTTTAAAGAAGATAATCACTATGTGATAGAAAATATGGCATGCTTGATACAAAATGCAATGAATATGATGACACAGCAGACCGGGGAGCTGAGAGGGGTGAAAGGTTCTTCTAATATCATTCTGTGTATGTCTCATCCCATCCCTTGATATTAAAGTGGATCTCCAGGTAGAGGTAAAAAAAAATGAACCTGCTGCAGAAGCAAATAGAATTACCTATCTATTCCAGTTTTGAAACTACCAAAAATCCATTTGTTTTTGGGGGTTTTGTTCTGTATCGTGTTTCTGTACTTCCTGGTTGAGCGGTTGTACACAGTACTACAGGTTCCAGAATGCAATGCTTTCCCTCAGCTTTTCATCACAGTCCCCCACTCTGCCCATTCCCCGCCCAAATCTGTTGCAGAACATCTATGCTGTGTTCACACATAGCACTTTCATTGTGTTATTGAATTATTTCCAGTACTCCATCATGTCATTGTTTTCCCCTCTCACACAGCACGCTGTATTCTCTACTTGGAACGCTGATATTGGAATAAAGTAAAGAACTTTTAGAATTTTTTTTTCTTTTCATCTCCATGCACATACTATGATTAGGGATGGTCCGAACCGCCGAGATTCGGGTTCGTACGAACCCGGACTCTCGTCAATGATTCCCGCTGTCTTAAACCTCCGTGCAGAGGGTGGATACAGAGGGAGGAACGCCTGGAAAACCAGGATACAGCCAAAGCCATAGGCTGTATCCCAGTTTTCCAGGCGGTATCCACCCTCTGCACGGAGGTTTAAGACAGCGGGAATCATTCATTGCTGAGAGTTCGGGTTCGTACGAACCTGAACCTCGGCAGGTTCGGACCATCCCTAACTATGATCAAGCATCTTTTATCTTTGAAGTTGAGCCCCTCAATAAGGACGTTATCCGATATTATCTTACATGGGATATAATGGTTATGCCTTGTCTTTTGTCCAGGTGGGATTGGCAGTGCCGGCTCTCATCCTCTGTCCCATTTAGCAGAATTTCTGTGAAGACGCTGCAGTACTGCAATGAAACTCCAACATGTGTGAACATAGCCCAGTGAAGTTGCAGCAGCTGCTTCTGTCACCCTTGTCTGCTCAGATTTAGACTAAAACCTAAAGAGGCTGATCAGAGATAGTGAATCTCTCAGGGGATTGGGGGATCCAGCCAAGCCTCCTGTGACATCACGCCCTGCCCCCTGTCTGCATCATCAGCCTGTGCTCAGCAAACACACACAATGTGAGACAGAGGCATGGAAGATTTGTCTCCTAAGGGGGGATAGCAGAGGGAGCAGGAGACAACGTGAATTGGTATAAAGGCCATTTTTCTTCACTTCCTGCACATATATGTATAGACATTGTATAGACACATCTATATAACTTTTCATGTACTTTTAATAGAAAACAAGTTTTCCTTATGTGGAGTTCCCCTTTAAAGAGCATTTGTACAACACATCTGTATAACCTCGTACTGATACTAACTGTCATTAGAACAAACGTCTGACATGTTATAATCACATCACTGGAGATCCGGGTGCCGACTGATAGAATGCAGGGGCAGAAGCGCTTAACATTTCCACTCTCAATGCCACAAGTTCCATAGGCTCCATTATAATTCCTTTGATTGCCACTAGCATTGAGAGTGGAGATAAAGGGGCAGGGGCGCGTGCTGCCAAACATTTTGCCCCTTTGTTGTACCAGGTGCTGAGACCCCCGCTGATACAAATTTCTGACATGTGGCCATAATATGTCAGAAGTTTGTTCTAATGACCGGTACGCTTTAACTGTCAAATTTACACTGGCTTAAAGGGTTAGTGCGGCGCTAAAAAAATATTCACAGAATAACACACATTACAAAGTTATACAACTTTTTAATGTATGTTATGTCTGTGAATCGCCCCTTTCCCGTGTCCCACCACCCACGCCCGTGTACCCGGAAGTGTTGGTGCATTATACATTACCTGATCCGTGTTGCGCATGTCCTCCATCTTGTGCCAAACGTCATCTTCGGCCGCCCCCCCCTCCGCCGCATCATCAGCCGCTCAGCCGCGATTGGCTGAGTATAACTGTGCTCAGCCAATCGCGGCTGAGCACAGTTATGATGCGGCGGAGGGGGGACGGCAGCAGCGAGCCGGCCGGTCGGCCGAAGATGACGTTTGGCACAAGATGGAGGACATGCGCGACACGGATCAGGTAATGTATAATGCACCAACACTTCCGGGTACACGGGCGGGGGTGGTGGGACACGGGAAGGGGGCGATTCACAGACATAACATACATTACAAAGTTGTATAACTTTGTACTGTGTGTTATTCTGTGAATAATTTTTTAGCGCCGCACTACCCCTTTAAGAAATCTCTGTCACTGCTTGTCATCATCATTCTCTTACAACTGTTTTCCATCTAATATAAAGACTATGGAGTCTGTAAAGTGTGTCTGAGTTTGCGTCAGCAGGGGACGCTGGCGACATATAGGAGGACACTGGGGGAGCGCAGACATGGGCTCTCTTTTGTTACTGTACAGCAGTCATGTCAAACTCCGGCCTGCGGGCCAAATCTGACCCGTGGTGCCTTTATTTTTGGCCCACCAGGCAACTCAGAGATTGAATTACATCTGGCCCGCCATGGCTACTATATAAGAGACTATGGGGGAGGGCTGGCTACTATATGAGAGACTATGGGGGAGGGTTGACTACTATATGAGACTAATGGGGGAGAGTTGGCTACTATTAGAGACTATTCGAGAGGGCTGGTTACTATTTAAGAGACTATGTGGGAGGGCTGGCTACTATATAAGAGACTATTGGGGAGGGTTGGCTACTATGTGAGATTATGGGGGAGGGCTGGCTACTATATGAGACTATGGGGGAGGGCTGGCTACTATATAAGAGACTATGGGAGAGGGCTGGCTACTATATAAAGAGACTATGGGGAGGGCTTGCTACTATATAAGAGACTATAGTGGAGGGCTGGATACTAAATGAGACTACTAGGGAGGGATGGCTACTATATAAGAGACTATGGGGGGAGGGATGGCTACTATATGAGACTGTTGGGGAGGGCTGCCTACTATATAAGAGACTATGGGGGGAGGGATGGCCACTATATGAGACTACAGGGGAGGGCTGGCTACTATAAAAAAGACTATTGGGGAGGGCTGGCTACTATATAAGAGACTATTGGGCAGGGCTGGCTACTATATAAGAGACTATGGTGGAGGGCTGGCTACTATATGAGACTACTAGGGAGGGATGGCTACTATATGAGACTATTGGGGAGGGCTGGCTAGTATAAAAGGCTATGGGGGGGGGCTGGCTACTATATAAAAGACTATGGGGAGGGCTGGCTACTATATGAGACTATTGGGGGGGGGCTGGCTACTATAAAAGACTATGGTGGAGGGCTGGCTACTATATAAGAGACTATGGGGGAGGGCTAGCTACTATATAAGAGACTATGGGGGAGGGCTGGCTACTATATAAGACTATTGGGGAGGGCTGGCTACTATAAAAGACTATGGGGGAGGGCTGGCTACTATATGAGACTATTGGGGGGGCTGGCTACTATAAAAGACTATTGGGGAGGGCAGGCTACTATATGAGACTATTGGGGAGGCCTGGCTACTATAAAAGACTATGGGGGAGGGCTGGCTACTATATAAAAGACTATGGGGGAGCGCTGGCTACTATAAAAGACTATTGGGGAGGGCTGGCTACTATATGGAACACTTGGGGAGCTGCCTACTATTTGTGCACTATTGGGAAAGCTGGCTACTATATGAGACTACAGGGTGGGCTGGCTACTATAAAAGACTATGGGGGAGGGCTGGCTACTATAAAAGAGACTATTGGGGAGGGCTGGCTACTATATAAGAGACTATGGGGGAGGGCTGGCTACTTTATAAGAGAATATGGGGAGGGCTGGCTACAATATGAGACTACAGGGAAGGGCTGGCTACTATATAGGACACTTGAAGGCTGGCTGCTATTTGGACACTATTGGGAGGGCTGGCTAATATGTGGGGCAATTTTGGTTGGATTGGCTACAACATGGGGCTATATTGAGGGGGTTGGCTATTACATGGGTTGAGGTTTAATCATATCATAGTAATTTATCATGTCATTTATCATAGTGCACAGCACTGGGAGAGGCACACCACTAACAGTGCCAGGTCAGCAGAATTCACGTTTCATTATCAAGGTTGGCCCACGACTTTGTCCAATTTTTTTAATTTTGGCCCACTGTGTATTTGAGTTTGACACCCCTGCTGTACAGTATATGTACAGTATGTGGTTGTGGTGTGGGGAAATACTTGGCTGTTGTATAGTACTATTAGCAAATGCAGGACTATTGCGCAGCGAAACACTGCTAGAACATGTCAGGGAGGCAGGGCTGATGTATATATTGGTACATATTTTATGATAAAGTGATATACAGGATAAAGATACTGGTGTGCCTATGCTTTCGTTGTTAAATAGGGATGTTGAGTGGGAGTATGCCTGGGTCTTCTGATGTTACAATTGCACTGACAGCATCTGCAGATTCTCCATGATTAAAATGAATAATATATAGCAGAAACAAACTGCTGCCCATGATATACGTTTTCATCGATTGCTTAGGGTTTAATGAAGTATTATTTGGATACTGCATACAATTTCCCCACTCTATGGGAATAATCTGTAAACTATATTTTGACCCCGGGGGGGGGGGGGGGGGGGGGGGGGGGGGTTCTGGTGGGAATTACGAGTGAAGAAATTATAATTATAAGAAAAAGTGCCTAAAAATAAAATGGAGAAAAACATGTAAATTGCATGTTACATGTATTTTTTTAACAACCCGTTCTGCCTAAACATACCTTTTTTCTATATGATTACAGTTACAAAAGTGTAGTTTGATATGAAAAAGTTTAATCAAAAAGCTTACATGGTCCTTGACTTTGTGTCAAAACAGAAGTAATAACATAAACACTTTGATTTTTATTTTTTTATTCCTCTTGTCTTGGTAAAATTGCCAATTGGCTAATTTAGTATTAGCAGATTTGTTTTCAATTGTGCTTTTGATTTAATGAATATAATTATTTATATGATTGGCATGATCACTCACAGATGTTGCTGAATGCTGCTAATAATGATTTCCATTCCTCAAGCAAAATAGTTTTTTTTTATTAAAAATTGAAAGTGCACAAAATACACAGCTGTGTAATACAATACAAGGTTAAAAGAAAAATAAAAAGGTTTGAGGTCTAATATAGTAGTTGTATACTGCAGAACATTCAGTAAGGCTTGGTTGATGCTGTGTATTTTTGTTGCATTTGTTGCAAGAGTGATCCTGTAAACTATGGGCCCTTAAGTCTAGAAGTGATAGAAAACAGAGGGTGGTCATTGATGGAACATATTTAGATTGGGTTTTAGTTACTAGTGGGGTACCACAAGGGGTTAGTGTTGGCTCCACTTCTTTTTAATATTTTTATTAATGACCATGTAGAGGGGCTACAGAGTAGAATCTTCATTTTTGCAGATGATACTAAACAGGGTAAAGTAAACAGCACAGAGGAGGATAATATATTACAAAGGGATTTGGAGAAGCTGGAGGCTTGGGCAGAGAAATGGCAAATGAAGCTCAATGTGGATAAATGTAAGGTTATGCATTTGGGCCATAGAAATAATAATTACAGTTATGTGCTAAATAATAAAACACTGGGTAAAACTGCTTCTGAAAAGAACCTGGGGGTATTGGGGGCAATAAACTCAACTTTATTGATCAGTGCCAGGTAGCAGCTGCCAAGGCTAATAAGATAATGGGATACATTAAAAGAGGCGTAGATGCTAAAGATAAGAACATAGTTTTGCCTCTTTATAAATCACTGGTCAAACCACATATGGTAAACTGTGTACAGTTTTGGGCACCGGTATAAGAAGGACATAGCTGAACTGGAGCGAGTGCAGAGGAGGGCGACAAAGGTCATTAAGGGAATGGGTGAATTACAGCACCAAGACAGGTTATCAAGCTTGGGGTTGTAACCATGACAAGGGGGCATCCTCTACGTCTAGAGGAAAGAAGATTTCACCATAACCATTGATGCGGGTTCTTTACTGTACGAGCGGTAAGACTGTGGAACTCTGCCACATGATGTTGTCATGGCTGATTCATTAAATAAGTTCAAGGGAGGCCTGGATGCTTTTCTTGAACAATATAATATTACAAGTTATGGGCATTAGATTTCCGGTGATACGTTGAGCCAGGGATTATTCTGATTGCCATTGGAGTCAAGAAGGAATTTTCTCCTTGGGATGGGGCAATTGTCATCTGCCTCATAGGGGTTTTCGCCTTCTCCTGGATTAGGGTTTCTTTAGGTTGAACCTAATGGATTCCTGTCTTCTTTCAACCTTAATAACTATGTTACTATGTTACATGCATTTTTTGTTTCAATGTACAGTATTAGGCTTTTTTTCCTATTCAGTTTTTGAGCTATTTTTGGTCAGTATTTTTGCCAAAACTAGATGTGTAACCTATACAAAGAAAAACTATCATTTAAATATTTGCACACTTTCCCGTGTTTTGGATTTACTCCTAGCAATTCCAAAACTAGGAAACTCCTGGCACGCCAAAATTAGGTTTAATCTCATAAAGTGACACTGTCACCACATAGGCTCCGCCCCCTTGACTGCCATTGGAACAGGCCAGCCTAAAGGTCTAGGCCCTACCCCTTCTAGGTCAGCAAATGGCAATGGCTGCTGAGGGGGCAGGGCCTATGCAATGATGACATCACAGGGCGTGACCTATGGTTGCGATGTGGGCAGGGCTAAGTGGCGCTTCGGCTGTGAAGCCCCACCTAGGTAGCAAAATCCGCAAATGATAAAAGATCACTTTTTACTAGAAAAAGCACCATGACGTATGATATAATATAATAAGGTAAGAAAATTTCTAAATTTACTCTTTACACCTGTGTAGAGAAGTCATAATGCAATAATAGGGGTGACAGTGTCGCTTTAAGTCAATTCTACCATCCACCTAATTCTAAGCCTATGTTTACACAATGAAATTTTGAGGCCGTCATTGTCAATGGCCGTCAAAAATAATGTGAACATTTTAAAAAATTTCAAGAAGGTTGAAATTCTCTACTTGTAGGAAAAATAGTCATAAATGAGTCCACAATTAATATTTACAATATGTCTACCTAAAGGGAATGCATCGCCTAAATTTTCTTTGACTAATTAGTCAGTTACTAAAAGTTGTTCTTTCATTTATTCTAATGTTTCTATTTTCTGACTGTATTATTTTTATCTCACTTGTTGTAAATTGTTATAGGGGCTGCCTTCTTGCTTTTTTTAACAGCTTTTTTTTAACAGCATTTAGTGACATGCTTTACAGCAGGACTCATAGACATAGACAACAACAGGCAGACTTACCAGTTTTCCATGGAGTTTTGGTCTTAACATACAATGGTTTCAACATACAATGGTAGCTCTGGAACCAATTAATATTGTATGTTGAGGGACCACTGTACTTAATTGGCACAGAGGAAGGAGCATGATCAAGTAGAGGAAGAGGGGAAGTAAAGAGGTGTTACAGCTTGTTGCACTTAAGAAACTCAGGAAAGCCTCTCTGACTTTTGGTGCTATAAAATTTAACCATTTTTTGCATTCTGGAAGCACAGACAGATAAATGAAAGATACAGTTTGTCTTCTTGTCACAACAGCAACCTAACAGTGTCAAAAGTGTGGGATGTGAAATGCAGCTGACATAAATAACTCTTATTTAGGAAACTTCTCCCCTCAAGGAATTTATCTAGGGCATGGGTCTCCAAACTGCGGCCCTCCAGCTGTTGCGAAACTACAACTCCCATCATGCCTGGACAGCTAAAGCTTTGGATTTGGATGATGGGAAATGTAGTTTTACAACAGCTGGAGGGCCGCAGTTTGAAGACCCCTGATCTAGGGTGTAGTAGACATTTGGACACCAATGGTGTTAAAGGAAGGTTTTTAGCATTGGGCTGTAAAAACAAATATAAACAGTTTTTTTAATATGTACATTTAGCTCAAGTTTCTCCTTTGCTAAATCTATCTATCTTTTTTATTACCACTGTTATTTTCTGTCCAAAAATCATACTAAGGGCTCAAACAGCCTTTATTAAAAGGCTTCACACGTTGCTTTTATTCTTAATTCAATGAGGATTGTTCCAATAGTGTCACATAACCATGGCTCTAAATATACCAACTAGAAAGTGGTCTGCCTAATAATATGTTTACACAGACAGATTAATCTGACAGATTTATAAAGCTAAAGCTAGGAATGGATTTGAAAAGAGGAGAAATCTCAGTCTTTCCTTTATGACCTGTTCCCCATTTATAGTCTGTTCCTGGCTTTGGCCTGGGTAAACGCACCATAATACCTAGTCATCAGCCATAGAATCTTAGAACCAGCTGCCGGTAAGTTTAACATGTGAACGTTCTATTTTCCAAGCAGTTTGCACTCAGTTACATTGTGTCAAGGGGAGCTAAGAAAAAGACTTACTAAGCAACATAAGGCAGCTTGATAAATGACTAAAGACAAACAAATATGAGAAACATTTAGTGCAATTTGGCTAATAAGACAACAATCTGGGCCATTATTTAGAAAACTGGTTCTTGGAGGCATTTACATTTACTGACACTGCTAAAATGGTTAAAATTTAGCTGTGATCAACTGTTCATGTATCATTAATTGCTCGTCCTGTCTGTGCAATAACTTGCCAATAATCATAACAATTGCCCAGAAATACAAATGAACCATAACGATTATTTCTAGGAGTCCAAAGCCTTATTCCAGTTTTTTTTCATTATGTTAAGAAGCATTTTCATTTCTTAATCTATAAGATAAATTAAGATATGAAAAGCCGTGTTCAAACCTATCAAAGCTTGTCACACAATGTGAGCTCAGTATAAGTGGTATTTATACACAAATCAGGGAAATTTAGATAATCAATCAGCCAGCGGTACAACTAAATTACACTCAAGATCATTGACGTTACAATGCTACTGTGTATTATAGACCAAACTTTCCTGCAGGGCAATTCACGTCTTGGAGGGAACAGACACGTAATGTGTAGCACATTCAGAGGTAGCACGTTTAAGTTTTGCTGGTTTATTTTTGCATTTTGTTTGCACTTTCAACTGGAACAGATGAAGGAATGGTTGACAAAATGTGGTTGTTGAAAGGCAGCTCAAATCACTTAAGTGCAGAGCATTTCACGCTCATACACACTGACTGTTCTTAACATCAGTAAGCAGTGCCAGGTAGAAGAGCTGTATTTTGTCAGTTACGGTTGAAAATAGCTATGGAACAGAAGACTCCTATATACCTACATAATATCAGCTAAAAAGTACGTCATGACCTAGAATGATCGATTTATGCTCTTCTAGTGAACTATATGAAAGATTTTATTAGGCTTGCTCGCTCTATTCAAAGTAGTAAAAAAAATTAAGAGTGTGATCAGTATAAAAATGTATTGTGGCATAAGTGTATGAGGTTTTATTATGGAATTTGAAGAGGTCACCAAAAAATATGACCTTTGTCCATCTGCTCCATAGGGAATTTAGATACTATGAGGGCAGACCTCCCATTACGGTCCTCTCTATGTCAGGGATAGTTAATCCACATAGCAACCCTTGCTCTCATGCATTTGATGCCTCACATAGACAGCCATTCTACTCTTCAAGGTAAAATGTATAGCTGACAGCACCTTTCCCCAGCAAAATCATGTGACAGGACAGTAATCAGATGATCGCTGTGGTAGCTTCTAGAGATGAGCGAACTTTTCAAAAGTTCGGTCCGACGGGACTTTTGGATTTTTTCAGAAAGATCAGTTCGACCGAATTTCAGATTTCTTAAGATTTCATTTTTTAACCCCTAGATGACCCAGGACGTAGAGTTACGTCATGGAAGTCTGTCACCAGACGACCCTGGACGTAACTCTACGTCCTGGGTGTTTCTCCGGCTATGAAGCGCGCTCCGGAGCGGAGCGCGCTTCACAGCAGGTGGGGGCCGGCTGCAATCAGCAACCGGGACCTCACCGGTAATGACACGCTGCAGTGATCGCGCTGCCGCGTGTCATTAACCCCTTAAACGCTGCGGCGCGACCGCGGCGTTTAAGTGTAAGTGACCCTGTCACTTACTGATCGGGACCCCCGCAATGTGACTGCGGGGGTCCCGATTGTTAAAACGGACTGCCGGTGGTCTCTTACCTGCCTCCGTGCGGTCCGATCAGCGATCTGCTACACTGAGCCTGCACAGGCAGGCTCAATGAGCAGATCGCCGATGACACTGATCAATGCTATGCTATGGCATAGCAATCATCAGTGTACAAATCAAAGTAGTGAATGTAAAATTCCCCCAAAGGGACTTCAAATGTGTAAAAAAAAAAAGTTAAAAACACTAACACACTACCCCAAAACCCCTCCATCAATAAAAGTTGAAATCACCCCCTATCCCATTATATAAATAAAACATATAAAAACAAATAAACAAATAAACATATAATATACCGTAGCGTGCGTAATTGTCCGATCTATTAAAATATAATAAGCGTCATTGCGAACGGTGAACGGCGTAGACGAAAAAAGGGAAAAAAGTGCGCGGATTACCGATTTTATGTTACATTATATATATAAAAAAAATTCATAAAAAGTGATCAAAACGTCCAATCTTCACAAATATGGTATTAATAAAAACTAGAGATCATGGCGGAAAAAATGACGCCCCATATAGCCCCATAGGTGAAAAAATAAAACCGTTATAAGCGTCACAATAGGGACATTATATTATTAACTAATTGCCAAAAAGAAGGATTTCATAAAAAAAATATATATATAACATTAGAGAATCTGTGTAACCTGCATATGGTTGTGTTCGGACTGACCTATAGAGTAATGGTATCATGTCGCTTTTACCGTATAGTGCATTACGTAGACACAGGAACCCCCCAAAAGTTACCATATTGCATTCTTTTTTACGATTTCACCTATTTATATCTTCATAAATAATATATTTGGGATTCTGTCATACATGTTATGGTAAAATAAAAGACACCATTTCAAAGTTCAACTATTCCTGGAAAAAATAAGTCATTACATGGCCTGTAGATAGAAAACTGAAAGTGCTGAAGCTCTTAGAAGGGGAGGAGGGAAAAACAAAAGCGCAATGATCAAAATTTGCGCGGTCCACTGGGTCATTTTGGGCCTGGTCCTCAAAGGGTTAAAGCATCTATATGATACGAGAGTAGTGTATTTAGTTGAATTTAGGGCTCTACATGTCAGTAACATCATTATCTTTACGATATCTCAAAGTCATTTTTTTTTTTTTTAGACTTCAATATTCACCATTACAGGGTCTATGCAGGAAACTCACCATTACACGGTCTATGCAGGAAAAAGGTCCCAAATGCAGTGAAGGAGCAGCAGTAGTCATTGGAGGCCAGTGGAGGTCCAGCAATAGTCATTTGAGGCCAGTACAGGAGCAGCAGTTGTCAACATGGAGGCCAGGCAGGAGCAGCAGTAGCCAACATGGAGGCCAGGCAGGAGCAGCAGTAGCTAACATGGAGGCCAGGCAGGAGCAGCAGTAGCTAACATGGAGGCCAGGCAGGAGCAGCAGTAGCCAACATAGAGGCCAGGCAGGAGCAGCAGTAGCCAACATGGAGGCCAATTAAGGCCCAGCAGTAGCCAACAAGGAGGCAAGGGCAGGCACACTAGTAGTCAACCTAGATGCCAGTTAAGGACCAGCAGTAGCCAACAAGGAGGCAAGGGCAGGCACACCAGTAGTCAACCTAGATGTCAGTTAAGGCCCAGCAGTAGCCAACATGGAGGCAAAGGCAGGCACACCAGTAGTCAACCTAGATGCCAGTTAAGGCCCAGCAGTAGCCAACATGGAGGCAAGGGCAGGCACAGCAGTAGTCAACCTGGATGCCAGTTAAAGCCCAGCAGTAGCCAACAAGGAGGCAAGGGCAGGCACAGCAGTAGTCAACCTAGATGCCAGTTAAGGCCCAGCAGAACCAACAAGGAGGAAAGGGCAGGCACAACAGTAGTCAACCTAGATTCCAGTTAAGGCCAGCAGTAGTCAACATGGATGTTAGTTAAGGCCCAGCAGTAGCCAACATGGAGGCAAGGGCAGGCACACCAGTAGTCAACCTGGATGCCAGTTAAGGCCCAGCAGTAGCCAACATGGAGGCAAGGGCAGGCACAGTAGTAGTCAACATGGAGGTAAGGGCAGGTACAGCAGTAGTCAACACGGATGCCAGTTAAGGCCCAGCAGTAGTCAACATGGATGCCAGTTAAGGCCCAGCAGTAGTCAACCTGGATGTCAGATAAGGCCCAGCAGTAGTCAATATGGATGCCAGTTAAGGCACAGCAGTAGCCAACATGAAGGCCAGTACAGGAGCAGCAGTAGTTAACATGGAGGCAAGGGCAGGCACAGCAGTAGTCAACATGGATGCCAGTTAAGGCCAAGCAATAGCCAATATGGAGGCCAGTGAAGGCACAGCAGTAGTCAACATGGATGCCAGTTAAGGCACAGCAGTAGCCAACATGGAAGCCAGTACAGGAGCAGCAGCAGTCAATATAGAGGCCAGTACAGCAGCAGCAGTAGTCAACATGGAGACAAGGGCAGGCACAGCAGTAGCCAACATGGATGCCAGTTAAGGCCCAGCAGTAGTCAACGTGGATGCAAGTTAAGGCCCAGCAGTAGCCAACATGGAGGCAAAGGCAGGCACACCAGTAGTCAACCTGGATGCCAGTTAAGGCCCAGCAGTAGCCAACATGGAGGCAAGGGCAGGCACAGCAGTAGTCAACCTGGATGCCAGTTAAAGCCCAGCAGTAGCCAACAAGGAGGCAAGGGCAGGCACAGCAGTAGTCAACCTAGATGCCAGTTAAGGCCCAGCAGAACCAACAAGGAGGAAAGGGCAGGCACAACAGTAGTCAACCTAGATTCCAGTTAAGGCCAGCAGTAGTCAACATGGATGTTAGTTAAGGCCCAGCAGTAGCCAACATGGAGGCAAGGGCAGGCACACCAGTAGTCAACCTGGATGCCAGTTAAGGCCCAGCAGTAGCCAACATGGAGGCAAGGGCAGGCACAGTAGTAGTCAACATGGAGGTAAGGGCAGGTACAGCAGTAGTCAACACGGATGCCAGTTAAGGCCCAGCAGTAGTCAACATGGATGCCAGTTAAGGCCCAGCAGTAGTCAACCTGGATGTCAGATAAGGCCCAGCAGTAGTCAATATGGATGCCAGTTAAGGCACAGCAGTAGCCAACATGAAGGCCAGTACAGGAGCAGCAGTAGTTAACATGGAGGCAAGGGCAGGCACAGCAGTAGTCAACATGGATGCCAGTGAAGGCCAAGCAATAGCCAATATGGAGGCCAGTGAAGGCACAGCAGTAGTCAACATGGATGCCAGTTAAGGCACAGCAGTAGCCAACATGGAGGCCAGTACAGGAGCAGCAGCAGTCAATATAGAGGCCAGTACAGCAGCAGCAGTAGTCAACATGGAGACAAGGGCAGGCACAGCAGTAGCCAACATGGATGCCAGTTAAGGCCCAGCAGTAGTCAACGTGGATGCAAGTTAAGGCCCAGCAGTAGCCAACATGGAGGCAAGGGCAGGCACACCAGTAGTCAACCTAGATGCCTGTTAAGGCCCAGCAGTAGTCAACATGGATGCCAGTTAAGGCCCAGCAGTAGCCAACATGGAGGTAAGGGCAGGCACAGCAGTAGTCAACATGGATGTCAGTTAAGGCCCAGCAGTAGCCAATATGGAGGCCAGTAAAGGCACAGCAGTAGTTAACATGGATGCCAGTTAAGGCACAGCAGTAGCCAACATGGAGGCCAGTACAGGAGCAGCAGTAGTCAACATGGATGCCAGTTAAGGCACAGCAGTAGCCAACATGGAGGCCAGTACAGGAGTAGCAGTAGTCAACATGGAGGCAAGGGCAGGCACAGAAGTAGTCAACATGGATGCCAGTTAAGGCCCAGCAGTAGCCAATATGGAGGACAGTGAAGGCACAGCAGTAGTCAACATTGATGCCAGTTAAGGCCCAGCAATAGCCAAAATGGAGGCAAGGGCAGGCACAGCAGTAGTCAACCTGGATGCCAGTTAAGGCCCAGCAGTAGCCAACAAGCAGGCAAGGGCAGGCACACCAGTAGTCAACCTAGATGCCAGTTAAGGCCCAGCAGTAGCCAACATGGAGGCAAGGGCAGGCACAGCAGTAGTCAACCTTGATTCCAGTTAAGGCCCAGCAGTAGCCAACAATGAGGCAAGGGCAGGCACACCAGTAGTCAACCTGGATGCCAGTTAAGGCCCAGCATTAGCCAACATGGAGGCAAGGGCAGGCACACCAGTAATCAACCTGGATGCCAGTTAAGGCCCAGCCGTAGCCAACAAGCAGGCAAGGGCAGGCACACCAGTAGTCAACCTGAATGTCAGTTAAGGCCCAGCAGTAACCAACCAGCAGTAACCAACAAGGGCAGGCACACCAGTAGTCAACATGGATGCCAGTGAATGGCTGAAATGGTTACACAGCTTTCGAGCCATTGACAGCACAGTCTGTAAATGGGTTGAAGGCTTTAGAAAGTGTGTAACTATTAGGTTTAAAACATGTGCCATACACAGGGCGTGGCTCATACTTCCTCAATGCAGCGCGGAGAGAATGTTGCTCCCATTGTCACTCACCACCATCCCAATTTTAAGATGGGGTGGAGTCAGCCACGAGAGGATTTCCGTCTCGAGCAGGTGGTGCAGCTCTTCCCCTGTGTGTCTCCTTTCACCCAGGCAGGCTAGATGTAGCACAGCGTGACACCTCCATGCTACACCCAAGTGGTACAAGGGAGGAACACTGGCGGTTGAGGAGGTTTTGGACCTACTGGAGGAGGTGGAGGAGGACCTCAACACAGGAACCCTGCTGTGACAATGAGGGGGTGTCATCGCCCTTCCCTGGCCAAGTTGCTGGGGGTCCGCCGTCCATACTACATTTACCCACTGAGCAGTATTGGACATATACTGCCCTTGCCCGTAATTACAGCTCCAGATGTCTGTGGTTAAATGTACATGTCTGGTCACTAAACCTTTTCGCGAACATAGCTATACATGGCTGGGATAGATGTGTTGGAAAAGAAGTGTCGACTCGGCACCTTCCATCATGGCTCCGCACACGACATCAGTTCACGGAAAGGTGCTGAGTCGACAACTTTAAACGGCAGAGCCTGGAGCACCAGCAACTTGGCCAGGTGGGCGTTCAGCTTGACTGCTGCGGGATTGCTGGGGACTCCCATGATGCCAGGCTGCCTACTGCTAGCAACACAGGGGCCA
Source organism: Dendropsophus ebraccatus (assembly GCF_027789765.1). Taxonomy (NCBI): domain Eukaryota; kingdom Metazoa; phylum Chordata; class Amphibia; order Anura; family Hylidae; genus Dendropsophus; species Dendropsophus ebraccatus. The sequence goes on along the minus strand of NC_091455.1, from coordinate 146,161,740 downwards.
CCAGCCGAAGAAGGGAGTGAATCCACACTCCATTCCACAGAGGAGGTCTGACTCTGTCAAAGGCCCCCCTGACTACTGCTGCTTCCTGCTGCTGTTGACCGCGGCTCTGCCTGGGCCTCTGCCTGGGCCCACTATAACCCTGTTTCTCCCAGGCGGAAAGATGGTGGCCCTTCATATGGGCAGCCATGGCACTGGTGCCAGGATGGCAACTCTTGCCTCTTTTAATGCGCCTGTCGCACAGGCGACAGATGACCACATTGGTACACTCCGGATTCCAGGTTGACGAATCCGTCGAATAAGCCAAATCCTGCCGTGGATCCTATGTAACATCCGATGTAGCATCATCCTGTTCCAGAATGATGCTATCATCCTCAGCAGGCTCCTGCCCAGCCCTCTCTCGTCTACTTCCTACTGCTCTCCTGCCAAGCCTAACATGGGCCTGCTCTGATATCGCCTCCGACACAGCTATGCCCTGCACTTGATTGTCCCCATCTCTTCCCCCACATGCTTATCATCATCAAACAGCAGTTGGTTGCTCATAGACGCCAACAGTTCCCTTGCAGGCGGCGGGTCAAAAGTTAGCGGGATGTTGTTGTGGATTTCAGATGGAGGATGTGGGGGAATTGCTGCGTGCCCATGCCAAGTCAGGGTCGTATCCGAGGTACCCACAGATACCTGACTGGCTGTCTCACTACTCATCCTTTTGGACGTCGAAGTGTGAGCCGGCCACTTCAGGACTTAGACGTGTGGACACGAGCCTAGTGTGACAAAGGAAGCTCAGGCCTGCCACTGGACCCTCTTCCTGCGCTACCTCCTCTTCCCTGCCCTTTTTTAAAGATATTCTGCTATACACCTGCACCAGGTATTTTTGTCACTCAGGATAAGACAGATGTGTTATACACACTATCAGAAGGGTCCAAGTATAGAAATTGGGTATATAGCACTTTTTTTAAGATACAATGCTATACACCTGAACCAGGTATTTTAGTCTCTCAGGATAAGACGGATGTGATATACACACTATCAGAAGGGTTTCAAGTATAGAAACTGTCTATATATATAGCCCTTTTTTAAAGATATTCTGCTATACACTTGCACCAGGTATTTTTGTCACTCAGGATAAGACAGATGTGTTATACACACTATCAGAAGGGTCCAAGTATAGAAATTGGGTATATAGCACTTTTTTTAAGATACAATGCTATACACCTGAACCAGGTATTTTAGTCTCTCAGGATAAGACGGATGTGATATACACACTATCAGAAGGGTTTCAAGTATAGAAACTGTCTATATATATATATAGCCCTTTTTTAAAGATATTCTGCTATACACTTGCACCAGGTATTTTTGTCTCTTAGGATAAGACGGATGTGATATACATCAGAAGGGTCCAAGTATAGAAATTGTCTATATATATATATATATATATATATATATATATATATATATATATATAGCACTTTTTTAAAGATATTCTGCTATACACCTGTACCAGGTATTTTTGTCTCTTAGGATAAGACGGATGTGATATACATCAGAAGGGTCCAAGTATAGAAATTGTCTATATATATATATATATATATATATATATATATATATATATATAGCACTTTTTTAAAGATATTCTGCTATACACCTGCACCAGGTATTTTTGTCTCTCAGGATAAGACGGATGTGATATATACACTATCAGAAGTATAGGACTTGTATATCTGTACAGCACGTTTTTGTTCTGTGCATCCTTTGCTGTCCTATGCCTAATCTATCTATCTTTCGCACTCTCTATATTTCTCTCTCAATCACTAGATGTTTCTCCTCTCCGCTTTCCTAATCTTTCCTCTCCTTTCCTACAATATCTTCTCAGTAGTCTGTAGTACACAACAGCAGCAGCAGCACCAGCAGCTTTTTGTCAATGACAAGCTCTGTGCACCGCTAACCGTATGCTTCCTCTCTCTCTCTCTCTCTCTCTCTCTACACACTGCGTGGTGCGGTCATGTGACCACTCCTCTTAAAGCAATACCGACGTCACACAGGGGGTGGGCTAGTTCAAGCTCCCTGCTGATTGGATGTGTTCCGGGCATCATGGTAAAGCACTTTTCCCGCCCGGAACACTTCCTGCTTTCTAGAATGGCGGCTGCCATTTTAGAAAGCAAGGAAAAAAAATCGGAATTGATTTCCAAAAATCCGAATCCGATCGGACTCGGATTTTTGGAAAAATCCAAACCGGATCCCATACCGGCCGAACTGGTTCACTCATCTCTAGTAGCTTCCCATGGGTCTTTATTAATATGTTCTTCCTCAGTTTCTCTTCTGTAGCCTGCATGTTGACACAAATTGGTGTCAATTGGTTCAGGCTTTCGGAAGTCTATAGAGGACAGGCAGAAGGATAGACAGAACGCACAATCCGCAGATGATAAAAGATCACTTTTTACTGGAACAAGCACCATGACGTATGATATAAAATAGGTATGAAAACTGCAAAATTTACCCTTTACACCTGTGTAGAGAAGTCATAATGCAAAAAGGGTGTGACAGTGTCACTTTAAGCTAAAGCTTTACATACTGCAGCTGTGCACAGGGGGAGAAAAGTGAGACACCTAGTAGCTGGAATAGAAATAGCAGCTCCTAGTTCTTGGTGTAACACCGGAGAGAGATACTTTACAAAGGCTTACAAAGGCGGCGAAACCTTGGTGAACCACCTGTACTGGGACACTACAAATGCTTTGCAATAAAGCTCAAACTCAGCAGAGCTGTATCTGTCCAAACTTTTCCATGCATTATGCAACTGACAAATCCATCTCTGCTGTCCATAATATGATTTCAGCAGAAACAGTGATGATTCCAGCACTTCAAATAAAATTTTAAATCAAAAATTCTTTATTAAATCTTCATGTTAAAAAAGATAAGTGTTTGTGAACCAATGGCTAAGCCACCGTGGAATCCGTGCAACCTCTCTGAATGCACCGTACCTCCTTACATTTAAGAGGTGAGCTGACTTTACTGCATTTTTTCTTTGTTGCATAATATGATTTACAGCTCAGAGTCCTGCACACCAGAGTTAGATATGTCAAGTGAATGTTTAGTTTGTGCATATCCAGCTCTGCTGTGCAAGAGCTTGGACAGTAAATTAAGTCAAACTCTTGCACAGCAGAGCTGGTTTTGTACAAACTCGACATGCAACAAGCACTTGATGTATCCACCTCTACTGTGCCGGACTTTGAACTGCTCTGCTATTCTGTGCTTGGCTCAGCTACCTCATCACCAGACAGCTTCTGCAGTGCAGAGATAAGAGCCTATCAGGCCTGTATTTAGAGTTCATGCTGCCCTAGGCACTTTGCATGCTGAGGCGCCCCCCCCCCCGGCACTGGCTGGTTACATGCATGATATATACCCTGGCACTTGTGTGCCGCTGTGCTTGATGCCCGCAATTCTCAAACAGCCGTGATGGAGGAAAGAAGGAGCCCAGGGACGTCTTAGTTCGGAGACCGCTTCTGTCCAGTGTCGGACTTGGGTACCTGGGGCCCACCAGAGGAAATGATCCTTGGGGCCACCAGTATAGAACCAGTGAGACACGACACGTTGACCCCGTCCTTTACTGGATTCATCTGTATCTGTGACAAATCCCTTTTTCAGTCGAACTAAAACTCTCAGAACCCCCTCTATTTATACAGCTCTCAGGTTATGCTGGGAGTTGTAGTCTATGAGAGGACAACCCTATAATAAATCACTGTGTGCAGAGGCTCCTGGTGGCTGCAATCTGTGAGTGACAACCATCAGCACTGAAGGTCCAGCAATACATCTGTCTACACTGTACTACAACTCCCAGCATATGCTGAGGGCTGCAAACTGTCAGTACATGCTGGGAGTTGTAGTGCCTGCAGCTGTTGTAGTTGGGTCCTAGGTGCATTATACACTGGATGCTTTGTGGGAGATCAGAATACACAGATCTGTGGGGGCTCAGTGCAGGGAAGTGACCCCAGAACAGCACTAATAGGGGAAAGGGGAAGATGTTGTTGGGGGGTTGCTAGGGGAGAGGCTGGAGGGGTGCTGGGGGAGAGGCTGGGGGTGCTAGGGGAGACGCCGGGGGGGGGGGGGGTGCTGGGGGTGCAGGAGGAGAGGCTGGGGGGTGTAGGAGGAGAGACTGGGGGGGTGCTGGGGGAGAGGCTGGGGGGGGTGCTGGGGGAGAGGCTGGGGGAGAGGCTGGGGGGGTTCTGGGGGAGAGGCTGGGGGGTGCAAGAGGAGAGGCTGGGGGTGCAAGGGGAGAGGCTGGGGGTGCAGGGGAGAGGCTGGGGGGTGCAGGAGGAGAGGCAGGAGGGAGAGGCTGGAGGGGTACAGAGGGAGAGGTTGGGGGGTGCTAGGCGAGAGGCTGGGGGGCTGCTGGGGGAGAGGCTGGGGGCTGCTGGGGGTGCAGGGGGAGAGGCTGGGGGGGTGCAGGAGGAGAGGCAAGGGGGAGAGGCTGGGGGTGAAGGGGAGAGGCTGGGGGTGCAGGAGGAGAGGCAGGGGGGAGAGACTTGGGGGTGCAGAGGGAGAAGCTGGGGGGTTGCTAGGGGAGAGGCTGGGGGGTGCTGGGGGAGAGGCTGGGGGTGCAGGAGGAGAGGCAGGGGGGTGTAGGAGGAGAGACTGGGGGGTGCAGAGGGAGAGGCTGGAAGGGTGCTGGGGGAGAGGCTGGGGGGATACTGGGGGAGAGGCTGGGGGGATGCTGGGGGAGAGACTGGGGGATGCTGGGGGAGAGGCTGGTAGGATGCTGGGGGAGAGGCTGGGGGGATAATGGGGGAGAGGCTGGGGGGATGCTGGGGGAGAGGCTGGGGGAGAGGCTGGGGGGATGCTGGGGGAGAGGCTGGGGGGATACTGGGGGAAGAGGCAGCGGCTGGGGAGCAGAGGCAGGTGAGATAGTCCAGGTTCGGTGAGCTTCCGGCGGGCACACACTGGGGCGGGCGGACTTTTTTAATAAAAATGGGAGGAGAGGCAGGGGGGTGTAGGAGGAGAGACTGGGGGGTTGCAGAGGGAGAGGCTGGGGGGGTGCTGGGGGAGAGGCTGGGGGCATGCTGGGGGAGAGGCTGGGGGGATGCTGGGGGAGAGACTGGGGGATGCTGGGGGAGAGGCTGGGGGGATGCTGGGGGAAGAGACAGCGGCCGGGGAGCAGAGGCAGGTGAGGTAGTCCGGGTTCGGTGAGCTTCTGGCGGGCACACACTGCCTCTATCACAGGCCGGAAGCTCACAGCTGCAGCCCCGCGGTGCACGAACTTCTCTCCTGTTCAGCGCGATGACGTCAGGTGCGTCACTGCCGAGCGGAGAGAAGGACTGCGGGGCTACAGCTGTGAGCTTCAGGCCTGTAATAGGGGCAGTGTGTGCCCACCGGAAGCTCACCCCAAGCTGCACATCCCTCGAACACCACCCCCCCCCACACCCCCCGAGGGGGGGCGGACTAGGCACCCGTGGTCCGGTGCCTACGGGCAGCAGGGGAGAAATTTTTTTTTTTGTAATAAAAAAAAATTTTGTTCCCTGCGGGTGCCACCCCCTGCGGGGCACCGTCCTAGGCACCGGACCACAGGTGCCTAGTGGCAAATACGGCCCTGGAGCCTATGCACTTGATATGCTTCTGAGATCTGACCAGGGATGGGTCATCAGCCTGATAAGACAGAATGGTAGTCGGGAACCTAGACAACGAGCTGTAAACACATCAGATACATCCTAGCAGGGACAAAGAGCAAAAAAAATGATTTAGGAACTAATTGCAACATTTCTTAACTTTTAATTTCTTGATATTTTAGCTATACTTATGAAGATGGAAATATCACTTTGGCCAAACAGTTGAATTAAGAGATGAGTGAAATGAATATGGCAAAGCTAGATTTGCTGCAAATCGTGCTGTTGATTTGCTTTGTTTGCTAACCTTGTGAAATGAATTTTCAGCTACTTCGCTTGTCTCTAATTGTATTATTTTTCATGCTGAACTTCAGGATAACATTGTAGAGCTGTCACTCAGTCATGGGCAGCACAGCCTTTAGCTGCAGCCTAGTGGATTTAAAGCAAAGCAGAATGTTGGGGGCTTGTAAAATGCAGGAACTTTAAAAAAGGCTGAAATTCCAGCATCAGATAATTGTTGTATCAGTTACTAATAACTAGCATTGATAAATACATCAATGTAATGCAAATGTCACACTATATGAAGTGTTAACACAAGGGACAATTAACAATTTGTGATGTCTCTAGAACTTGCTCCATAAAGGGATTTCCTATAATCCTCCATAATTGAAAGTTATTTCTGAGTGGCCCGAATTTAACTAGATCTTGTGTCACACAAGTGTTTTCTTTGTGCTATGTCATTTGTGGTGGCTTCCACAGTCTTGTCAGAATGAACACACTTTGATAGGTAACCCATTTAGTAAACACACAAAGGGTTATTGTGAAAGGGAAATGTAGTGCTTTCTCTGAGAACAGAAAATAAAACCATGCATGAAATTTCTTAAAGTCAAGAGTGTTACATGAATCCATTGTTATCCATGACCAAAATATTACCAGTTTAAAGCATACTGAAGAATTAGACATGGTGCGTTCAACTGCGGTGGCGGTCGGATGCACTGGCGTAGCTCAGATATTTTACTTTTCACAGTATGTCCTGAAACTTGTATTAAATGTCAGCATTTTATATGGATCATTATCTAACATTCCTAGATGTGCATTCAATTTCAACATATCAAGTACTCTGATTTGCTTTTTTTCCAACAATTTACTATATTGTTCAAAGGACAGAAGCTTCATGTAATCCAGGATGTTATAGTGCTCAAGGCTTCACATCTGTGTTGCAAATTTAGTCTTTCTATTTCTTCCTAGGGGGTTAAAAAACAAAATTAAACAATTCTGTTAAGATAACCATTGATTTCAGTGGGGTTGCCTATGACTATTTTCCATTCCCTCAGCTTTCCCGTTTGCCAAAAAATAGAGTAGACTGCTGTGCAATTCCTTCCATGAAATATAGAAACTCAATAGAAAGGGGCTTTATATTTTTCAGTTTAAAATTTCATTAAGATTATTGTGAACATGCGGAACCCCGGACATGTGCAATAATCATGCAAGGTAGAGAGAGGATGATACTACCCACTCATTGAAGGCTGGTCACCTTGCCATGTTTTAGTGCCCCAGTGTGCTAATGCCATGGCTCTAGATGATAATCACCTCCAGATGCTAGAAGTGCTAGCCAGGTAGAACATTACAAGCCCTTGCACACAGGTAACCAAGGTGCCCACCACATTAGGGACCATCCACAAAAACATAAATCCAAAAATGTAATTCAGGAAATGTAGGTGTGAGCATTGTATTGATGCTGTTGTGTCAGGAACTTGTAATACTTTTACCACCCTGGAGAACAGACGGTCAATCACAGTAGAGGAAGAAGTAATTGATGATTGATTTAATGAGGAGTACTCTGGCCATTTATGGTTTTTGATATATTGCTGCTCTTGCAAAGAAAAAAAAACACAATATTACCTGACCATGCTCTCCAGGGGTCATACTGTCACCTCTTTGGGTCCCCCACTGAATGGTGTGCCTGCTACGGACTTGTCTCAGCAGTGGTGCTGTCCCACTTTAGTCCGTGATTGGCCAAGAAGGCTGTTACTGCCAAAGGAAGACAAGTGCATTGAATAAGCATAAAAACCTGTAATAGAGACTTCTGTAATCCACGAAAAAGCATGTTTTCTTATATTTTTTGGGCACAAGCATAATAGGTGATGCCCACGCACTATAGCAGTGCTTCTCAATTCCAGTCCTCAGGCCTCATCAACAGGTCATGTCTTGAGGATATCCCTTACAAAGAACACCTGTGAGAATACCTAATGCACTATATAATTATATCACCAGTGAGATACTAAGGAAATACTCAAAACATGACCTGTTGGTGAGGCCTGAGGACTGGAATTGAGAAGCACTATAGGATAACTCCCAGCGCTAACATTACCTTTATCTCCTTCTTTATGTCAGCCTTTACTTTTGGGGAAACTGTATAGGCCACCTGCTTAACAGATGGGTGATCCCCTCTGATTACATGGTGAGTTGCCAGCTGGATTGCTCTTAAAAGTCCCTTAGAGGGACTACAAATTATTGTAAAAAAATAAAGAAGTTTTATTAATAATTAAAAAAAAAACCCTTCCCACATTAATAATTTAAATCATTCTGATTTCCCCCCCAAAAAATAAAATAAACATATTTGCTATTGCCATGTGCGGAGTCATCCAAACTATAAAATTATCAGATTCCTGATCTCGTATGGTAAACTGCAAATAAACCCTGCCAAAGTTCAAAATTGCAGATTTTTTAAAACATTCTGAAAAATTAAAAAAAAAAAAAAAAGGGATAAAAAGGGTGCATATGCACAAGCAAGCTACCAATAAAAAGAACAGATCATGGTGCAAAAAATGATGCCTTAATTAACCCAATAGACCAAAAATGCTAATGGTAATATAGCAATTTAAACAATTTTCAATTTAAACACACAGTCAAATAAAATAAAAGATATCCAAATCACTCTTAAACCAAACCAAATTTTCCTATAAGGAATCATTGAAATACAGGCAATTGTTTTCACACCCCAAAAATAATGATTTTTTTTTTTATTCCGAATAACAGGTAAACATTTAGAAAGCTGGATGTGTCATATTATAAGTTACTGTACAGTATAGCAATCAGCATGTGGAGTATAATTTGTAGTAAGGGCATAAACCTGAAAAACAGCCGCAGTTTGTAGATACAGTTTGGAATTGCAGATCCCCATAACACAGTAGTGTGGTACCACAGGCTAGACTAGAGAAGCAGGGCTGCTGTCAGAGGTCTGTGTTGTCACATGACAGCAATGGGAAGGGGATTTAGCATGGACCAATCAGGAAATCAGAATCGCAGAGCTGTGCAGGAGGACATTGACAGAAACTTTTCTATACAGCAGTGTGAGTGGCTGTGTGTAAGTGTAGGCATATTATAGCAGCAGTGTGTATAGCTGAGTGTGAGTGCAGGCACATTATAGCAGGAATGGAGAGGATAGGAAACACAAGGGCTGACAGAGACTGCAGGAAGCATGAAGGTATGAGCAGGACACATGTGGGCAGAGTAAAGCAGCAAGCTACAGCCTGAAGTGGATCTGCCATGATTTGGAAGGTGAGGGAGACTTCTTGGGTCAGAGTAAAGAGCTGTAGACCCCGCTATGCAGACCATGCCCCTCCCCCTCCCACCCAGTACAGGGAGCTATTAAACCAAAGCAGTGCTCTTAAACCAAGTTACAATTTTGAAAAACTGCAAACTGTTCTTGCAAAACACTCTCAATCCAAGTTACTCTTAAGCCGAGGTACTACTGTAATGTCTAATTAAAATTCTGACTATATAACATTTTCATATTTTTACCATTTTTTTTTTTTTTTTTTTAGTAACTTGTGATCTTGTCTTAAAAATGAATTTATCCAATATTAATTGATGGTGGTAAAGTATTGTATTTTTTTTAAAGCCACACTGTTTGCACTATATGTAAAGTTTATAATTAAGTTATAGTAATAAAACTAATAATCAATAATATACATGTAGTAGATATACATTGTGCAGGTCATTCTACAATACAGAGCTCTAGTTAGGGTCAGCGTAAGTTTCTTGTTTTGTGCCAGTGTGCTACTGTTAACAGATAATACCATGCTGGGGAAGGTGCTGACCCCTAAAGAATACGATTATACATGCTTACTCTGTGTCTAATAGGCTGCTTAACTCCACAATAATATGTTTCTGTTTTCTCTATACATTTTGCAATTGTTTACTCTAAAATATTTTGCTGAGGAGTCAAAGCCTGTTAAAATCTGAAGGCTCGGTAAAGCCTGGATATCCCTTTCCAGCCTGCTTGTTAACGCTCGCACATAATTCTAACAGATGGTAAGACATGACTTCCTCTACAAAGCCAGAGCCAGCCTGTGATCAACTTGTCATATTTAGGCATATGTTTTATTGTACTAAACTAAGTTGTTATTGGAGCAGTGTTGTGAGTGCTGACATTTGTAAATCTCTATAGTTTTCTGCTTTATAAGTACTTTCTAAAATGCAACACACAGGGCCAATTCTCAATGACACTATAAAAATAAATTCACAGAAAAAATAATCATGAACAAATAATCTTTTGAAAGAATAAATGCTTAAAAAAACCTTGATAACCTTGCTAATGTTTGTCACTGCTTGAAATGATAGAAAATATTTATAATCCACATACTACTACAAAGTTGTATTATAATTTTTTTAAGTGTTTGTATTTTCCGGAGATACATCTTTGTAATGGTCTTAGCAGATCATTCCAGTGGGAATTGTGGGGGTGTGGGTGCAGATCAAACAATTTTCACTTATGCTGAAGTAAAGATGGGCAAGTAAAGATGGGTATATGCGGCTACAGTTTGTATATAAGCATATTTATTCCACCACTTACCATTGATCTATATGGTTAGTATAGTATATTGTAACCAATTACATTATATATAGCAACCAATTACAGCAGAGCGTTCATGCTTTTGAATTACGGGATTGGTTGCTATGGGCAACAAATCTGATAATTTGCCCCATTATTAAACACTACTATTTTCAGGGTGCTCTGTACAGCAGGGCATCAGGCTGATAGACAGCCTATTAGATCCTGCCTCAGGGTGGACCTAATAGGCTGTCATTCAGAGCAGACCTGGAGGCATTGTTAGGCACCTGGATGCCATGGCAACACATCAACATCCTGTGACTGGATAATGGAGGTACCAACTGGCTTACTGAGGGAAGCCAACACCTCTTTAAAATCACTTAAAGCGGTTGGCCACTTAACGTTCAATTACCTACTTTTTAGCAGCAGTGACGTGGGATCCAGGGACATAAGTGTAGTTTATTATTTTCAATCACCCTCTTCCTAGGCATATATCAAAAGAAGTCCTCTGCCCTGACAAGCTCTTTAAAGCTGATATTCAAGTGCCACTATTGCTTGAATGTGTCTGGAAATATATTTATAGAAAAAAAAACAACATTATAGAGTCTATTTTAGGCCTTTGTTTCCTTTATATGAGTTCTCCCAAACCTGTGATACTTCGTATATGTCCTTCTTTTTCCGAGATCTGGCTACAGTCTCTTTCTCCTCATACCCTGCTTTTAAGGACAATGCATTCTCGATGCAATCTTCCAGTAATAAACTACACTGTATGCGTTATTCTTGCACTGACACCATTAAGCCTCTATAAAGACATGCCTTAAGATCTCCTCTTGCTAATTTATTAGGAGGCAGAGGCGGTGGGCCCCAACGTAAAATCTGTCACAGGTCTACCACTACTAAAATGCTTGATTTATAATACTGGTTTTCTCATATAGGCAAGAGAGACTTTATGGGCCCCCTCAGGCTCCTGAGCCCAGATGCAACTGCACCCTTTTAACCTCCTCTAACCTGTCGAGAGGGCAGTCTCAATTCCTCAGACTCTAATCTATAGGACCAAACTCACCACATGACAGACCACTACCACACCCTGTGGGCAAGCCATTCCTTAGCCTCTAGTCTTCTAGTGCAAAAGAAGCAAATAGCCCCTCTACCATTTCTGCATAAGGAATTGGGCTAACTAAGGAACCCTGGTGGATCACCCGCCGCGGATTTCACAGCTCACCCCTGCTCACGGCCACGCACATCTCCACCCGTGCCATAGACTCCATATACATTTATTCTTCGAGTAGACAGTAGATTCTGTCTGACCATAGAGTGGAGTCTATGTCACGGGCGGAGATATCCTTAGTGTGCACATTCCCTTAGATTGGATAAAGCTGTACAGGCTTCAGGCCTACTCCTCCTTTACATATGCCTTATGTGCACTCTTACTAACTGTTGTCAAATCTCAGCCTTTTAACAATTCCTTATGTTCCTCCTACTCAACTCACAGTGCATCTCAGCAGCGTCACTATCCAATTCCTCCCTTTAGCAATCGCCTCTTTCAAAGCCTATTCATTACCTAAACCTACCTTTGTGGCTAACAGCCCAGAAAATCATTCTTCCTGTTGCCAGCAACAGCAAATTAACAAGATGGCACTGCCAGGGATTATAGCCCGCCACCCAGCATCCTGCGACAAAACACAACCAATATTATGGCACTACATACACCATGCACATTCACACATACAAGCAAAAAGCCAAAATAAACAAAGGCAACACTAAGCAATTTCTTAGATGCCCAGCTTCCAAAGTGGCAGGCAACTATTTATAAAATGCATTTGCCTTCTGCAAGAGACAATGCACAGTTCGTCCCTCTTATAACCATTTGGGGCAGTAGAAGAAAAATATAAACTGGGTCCTACCTTAGGGTACGTTCACACAGGACGACTGGCAGTGGAAATCTCGCTGCGAGTTTTGTAGCGAGATCCGCTACGAGTTGTCCAGCGAGATCCGCTACGAGGTAAGGTCCCTGCAGGTCCCTGTAAATTCACCCGCCCCCTTAAACCCTTAATCGGCTCTGTATATCGCTGTCTGTATACATTACCTGTCTCCTTGCTGCACGGTGTTCCGGATTCGTGCTTTGCAACCCAGCCAATCAGTGTGTTGCCCAGCTGCAGCCACTGATTGGCTGGGCGGGAGAGCAGGAAGCAAGGACCCCTTGCAGCAAGAAGACAGGTAATGTATATAGACAGCGGTATACAGAGTCGATTAAGGGGTTAAGGGGGCGGGTGAATTACATACTCGCAGCAGTCTTTCAGACCGCTGCGAGTATGTATACACAGGGACCTGCCAGGACCTTACCTCGTAGCGCATCTCGCTGTAAAACTCGCAGCGAGATTTCCGCTGCGAGTCGTCCTGTGTGAATTTACCCTTAGTGTGTTACTTTACATTTTACATATGTGCTGGGAACATTAAATAAATGAGAAAAAAATTGTGTTTGTCAAGCCAAAATGTAGTTTTTCTTATCATTGAAAAATAAACTTAACTGCACCTCAGTTCATGTATCATATTGCTATAACCATGGTGAATACTTCATTGCTACATGTGTCAGAGGTATTAAAGGAGAAGTCAGGTGAAAATTTTTATTAACCAAATCACCAATATACACTTAGGGGAAAATTTATCAAACTGGTGTAAAGTAGAACGGGCTTAGTTGCCCTTAGCAACCAATCAGATTCCACGTTTTATTCCTCAAAGATACTTTGGAAAATGAAAGGTGGAATCTGATTGGTTGCTAGGGGCAACTGGGCCAGTTCTACTTTACACCATGTTTGATAAATCTCCCCCTTATTATGGGAAATGTTCATAAAATGATTTTTTCCCTGCACTTACTATTGCATCAAGGCTTCACTTCCTGGATAAAATGGTGATGTCACAAGCGGACTCCCAGAGCTGTGGAGAGGATGATGGCAGGGGGATGCTTAGTGTCCCTCCAGTGCCCTGTCTCCTCAGTGTCCCTCTGCTATCATCCTCTCCAGCAGCCACAGCCCGCACAGCTCTGGGAGTCGGGTTGTGACATCATCATTTTATCCAGGAAGTGAAGCCTTGATGCAGAAGAAACTGCAGGAAAAAAAACACTTTATAAGCATTTTCCGTAATAAGTGTATATTGGTGATTTGTATAAACATAACAAACATTATCGACCAAAATATTTCAAATATATCTGAATGACACTCTGTCAGGTTATATCGATCCTGAAATAACCAATGTAAGCAACAGGAGAAAACGGTGGTTTCATCACAGTAAGACAGTCCCCATCTGTGATTATGGGGAAACCACTTTTCTCTAGACATAAAAAACGCCTCCTTGTCATGATTACAGGCCTAGGTAATAAAAGGTCATAAAATATTTACACATTGATCTCAGATCAGACATATTTTTTTTTCCAAAACTAGCTTGATACTGTCTTAGTACTCTATTCCACCTTTTCCATTAATGACCTTGGTCACCCTGTACACATAATCCAGGTGAGCCATGTACTTATCTTCTTCACGGAAGGCTTATCAGTACAATGACATAACAAGTGCACATCTCAATCTGAAAAAAATTAAACATTTAGTGTGCAGAATAAGTAACTGAACTCACTGAATATACTGACAGCAGCTCCCTGTGTACTTCATACAGCTAAAATCAGACTCCCCTCCTCAAAGCTGTACTGCCCTGCTCTGTGGTGTTTTTGTCCATAAGATTGCTGACATGAAGAAGCATGTGACCAGGCCCTGCCCCCTGTGTCCACCACTGAGTCTGTATATGTCTATGGAGGACACAGGGGGCGGGGCATGGTCACATGCTTCTCCATGTCAGCCATTTTATGGACAGAGCAGGGCAGTACAGCCTGGAGGAGGGGAGTCAGATTTTAGCTCTATGGGATACGCAGGGAGCTGCTGTCAGTATGTACAGTGAGTACAGTTACTAATACTGTAAACTGAACTATTTTACTATAAAGTGGCCAACCCCTTTAATGGAAATTTTAACAAACTGGTGTATGATGACTCCAGTTCCGGCCAATAATTGGTTTAATGTGTAGAGGTAGAAGATGGCACACTGGCCAGTAGTGGTGCTCGTGGTAGGAGGAAATCCCAAACAATGTAGTAGAAGAATTCCGGCACTCACAGGTAGATTATGCTTCTTTTATTAAAGTGATTAAAGAAGGTACATGGTAGAGGATGCGTTTCGGCCTATAGCCTTCATCAGCTGATGAAGGCTATAGGCCGAAATGCGTCCTCTTCCATGTACCTGCTTTAATCACTTTAATAAAAGAAGCATAATCTACCTGTGAGTGCCGGAATTCTTCTACTACAATAATTGGTTTAATAGCTCATGTTCAAAGGCAACGATCAGTCGACATGCAAGATGTCGGCTGATCATTGTCTTTAAACATGTTAAAAAAGAATGGCAATGACAGCGTGTAATAGGAGTGGCGGCAATAGACAGACACTATCTTCTGTGGGTCACCCTGACAATCTACAGATCATCCTCTCCTGCAGCTCCCCGCTCTCCTCCCTGCTTGATGTCTGTGCATGTAATAGCACAGACAGTAAGCGGGAACGCTTGCTCCTAAATATTAGGACATGTTATAGGGCCTTAGGGCCCTGCCTCCTTGGCCCTATTCACAGCCTGCATAACAGCAATTTTAAATAAAAAAAAAACACAAAGGTATATTCTAAATGTTTTTATGATATCCATCTAGCCAGCTTGGTAGGCGGTCAGTGGGTGATACATGTATTCATTTATATGTTATTCCTGAATGTGCGGGACAGTTGGGAAGGAAACTTTCTGCCCCTAAATCACGACATTGATGTACAATACCGCATACTGTATTCAGCTATATCTAATGTATAGACAAGCAAAAACATTTTTAGACCATATATACAGAAATACATACGGTGTACATACATATATATATATATATATATATATATATATATATATATATACACATACATATTTATCTTGGAAAAACCTACTCAAGACATAATAACTCCTGTGACTATAGTTTTTCAAATCATGCTGCCACCTACTGGTTCTATGAGTACAATACAATGTGGTGTATCTTAGTTTTCATTCTAAAAGCATTCACTGTTGAGAGCATTTGAAGCCACGATGTTTAATGTGTGAATCATTAAACCAAGGATGACATTATTCATCTCTTTTAGACTTAAATAACTAGCATTTTGAAGTTGGTAAATAACATACTAGTTACATGGTATAGACATAATATGAAATTATTATATACAGTATATTCTATTTTTGAACTATAAGACACACCTCTGCCTTAGACAAGTCAAAACAAGATTTTTATACTATTTGAAGACTTCCTTGGTGGGCTAAGACAACAGAATGGTCAATGTCACTGACTTTAGTTGTCTAGGGTTGGAAAGGAGTTTAAGTCAGATGCTGTTAGTGTAATGTGGCATGATTTACATACAGGTTAGTAAGGCTGGTTTCACACAACCATAATGAGTGCATATCTAAGGGTCCTATTCCACGGGCCGAGGAGGGCCCGATCAACAATGTTTACTGGGCCTATTCCACGGCCCGATGATTGTTGAGCGAGGGCTGCAAGGACATTGTTACCGATGTCCTTGCAGCCCTTGCAGCATCATACATTACCTGTCAGGTCTTCTCGGCGCTGTCTTCATCCCCGGGTCTCTCGCGCTCTATCTTCAGAATGGCAGGTCAGCTGACAGGCCAAACTCAGCCAATCACAGGCCGCGGCGGTCCCGGCCTGTGATTGGCTGAGAGCTCCGTCAGCTGACCGGCCATTCTGAAGATAGAGCGCGCCGGACCTGGGGATAAATACAGCGCGGAGAAGACCTGACAGGTAATGTATGATGATGCTGCTGCTTGTAATCGTCGGTCGCTGCCGCGCACCACTATTCAACCGTAGCGATGCACGGTGGGGGAACGATGATTTTAGGTCTGGCCCTAAATGAATGATCAGCCGATGACACGATCATCGGCTGATCGTTCTCTCTATTTCACCGAACGATAATCGGCCGAATCGAGCCAAATGGGGCCGATCCGGCCGATTATCGTTACTGTGGAATAGGGCCCTAAGTCTTTATTATGACCTAAGGTCGTGGCCCTACTGTAGGTATAATGACTCAAACTGAGAGCACCATAAATCCCTATAATACATCCCTATAATGCTTTCAGTTTGGATGATTAGATCTATGGTTTGGTAGAGACTTGTGGCTTTAATACAGGTCAGGAAACACTACTTTATTTTATATACCAACACATACACAGCTCTGCTGAACATACATACACAACTTTACTACACACAAATACACGCACTTATGATACACACATACACACACCTAGTACACACAAAAACACACACTGTTATGATACACGCTGGCCCGTATTTACAACTAGGCACCCGTGGTCCAGTGCCTAGGGCAGCACCTTGGAGGGGGCAGCACCAGGGGGCAAGGGGAAGGGAACAACTTTTTTGTTTTTATTTTTTTAGTCTGCCATCTCCTCTTCACACTTGCCAGTAAATCTGGTGTCTTTTCCAGGGGGGTGGAGGGTATGGTGCTATTGGTCAGGTCTGTTATGGCGGTGGTATCCAGTCACAGTATGATGGTATTAGTCAGGTTTGGTATGGTAGTGTTATCCAGTCACAGTATGGTGGTATATTTCTGGTCTGGTGTTTCCCATTTTTCCTGCCACCAAAAACTGGCTGTTTGCTTCCTGACTATTATACCTCACCCCTGAACTACCCTTTTTTTTCACATGATAGCAGACTCATTTGAGGTATTCCGCTGAAATTAAAATTTTAATATGTTGCTGCCCTCGTGGAGAACATAATAAACAGCCTATTCTTACCTACTCATGTTCTTCCGGTGTCCTCCTATGTCATCTTAGGGTTCCCTGCAGAACGATCTCAGCTCCACTTCCAAAAAGGACTTGTCTCAGCAGTGATAGTCTGATCAGCCAATTACTGACTGAGATGGGACAGGGCGGTGGCCAGTGATTGGCTGAGTGGGCTGTCACTGCCTAGATGAGTCAGTTGAGGTGAGATCATTCATCTGGGGACCCCACTATGACGTAGGAGGACACTGGGGGAGCCCAGAAAGGTAAGAATAGGTTTTGTTATGTTCTCTGCCAAGGCAACAACATTTTAAATGTTTAATTTGAGCAGAATACCCCATCTGTCACTGTTATCATAGCACTGTTAAAATTAATGTTATATTACAGCATGCTCCTGAGCTAAATATAATGCATCATCTAGATTTTTTTTTCATGAGCCACATACTGAAATTTTTTTTTCTAATCAATTTTCTAATTTTAAATACTTTTTTATTTTTTTCGTTATTAGAGAGGCTGCCATCTTGCCTGAGCTGTATTTAACAGCATTTTAAGATGTGTTCTATTTTAAGTTCTATGGACATAGCTTGAGAGGACATAGAGAGGAAGTGTCCTTTTGACATAAATGGGAGTGATTTCTCGGCATGCTCTGTGACCTTTGTATAAGTCATTCCACAGTAAAGGGGAGGTTGAACAGAGAACATCATTTACTGCTCTCTCTATCTACTGGTGTCACTTTTCACTGTAATGCTGTACATATGACTTCTTATCATTACACATTAAACAGGAAGTCTCAGCTTGGTTAGAACCTTAGTGGTAAAAATGAAAACTGCAAGATTTCTGGATAAAAAGAAAATGAAAACATTTAAAATAAATATATTAAGCATAAAAATTTAATTTAAACAACAGATCAGTTTTTGATGACTCAGTCCCTTCAAATATTGTCTCTTTATATGTGAGGGTAGAAGAGATGCCAATAAGCTGCAGAGAAAGGATAGGAATTGTGCACAAGGTGTGAATGAAGACAAAATATTTTATTAATCATTACTTAACAATTTTCAATTTGTCCGATTGTGGACAGAAAAATATACTACTGAATCCCCAAACAGCCGCATAGGTGTGCAATATACTGCCATAAAAAAGTTTCTCTTGTATTCAGTTAAATTGAGTTGACTATGTTTTTTAAGTACAGTTGGCACTGCAATATTGGAACTAATCCTGACCAACTGTATACTAAACTAACATTCTTTTGGATTAAAGTATACCTGTTTTAACATACTGTATAAAATATAAAATAATATAAAGTTAATGCTTGTCTTGTATGCAGTCAGTTTTAGTTTGTAATTTAGCAGCCCCAGGTGTCTACTTAGTGCCCCATTGTGCTGTTCATGATTCTGAATTTTCACTCTGAGCTGTTGGGCGGTCCATTAGATCGATTAGTTTACTCAGCACAGGGGCATGTACAGGGGCATGTGTGGTTGCTGGCCAAACAGCATTCGTTTTCACTGGGACAATCTATACAAAGCAGAGGGACAACTGACATCCCTTCCTGCTGTTACTAAAGACCAAATGTCCTTAGTGATGGAACCTCAACTGCAGCTTTCCAGTAAGGGAGATACTGTACCTAGTGGTGATTTTATAGCATTGTATTTTATATAGAAAACAGAAAATAAAATAAATGGAGTAAATTGCAAAGAAGTAGTATTTCACCTCCGCTGCTGATTTAACATTATTTATTGGTAATGACAGTGCATATTTGTCCAGTAAAATAATAGGCACATTAGTGTCTAGAGTACATCAAGAGATTTACCCTGCATACATGCTGACAGTTTATGAATTTAACCCTAATCCCAAAGCTCTAACACTTTCTCTGCAGCAACGGGTTTTCCTTTGGTCGTTGTGATCTCTTCTGAGATACACTTCCACATGTCTCTGCAGCTTGTAATTACTAAGCTAAACATTGTAACTGTCTCAGCACATGTCACCTACTGTGTGACACCACTTTCTTTGGAAAACAAGGTTTTTCAGCATGCAACAGGTGTGAGGTGCAATGGTAGGTCACAATCATAATTTATAATATACTGTCCCCTTCTTTACATCATCTAGATGAGCCTCTTTGTTGGAATGCAGTGAGACCACTAAGTTCAAGTTTTTGTGTTTCATTAGTACTTTGTGATCTACTCAATACTAAACTGAACAAAGCTACTTCTCAGGATGAACAAGGAAAATATACTGCTAAGGACTTAGCTCCATTTACTGAAGAGAAGTGGAGCCTCCATTGTTTATAAATTACTCTGAACAACTACTTTTGCTCTCCTCCACTTCACGTTCTGTTCACAATTTTCATGCCGATGCCATCATCACTGATTGTGTCAAAACATTCATACTGAATGGAAGACATTGAAACAAAAACTAATATAAACCTACTTATACTCACAATAACATCAAGCATTTAATGTGACCCTGGCAGGTCAAATTACTTTGCAGAAGTAGAGAAAAAATTAGGCTTACAAACAGAATCCAGCTGTTCCGTTTGTTTTGTCTGTAATGGCATGTTTACTTTTTGTTTTGTGTCATTTAGGTCCCAATAGATCTATTCAACATGAATTAGAACATAGGAGAGAATCAGACAAAAAAGTTGGACAAAGCAGCGACACAGGAGAGAAGCATTCCAAATACGGACACTAACACTTAATTATTGGTTTTCAGAATATAGCAGTTTATACCTCTGTAAAATATTGCACAGCAGTATAAATAATGGTTCATTATGCTTATATTTCCAGGTAATTGTAACAATATAGATCTTTGAACCTAACAATTTCCAGATGTTTAATAACTACAACTCTCAGTCTCTCTAGCTTCTTAGCAAACATCACATTTGTATTGCACACTAGAATAAAAGCATCTTCCTAATACATGTTGATTTGTTTGTTTTATGAAAATAAAGTTTAATTGTAAAGATAACCAAATTCTAGAGGAATGGCAGATACCTCAATGGATTCAATGAGGATGTTAATGGAAATATTGGGGGAGAGTTATCAAACATGGTGAAAAGTGAAACTGTCTCCATTGCCCCTAGCAACCAATCAGATTCCACCTTTCATTCCTCACAGATTCTATGGAAAATGAAATCTGGAATCTGATTGGTTGCTAGGGGCAACTGAGCCAGTTTCACTTTACACCATGTTTGATAAATCTCCCCATTGTCCTATAATTTTCTGTAAGAAATAATTTTAGCAAATAACATATATGTATTTTATTGGTGTTATGTAGTCGTGGGAAAGTGAGAGTTTAAAGTGTCACTGTTGTTATAATTTTCAAAATCTAAATCAACAGTAGATGTAATATAAAACAAGATTGCAATTTACATTCATTATTTTTTGGGTTGTTATCATGCTATAAAACAAAGCTGAACTTACCAGAAATCCAGGTTCAGTCTCCTGAAGGCAGATTTTCTGACTTGTGCTGGTTGAAAAAAACAGACTAAACACAGGAATTCCAGCCAGTACAGAGAGTCATGGATAAATGTGTCCATCAGTCACATGACTGTCTTCTCTCTCTGAGCGCTCAGATGGCCTGGGATACACAGGGCTTCATTTTTTGACTGTTTCCTGTTTGAGACAATTTGTGATGTATAAATTATCTCCACTTTATTAATACTGTGTAACACACATGATTTATTTACTGTATTTGTCCAGTGTGTAATATTTGCCTATATTATTTATTGTTTATTTCTAATTCTTTTCAGAGTTGCTTGACAGCCATATTATGTCTAAGAAATCCTTTAGCAAAGACATAGAAGCTCCTCTGTACCCAACCTTTTCACTTGTAGTGTTTCAATCACCTGCTGCCAATCTAGCACAAAGAAGCACAAACAACTGAAGCAATTCTACAGCCTGCTACACGTCATGAAGATAAACACAGCTCTGACACTGCTTTTAAATAACCTCACTGCTCAGTAACAGTCCCTCACAGGCTGATGGAATGCTGGTAAATAGCGCAGTCCATTGAGGAATGTGTGCAGAAAGCTGGTCTTATACCTTCTGCTCTTCTCTTTACCCCAAGTAAAGTACTATATTTGTGGTCCCATTTTAACGCTATGTATAAAGTAGGGCCCAGTGGTGTAGCATGTGGATGGCTATGGGTGCAAAATTCAGGGCGGTTAACTACACTGCTATAGGCTTAATGTGGGTTAACTACACTACTATGGACGTCATGGCGGTTAACTACCCTTCTAGAGGCATCATGGGGGGTTCATTATACTGCTAGGGGCATCAAGGGAGTTAATTACACTGCTAGGGACATCATGGGGGTTAACTACAATGCTAAGGGCATCATAGCGAGTTAACCACAATGCTTGGAGCCAGGTGGTGGTGGTGGGTTTGTGGAGGGCGCAATACTTTCCTTCCCTAGGTCCGTGATAGCGAACCTATGACACACGTGTCAGCAGTCACACATGTAGCCATGCTCACTGACGTGCATCCACACACAGAGAAGCTGTTAAGGACTTCAGCACAACCCCGGCTGTGCAACAGTTACAGTAGCCAGGGTCTGGCAGTCCTTCTAGGCATGGCCTGCCCCACGTACTCCGCTGCACCTCCCGTCCCATGCGTGCTCCACATAAACCCGCCGCTCTCTTCTGATTTGCATAGCGGTGCCACGCTCCTGTGCAACCACCCTACAGCAATCTGTGGCACCAAGCTTCTGCTTATCACTGGTGACAAGTCCTGCTAACTGGTGACCCTTCAGAAAGTTGGTGGAGTATGCACGGGGGAGGGGTGATGGTTGCTGATGAAGGGATGGGAGCAGGGGGGCTGAGGGTGTATGCTGGTGAAGGGATGAGGGGCCAGGGGGCCTGGGGGAGTATGCTGGTGAAGGGATGAGGTAGCAGGGGAACTAGGGGTGTATGCTGATGAAGGGATGATGGGGCAGGGAGACATTATGTATCAAATCCATGAAATACATTATATAAGATGCAACAGTACAAATTGAAAAATGGTCAATGCCAAGGTAGCCTAGAGCAAAGAAGCCAGGCTTCATTAGGGTATAACAATGCATGTGCTGGATTCCATCGGTGCCAAAGATGATGATCCTGCCTAGAGGTCATTGCTTTAGAGAAAGAGAGCGGGCCCAGGGCATAGAGTCTTGATTTACCATGAGGGGCAAGGGTTGCAGGGGGTTGCAAGGTTCATTTTAAGGAAACAGCTCAGCAGACCCACCCTTCCTTGTCCATAAGGGGAGTGTCCAAAGCTGGGATCTGTATTTTCAGACATTTATGATATATCCTAAGAACAAGCCATAAAAGTCCAAGGTGAGAATACATTTCTAATTTCTCAATAATTTCATCATTGCACTATACTTTGCAGTTTCCAACCCATGGCTCTCCAGCACCTAGTAATGTATACAAAGTCTGTGTAGTGGGTAATATTCCTGTTGTAGTGTCCCAGTACAGGTGTGCCACTAAGTCCTGTATTCCACCTGTCAAAAGGTATCTCTGTCAGGTGTCACACCCTATCATAACTGCACAGTTTAAGGTATAAAGGTTTTTAAGGTATAAGGTATGAAGGGTTAATTGTTTCTATTGTACTGTGTTATGTGTTGTCCAATCAATACCTTCACGCCTTCTCACCTATCAGTCTCTCACACCTCACTCTTTCTAGCATTTTCCCCACCATCAGGAGGTTAGTCCCAGTCACCCCTATTTAGGACATTTATTTCCTGGTGGGGAGGGTTTGATTCAGTTCAGTTCCTAGTCGATGGTGGAGAGAGACAGATCAGATCAAGAGTTCCTGCTAAAGTCTATACCCAGGCCTGGCCTGGCCTGGCCTGGCCTGAGGGCCAGAGCCATTGTCAAGAACAAAGATTTCAGATTTTTTGACAGGCTACAAGTAACAAGTATGCAGTCCTAAACGCAAAGATGGGGTAACTGTCACCTGCGATACACCTTGTCTATGGCAGAGATAACCAACTCAGATCTTGTCAACTCTATCCAGAAACAGAAATTAGACTGCAGTGGAGGAAAGAGCACAAGCTAAAGTACTCCATTGGAACCTGTTTAACCTACTCGGGAAACCTTGAGGGGCTAGCTATACCCAGTTGTTCAAACCTGGGACTCATACTAACAGACCTGACACTTTGTGGGGTCTTTTGGCAAAAGGCAGTCAGGTACTCGGGTAGGGGAGTTCAGAGCGGGGCCCGCAGGGACCCTGCTATGAACCCCCACCATCCTGGGTGTTATTAATAACCTGGGAGCACGGCTGTTAATGTGTGCGGTCCGATCGCAGCGCCCGCTAATGAGCCGTTTAGACGCAGCTGTCATGGCTGGCAGCTGCATCTAAACTGCTTTTTATCCCTTTCCATGGTAGTCTAGTGGGTAGATTGCTCACCCACGATGCGATCACGGAGGGGACATCCGTTTAACTTACCCGGTCGGGCCTCAGCATTGGAATGATGCTGATCCTAGCTCGGTATTCTGCTGAATTGGTCTGCAGCTAACCAGTCCAACAGAACACCGATTTTTTTACAGTGTAAAAAAAAAAAGTTTTTTCATTAATTAAAAAACCCTCCCCTAATAAAAATTTACACCCCTTTTCCTATTTTATAAATAAAAATAAATAAACATATTTGGTTTTGCCTCGTGTGTTACCGCCCAAACTAATAAATTAGTACATTCCTGATCTTGCACGGTAAATGGCGGAAGCGCAAAAATCCGCCAAAGTGCCAAGCGATCAAAAAGTTGCATATATGCAATCAAGTTACCGACAGAAAGTACACATCATGGAGCAAAAAATGCACCTCACACATTCCCATAGACCAAAGGGTAAAAGTGTTATAAGCACTCGTTTCCCGCTCGCTGCCACCGCCATTCCACGTGGCGGCAGCAGCGAGCGGGTAAGTGTGGGAGGGGCCGCAGGGAGCTGCGGGGGGCTGTCGGGGTGATCGCTAGATTGTCCGGGCGGCCCATAGAGGACAGCGGCGGT
Organism: Dendropsophus ebraccatus; assembly: GCF_027789765.1. NCBI lineage: Eukaryota > Metazoa > Chordata > Amphibia > Anura > Hylidae > Dendropsophus > Dendropsophus ebraccatus. Next base: position 146,137,477 of record NC_091455.1, on the reverse strand, counting down.
CTGCTGCCGCTGCTCCTATTCCATGGAGCGACGGCAGCAGATCGCTGCTATCACAGTCGCTTGTTTTTCAACATGTTGAAAAACAAACGACTGCAATGATCAGCTTGTTGCCTTCTATTCCACGGGACAATTATCGGCAATGGCCGATAGCAGCTGAATACAGACGATCATCATTCCGTGGAATAGGGCCTGCATACTTCAGGAAAATTTATCCTGATTTCTTATCAGATCCAGATAGATTTCCTGAACCATAGGGTTATAGTGTGCTTGGCTAAGTACTGGCGATTAGTTTAAAAAACAAACAAACACCCAATAGTCCTTTTCAGGACTAGTAGTCTGTCAGTGTGACTGACAAAAAAAACATATTCCATATAATATACGTGTATAATATGGAATAATCATATTGGTTTACAGCTAGTAATAGTCAGTAATTCAGTCCACTCATGTGCTTGACTACAATACTGCATGTATGACTCAGCTAACAGAAAAGGGTCTAGATCAGGGCCGCCCCCTGTTGTTGTATTAGGATTTATGGCGGATTTATGTAAGTATAAAAAGTAATGATGAGCGAATACTGTTCGATCGAATAGATATTCGATCGAATAGTGAGATATTCAAATATTCGATATTCGTATGAATATCCCACGAATATTCGACAAATATTCGATAAGCGTTCAAATCCTCCCAGCTTCCGGTTTTACCATCCAAATGGTCAAATAGATGTTTTTCACTAATCGAATACTTGTTCCCATAGACTTTATTGGGATCGAATATTCGATCGAATATTCGAATATTGGCGGGATATTCGTACGAATATCGAATATTCGAATATCCCACTATTCGCTCATCACTAATAAAAAGGTATTCCAACATATAGTATGTGCCATGTCTTTAGTGTATAGCAGGAGTAATGCCAGGAGTTGTTGAAGGAGTATAAGCAGGAGCAGTGGCGTAGCGTCGCCTCTGAGGCCGGGCCGCTACCAAGGAGGGGCCCGCGGGGCCCCCCCTTGCCGCCACACTGCCCCCTCCCACTCTCTCTTGTGACCGCAAGCAGTATTTTGCTTGCGGTAACAAGAGGGAGGCTGGAACTGGCCCCCGATTCTTTCCCCTCCCAGCCCTGGCAGCACACGCACAAGTGAACTCTGTGTGAGCTGGGGAAGTACTTCGGGCACAGGGCGTGTCTCTAACACGCGCCTCCTGTGTCGGAAGTAACAGCCCTGGTGCACACAGAGCTCTGTGGTCTGTGTGCTGCCGGGGCTGGGACGGGAAAGAGCCGGGGAGCCGCAGGTCAGCCGGGGGCCAGTTCCAGCCTGCAGGAGAAGAGAGCCACGACGGGGGAGCGAGTTGTCAGGTGAGTTGTTATTGTTTTTTTATTCTTTTATCTGCGTTGCACAGAATAGGGGGCATCTATAAGGGGAATAACAGAGGGGGCATCTATAAGGGGGATAATGTGGGGGCATCTATAAGGGGGATAACTGGGGGGGCATCTATAAGGGGGATAACTGGGGGGGCATCTGTAAGGGGGATAACTGGGGGGGCATCTATACGGGGGATAACGGGGGGGCATCTATAAGGGGGATAACTGGGGGGCATCTATAAGGGGGATAACTGGGGGGCATGTATAAGGGGGATAACGGGGGGCATCTATATGGGGGATAACTAGGGGGCATGTATAAGGGGGATAACCAGGGGGCATTTATAAGGGGGATACAGGGGGACCATCTTGAAGGGGGATAACTGGGGGGCATCTATAAGAGGGATAACCAGGGGGCATCTATAAGGGGGATAACTGGGGGGGCATCTATAAGGGGGATAACCAGGGGGCATCTATAAGGGGGATAACCAGGGGGCATCTATAAGGGGGATAACCGGGGGGGCATCTATAAGGGGAAAAACCAGGGGGGCATCTATAAGGGGGATAACCAGGGGGCATCTCTATAAGGGGGATAACTAGGGGGCATCTATAAGGGGATAACCAGGAGCCATCTATAAGGGGGATAACATAGGGGTGCCATCTATAAGGGGGATAACAGGGGGGGCATCTATAAGGAGGATAACATAGGGGGAGCATTTATAACGGAGATAACATAGGGGGGCATCTATAAGGGAGATAACATGGGGACTCCATGGAGGGTGTATGCAATAGGGCATGTACTATAGTGGACTACACAGAGGGGGCATAAACTATAAGGGTGATCACATAGCGCCAGCCTACCCACCTAATGAGCGCACAAAGGGGACAAGACAGATGTGCAGTTTGTAGAGAGATGAGGATGGTGCCAGAGTGAGGGGTCTAATATGTCTGGCAGATTCTGTGGATTCGTGGCTCGGAGAAGTTCTCATAATGGCCCAGGACAGATGGAGAAGAAGATGAAAAGGGAATAACTCCAATCAGAGAAGACGTCCCCTGTGAGTCACCGGATATAACTGCACTGTAATGTATATGGAGTAAAGAACCTGTGTTGAGCTGAGGCTACCTCTATATGACTGGATGAGGTGATATTGGTCTTTGTACATTGGATGTTATTCAGTAGCAGCGGTTGTATTAGTCAGTATGTGGTGGTATTACTCAGTATGTGGTGATGTTAGTCAGTAGCAGCGGTGGTGTTAGTTAGTATATAGTGGTATAAGTTAGTAGCAGCAGTGGTGTTAGTCAGTATGTGGTGGTATTTTTTACTTGTAATCTGGTACTTTGTTTTATTGGATTTAGCGTACTGGATTTGGTCAGTGACAATATGGTGGTCATAGTGTGGCGGTAATATTTGCCCCTTGTATACTGTTATTATTGGTAATATTGGTCTCAGTATACAGGATTTGGTTAGTAACAGTATGGCGGTAATATGTATGGTGATTATATTTCCTATATACTGTTATTATTGGTAATATCAGTCTTGAGATATATATACCAATAGCATCGCTTGGTCTAGGAAGGGGGGGGGCAAAATGATATCTTGCACCAGGGCCCAAGAGACATTAGCTATGACCCTGAGCAGGAGGTGTTGCAGGAGTTATACCAGGAGGCGTTTAGAAGTATAACCAGGAGGTGTTGTAAGAATAATGCCAGGATATTTTGTAGGAGTAATATTAGGAAGTGTTGTAAGAGTGATACCAGAAGATGTTCAGGAAAATAACCAGGAGGTGTTGGTGTTGTAGGGGTAATGCCAGGAGGTGTTGCAGAAGTAACGCCAGGATATTTTGTAGGGGATTTTACAGGCGGTGTTATAGGAGTAATGTTAGGAGGTGTTGTAAGGGTAATACCAGGAGATGTTCAGGAGTAACCAGGAGGTGTTGTTGTTGTAGGGGTAATGTTGGGAGATTTTGCAGGAGTAATTTCACAAGGTGTTCAGGAGTAGAGATTAGCGAAGCGAATCTGGCAAATCAAAATTCACTGTGAATCGGGCCGTCCTGCCAATTCGTTCAGGAAATTCGCAAAAAAACGAAAAGGCGGCAACACATGTTGTCTGGAGCGTCACTGGGAGGGAAAAAGGGATTAAAGGCCCTATTCCACGGAACAATTAACGTTCATAAACTCGCTCCAACGACCGCTCGTTAACGATAATCGCTTCTTGCAATCGGTGTAAACGAGCGAACGACAAAGGCGAAATTGTTATATTGTCATTGGTATATTGTTATTGGTTTTTCAGCATGTCGAAAAAAAATTTGAAATCTTCCAGTCGTTCGTAAAAAGGTTTAAAAAAAAGTAGGTGTGTCGTATGGTCATGATCACCCTGGCGAACGTTTTAAATGACCATGTAACGACCGCAAAATAATCGTTACACTACATATATCGTTCACGTTATGTGTTATCGTTCGCTAAAAAAAATTGTCCAATCAGCTGCAGACCCCTTGTGATGTCAGCACCTACCCCTCCCCCTCTATATAAGGCGGTTCGGTAATGGAGGTGGCCAGTCGTCTGTGTGTGAAGGAGAGAGCAGGATGGCAACGAGCAGTTAGAGCAGAGCAGGGAGAGACTATATAGGGACAGAGAGAAGAGGAATAGCAGGGCTGATTGTGGGTGATTTTTTTTTTGCTGTAGCTACCAACCAAATGTCCAATTTACCAAGTAACTGGGTGCCTATAGGAATTCACTGGGACCAGTGAAGACACAGTCCATATTATTCACTCACTGGGCACTGTGAACTCCTAGTGAGTTATACCAATTTACTGGGACCAGTGAATGGAGTGTGCGCCTTACATAACCAGTGGTGGCACTCCACTCCTACTATGTTATACAAGTTGGATTTCATTATATTGAATTATTGGCTGGCTGATTGACTTAAAAAAAAAAATGTGATTTTTCAGCCTGGGAGTCTTATATACATCCATACATGCTTCCCATGATGTTCCCATTCCATTTCTCTGGTGTTTCCATCACTTTTGAGGTTTTGAGTTGCATTAGACACCCTCTCCTCTGCCAAATAGGAGGTGGGGTTTTGTACCTCAGTTCCATTGAAGTGAATGAAATTTAATTGCAAACCACACCTGAACTGGAGACAAGAGTGTAAGGGGTATGAGAAAATACCTGGGCCACTATTTCCATAGAGCTGTAACAATGGGGGTGTCCTTGGGTCCTGATGTAGTTTGTGGTGAACCATGGTGACATTGCTGGCACCCTCCTCCCATCCATGCTATGGTTATGGTCAGTAACTCCCTTACAATTGTAATAATTCTAATACTGGCTGGGCTGGATTGTGGCTGCACCCTATCTATCTATCCATCCATCCATCCATCGCCTATAGCCTGGGCCAGCTCCAATGACTCCAGGGACTTTGTTAGCATGTGCAGGGAGACCCCCTCCTCCCCCAGCGTCTGACTTATCTCCCCCCATATCCAGAAGCTGATGAATAGAAGGTGGACACACTCCTCCCCCGTGTCTGCAGACATGGACTGGGTGGAGACAGCCGGCATGAATGAGTGGGATGTGCTTCATACCTTTTCAGCACAAGACTAATGACTTCTTTGGAGCTTGACTTGATTCCAGGGGGAGGGGGCGGTGGGGCTGAAGGCAGCAGGGCAGGAGGGCAGGAGGGCAGGGCAGCCGGCAGCAGACTGTCTCATCGTCCCTGGCTCTTTATCTGACCCCCATCAGCTCCTGGCACAGCCCTGTCGCCGCTGCCTCATACAGCTGGCACAGTCCTATGGCAGCTCCTCTCCTCAGAGTCCATCCAGCTGTGTGCACAGTCTGTAATAGTAACATATACCATACCACTAGGCACACTGTATATTACTCTGCACACTGTATATTATTCTGCACACTATATACTATTCTGCACACTGTATATTACTCTGCACACTGTATATTACTCTGCACACTATATACTATTCTGCACACTGTATATTACTCTGCACACTGTATATTACTCTGCACACTATATACTATTCTGCACACTGTATATTACTCTGCACACTGTATATTACTCTACACACTATATACTATTCTGCACACTGTATATTACTCTGCACACTGTATATTACTCTGAACACTGTATATTACTCTGCACACTATATATTATTCTGAGCACTATATATTATTCTGCACACTATATACTATTCTGCACACTGTATATTACTCTGTACACTGTATATTACTCTGCACACTATATATTATTCTGCACACTGTATATTACTCTGCACACTGTATATTACTCTGCACACTATATATTATTCTGCACACTGTATATTACTCTGTACACTATATTACTCTGCACACTCTATACTATTCTGCACACTGTATATAACTCTGCATTCTGTATATTACTCTGCACACTATATATTATTCTGAGCACTATATATTATTCTGCACACTATATACTATTCTGCACACTGTATATTACTTTGCACACTATATACTATTCTGCACACTGTATATTACTCTGCATTCTGTATATTACTCTGCACACTATATATTATTCTGAGCACTATATATTATTCTGCACACTATATACTATTCTGCACACTGTATATTACTCTGTACACTGTATATTACTTTGCACACTATATACTATTCTGCACACTATATATTATTCTGCACACTATATACTATTCTGCACACTATATATTATTCTGCACACTATATACTATTCTGCACACTATATACTATTCTGCACACTGTATATTACTCTGCACACTATATACTATTCTGCACACTATATATTAGTCTGCGCAATGTATATTACTCTGCACACTATATATTACTCTGCACACTATATATATTACTCTGCACACTATATACTATTCTGCACACTATATATTAGTCTGCACACTGTATATTACTCTGCACACTATATATTACTCTGCACACTATATATATTACTCTGCACACTATATACTATTCTGCACACTATATACTATTCTGCACACTGTATATTACTCTGCACACTATATATTAGTCTGCACACTATATACTATTCTGCACACTGTATATTACTCTGCACACTATATATTATTCTGCACACTATATACTATTCTGCACACTGCATATTACTCTGCACACTATATACTATTTTGCACACTATATATTACTCTGCACACTATATATTATTCTGCACACTATATACTATTCTGCACACTATATATTACTTTGTACACTGTATATTACTCTGCATTCTCTATGTCTGCTGATCACACCCAGATGGAGCAGAGCTGAGTTTGTTTTTTAAACATTGGGATAAATAAAGTAGTGATTTCTCCTGTATCTGACACACTCAGCTCTGCTATAACCCCCCAATCCATACAATATAACACCAGAGCCAGTGGTATTGCTTGATCATGGCTACAATGCATTACACAGTGATTAACCCATGCAGTGCCGGCAGTCCGGTAACAATGCCTTCGTGTCAGTGCAGAGAACAGAGCAGGGATTCAGTATCATCCGGCAATAACTCGCTGGAATACGCTGTAAATCCACAATGCTGCTCCCCTGCTTTTATAAGAGACGCTTTATCTGCTGCTATTCCAGTAATGGAGGCTACACATATAGAGGTAAGTGGTCTAACAATAGCCCCAACACACAATAGCCTGGAGGCTAGAGAAGGACTGGCAATGGTGATGCCAGCCTGTGCCAGGGGATGCCTGCAGCTGCCAGCTCCTGTGCCACCCTCAGGCACCAGGGATCACATATGGATTGCAGAGATCAGGGCTGACAATTCTGCATTAAGGACACTGTGTGGGTGGAAAGAGTCATAGAGCAGATAAGCCAGGGGCATGTCAGGATAGAAGGCAGCAGAGAGCAGCACATGGAGGGGGGATCACTGGGATCTGGGATGTGCTGCTCTGGCACTGGCTGCAATCTCTAGGAGTGATCAGCTGAGGATCCAGTGTCAGCTCCTTATCTGCTGCTGCTGCTGATAGCATCTGGGATTAGGAGATCATTGCTGGCTGTCTCCAGCACACACATATACATAGCCCCACTAGCCAGCAGCCACCTCATGTGTATCACTCTGCTCAGGAGGATTTAGGCACGCTTGTGTGGTGAAAAAAACACAGGAGGAGGGGTGCTGCTGCTGGGGAAGAAAATAAAGGAAACGGAAGCCAAGCAAAAGAGTAATAGTAGCAGCAGCAGCAGCAGCAGCAGCAGCAGCAGAGGGGACCCTCCTGTGATCAGCCCTGGCTTCATCCATCCCAATAGCAGCAGCAGCAGAGGGGACCCTCCTGTGATCAGCCCTGGCTTCATCCATCCCAATAGCAGCAGCAGCAGAGGGACCCTCCTGTGATCAGCCCTGGCTTCATCCATCCCAATAGCAGCAGCAGCAGAGGGACCCTCCTGTGATCAGCCCTGGCTTCATCCATCCCAATAGCAGCAGCAGCAGAGGGACCCTCCTGGGATCAGCCCTGGCTTCATCCATCCCAATAGCAGCAGCAGCAGAGGGACCCTCCTGTGATCAGTCCTGTCCTACACTCCAGCAGCAGCAGCAGAGACCCTCCTGACATCAGCTCTGTCCTTCTTCCCTCCAGCAGAGGGACCCTCCTGACATCAGCCCTGTCTTCCTACACTCAGCAACAGAAGGACCCCTCTAACAGCTGACCCTCTCCTCACACACTCCAGTTACAGCACCAGCAGCCACTCTTCTGATGTCACATCTGTGTTCATTGACTCCAGCATCAGCATTAGCAGGAGGTCAGCAGTACCAGCAGAAGAACCCTACTGAGCTCATCCTCCAAACAGCAGCATCAGCAGAAGAACCCTGCTAACATCAGCTCCTGGTCTCATATGTTCCAAAACCTGCCCCAAAAGAAGGATATTCCTCTGATCAAGCCTTGTCCTCCTCATACATTACAGCATTACCAGTGGGACCCCCTTGTGAACAGCCCATGTCCTCACTATCTATCTACAGCATCACCAGTGGGACCCCCTTGTGATCAGCCCATGTCCTCACCATCTATCTGCAGCATTACCAGTGGGACCCCCTTGTGATCAGCCCATGTCCTCACCATCTATCTGCAGAATCACCAGTGATCAGCCCATGTCCTCACTATCTATCTGCAGCATTACCAGTGGGACCCCCTGTGATCAGCCCATGTCCTCACCATCTATTTGCAGCATCACCAGTGGGACCCCCCTGTGATCAGCCCATGTCCTCACCATCTATCCCCAGCATCACCAGTGGGACCCCCCTGTGATCAGCCCATGTCCTCACCATCTATTTGCAGCATCACCAGTGGGACCCCCCTGTGATCAGCCCATGTCCTCACCATCTATCCCCAGCATCACCAGTGGGACCCCCCTGTGATCAGCCCATGTCCTCACCATCTATCTACAGCATCACCAGTGGGACCCCCCAGTGATCAGCCCATGTCCTCACCATCTATCTGCAGCATCACCAGTGGGACCCCCCGGTGATCAGCCCATGTCCTCACTATCTCTCTGCAGCATCACCAGTGGGACCCCCCTGTGATCAGCCCATATCCTCACCATCTATCTGCAGCATCACCAGTGGGACCCCCCTGTGATCAGCCCATGTCCTCACTATCTCTCTGCAGCATCATTAGTGGGACCCCCCTGTGATCAGCTCCTGACCTCATACACTCCTGTAGCAGCCACCTTCCTATGATTAGCCCTTGACCTCTCTTAGCAGCAGCACCACCAATAGAGAGACCCTCCTGAAAACAGTCTCTGTCACCATCCACATTGCAGCCAGCTAAGGAGCTACAAGAAGTCAGACTCCTAGTCTTCTGCTGTCTGGATCTGTTGGGACAATGAACTTCTGCTTGGCCAGTACTTTGCCAATGTGTGCCAGTTCTCCTGGGATTACCAGACTCACTGGATGGATAGTTATATTTACAACTTTTTTGCACATGTCAGTGGGATCCTCGTTCTTGACAGGTAAGAAATCCACCTTCTGAATATTTTTATAGGTTTGGGGTTTGATCTGTGTGTAATGCACATAAGTTATTCAGCTTTATCTGTATTAATCTGCTGGTTGAATGTCACCTCCTGTATTCCCAGTAATATGCCTATGGATAATACAGGTTCCTGTCACAGTCACTGCAGGAGAGCAGATCTCTATAGCCCACCTGCCTTCTTTAATTTAAGGGGAGGATATTTTATACAGAATTAGTGCAGGATATAGTTACGTGTGTACAGGCAGGTGGGGACCCCTGTCCCTGCAGGAAGGACATACTTTACTGACACCTGGTACATACTATAATAAAGCTGAGCTCTACTGCAGTCTAGCAGGGTTGAGTTTCAAAAAAAAAGGTGATGCCAAATGTAGATAATGCTGAGTTGATCATAGGACAGGGGAGGAGTAGTGAAGGGCTTGTTATGGGGTGCTTACATCCTCACATCCTTAGTGCTTCTTTTGAAAAATGAGCCTTTTGATAAAGACAGATCAAGATGTCTCATGTCAGCAGATCACCTTTCTCCAGAATCCCCTGTCTTTCAACTACATATAAAGATATATGAACAAGGAGCAACATGTAATAACTGGAGACACTGTTTTTTTTCTCATGTAATTGAAAGTTACTGCAGATCAGTCAACTTTGTCCTAGTTATTGTAGTCATGCACATTATACTGCTGGAGTAGACAGCATACCCAGCACCTTGTGTACTAACCTGTTATGTGTAATACTGGTATACTATGGGAGGATGCAATGGGGGAATCCTTTCATAGATGCAGAACTTAAAGGTCTGTACCTCTTATAAACATATTGTAAAACATAAGCTTTCTACAGATAAGTGCTGGATGCTTGCTGTCAGATTGTAACAATTCTAGAAGTACTAAAATATCCTCTGCCTAGGAGTATACCTTGTTGGGACATGGAGCTTTACATACAATGTTATACATTATTTTGGCTTGTTCTCCAAGGCTCTGTGGCAAAATGTGAAAATGAAGGAGAGGCCCTGCAAATTCCATTCATCACTGACAACCCCTGTATCTCCTGTGTGTGCCTGGTAAGTGTAAAATTGATCATTTTATGGTTGGCCTCAGTAAGCTAAATGTCCTCATAGTAGTCCTATAGCCCTTGTCTGCACCATGTATCAAACACACTGTGCTACATGTAGATCATATAATGTGCCAAAATGCCAACAATATAAATTATTATTATTATTATTATTATTATTATTATTACTAATAATCATCCCACAGCAAAATACTATATATATATATATATATATATATATATATATATATATATAGCGGTGTGTTTTAATGTTCTACCTGTTGCTGTCATATTACCTTATATAGTTTATTTAATATTACTTTTATTATTGTTAATTATATAATGTATAATATATTATGCCAATATTTTTTGTCAATTTACATTGTTCTTATAAAGATGAGTGATATAATTATCAAATCATCGAGAAATAACTAAAAATGAGGTTAGGATAACTTTTCTAGATATTTTATCTATCTAGACCTGTAATGTAAATTTGTGTCTATGTGGTTAGTAGTCATCATGATAGGACCAGCCAGATTAAATCACTGTGATAGGGATTAGAGATTGCTATCTGGGGATTGGTGTAAATAAGGTTCTGGTAACACAATCTAGCCCTAAGCTGTTTTTTCTGGTTTATCCTTATGTAAGCTGTGTATATGTCTTGTAGACGGTATTTAAATAAATTAATCAATTCCATTGCTAATGATCTGAGGGCAAGCCCTATGGGACCTACAGTGCATTCCTTGACAAACACTATCTTACACATTAAAAAATGAAACAAAAAAAGGATAATTTACTGATTTCAGTTTAATCTTTAATTTATCATTTATTTTAGTTGTTTTTATGGAGAGAGAGTTACGCTTTACATTACCACAAACCCTGTAACAATGAGTTATTGTGCCTTGTAGAGTCCACACTTAAAATTGTGTAAAATTTATACAAATTTATCTGAGATTTCTTTTTTTTTTTAAGAAAAAAAAATCCCAAGTGGTCCATCTGATATAAATCTTCTTGCTCTTTTACCATGTTATTCTGGTTCAAACCTGCTGCATGAATACTACATGATACTACATAAATTATTGAATTACTTCTCTACACTTTCACTTGTTAGTCTATAAGCATCTCTACCTAAATGTTTGCTTTATGTTTCTTTGTGGACCAATACAGGTGCTTTACTGGTACTGTTGCAGCCCAGAATTCATAAAATTTATAAAATCTGCAAAACGTATCATTTCATGTGATTTCATTAATGCAATGTTCCACTCTAGATATTAGTATGTGTAATATTGCAGTGCATTGTCTTAAACATATTGAGAAATCATGTGACATTTTACTCATCTCTGTTTTTATGCTGAGTATGTGCACTGACATTATAGAGTAGCAGAAATTTGATGATAACCAGATGACATTAGATTATGTTGTGTACTTTAATGTTTTATAGTGACACATTCACATATAAACTAACATGCGCTTATTAACTCTAACTTTATGGCAAATAAAGACAGTAACTTCACTGGCTGTTAGTGAACCCATAGCTTTTAGTGATTTCTGTTAAGTCAAAGTCAAGCGTGAACACAAAAGAAACAGTAAAGAAAAAAACTCTGTACAAAAGTAATTCAAATGGTTTCAAACGCTGTTTGTGAATGTGACTTTAGTCTCTCCAGTATCTTATTGTCCATTAGGTATCCTCAAATAATGCACCAAACCTTTGTACTGTGTGCCCATAGATTTGACAGTTTTATAGCTGATCCAATTACAAATAGAAACAGGCTTTAGAACCTAAGGTTGCTGATACACGTCCCATTTATGGCGCATTACTGAAACGGCCAGATGTGCTGCTGGAGTGAATGAGATATTAAAAATTCAGTTTACACAATGTAGGTAAAACTCACTTGGTTCTCAAGCTTGCTGCCTGCAAATTAATAGTATCAGTCGATGGATCAGTTATGTATGTAACAAAAGACATCATACTATACAAAGCATCCTCATTTACACCAGTGCTTGTCAAGAAAGGATTGTCTGACTCATCCCATTTAGTTTTACGTTATACAGAATGATGCATTATTTGGGCTCTGAAGGTAGAATTAGCGATATCTATGTTGGATTTGTAATAAACAAGCTTGACCAAAATCATTCCTAATACAGTTCGCTGTGCTTACTCGATGTAGTCCAGGCAGATTTACTCATGAAACTGATCCAGAATGGGCCCAAAATCTTCTGTTAAATGTTTTATTTTTAGTGTACCATCATTTTTTATGTCTAGACAAGGGTGCCGGGCGGAGTAAACTGGTAAAATGCACCAGATTTAATCATGAGGTGCACCATTTATGTCTCAAAGAATGGTGTAAAGTAATTCAGCCTTGAGCTGGCATAAAAAGGGATAAGCTAGCATCCTTGCATGATCTTAGAACTGACTAAATCATACCTCTTTAGGTGCCTATTTCCTGGTTCTGGTTCTGTACTATGGCTTAACTGTATAATCAAGCTGTATAATAAAGATGGGGCCAGAAAGAGCTCCAGAACAATAAAAGAAATAGATCACCAGATAGCAAATGTAGAAATAGAAGAACCACATGTGTAGAGAAATACTGCACCCAAAGCCTGCAAATCACCTAAACCTATGCCCAAGGCCTCTATCTGCTTCCAGACCACAGCCCTTACTCTGAACCAGCACTTACTGAGAGGTGTGAGAAAAATGACTAACTTCTAGCTATATGCACCAAGATGCCAATTCTGTCACTCACGTGTGCCACTGTGATAAATTTGGCACAACTTCTGACTGTCGCGTCTAAGTTTATGGTGTCTCAATTTTATGCAGCATTAGTAAATCTGCCCCATTGTTTGCAAATCCTATCCAATTCTTATTCTGGCACTTGGAGAATACTTTGTCTAGTCGTTGAAGTAAATGTTGAGAAATACAGGATGGATGAAGTAAAAGTGGTGCAGTGGAGAGCTGGAGCTCTTCAGATTACAGCTCTCATTTTTCAAGTGATTACTTGCTATAGGCAGTTCCTTTAGTGTTAGTTGTACTATTATGGGTTTTATACCCATTGGGTAAGATTTATTAAACTAGGGGGAACATTGAAAAGATATCAGTAAGAACCAGGATCCTATTCCGGCTCTTCCCTGAAGCCATTTGACAAGGAGAATCTGTTTGGTTGTTTTTACATTTTGATTTATTTTACGTTTTTTAAGTATTTTAAGTTTTGGTATAACATAGTGTACCTCTAATTTGATGGTTAAAGTGACACTGTTATATGAAAGATCATTGTTTTTATTTACATATTGCTTTAAAAACATATGGTTCTAGACATTTTAAAGGAGAAATGTAGGGACATATATAATATAGTCCTAGCTCAGCGGTGGCATGAATAAGTTTGCGTAGCAGGTGACAATGATCATGAAAACGAAATCCCTAGCAATGAATACTAAAAGATCTGTTCTAGGGGACAAAGCATATCTTAAGACGTATTCACCTTGAGTTTAGGCACACAAACAATTCCCACTTTATAAAACATCAATCAGACGAATTTATCTAGGTGTTATGGTTGAATAAACACATTTGTGAATCTTGGCAGAGCATGTATTCAGTGATAGACTTCATATTCTGATAACAGTAGGGTTATATCAACTGACCTTCATTTTTGTCCTATTGTGATTAGGCCTTACCTGCCGGAGCTTGTATGGTTAGATTAAAACCTGACCCTGATATGCTTATGACATTGTGTAGTGTATAAAACATGTATGGCAATACCTGCTGGGTTCAAAAGGAAGGTTTTTTTTTCTAGTGGATTGCATTATTCCAATGCAATAATAGTATTGAATGCAATAATAGTTATTCCATTTAGTAAACACGTCTTTTTCATAATTGCATATAATAATAATATTTTATAATAAATATACATGGTATTCCCATTACTATTTGAAAAACAAATTTAAAGCAGATGTACCATCAGGTACATTTGCTTTAAGTTTTGCACATGGACAGAACCGCGCTGGTGTGGGGAAGCCGGTGCCACAGTCCTTTTTTTGAACCACGGCCCAGTTCCTGTGTACGACACCATTCTATTCCCGAAAAATAATCCAGCGGTGAAGCACTGGAGGCAGCCTGTACATTCACTTCAAGATCTTTAGAATTGTGTTGAAACTTGGAGTGGGCAGAGAAATGTAAGCCCAGCTAAAATGTCCCAGTTGGAATGTGATCTTTTAACTGTTGGATATTACTTGAAGAGGTTATCCAGTTAAGTAAAATACATGTTCAATAAATCACCCCCACCCCCTCCAGGAGACTAACAATCTGCTCCATACTTGTTATTACTTTATCAGTCCCCTTCCTAAGTTCTGAGCTTGCTGCTTTCTGCTCCAGACACATAAACCTTTTTCTGAGCTGTTCTTTCCATCCCGCTCTGAACTCCATTTTCCCCCCTTCCTTCAGTGTCCCTGGCCGGCTGTAACTTCACTCTGTAATGCTGGCTGGCCCCCTCTGATGTCAAACTGCTGGTACTCCCACTGTGATTAACCCTCCTAGCATCACAGGGTGCAGTGACAGTGAAAGTAATAACAAGTATGGAGCAGATTGATATAGTCTCCATGGGATGATTATTGAACATATATTTTACTTTACTGGATATCCCCTAGTTTTATAGCAGATTTTCTTCCAAAATGTCTCCGCCTTATGCAGTGTTCATTTTAATCCATATCTTTCTTTACCTGCCTTCCAGTGTCTGCAGTCAGAAAGTGTCTTTATAGCATAATACAACCATCATAATATTTTGCTGTGAGGATAATGGGGAAAATTTATCAAACATGCACCTAGTGTAGACCCAGCAAAAAGGTGCAAAATATTGTGCAAAATGGTTGTCACATGCCAGGTGGGTGGGCATGGGGATGCAGCGTGCTATAAAAGGGGCGTGTCCGCTCCCATGCTAGATTTACTGTAATAGATGCCTGTACGCAGGCATAAATTGTAGTGTAAATCTATACCAGCTAAGGGCTGGTGTAATTCACTGCAGTTGCCGCACAGTAACCTCAGATGCACTGGATTTTTTGAGAGGCTTGTATTTCTCAATAAACCAGTATGCGGGGAAGGACCAAACAATGTCTTTTTTTTTGCTTTTGCTTATCATTTTATTTTTATGGCCAGAATATTTATTTTTCTTTAACAGTGTATTTCTTCTTACCACTTTCTCATAAAGCAAACACCCAGCCAATAGTTGTTGTATGTGTACTCTTGGGCATCTTAGTTATTAAAGCTTCTAACTCCATGCATGCAACCAGGAAATAATATGTTCTACTATGTTCCGTTGTGGTTTGTGTGTACTGTTTATTTCTTAAATACGGGTCTGCAGTTTAGCACCCCTGCTATTTAGCTGTTCCAGCAAATGCAGCACCCCTTCATTGTTTACCAGGAACAGCCCCTGTAATTTGAACTCCTTTACAACTATTTTAATTTTTTTCACTTTTTTTCTTCATCATCCTCTTAGATCCATAATTTTTTCACCAATGGAAATGGCAGTCACTTTTTCTGAGTTCACTGAGTTTCTTTAATGGTCACATGTTTCTTTAATGGGTCAGTATGGTTACAATGATACCAAATCTGTATACTTTTAGTTATGTTTTATTACTTGTGGATTCAATAACATTATATTTGAATATTTTTTATTTAAATGTATTTGGTTTCCAGCAATTTTTTGTGATATAGGTTTTCATGCTATGCTTTTTCTGTAGGGAGATAATAATAGGCTTTTGGCCTATAATGGTGTTTGAACAATTCCACATGAAATTTTTTGTGAGCTTAATTTTTATCTGAAAAATGGGATATGATTTCATTTGGTTGAATTTCTTCCCTTTTTGAAAACTTTCGTAGTCCTCCTAGGAGACTTTTTATTTCATTGCTTGGACAGATTAATGCAACAGATATATATTACATTTATCTCTTCAATTGATACACTATTAGTACACTGTGGCAGGATGTAGCAGCAGATCTGTCACTGTAGCCACATAAGTCTTCAAAAGGAGGGTGGGGTGCTGGTCAGACCACTGAACAACCAATCTACATCATTGTAGATCCTAACTGTCTCACTAATGGTGTGATTGCTATTGATCTTGGCATCTAATCAGTTAAATGACTGATATCCTATTCCTGTGATTGGCAGCAGGTGGCAGCTACTATCTGCTTTCATGTATGGGGCAAGCTCAGCTCCTAAGTCTACTTCATACTACGACTTCTGATACATGACGTACCTGTGCATTGTGTTTTGGGTAGTGGCTAAAAGTGGCTATGGTATGGTGTTACATCTCAGTTACTGTCACTGAGAGTTGGACTGGTCCATGCTAAGTATAGGTCATCAAATTTAAGGTCCCACACTACTCCCTTAATAGGACAGCAACATTTTACCTGTTGGGTCATTAAATTAAAATAAATAAATAAATAAATAAAGAAAAGAAAGGTATTCTGAGGTGTGACAACCATGTTGTCCAGCAAATGGTGGTAGGGCTAATTCTAAATGTTATTTGTCAGAATAGGAGGTTACTATACTAATCTTCATAAGTGAATGTAGAATATGAATTTCTGTCATCAGGCAGCAAAACAAACTCATTGGCAATTGAGGAAACTCACTTGTGAGTCTTCAGGAAGTCTAAAAGTTAAAGTGTCACTGTCGTTATAACTTTCAAAACCTAAATCAACAGTAAATGTGATATAAAGCAATTTCTCAATTTACATTCATTATTATTATTATTTTTTGTTATCATGGAAAGCACGGCACTTCCTTTTTTCTGTTTCAATAGTTTATTATTGAATTTTCATAAAAAAAATTTCAAGATAACAAATAAAAAGCACTATGGTGCTAGTGCATAAAGTATAGTTCTCTATGATTTTTTTCTCAAAAAACAGAAAACAGGAAGTCCTTTGTATCCCAGGCCATCTGAGCGCTCACATAGAGAAGGCAGTGAGACTGATGGACACATTAAGCCGTGACTCTCTGTACTGGGCGGAATTCTATTGTTTAGTCTGTTTTTTTTCCAACCAGCACAAGTCAGAAAATCTGCCTTCAGGAGACTGAACAACAAAAGAAATAATGAATGTATATTGCAAACTTGCTTTAAATCATATCTACTGTTGAAAAAGGAATAACGATAGTGACACTTTAATAAATATTTACAAAGGAAAGTCTGATTTGTCTAATATTATTTGTTCTAATTTAAAGTTTTAGATGTTTTAGTGCAAATATGAATATGATGTATGCTACAAATAGGAGAAACCTGATTAGTGAGTATGTATGGCCAGAAACAAAACTCTACAGCTAAAACTTCTATGGAACATATTGTGTGTTATCTAGATGTGGTTTTGCTGTTCCAGAAAAGGCATAAGAATGTAACAAGGCATCTCTTCTTTTACCTCACAAGCATATTATTAGAGCTTGTGGTTACTTTCAGATGAAAGCTTGCCCTCCTTTCCCTTAAGGTTGAAACTGGGTGCTTAAGTGAGTACTTTCACTTTATTGCCTTCCAATTATGTCTTAC
This sequence comes from Dendropsophus ebraccatus, assembly GCF_027789765.1. Classification (NCBI taxonomy): domain Eukaryota; kingdom Metazoa; phylum Chordata; class Amphibia; order Anura; family Hylidae; genus Dendropsophus; species Dendropsophus ebraccatus. Next base: position 146,119,570 of record NC_091455.1, on the reverse strand, counting down.
TGCACCATGCTCTAAAATAGGACAACTTGTAATATATTTCAGCACAGATTGGGTTACAAGTAGAAGATGACATAACAATACTTGGCAGGCTGACACTGATTTCTATGTTCTGGGTGCTTATTGTAAAAATGCCTGTGTATGCAGTCACCTACATTATAGTCAAACGGAAAACCATGCCACTGATTGTATGAAGTGTTACATGAAAACTTTGAGTTTAATGCTCTTACTTTTTAGTAATGTTATTTATTGCTTAAAATAAAAACTGTTTCACCATCTTTGATGTGTAAATTTCGTATCTTTAAGTGCCCCCCCTGTAAAATGTCAAAGAAAGCTCAGGATCTGCAGTTAGAAAATGTATACATAAGCGGTTTTATCCATGTTTGATAATTGTATTGGTAGTAACAAAAGAAATTATAAGAAGAATATAGTAGAAGTTGTATTAAAAGGGTTCTCCAGGGACTTTCACGTCTACATGCGTTCAGTGTCTGGCTGGTATAAAATTGCGTCTGCCTTAACCCCAAACTGCCAATATGGGCTACACAGCCCACGTGATTGTTCCCTTCAAACTGGCTCCCTCCCTCTCTGTCTGCATGCCTATCTTATGTAACAAAGGAGCTATCTACCTAGTATTTATCATCATAATATATGTTTTCTCTGTCTCTGTCTGTATGCCTATCTTACGTAACAAAGGGGCTATCTACCTAGTGTCTACCATTATATATATTACTTTTTACAGTGTGGTATAATACAATACTAAATACTGTATATACAAAAACTTTAAAGCGAATATAACAATTAAAGTCATTATATAGACTATTATAGGTTATTAGAGGCTGTATAACTTGTCAGGGTGGCCAGGAGAGGTATGAGCTGTGAACACCCCTGGATACATTCATTTGGCCAATCGTTAGGAGTTGTAGGTGTAGTGAAGTATGTATGGTGATGAGGATTTGTGCGAGTTGCAACCTGTTCCTAGATATAGGGAGTTTACTATTTACTATTAGCTTCTCACCGTCCTGAACCTAGAACTCACACCCCTTTAAAAAGGAAGTTCATGACCACCTAACTATGTGTGTATGTATTTACAGAAACAGATCATGGCACTCACTACTTTTCTTGCATAAGAAAGTCCTTCTTTATTGCAAGGCCATTGTAAAGTGCAGAAAGAAATAAACAAGGCAGCGGCCATTTCACTGTGATATGCTATGAGACATAATGTCCACAATTAAGTGAACGATCATAGACAATATTAAAAGAGGCATACAATATATTGCTACCTGTCAGGGCATGGTAAGAATTGTAATTTTTTTAGCAGGTTTCCCATCCCTGCCATAGTGGATAAAGACCCATCCATCATTTTTAAACTTACATCAAGAAAGTTTAGACTGGTTCCTTTAAACTAGAAAAAAATTGGCCATGGTTGGGGCCACCGGCATCCCCTTTGCCATGCCTGGCCATTGTTTATATGATTGTCCTTTAAATTCAAAACCAATATAGATTACAAAAGAAAAGTTTGAATTGTCCCCTAAATTATATTTAGAAGTCACATTCACATTCATGTAAGCCATGCATATTCATAGGGACATTGGGTATTTTATTAGCACAATAAATGTTATTTTTCAGCTACAAAATATATTAAAACGTATGATCAACCAGCTGTACTAGTAGCACATTACATAGAAAACTAAGAAATTGGCAATTATAAAACTTCAACATAGGTTAATTTTCAACTAATGGCCCATAATGTGTCATGAAATAACGTTTAGCCATGCAGGATGTTAATAGGAAGTATGCTGGTAATATGGTAGAATTGCTTATTGAGTATGTTTACTTGAGCATTTCCTAGAGTGCCCCAATGCACTGCCCACATTACTATACTTTCCTGGAATTCAGCAAAGAGTAGCAATGTATCCTAAATTAACAGAATCCAATATTCAAAACAGTGATTTCTTCTGGCAAGTGCCTTGTATTTTAGCTGTTGTTGATACTTTTCCATCTGTAGTTACAGTGAAGGCTATTATTCATCTAAAGTATGTAGTGAAAGTGTTCTTCAGCTCAGGCATTCACAGTGGCAATGAAAGGAAGCAAAACAGAAAAAGGCCAAAGTTGATATCAAAGTTAGCCAAGAAGATGAAACCATCTATGTTACTTTACAATCTCAAATGTTAACCTGGATTTACTCACTGAACAACATTTTGATAATGTTGTCATCAGTCTGAGCTGGGTTATTTTCCTAGCATGTGAGCAGGTAATAGTGTGGCCATGGTGGCAAACTAAATCTCTGCTCCTGACATAATGGGAGATACAGTTTCAGGCTATGTTCACACTGCGTATGAGTCCGGACGCATTTTGTACGCCGCCGTACATGTGCGGCTGAAACTGCGGGCATGGGAAAAATCGACATGCGGCCGGATGCGTACGAACCGCGAACATACGCCCGTAGTACAGTTATGCTTCCCTAGCTTGTTTCAAAGCGATCTGAAACAGGTCATTTATTTGGAAATCTTCGCCCAGCCCAATAAAACGCCCAGAACCTTTTGGATCGAAAAATCTAGTTCAATTTGGCTGAAATAAGTACTTCGTACGGGACCGCATGGAAATCCACGGCCGTGAGTTTTAACATTTCCGTCCCCAAACAATGGTCTTGTTCATTTTTCACGGCGCCACATACGATCCGGCCGTAAGCTCATACGTAGTGTGCATTGTGTGGGCGTATATCGTATACTTTCAAGTGAATGCATCAACCTCAAAACTACGTGCGTATATTTGCGGTTCGCACTACGGCCGGACTCATACGCAGTGTGAACATAGCCTCAGGGTAATTTAGACAAAAAGAATACTATATCGAAATTGGACGTAGTTTAGAAACAGATTTTTTTTTTTATAAATATGTTGCCTTCTAAAACTGTCTGGTCAAAGTGGAAACTGTGTAACAAAGTACACAGGATTTATTCCCGCAATAATAAGTAAAAGTGATCCCAATAACCTCTATAGTCACAGCTGTGTAGCTGCTTACAGTGTGGCAGCAGCTGAGTATAAATAGAAGTCTTCTATATATGTATGCAATGATTAAATACAATATGTACAATACTAAGCGCAGGCCTCTATATTGGAGCTATATTAGTTAAAATCCAAATGCTGAAAAATAGCTTTAAATGATCTGCTGAATGCCGCAATACAACTCCACTTTCATTAAAACACACAATCATGCATGGTTACCTTTTTGGAGAAGTATGTGTCATAACATTCCTATTCTTCCTGGTCCCATCTTCTGATGTTTCTTTTACAAAGTATGAAAGTTGAGGAAAAGAACTCATTGCTGCCACTAGATAGCTCTTCAGCATTTAGCTGGTGTTTTGAGTTATGTCACTTTCTGGTTTCAAAAGTGACATCATTCGCAACGCAAACTGACCTCTGAAGAGCTAATAGTAGCATTGCTACCGGCCAGAGCATGCCCATAGCCAAAGGAGTTCTTCCCCTCAATTTCCAGACTTCATAAAAGAAACATCGGAAGATGGGACCAGGAAGAATAGGAATGACATATGCGTCTCCAAAAGGTAACCATGCATGATTGTGCATGTTAGCGAAATCGGAGTTGTTTTGTGCCATTCAGCAGTTCATATGACAGCTGCTTTTCAGCATTTGGATTTTTATGGCCCTATTACACAGGACAACTACTGGCGAAAATCGTTATATCGTTCGAATTTAAATGATAATCGTTCTGTGTAATTGCAGGCAATGATTGAAAAATCGTTCGTATGTCATTGATCGTTGATTTAGATCTGAACCTAAAATTATCGGTAATCGTTCGCTGTAATTCCACATTCGTTCGCTCAAGTTCCGCATTTGTTCACTAATCGTTCAGTGTAATTGCACATTGTCCATTGTTTTGCTGGGATCAGAAGGAATAAACAATCATAGTAACGATCGCAATAACGATCGTAGTAACTTGTTTGCGACTGTTTTTCGTTAGTCGTTAATTGTGAAAAATCGTTCCGTGTAATAGTACCCTAACTGATATAGCTCCAATCCAGAGGCCTGCACTTAGTATTGTACATATTATATTTCATCTTTATTCCCCCAGTGTTTTCTCTTTGAAGCCAAGGTGGTGCTAACTTGGATGGATTATGATCTATCTAGGATGAGTAATTACAAACTAATAACCTGGTGTCCATCAAGAAATAAGTCTGCAGTGGTATGTCAGGTACATAGATTTACCCAGTGTTATCTTCTGGTTTGTATTTGATATATATATATTGTAGGGATCTTCCCGGGGGATGGTGTGTTTGGACACAGTTCAGGCAGCAAACTTGGGATCATAAAACAGCTTTGGGTGTTTATTTGTAGCATAAACGGTCCAGCAACATAAATACAGCAACACCGTGCAGTGAGAATAAACAAAACAAAAAGTCCTGCCCGTCTGGGCGCTTACTAATACAGCAGGTTACCTCTCTGACACTTCACTTGGCAGGTAATATTGCAGGGTGTGCATAAGCCCCAGCTCCCAGCGAACACACCATGCAGGCTGTTCCCTCCTGTCTGAGAGCAAACCAAGGATCCTCTGCAGGGCTTTTCTCTGTCAGGCTTGATTAGGGCCAGCGACACCTGACCCCAAAACCTGACCTGGATCGGGGGGAGGGAATGGCAAATCCCACTACCAAAACCTATCTGCCATTCCATGTAAGTCCAGGCCCGGCAATAATAAATAATAGCTCAGCAGCATAACACTGCTGAGCACAGATGCCTCCTGGACTCACCATCTCACACTCCGTATTAACCTGGGTGAGATGTACACCCCCTCGAGCACTTTTCCCCTGACATGTCCACATATCCCCCCCCTCTTTTTCAGACCGGAGGGCTGAGCGTATTGTCCCCACAGGCAGTGTACCCTTGATAGGGCGTCCGCATTTGCCTGTAATTTCCCTGGCCGGTGTTCCACAGTAAAATTAAAGTTTTGTAGGGACAAAAACCACCTAGTCACCCTTGCGTTTTTCTCCTTGTTTAGCTTCATCCATGTTAGGGGGGCATGGTCTGTCACTAACCTGAATTTCCTGCCTAGCAAGTAGTACCTCAGGGACTCTAGGGCCCACTTCACTGCCAGACACTCTCGCTCCACAATGGCGTAGTTTTTCTCGGCCGGGGATAGCTTCCTACTCAAGTACATCACCGGGTGCTCCTCGCCATTCACGACCTGTGAGAGGACGGCACCTAACCCTGTGTTAGAGGCGTCTGTCTGTACCAAAAACTCTCGCCTAAAGTCAGGGGTAACTAGCACAGGCTGTTGGCACAGGGCAGACTTAAGGCTTTGAAAAGCCTTCTCGGCCTCTGGAGTCCATGTCACCATTGCGGACTTTGCACCCTTTGTCAGGTCAGTTAGTGGGGCTGCAACTGAAGCAAAATTCGGCACAAACCTCCGGTAATAGCCCGTAATACCCAGGAAAGCTCTGACCTGTTTCTTTGTGAGGGGTTGAGGCCAATTCTGTATTGCCTCAATTTTATTTAGTTGTGGTTTCACTAACCCCCTCCCAATAATGTAGCCCAAGTATTTGGCCTCCTCTAAGGCTAGTGCACACTTCTCTGCATTGATGGTTAACCCCGCATCACTTATGGCATTTAACACCGCCTGGACCTTACAGAGGTGACTTTCCCAATCCGGGCTAAAAATGACCACATCATCGAGGTAGGCAGCGGAGTAATCACGATGTGGTCGCAGAATCAAGTCCATCAACCTCTGAAAAGTGGCAGGGGCTCCATGTAACCCGAATGGCATCACTACGTATTGGAAGAGCCCATCAGGGGTGGAGAATGCAGTCTTCTCTCTAGCCTTAGGAGTGAGTGGGATCTGCCAGTAGCCCTTAGTGAGATCGAGGGTAGTTATGTACCTGGCATTACCCATCCTTTCTATCAACTCATCTACCCGGGGCATGGGGTAGGCATCGAACTTGGAGATCTCATTTAACTTTCTAAAGTCATTACAGAACCTCCAAGTTCCATTGGGCTTTGGGATTAACACAATCGGGCTGGACCACTCGCTCTGGGACACCTCAATGACTCCTAGGTCAAGCATACGTTTTACCTCGGATGATACCGCCTCCCTCCGTGCTTCTGGTATCCTGTAGGGCTTCAGGTTTACTCTGCTTCTAGGCTCAGTTTCAATATGATGACTAATTAGATGCGTACGCCCTGGTAGGTCAGAAAACTTGCCTTTATTTCTCTGCAGGAACTCCTTAGCTTCCTGCTTCTGGGACACTGATAGAGTGTCACCAATCCTGACCGGAGGGATTGGTGGTGACAGATGACCAACAGGCTTTGTCGCCACCAAGGATTCCCTGTCTTTCCAGGGCTTGATCAAGTTTATGTGATAAACTTGGAAAGGCTTCCTTCTACCTGGTTGGTGTACCTTGTAGTTGACCTCACTGATCTTCTCTACAATTTCATAGGGACCCTGCCACTTTGCTAAGAATTTGCTTTCTACCGTGGGAACAAGAATGAGTACCCGGTCACCTGGGCTAAATGTCCTGATTCTTGCAGAACGATTGTAAATTCTGCTTTGGCCCTCTTGCGCCCTCTGGAGGTGTTCCCTTACTAGGGGCATTACAGTGGCTATACGGTCCTGCATTTGTGCTACATGCTCTATAACACTCTTGTATGGGGTGGACTCACTTTCCCATGTCTCTTTCGCTATATCCAACAAACCCCTAGGGTGACGACCATAGACTAATTCGAAGGGAGAGAACCCTGTGGACGCTTGGGGTACTTCCCTAATAGAAAACATCAGATAAGGTAGTAAGTGATCCCAATCACGACCATCCTTTTCCACCACTTTTTTAACATATGTTTCAGGGTTTTATTAAACCTCTCCACTAACCCGTCTGTCCGTGGGTGATATACAGAGGTACGTAGGTGTGAGATTTTAAACAGTTTGCATAGCTCTTTCATTACCTTTGACACAAATGGGGTACCTTGGTCGGTCAAGATTTCCTTGGGGATCCCCACCCTGGAAAACATATAAAACAATTCCCGTGCAATTGTTTTAGATGCAGTGTTTCTTAGGGGCACAGCCTCAGGATAGCGGGTCGCGTAATCCAACACAACTAGAATGTACTGGTGTCCCCTAGCCGACTTTACAATGGGACCCACCAAGTCCATTGCGATCCGGTCAAAAGGTACCTCTATGATGGGGAGTGGGACCAAAGGACTGCGAAAATGCGACACTGGAGCGCTAAGCTGACATGTGGGGCACGACTCACAGTATTTTTTTATGTCAGCATAAATCGCAGGCCAATAAAACCTCTGGAGGACTCTCTCCTGTGTTTTATCTGTCCCCAAGTGGCCCCCAAGGACATGATTATGGGCCATGTCGAGTACCTGACGCCGGTACGACTTAGGCACCAGAAGCTGTTCCACCACCTCATCATTAATCCTAGTGACTCTATATAAGAGATCATTAGTCATAGAAAAATGTGGAAATTTTTTCTCAGCTTCTGGCTCCTGAGGTACCCCATTCATAACAGTGACCTGCTCTCTAGCATTTTTGAGAGTGGGGTCCTGTAATTGTGCAGTACCAAAATTATCCCTAGACACCTCTAAGTCTGGAACATTTTGCGCAGTGGGAGGAGCCTCTTCCTCACCAGCCAGGACCTGCAAAGGAAAAGCATCATATTCCTCCTGTACATTTTTATCATTTACCGTGGGTAATGCAATAGACTTAGGGGTCTCCTCACTCCTTTCAGGGGATTGTTGTTTTCCCCATAGAGCCCAGAACAAAGGAAAATCACGCCCCAATATCACATTATGCATAAGGTTTTTAACCACACCCACTTCATACTGTACAGCGCCTAGTTCAGTCCCGACATTAGCCAGTACTATAGGGTAAACCTTTGTATCACCATGTATGCATACCACACTCATATGTCTTTTTGGCACAAAGTCCCCAGCCACCAGGCTGGCATGCACCAGGGTGACAAGGCTTCCTGAGTCCAGCAACGCCTTAACAGGGAAGTTATTTACAGTAATGTTGCAGACTTGTGGTTCAGTCTCTAGTCCAGTGACTGCAACAAAAGACGGCTCCGCAAATAGCGACTGACGCCGGCTAGCGTCACACTCCATGGGCTCAGTGGTAAGAGGGCAATGGGCAGACATATGTCCCGTCTCATGGCATCTCCAGCACTGGATAGGGCCTGGTCTCCTTGGCAGGGAGTCCTTTTTAGGGCCACTTAGCCACCGGGGACCCTCACCAGTCTTTTGCCCCTGAGACACCTCCTGAGCGCTCTTCCCTCTATCAGCACCCCTCCACACTCCCCCAATAGATGGAAGTCTCTTACCAGATGATGGCACAGATCTGGCACTCCGGGGAGGTGACGGTGCTGCAGGAACATCACGGAGGTAGTCCTCGGTCGCCTGGAACCTCTCCACAAGGCTGACGAGTTCGTCGGCACTCCTAGGGTCACCTTGTCCTACCCAGCGTTGTAGATCAGCAGGAAGGGCACGGAGGTAGCGATCCATCACGACCCTCTCTAGGATCTGGGCAGGAGTAGAGGTGTCTGGCTCCAACCACTTTCTTGCCAAATGAATCAGGTCGTACATCTGGGACCTCGCTGACTTGTCCAGACTGTAGCTCCAGTTACGGACCCTCCGTGCACGGACAGCAGCAGTAACTCCTAGTCGGGCGAGTATCTCTGCTCTTAGCCGAGCATAGTCCTTGACCTCTTGCTCACTGAGGTCATAATAGGCCTTTTGAGGTTCGCCTGTTAAATAAGGCGCAATCACTTCTGCCCACTCAGTGGAGGGTAACTTTTCTCGCTCAGCCACCCGCTCAAACACAGTTAGGTAGGCCTCAACATCGTCATCAGCAGTCATCTTTTGCAGCGCACGCTGCACAGCTCTTCTCACCGACAAAGTCTCTGGCGCGGCTGCTGCCACCAGCTGGGGATTAGCACCTGCAGACGCCTCTTGCTTTGCTATCAGGTGCTCAATAAGTCTCTGTTGTTGGGCCATCGCTCGCCCCCCCGCAGATAGCATCTGCCCCCCCCCCCCCCCCCCCCCCCCCCCCCCCCCCCCCCCCCCCCCCCCCCCCCCCCCCCCCCCCCCCCCCCCCCCCCCCCCCCCCCCCCCCCCCCCCCCCCCCCCCCCCCCCCCCCCCCCCCCCCCCCCCCCCCCCCCCCCCCCCCCCCCCCCCCCCCCCCCCCCCCCCCCCCCCCCCCCCCCCCCCCCCCCCACCCCCCCCCCCCCCCCCCCCCCCCCCCCCCCCCCCCCCCCACCCCCCCCCCCCCCCCCCCCCCCCCCCCCCCCCCCCCCCCCCCCCCCCCCCCCCCCCCCCCCCCCCCCCCCCACCCCCCCCCCCCCCCCCCCCCCCCCCCCCCCCCCCCCCCCCCCCCCCCCCCCCCCCCCCCCCCCCCCCCCCCCCCCCCCCCCCCCCCCCCCCCCCCCCCCCCCCCCCCCCCCCCCCCCACCCCCCCCCCCCCCCCCCCCCCCCACCCCCCCCCCCCCCCCCCCCCCCCCCCCCCCCCCCCCCCCCCCCCCCCCCCCCCCCCCCCCCCCCCCCCCCCCCCCCCCCCCCCCCCCCCCCCCCCCCCCCCCCCCCCCCCCCCCCCCCCCCCCCCCCCCCCCCCCCCCCCCCCCCCCCCCCCCCCCCCCCCCACCCCCCCCCCCCCCCCCCCCCCCCCCCCCCCACCCCCCCCCCCCCCCCCCCCCCCCCCCCCCCCCCCCCCCACCCCCCCCCCCCCCCCCCCCCCCCCCCCCCCCCCCCCCCCCCCCCCCCCCCCCCCACCCCCCCCCCCCCCCCCCCCCCCCCCCCCCCCCCCCCCCCCCCCCCCCCCCCCCACCCCCCCCCCCCCACCCCCCCCCCCCCCCCCCCCCCCCCCCCCCCCCCCCCCCCCCCCCCCCCCCCCCCCCCCCCCCCCCCCCCCCCCCCCCCCCCCCCCCCCCCCCCCCCCCCCCCCCCCCCCCCCCCCCCCCCCCCCCCCCCCCCCCCCCCCCCCCCCCCCCCCCACCCCCCCCCCCCCCCCCCCCCCCCCCCCCCCCCCCCCCCCCCCCCCCCCCCCCCCCCCCCCCACCCCCCCCCCCCCCCCCCCCCCCCCCCCCCCCCCCCCCCCCCCCCCCCCCCCCCCCCCCCCCCCCCCCCCCCCCCCCCCCCCCCCCCCCCCCCCCCCCCCCCCCCCCCACCCCCCCCCCCCCCCCCCCCCCCCCCCCCCCCCCCCCCCCCCCCCCCCCCCCCCCCCCCCCCCCCCCCCCCACCCCCCCCCCCCCCCCCCCCCCCCACCCCCCCCCCCCCCCCCCCCCCCCCCCCCCCCCCCCCCCCCCCCCCCCCCCCCCCCCCCCCCCCCCCCCCCCCCCCCCCCCCCCCCCCCCCCCCCCCCCCCCCCCCCCCCCCCACCCCCCCCCCCCCCCCCACCCCCCCCCCCCCCCCCCCCCCCCCCCCCCCCCCCCCCCCCCCCCCCCCCCCCCCCCCCCCCCCCCCCCCCCCCCCCCCCCCCCCCCCCCCCCCCCCCCCCCCCCCCCCCCCCCCCCCCCCCCCCCCCCCCACCCCCCCCCCCCCCCCCCCCCCCCCCCCCCCCCCCCCCCCCCCCCCCCCCCCCCCCCCCCCCCCCCCCCCCCCCCCCCCCCCCCCCCCCCCCCCCCCCCCCCCCCCCCCCCCCCCCCCCCCCCCCCCCCCCCCCCCCCCCCCCCCCCCCCCCCCCCCCCCCCCCCCCCCCCCCCCCCCCCCCACCCCCCCCCCCCCCCCCCCCCCCCCCCCCCCCCCCCCCCCCCCCCCCCCCCCCCCCCCCCCCCCCCCCCCCCCCCCCCCCCCCCCCCCCCCCCCCCCCCCCCCCCCCCCCCCCCCCCCCCCCCCCCCCCCCCCACCCCCCCCCCCCCCCCCCCCCCCCCCCCCCCCCCCCCCCCCCCCCCCCCCCCCCCCCCCCCCCCCCCCCCCCCCCCCCCCCCCCCACCCCCCCCCCCCCCCCCCCCCCCCCCCCCCCCCCCCCCCCCCCCCCCCCCCCCCCCCCCCCCCCCCCCCCCCCCCCCCCCCCCCCCCCCCCCCCCCCCCCCCCCCCCCCCCCCCCCCCCCCCCCCCCCCCCCCCCCCCCCCCCCCCCCCCCCCCCCCCCCCCCCCCCCCCCCCCCCCCCCCCCCCCCCCCCACCCCCCCCCCCCCCCCCCCCCCCCCCCCCCCCCCCCCCCCCCCCCCCCCCCCCCCCCCCCCCCCCCCCCCCCCCCCCCCCCCCCCCCCCCCCCCCCCCCCCCCCCCCCCCCCCCCCCCCCCCCCCCCCCCCCCCCCCCCCCCCCCCCCCCCCCCCCCCCCCCCCCCCCCCCCCCCCCCCCCCCCCCCCCCCCCCCCCCCCCCCCCCCCCCCCCCCCCCCCCCCCCCCCCCCCCCCCCCCCCCCCCCCCCCCCCCCCCCCCCCCCCCCCCCCCCCCCCCCCCCCCCCCCCCCCCCCCCCCCCCCCCCCCCCCCCCCCCCCCCCCCCCCCCCCCCCCCCCCCCCCCCCCCCCCCCCCCCCCCCCCCCCCCCCCCCCCCCCCCCCCCCCCCCCCCCCCCCCCCCCCCCCCCCCCCCCCCCCCCCCCCCCCCCCCCCCCCCCCCCCCCCCCCCCCCCCCCCCCCCCCCCCCCCCCCCCCCCCCCCCCCCCCCCCCCCCCCCCCCCCCCCCCCCCCCCCCCCCCCCCCCCCCCCCCCCCCCCCCCCCCCCCCCCCCCCCCCCCCACCCCCCCCCCCCCCCCCCCCCCCCCCCCCCCCCCCCCCCCCCCCCCCCCCCCCCCCCCCCCCCCCCCCCCCCCCCCCCCCCCCCCCCCCCCCCCCCCCCCCCCCCCCCCCCCCCCCCCCCCCCCCCCCCCCCCCCCCCCCCCCCCCCCCCCCCCCCCCCCCCCCCCCCCCCCCCCCCCCCCCCCCCCCCCCCCCCCCCCCCCCCCCCCCCCCCCCCCCCCCCCCCCCCCCCCCCCCCCCCCCCCCCCCCCCCCCCCCCCCCCCCCCCCCCCCCCCCCCCCCCCCCCCCCCCCCCCCCCCCCCCCCCCCCCCCCCCCCCCCCCCCCCCCCCCCCCCCCCCCCCCCCCCCCCCCCCCCCCCCCCCCCCCCCCCCCCCCCCCCCCCCCCCCCCCCCCCCCCCCCCCCCCCCCCCCCCCCCACCCCCCCCCCCCCCCCCCCCCCCCCCCCCCCCCCCCCCCCCCCCCCCCCCCCCCCCCCCCCCCCCCCCCCCCCCCCCCCCCCCCCCCCCCCCCCCCACCCCCCCCCCCCCCCCCCCCCCCCCCCCCCCCCCCCCCCCCCCCCCCCCCCCCCCCCCCCCCCCCCCCCCCCCCCCCCCCCCCCCCCCCCCCCCCCCCCCCCCCCCCCCCCCCCCCCCCCCCCCCCCCCCCCCCCCCCCCCCCCCCCCCCCCCCCCCCCCCCCCACCCCCCCCCCCCCCCCCCCCCCCCCCCCCCCCCCCCCCCCCCCCCCCCCCCCCCCCCCCCCCCCCCCCCCCCCCCCCCCCCCCCCCCCCCCCCCCCCCCCCCCCCCCCCCCCCCCCCCCCCCCCCCCCCCCCCCCCCCCCCCCCCCCCCCCCCCCCCCCCCCCCCCCCCCCCCCCCCCCCCCCCCCCCCCCCCCCCCCCCCCCCCCCCCCCCCCCCCCCCCCCCCCCCCCCCCCCCCCCCCCCCCCCCCCCCCCCCCCCCCCCCCCCCCCCCCCCCCCCCCCCCCCCCCCCCCCCCCCCCCCCCCCCCCCCCCCCCCCCCCCCCCCCCCCCCCCCCCCCCCCCCCCCCCCCCCCCCCCCCCCCCCCCCCCCCCCCCCCCCCCCCCCCCCCCCCCCCCCCCCCCCCCCCCCATCGCTTGCCATACAATGTTTGTGGATCCGATGCATAAATCTAAAGCATAACATTGGATTTCAATGGATTTGTATACTGTGAACTTTGCAGTTAATTGGGGATGGGGGAAGAAGTATTCCCTGTAGTGAGAGTGAACAAAAATGAGAGAAAAACACAAGAGTGCATGTGGGCATAGCTAAATAAAGTACGGCAAGACTTACAATGGGTGACTTAATAAAAACTTGATTACAGGGAAGGGAGAGTTGGACAGTGGAAACAGCCTATAATGCTGACAGCTTGTCAGACTGGTTGTAGTTTATCAAAGGGCTACCGAATTTATAAGATGGTCTGTGGGCTCGAATGGCCTTGCCAGCATGGATTCAGAAGATTATTTGGTGTCAAACCATGGTAGAAGAAATCAGGTGTTCTATACCATGTAGAAAAAAGTTTCAATGAGTTCTTCTAAATCCACAAGTTTTGGGAAGAACCATGGGAGTGGGATATAATAAAATAGGACTCCTGAGGAGTAAAGGAAGTATCAAGCTCACTTTCCCGTGCTAACAGGTTTTTAGGTTTGTCCTGAGCACTAGGAGCCTGGAAAGCTTCATAGAGTGTAGAAAGTAAAAATAGAATCTGTGAGTAAGATAATCTAGCCTTTACAGATATCTACTAAAGTGGGTATTGGTGCAAAAATCCCTGGCAGGTGGAGTCAAGGTAGGTGATGTACATCACACTGGCTGACATAGTTTCAGAGGAAGGAGGATAGTAAACTGAGTTGTATCGAAGAAAAAGGTTGGGTAAACAGCCAGGGTACCCCCCAAACTCTCTGAAGTATATGGCAGCCTTTCATCTCTTTCCCCACAGATGATGTTGGGGAAGGAAATTCTCAGATATGTTTGATTTCAGCTCTTGAAGCACAATCCTACAAGAAATAAGTTTCCTCCAGAGCTTCCTGGCAGCAACACCTCTCTCCATAGAGAACACATGGACGTATGTGGGTGTGGGGTGTTGAGAGAGATAGCTATTAAAAGTGCATGGTCATCGTAAGACATTTATGATGCAATATACATATTGTCCTTACATTAGTGAAAGACTTTTATGAAGAACGTCTTTCTAACTGATTTCTAAACTAATGCCCAAATGATGCCAGCTGTAAGGTTTACAAGCACTACCAGTAACAGTGGGCCTTTTTTAGGCATATTCAGGGCATTTTTTTTACCAATTCTTTTACCTTTTTTAGATCTTGAGATTAAGTAGAGGATCAAAGGAGGACTGAGTGGACTCTTTGGTGCCTGGCACTATCAGTCTTTTATCTCACAAGAAATGATAAATGGTCCTTTACAAGATATTCCTTAAGTATTGTTATTTCAAAATATGAGGATTTTGTCTCTACAGCTAATATATTAGTGTATTGTTTTCTATTGTTAGCCATTACCTGAGAGCTGCGACTTTGTGGTACACTATGTGAACTTTCAACGAACCTCACGATACTACGCAAATTATGCAACCACCATTAAGATGTCAATAGGGCTATGCAAATTGTGTAAAACAGCCCATTATTGTGTGGATATGCAATAAATGTCCCCGAAAGTGTATGTATTAAATATATGTACCCATAAACGTATATGATATAATAACTACAGATAATAATACTCCTTTAACATGATATAATAACTGCACTAGACTTAATCTAATGTAAAACCTGTGACTAAATCTCAAAAAAGATAACTGTGTACATGAGGCAGTAGTCCTTGTTAATGTCAACACCAAATAAGCAGTTTGCCTTAGGTCAACTAGAAGATATTCATTACATGGTACACAGTTAAGATAATATTACATGAAATGTCCAAGGTCAAAAGCTAAGACATTGTTCTCTATAATTTCTTCTTTGACAAGCTTTTCAGCACTTGATTCCTAATAGAAACGTGTAACATTATACATTTCAGGCAACACAATACATGACTATTAATGATTATCACGAGACCTCTATAAGAATTTTATACTTACTATAAACTAGTATCTAAAGGAGAAAAACCTAAATGTGTTATATTCTTAGTTGTATATGTACAGTTCTAAGTAAATGACAAATAGTATATTTGAAACAAAAAAGTTTTTAATTAAAAAAAAATATACCACACGCAGCTCTGTCTTACTATTCCCGGACCTCCACCAGCCTCCTGTATCCTGCTCCAGTGATGTCATGACCTGGCTGATAGATTGCCTGCTTAGCCAGTCTTTGACTGGAGCGGGACACTGTTGTAGTCACTGACTGGCTAAGCAGGCAATCCATCAATCAGATTTCCCCTTGGGTTGTGATGACAACAGAACCCAGGGGAAAACATGGGTTTGGGGTAGAAATTCATCACTTGCACAGATTATTGGCTGAAGAGTCTGAGCTTGTGGACCTGAAAAGAAGGAAATATAAGTGAAAGGACTGAGTAAATGACCTGGCAGGTATGCATCAGAAAAAGAAGTATATCAGTTCTCCCTTCCATTCCTGTTCTCAGATATTAGGGCTATGAGGAACATGTAGACCCTTAGTTTGAGCGACAGATTAAATGGAGTCATAGCCACAATTGCAAATTCTTAGGACCATTCCTGCTAGTTTTGCATGTGACACTGATGAATGAACCAACCTATTGTTAAAGTATTTATTTGATTTGTCTTGAAATATGTCTTACAAACAGGAGCTGATCTGATTCAATTACAGTATTTGTTAGAGAGGTTCAGCACTGAGCAAATGTATGTATTGAAATTGCCAACACGTTTCATTCAGCCGGAGGTTTCTCAGCTGCGTATTGGATGGTTCTGTTTTCAACATTAGGTTTTGACTTCATTCTCACACTCATGGGCTCTTGTTCTTTCTTATGAACAAATATCTTTTATGCCCAAGAGAAATACAAGCAACATAAACTACAATTTTTGCAAACAAAAACCGTATTATTCTGTCTTGCTTCTTCCAGTCACTGCCATAAGATTTTGAATGAGCAAACCTCTAATTGCTCTTTGCTCACACTGGCAAGTTGTTGTAGATGACAGAAGTGGAGCTACCATATGGCCCTATATTAACCCAACAGATTTAACCACTCCAACATTTCTAAAATGGAAGGGAAGATTTAAGGGTCTTTAACAGAGCGTGCAACCTTGCTTGCTAATTCTTTGAGATAGACCATCACGGAAACTACACCGCTTCTGGTTTCTGCCACTATGGAATGCATAATACAACTGCAAACAATTTATTGAATTCATCAGGACCTGCAAATACTAACTGCCTGTAATCATGTTGTGTTGCCCAGTATTCTCTGTATCAAATTCTAAGTTCCCTTTCAAATGCTTAGAGCTGGTGTAAATCAGGCACCTTAATTCTGTATGACATAAAAATGTTCACACAGACTAGAAAAGAATACAAGATATTACTATTATAATATTAATATTATTTTTAGTTATAGTTAAGGAATCTCAAACATGAAATCAGGTGCCACAGCCATGAGTTTAGTGATTTCTGAGGAGCCATCCTAAAAATGAGGGAATATTCAGTATTTATGTTTTTTTTTTTTTTTATATTTCAATATATAAAACTTTGTAATATAGTGTATTTTGCTTTGGTAAAAATCAGCAACCTTCTAACTGTCTTTACTAAAACTTATCCTGTCTGCAGTCTCTCTGTAAACATCCAGAAATCACAAATTGTTGTAGAAGGGCGAACAGTAGCCCAGAAGTAAGAGCTTCGGCTGTAGCTTCTCTCTCTTTCTGATGGTTAAGAACAGTAGTCCAGAAGGGAGAGCTTCAGCTGTAGCTTCTCTCTCTCTCTGATGGTTACGAACAGTAGTCCAGAAGGGAGAGCTTCATCTGCAGCTTCTCTCTCTGATGGTTACAAACAGAAGTCCAGAAAGGAGAGCTTCATCTGCAGCTTCTTTCTCACACTCTAATGGTTACGAACAGTGGTCCAAAAGGGGGAGCTTCAGCTGCAGCTTTCCCTTCTGATGACCAGTCCAATTAACATTGTCTCATAACAGCGCTCTCATAACAGTTCCTGGCACCAGTCTGTATATCATGGGCCCTCTCACGCTCACCCGTTTTTTTGACAACATCTCTTTTTTTCTGGAGCTCAGTTATTCTCTCTCTGCTTGCGTATCACAACCCCTTGCCAAAGCTGCAGCACACATCAGTTTAATCTCTCTCACTCTTTAGGCATTTGCTATACATTTCTTTGGTGGGAACTACCCAGCTTATACTAATAATGATGTAATACAACATTTACAGCACCCCTCGCATTCGCTTTGCTACAGGGATCTCCACATTAGGAAAGGACCATCTTCTCAATACTGGTAAAAAACAACAATAACAAAAAACACTGCATATATGTTTCAAGATACCTGTGGTGTTTGGCCTAAGAAGAAACTATTTTACATGGATGCAGAAAGGGGCATAACTAGTATAGTACTTACAAAAGGAGCTGACACTGCTCCCCGCAGTAGAGGGTCAGAGTTCATCTATCCACAGAGGCTCCTCTGTGCAGGTAGATAGCAGGGCAGCCTCTAGCTGGTGCAGGAAAAGAGGAGTCTTCCCTCCAATAAGTGCTGTCTCACAGTGATCGGGGGAGTACCCATGCTTTATCTCTCTCTCTCTCTCTACTCTTTGATGCCGGGCCCCATATGGGTGGGTGTGGGCCCTGCTTTTGTACACACACTATTCTCTCCTGCTTAGTTAGTGTCAGGACAAGTCCTGAACGGCTAACCAGAGGACATCACACAGGCTTACCGGGCCACAGGGCCCCTTGATGTGGCGGCCCCGTAGCAGTTCCGTCCCTGCATGCACACCCCAATGAGAAGCAACTTACCCCAAAGTGAGGGCAACCATCCAACCATCACACATCCTGTACAGCCCGCAAGGTGCATATTTATATTTAAAGAATGATGCCTATGGAGTAATTTATATTCTAAGATAAGAGCATTTTAAGGGGGCTGTTCAGTTTAGGGTTATTTTCCCACTGCATATAAATGCAGAGAAGATTAGCGTGGCCCCTGTGCAAGGATGACACGCAAATACGAAAAAAAAAAAAGGGTAACAGAACCGGCACTAATCTTAATGGGAAACCGCAGTATATGTGCTTGAAGTTTCATGAAACACTGTGAGGTGCTATTTTCTTAGAGCATGGATATCCTAACCACCTCACAAAAGTGTGACAGCTGTTTTGTCTGTATTCACGTGCTTCTCCAGCAGGGTCTTCTTGCTTCTACTTGTAACATTTTCATTTACCCTATTAGATGAGTTAAAGCCTTTAAAGAGGAACTCCAGGTAGAGGTTTAAGAAAATGAAACTTCTGCAGAAGCTTAACGCATTACTTACCTGTCTATCCCAGTTTTGAAACTACCAAAAATCCATTTTTTGGGTTTTTTTTTGCTCAGTTTTGTGTTTCTGTCCTTCCTGGTTTAGCATTTCCCAGAATGCAATGCTTTCTCTCACCTGATCATCGCAGTCCCCACCCATTACAACCAGTAAAATTAGTGCAGCAGCTGTTTCTGGCCGGACAGAGATGGTGAATCACTCAGGGGATTGGGGGATCCAGCCAAGCCTCCTATCACACCTTGCCCCCTTTCTGCATCATCAGCCTGTCCTCAGCAAACACACACAATGTGAGACAGAGGCATGGAAAATTTGTCTCCTAAGTGGAGATAGCAGAAGGAGCAGGAGACAATGTGGATTTGCACAGGGGCCATTTTTTTTCACTTCCTGGATTTCTATCAGCTACCAGTGTGGCAGAACCGTACGGATACGGTAATACATTGTATAGATACATCTATATAACTTTTAATAGAAAAAAAGTTTTTCTTATCCGGAGTTCTCCTTTACCCAGATAATCGTGCCATGTAAAAGGTCTAGCAATCTGGCGGCAAATGAGCACACAACTGCATCTTTTGTGAAGCAGTATATAGACAATGATAAATTTAATGGGCCAAACAAACTATCCAGCAATTGTTTAAGCAGCCCAGCTACACTGTTGATGGAGACTATCATGCTCAGCAAAGAAGAACCAGTCAGTGAGATCGGCCTGTGTAAACAGGCCCTTAGTGAATGGATAGCAGCTGCAAAACCCAACATCTGAAACATTGGTATGTTTTACCACTTTGTCAGGCTATCGATTGACATCTGGTCAAAAAGGGATGCCAACGTGCAGCCTGATGTGTCATTTACCTATTCCTGCACACAGGTCTCAGACAGATACGACCTAATCACAGCCCTCTGTGAGAAATTAAAGCTTAGCTGTGATTGACTCCTATCTGTCAAAAATTGTCTGATTTTTTGATAAACCTCGGCCACAGTGTGTACATTTGGCAAATAGACTGAATATTGTCACAGTTAGACTTTGTTCAGCCCCATTATGTCTAGAGGCCTGTTGGTTTTGCACTTTGACTTGTCATTTTGACCAGAGGCTCACAGACAGCACAGCCTAGAGGTAAAATTGGGATTGAATTGCAGCCTTACCACAACAGTGCCCTAAAATACTTTTCTGTAGGTTGTGTAAGGGCAATCACTGGCAGCCTGGCAGGAATATTGATGCCTTAGTCAGTGCAGGCCTCTATGTACACTTAATATGGTTCTCTTACCAGCTCATAGGTTTCTAGGGTTTCATAACCCTGATTATCGTAGACTTTTTGATCTCCTTGACAAAAAAGAAAGAGGCTTTAATAATTGGCAATAAGCATGTTTTCCTAATATCGGATGATTCATTCTGCATTAATTTGAAGTAATCCATGCACATTTGAAATTTCCATTATGTATTCTTCCCCCCTATAAGTTTTCCTCTGTTATATGTATTTATTAGTTATTCGTTCAGACGGTGTTCCTTACAGATGTTGCAGTTATTCTTAGCTGGGATGCCTGCAGTTGCTTAGTTTAATAAGTCTACGATGGTAATCACTGCAGATTTGTTCCAGAAGGGCTCTTCAATTGTTCCAGGTGTGCAATATGTGTGGTTGATAGCCAAAAATATACTTGCTGTCATAACATATTTATATCTTCTTGCTATAAAATGCAGCTTCAAAACAACTTTTAAATATCCAGCTTTCTTACAATTTGATAATAGTGGGCAATCCTTATAACACTATGCATATTCTATAATATCATATGAAGTATACAGAGAGGAGAAGAAAAAGTCTGTGAGATTCACCAATAACAACTGGTTTAATAAATACAATTAATAACATTTTAATAGAAATTATTCTCCCCTGATTTAGACATAGCTTAACCCCTTCCCCCCCAGGTCCAGGGATTGTGGTGTTTTTGGTATTTTCTGTGCTTCGAGGAGTCTCTGCTGGTGCTTGCACCTGTCCACATTTTTCAATAATCTGAAATTTTTATAATCTTAGTCTTTCAATAATAATCTTTATAGTCTAGACATGTAAGGCTATGTTCACACTACGTAAGCTACGTAGTACTCACGGCCGTTGCTGCATATTTGTAACAATGGCCGTGATTACTACAGAACTTACGTAGTGCTGCCTTCTATGGAATCCCGGCCGGAGTGTATTCACATGGTGTACACTCCGGGCCAGGATCCCTAGTGGCGCCGCAAGAAACTGACAAGTCAAACTCTGTCAGTGCACACAATGGAGCGTGCATGTCACAGAACATCCAGTGTCATACAGAGTGGGAACATGGCCTAAGTAAGTACCGTACATTTTTGGGGACATTTATGAGGCTGATGAACCTGTACTCACCTGCATGGATCCTCTGCTGCTAATTTTAGTGCCTGGCCCCCAGTCCTCTTGGCTTCGATTTGCTTCTGAGGATGTGACAGCCCTGCAGAGACTGGCCTTCAGGGTTGGCATATGTTCGGAAGCAGGAAGAAGCACTGTCAGAGTGACAGCAGTGTCAGGCTATATTCACACACCTGTAGCGCAGCCCTCGACCGCGGCTCGCACTACGAATGTGCATCTGTAGTGCTGTGTGCTTCATGGAGCACTACATTCCAACTTCATTATCATATCGATCCGGGATGCAAAAGTGCGGTCCACATTACAACATGACCTCGAACGGACATGTGAACGGGGCCATTGAATAGCATTGGTCCTATGTTCTGTTTGGAATTGTGTGCCTGCAATTGCGGACAGAACAACGGATATGTGAATGTAGTTTTAGTCTCTGTGTTAGGCAGGATTTACATTTATCAGTTGCATCCGTTTCACTGACTTCCTGCTTTTTTTTCCATCAACGTGTAGGCCGTACGGCAGAATACTGCAAGACATTTTCTGACGTACGGCATGTCCGGTGATCCAAAAGCACTATTAGCATGCCGGATGCTTTAAACTTTCCCATTGAAATAAATGTGATCGGTTAAACGATGCGTTTCCCTCTGATGCTTTTCTACTGTGCCTGAGGGAGACGCTGCAGGATCGCCAGATGAATATAAACTCAGGCTTATAAAGATTGCTAGGCGGAGTTTCTAAATCATAGCATGTACCTTGTCTACTTTATTACATTTTACCATATTAGCACAATATAATAAAAAAGGTTCCCATATTCAAGCTGCAGACCTAGGGAAGAACATCTAGCAAGTATCTGTATGCAGAGCTGAGCCCTCCTACTCTTATAAGTAGAGTATATCAAATAGCTATCATGTTCTGATAATTCTGCATTAGAAACAATTTAGCTATATTTCTGGTAAACTCTTTATGTCAATGTGACTATTTTCTTAGATATTGATACCATCTCTGTATTCTCAGTGTGGAAATTGGGTGCGGTGTACAGGTGAAACCAAATCTGTTTTTCTGGAAGATCCGTAGAATCACTTTTTCCAGCTGCACAGCTGGTATCTCCAACTTCACATAATCCAGTGTTTTGGGGACAATGGTGGTGCAGCTGCTTCTAAACTGTGTGGCTTGTTTCATAAGGCAGCAGAATGCTAGATTCTCCAGGATTCTTTCTAAGGAAATAACACATTGTCCACCTGGTTACAAATAAAAAAAAATCCTCTTTAAATCCTGCTGTGATACTAGAGGATTTTCTTTGGGTGCTGAGAATATAATCTATCTTTCATGACATAACATAATATTTTTACAGTATTTTCCTTCCTCGTGACTCATGTGAGTGAGAACCCAAGAAACTATGAACAATTGCTTTGTTGTAAGACAGTTTATTCAGCAGACAGTCAAGACCTCACACAATATCCTGTTGCCAACAAGGGTGCAACTGTCAATAAACAGGGAACATAATTGGTTTTATTAAAATGCTTTGTGTGATGTATTCTATGATACTGTGTTATTGGAATAACAAAAATAAGTTTACAATAGTCTTACAACAGACTAACAAGGAAGATGTGGTTAGAAAGTAGATAAACTATTACTACAGGTGTTTTATTGTGAAATCCAACATATAGTGTCATTTTAGTTATATAATAATAATAATAATTATTATTATTATTAGTATTAGTATTATTATTATTAAAATATAACAATAAAAACGTCACAATAAGAATATTTCCCATACTACAGGTATACAGGACCCCCTATTCCAACTATACAGTACATGTATACAGGGCCCCCTACTCCATCTATACAGTACATGTATATACAGGGCACTACAGGTATACAGGACCCCCTACTCCAACTATACAGTACATGTATACAGGACCCCCTACTCCATCTATTCAGTACATGTATACAGGACCCCCTACTCCATCTATACAGTACATGTATACAGGGCAGTATTACCAGCTGCTGCTGCCCTAAGCATTAAACCTGAGGATGCCCCATCCTCACTCACCAATTAGCATCATGATAGATTGGTAGGTAATAGCTCCAGAGGTCACATTTAACACCACCATATAAGACCTGACCAATACTGCCATACCAGACCTGACCAATACCACTATATTGTGACTGGATAACACTGCCATACCAGACCTGACCAATACCGCCACACTGTGACTGGATAACACTGCCATACCAGACCTGACCAATATCGCCACACTGTGACTGGATAACACTGCCATACAAGACCTGACCAATACCGCCACACTGTGACTGGATAACACTGCCATACCAGACCTGACCAATATCACCACACTGTGACTGGATAACACTGCCATACCAGACCTGACCAATACTGCCATACTGTGAATGGATAACACCTCCATACCAGACCTGACCAATACTACCATACTGTGAATGGATAACACCTCCATACCAGACCTGACCAATACAACCATACTGTGAACAGGAGGTGGAAGACTAGAAAAAAAATAAATAAAAGTTGTTTCCTTCCCCCTGCTCCCTGGTGCTGCTCCCATGCAAGTTGATGCCCTAGGCAGACCACAAGTGCCTAATGGTAAATACGACCCTGCAGGTATACAGGACACTACAGATATACAGGACCCCAAAACTATACACTACATGTATACAGGACCTCCATCAACTATATACTACAGGTATAGAAGAGCCCAAAACTATACACTACAGGTATACAAGACCCCCAAACTTTACAGTACAGGTATACAAGACCTCTACCAACCATAAACTACAGGTACACAGGACCCCCAAACTATACACTACAGGTATACAGGACCCCCGAACTATATACTGCAGGTATACAAGACCTCCACCAACTATACACTACAGGTATCCAGGACCCTAAAACTATAAACTACAGGTATAGAATACCTCCACCAACTATACATTACAGGTATACAGCATCTTAAGCAACTATATATTACAGGTATGCAGGACCCCCAACTATACAGTACAGGTATTCAGGACCTCTACCAGCTATACACTGCAGGTGTACAGTACTTCCCAAACTATACAGTACAGGTACACCCCCCCCCCAATTATACACTACTGGTAAACAGGACCTCCCTCAACTATACACTACAGGTATACACCCCCCCCAATTACACACTACAGGTAGACAGGACCCCCTCAACTATACACTACAGATATACAGCCCCCCCACAGGACCCCCTCAACTATACACTACAGATATACAGCCCCCCCACCCCCCACCCCCAACAATACACTACAGGTATACAGGATGGATGTTTGAAGTTTTTTGTTTATTTCTAATGTGTATAAGCTACAATTTACATAAACAGTGCAGAATTGTTGGGTATATAGGGGCACATAGGGCTACTGGCATTTTCCCTTAAACAAAAAAAAGCAAGGATATAGATTGGCCTTCTGGGCACCTTAGAATAAATCTAATTAACACACTGAAACTTTATACCTGGGCAGCTCCGGGTACATTTTCTAGTATTATTATATAAATGAATAGCCCATGTAGAAGATGAATTGATCTCCTGCATCAAACAGATGGGAAGGAAAGCTCTTAGCTGAGCGCTTCTCCTGGTTAATTCTAGGGATGAGATGGAATCTTGGTACTCAGACTCTTAATGAAATAAACTTTTGACATGTCTCTATGATATTTTAAAATATTTTTCTAGGTGGCAGGGATATTTTAATTGAACCAAAAAATTGTCTTTTGGGGTGGTCATCCCAAAAAAGAAACCAGTATATTTAGAAGACAGGGAAACTTGTCACAGAAACTTCTGGTCAAGATGTGATTTGGTGTTCTCAAAGAAATGGTCTTTTGGAGAAGGTCCACTTCACTAAGACATAATTTAACACTGAATGTATTTAGATGAAAATTGTATAAAATATCTGTCAAAGTGTAAGGGTATGTTTTTTGAGGGGGAAATACAGTCGTATTTTGATCATTACAGCTGTAAATAATAATGATCATGATAATCGTGTATGGCTATGTTTACACATCGTTTAACAGCGTCTGTTGCATAGCAACGGGCGCTGTTAAACAGCCGTCCACTGGGCTGCACTCAGCCCATTCCTGCAGCCGATACCTCTGTATCAGCTGCAGGAACGTTCTTTTTTCACAATTGATTTGAGGGCACCGTCGGGTGTGCCCGCAAATCAATTAGCCATTCAGTTCAATGTAATGTACGGCCGCGCTGCACATTGCATTGTGTGAATAGCTGATGCTTCTGGACGCTGTTCAGTGAACAGCGTCTGGAAATAATTGACAGGCACATTATTCTAACGCCCGTTCTAAAGATCGGGTGTTATAATAACGATGTATGAACACAGCGGGCGGCATTGCATTGACTTCAATGCAATGCCGCCCCTGCAGTAAAGAACGGCTGCTGAGGCAATTGCAAAAGGCGGCTGATTTTCATATTTAAAAAAAAAAAAGTCTGTTTTTGCTGCGATGGCAATGCATTGAAGTCAATGGGAAGACGGACATCCAATGCACAAAATGCATTGAAGAACATACGTTTTTGCTGCAGGCATCAAAATAATGAACATGATCATTATTTTCGGACGCCTTTTGCAAACAGCGGACGTTTATTATTTGTAGTTCTTCTTTTGTCACCATTTTTTCTCCGTTTTTACTATTAAACTCAATGGACTTTTCAATTAAGACACGCCTAAAGGCCAATTAGTAACCCCAAACTAGAATAATGTACCAACAGTCGTCATTGCACTAAGGGGAGGCCTGACAACTAAATAACGTTATTTTAGACTCAAAATAACGGACGTCATTTTAAACGGAGCTGAAAAAACGTTGTGTGAACATAGCCTATAGCTGTAATTCTAGAAATACAGCCATATTTTCACCTCAAAAAACAATATGTAAACAAAGCCTAAAATGGACATCTTATGTACCTATAACTCATAAAAAAAAATCATACATCTATTATTGCATTCAAAGTGCTAACAGGGTGGGGATGAATAATAATTAAAAAAAGAATCAATCTATGCTCTAATAATTAGAAATCAATGCAGTGGTGCCTCATATATAGAATATAATGAACAGGCATACACATATCTATTTAGCTATCTATTGAAGGCCTTATATATTAATATAATAAAAAGTTAGAGGTAAATGTTGGAGTGAATGAGTTGCATTGGTTGAGTATATAAAACTAATGGTCACTTTTTTATTTACAGAACTGTGGCATAGTGACATAGTCTGTAACAGATTTTTCATTTTTTTCAATCCATTTCCCAAGTGGCTAATCCTGAAGTGACCAATCCTGCTTGCGTCCAATTATGTGTTTTGTTAAATGAGAAAGAAAAACACAAAAACACATAAGAGCATGGAACTTGCATACGTAATGAAATTTAAGCTGGTGCAAAATGTACACACTCAGAATGTTTGCATTTGTTGCGTATGTATAGCTGCATTATAAATCTCCATAGCTGGGCTTTTAACTGACAGCCTTCCTGCTGTGACCACTAAAAGTGAAATAAGGAAGGTGATACGTCTATATGTCAGATGTTATTTCATTGCAGCTATGTGAAAATTGTGTACAGTTTGATAAACTGGATGCCTGTTCAATGACTTGTATTGTTAGGTGCCATAGCGGTTATTTATCAAACTCTCCTGCTTAACTTACAGTGCTTTCATTTGGATTAGTTGGTAAGATAAACCAGGTGTTGTTTTTCTTCCCTCTCAAAACGTTGTATTGGATAGCTATATTTATCTGGTTACAGTTATATATAGTTGGGGATTTATTCTTACAATAAAACACATGCATAGGTCACACAGACATCTAGCACTGTAGGCAGGCAGAAGTAAATATCAATGCAGAGAGAAGATAGGTAGAGGGAATAGACATACTGTATACACAAAGTTACCATATATTGTTTGATATGGCCAAACCAGTATGTCTTGTCAAGAGAATGGTAGCTTGTTGCTAGAATATGATGCTAAAGTCTGATCGATGGGGTCTGTCTCTGTTGTGAAGCCCCACCAATGTGCCAGTGATGGCAGAAAGTGTCCTGTTACATAGTCTAATGTTGGCTCCAATTTACTCTTTTTCTAGGCAAACTAATGCTTCTTCTATTTGATTTGGCCAATGTAAGGGGTCACAGCAAGTTTATAACCACCAATCGGCCATAATATTAATGCTATAGGTCTAATATTGTGTAGGTCCACCGAATGCTGAAAAAAAAAAGACTTTGACCCTTTGGAGTCTTATAAGTTGCAAGGATAATAATAAACATCACTGTCATGAAGGCTTGCACCTGGTCTACATTCATTTGTAGGCAGGTGGAACATGCCAGAGTAACATCCATATAAATGCCCTAGGTTTCAGAGAACATTGGCCAGTGTATCCCACTACCTCTTTCTTTCCATAGTACATTTTAGTGACATCTCTTACCCATATAAGCAATGCATATGCACCTGGTTGTCCACCTAATGCCAGGCCACCTTTATCTATTGCTCCGTGGTTCAGTTATGATGCTTACTTGCTTATTGTTGGCAATTTCAGGAACTTGAAAATTGAAGGCAAATTATCCAGAAACTGGATATTGTTGTAGCTTTTAATCTTCAATGTAGCCCTATGTATTTCTATCAGGAGATTATTTTAGCCAATATGGGTGTGTAAGAAAAGACAATCATAGATATTTTCAGTTGCATTATTGTCACAATCGAACATCCTTTGGGCACTGTTAAGAGACTCCTTTAGAGATTAAATTTGTTACTTTGTTCAATTTGTGTTGCTTATGAAGATTAATGTACATTAACTTGCATGTTAATGGGAGTTCAGAGGTATAAGCTGGCAACAAAAAAATACATAAAATGTCTCATGTTCAGCTAAGAGTGCATTTAGGTAGATCCTAGTAGGCGGATTGAATGAATGGTTTTTCTGTAAGTGCGTCCCAGATGGCAAGGTCATAAACAGACAGTTCTAGCTAATCACATCACATATTGACCGGCACCCCAGCACCCCAGAGGCAGAACTGTTCCTGGGCATAGGAAGGTTAACTTCCTCCAGTTACATAATGGATGCAATTTGGTTAAATCATTTAGCTTTGATTCATTACAGTGATGCCCTAAAATATCAGAAAATATCCAGGTGACAGATCCCATTAAAGATGTTGCGTGAACATAGTTGCATAGTTTTACAATGAGTCATCTATACTGCTCATAGCCATTGTATGATGTCCTTGCTCTCACCTTAGGATTTGATACAGTCTATCTCTTTATGCAGTCCTCTGTGAGTGCAAAGCTCCTTGTTGTTCTTCAGGCTCATATTCTACACAGATGATCTGCACCAGCAGTCTAGCCTCTGCTGTATTGTACATAGGAAGTATCCAATTAGCACATTTTTTCCAGTCAGACTATGATAGAAATAGTACAGAATATGGCTATGTTCACACAGGGTCAAAAATAGAGAAAAGGCGGCTGATTTTGAAATTTAAAAAAACGTCCATTATTGTTGCAATTTAACTGACTGCAATGACAATGCATTGAAGTCAATGGTAAGACGGACGTCAAATGCACACAATGTATTGAATAACGGATGTTTTTTACCATGGACGTCAAAATTATGAACATGATGATTATTTTCGGACATCTTTTGCAAACAGCGGGCGTTTTTTATTAGTTGTACATACACAGTTTTTATTTCGTCACCTTTCTTTCTCTGCTTTTAATATTAAATTCAATGAACTTTTCAGTTAAGCCACACCCAAAGGGCAATTAGTAACCCCAAACTAGAATAATGATGATGATAGACGTCATTTTAAACAGAGCTGAAAAATATTGTGTGAACATAGCCTTTGGAAGCATATATTTATACAACACTAGCATAATTTGGTATATAAAAAAAATGACTGCCAATTTTCATGAAAAATTGTTTCGCTTTCTTTACTTGATAACTACTAAATTAATGATATGGTATGATAATTTAACTAGCCAGATGGTATAATATGGACTAAACTGTTCATAACAGTGTTTTCTACTGACTACAAAAGAATTATCAATATTTATTTGTGCATGACAACAAAGAGTATTGTCATGGTCAATATGTTATCATGAGGACCCGTGCAATTCTTTCTGTTTGTTACATTTTATGGCTATGTTCACACTACTTGTTACAACGGCCGTGATTCCTGCGTAGTGCTGCAGCCTGAGGTAATTCCGGCCTTAGTATACACGCATAGTATACACTCCGGCCGGAATCCCTAGCAGGGTCGTAGACAACTGACATGTCGGTTTCTTGCAGCCGCTATTTAGTCAATAGCGGCCGCAGAAAACCCTGTCAGTTCACACAATAGAGCGAGTGGCTCCGTCCGCTCGCTCTATTGTGTGCTGTGGGGAGTTCTGATGTGGGGCAAGGATGTGCCCGTATCCGAACTCTGCGGCCCGAAAGATCATCTGGCCGGTACTGCAGTACTGGCCTTGATGATCTTTTCAGAGACCGGATGTTCGGTGACCCGGTCGGGTCACGAAACGGCCGGTCTCTTATTAAGTGTGAACACAGTATTTTACACAAAATCCAGTTACTGTGTATTAGATGTCTCTCTATGTATTTAATATCTTTCATTTCATATCTAGCTCTATCTATCTATCTATCTATCTATCTATCTATCTATCTATTCATCGTACATGGAGACAGCAGGACAGCAAAAAGTAAAGGCTGAAAAGGCTATATGCAGAGATTTCTGAAATAAAAACGCAGCACTGCATAGACTTGTGCAAAAAGGTGAACCGTGTTTATAGCATCAAGTGGCAAAAAGCTACAATGTTTTTAAGCCACAAACAATAGGAAATGCCCACATATTATAATTCCCATAGTGACATCATATTGCAATCATTGAGAACATATGTGATAATTATGGTAGCCATACACAGTCATGTGCATCCTGTTTATATGTTGACACAACATAGATTGCATATCATGAAGATATAGTGATACTGTCACCCCCCCCCTTACTCTATGTGAGGTTCTCTGCACCATCCACAAGCTCAGACATTGCACATTTGATATATACATATGTAAATGTAGCTGTCAAAAATGAAATACATGGATGAAGATAAGTATAAGGGAATCAAAGCTAAAACAGTTAAAAAACTGTCCTAGTGTCAATATACAACACATTGGCCCCAGTGATGCGGCATGGAAAGCATAAGAAACACAAGTTGTATTTGAGAAAAAAATGGTACATAAACGGTGGCCTGAAAAAAAAAACTGTGAAAGAGAAAATTGCTTTCGTATGGAGAGGAGATCCCATGAGAAAGACTTAAATTGTGAAAATAACAGAAAAAAAACAACCAAATTAATATCATATGGCTGAATAACATTTCCATAAGTCATGCATACTTCTTTGTTTCACCTGATGGAATACCAACAGTATTACTTGTTGCCGTAGTATTGAGTGACGCGATGTTTCACACTTTACACGCACTTGCACTTGTTTTCACTATATCTTTATATTATGAAATGCACCGTTGGTTATGTATGTCAGTCAACGGCTATGTTCACACTACGTTTTTTCCTCTACGTTTTAACCTCAAAATTACGTCCCTCATTTCGCTGTTTGGCCGCCCATCAGTGCAATAACAACTGTTGGTACATTATTCTAGTTTAGGTGGACTAATTGGCATTTGGGTGTTACTTTCATTGAAAAGTCCATTGAATTTAATTGTAAATAGTAAAAAACGGTGAAAGGACGGCAAAAAAAGAAAAACTGTGTGAACAACTAAAAAATAACGTCCGGTGTTTTCAAAAGGCGTCCAAAAATAATTGTTATGATCATTATTTTGACATCGCCGTAGACAACATCTGTTATTTAATACACTGTGTGCATTGGACGTCTGTCATTCCATTGACTTCCATGCATTGCATTGTGGGTATTTTCTATTGTATGTGGCCTAAAAAGATTGTGTGAAGGGGTTGAAACATTGTTGCTTTTTGCCACTTTATATAAATAAAGTGCTGTATTTTTTTTTTTTTTCAGAATCAATCTGTCTATAATGCACAGTATCACCTACTTCATGTGCTTGTGTTATGTTACTATAACAGAGTGTTTCTAGACATGTAGGTGTCTTCTGGTTGTTAATGAATCGTACATTTCCTTGAAAGTGCGGAACTACATTTCCCTCTGTAAGGCTAAGGAGGATTGAATTAGGCGGCTGTAATAATAAACTTTTGCTGTTCCCATGTGGGATGTCACTATTTCCACCTCTGTGCTTTTCCAATTTAATTTCTCACTCAGATCTAGATGTCACTTGCAAAAATGAATCACAGTGCCATGATAACAGAGTATGTAGCAATCCAGTGCCTATCTCATTGATCTATGCAGCATCTATACTGCATAGATCTCAATGAGAGATCAGTGTGCATATACTAGTCCCCCAGGGACCCCCCTTTTCCCATGTTATAAATAAAAATAAATAAATAAATAAACATGTTTGGTATCGCCGCGTGCGTAATCGCCCGATCTATTAATTTATCACATTCCTGATCTCGAACGGTAAATGGTGTAAGCGCAAAAAAAACAAAATGCAAAATAGCGCATTTTCGGTCGCATATAATAATAATTTTTATTTATATAGCGCCACCAGTTTCCGCAGCACTTTAAAATTCTGGGGGTACATACATAGACAAAAATAGACGTTACAAATCTACATATAATTATCCATACATGAGGAGTGAGGGCCCTCCTTGCATGCATGAGCTTACACACTATCAGGAGGGGGTTTGAGACAAAATGCCAGAGGGGCAAAGTGCTTCATTGTTCTTATGGTCCGGCCATCTTTATAAATAAGGCAGTGCAGGTAAGGGTGGATGAACCTATCACCAACCAATATCTGCATGCACAGGTCTAAGTGCTTAAATGCTTGGCGTGTGTGTATGTATGTATGTATGTGTCTGTGTGTACGTGTGTGTGGTGGTGGTAGTGTGTGTGTGTGTGGGGGGGGGGGTTGAGGGTAGCAGTCAAATTAGGGAACCTGGTAAGCCTGCTTGAACAGATGTGTTTTGAGGGCACGTTTGAAGCTTTGTGTATTGGAGGTGAGTCTGACAGTCTTGGGTAATGCATTCCATAGTCATTAGAGGAGCGTAAGGCATGGGTAGGGCGGTAGACAGAGATGAGGGAGGAGATATAAAGAGGGTCAGCACTGTGGAGAGCTTTGTGGGTGAGCAGGAGGACTTTATTGTATCCTGTGTTTAATAGGGAGCCAATGTAGAGACTGGCACAGGGGGGAGGCATCGATATAGCGGCTGGACAGGGAGATGAGCCTGGCTGCTGTATTGAGAATGGACTGGAGAGAGGAGAGTTTAGAGGAAGGAAGGCCGATTAGTAAGGAATTGCAGTAGTCTAGACGGGAATGAATCAGAGCGAAAATGAGAGTTTTAGCTGAATCGACAGTAAGGAAGGGACAGATTTTAGAGATGTTTTTTAGATGCAGATTACAGGAACGTGAAAGAGATTTAATATGAGGAGTGAAGGAGAGATCCGAAGCAAACATAACCCCAAGGCAGCGGGCTTGCTGAGTAGGGGTTATGGTTGCACCACAGACAGAGATGGAGATGTCAGGTGGGGGGTGGCTAGCAGAGGGAGGGAATACAAGAAGCTCAGTCTTAGCAAGGTTTAGAAAAATCAAAATATCGCATATGCGCATTTAGGCTATGTTCACACTGCGTATGAATCCGTCCGTAGTGCGAACCGTGAATATACGCACGTAGTTTTGAGGTTGATGCGTTCACTTGAAAGTAAACGATATACGCCCGCACAGTGCACACTACGTATGAGCTTACGGCTGGATTGTATACGTCGCCGTGAAAAATGAACAAGACCATTGTTTGAGGACGGAAATGTTGAAACTCACGGCTGTGGATCTCCATGCGGTCCCGTACGAAGTACTTATTTCAGCCAAATTGAACTTGATTTTTCGATCCAAAAGGTTCTGTGTGGTTTACGGGGCTGGGCGAAGATTTCCAAGTAAATGACCTGCCTCAGATCGCTTTGAAACAAGCTAGGGAAGCATAACTGTACTACGGGCGTATGTTCGCGGTTCGTACGCATCCGGCTGCATGTCTATTTTTCCTACACCCGTAGTTTCAGCCGCACATGTATGGCGGTGTACAATCTACGGACGGATTCATACGCAGTGTGAACATAGCCTCAAGGTACCAATAGAAAGAACACATTATGGCACAAAAAATGACACCTCACACAGCCCCATAGAGCAAAGGATAAAAGCGCTATAAGCCTGGGAATGGAGCGATGTTAAGAAACATATATTTGTATTTTTTACACGCCATCACATAAAATAAAAGTTATACATGTTACATATCGTTGGATTCATACCGACTTGAGGAACATATATAAACAGTCAGTTTTACCCCACTGCGAATGGGGTAATTTAATTTCACCACACATTGAATTTTTTCCTGGTTTTCCAGTGTACTTTATGAAGAAAAGTCAGCCTGTCATAACAAAGTACAATTAGTGGCGCAAAAAATAAGGGCTCATGTGGGTTTCTAGGTGAAAAAATGCAAGTGCTTTGGCCTTTTAAGCAGTGCAAAAATGCAAATTGGCCCGGTCCTCTAAGGGTTAAAAAAAAAGGCTTTGATGTCTATATAAACGGCACAGTTAAAGGGGTACTGACAAGGAAATTTTTTATCCATCAAATCAATTGGTTTTAGAAAGTTATATAAATTTGTAATTTACTTCTATTTAAAAAAAAAATCTCCAGTCTTCCAGTACTTATCCGTTTCCTTTTAAATTAATGAGTGTCAGGAAGTAAAATAGATGTGTAATTTACATGTCAGGAACTGTACAGAGCAGGGGAGGTTTTCTATAAAGATTTGCTACTGCTCTGTGCAGTTCCTGTGACGGACAAAGGTGGCAGCAAAAAGCAGACTGGACTGGTACTGTTATACTTCACTTAAAACTGATAGTAATAATCTAAAAAAATAAATAAATAAGTTAACCTAATGCAATGGAAAGTCTGAACTGACAAGTCTGATCTGACAAGTCTGAACTGAGTTTTGTGCGAAAAATCGAGAAAAATTTGTTTTGTATTTCTCATAGTTTAAGTTGCATAACTTGACAAGATAAATGAGAAAAGAGGATTGTGTTTTCTATATATGTATTTTGGACATTTAAGGGTAGACCCAAAGAAGTCTGTATCAATTGCAGATACCGACAAATGTTGCAAAGTCTTGTGCAAGTTAAGCTGTTCCAGAATGTTTTGTGACTTTTTGACAGGGTGGCCAGGGGTGCAGCATGGTGTGGAGGAAGCGTGCTCTTTCCCTAATCCAAATGTAGCCCAATTTACACCTTGTACATAGGCATAATTGTAGGTGAAATCTACAGCAGTTCCAAGCTGGTGTAGATTTCTGTAAGGGCACATAGGTAGCCAGATTTATGGAGAGGACAGTGACATGCACTGGTGGGGGTGGGATACACCCGTCTTAATATTTTTCCCTCTAAGGGTCCAGTCACATGTACAAATATGAAGCTTCTAATTTAATGATGTGTTCAGTCATATAGTTACATTGATATCTGCAGCTTTGAATTTGCAACATCTAAT
Organism: Dendropsophus ebraccatus; assembly: GCF_027789765.1. Lineage (NCBI taxonomy): Eukaryota > Metazoa > Chordata > Amphibia > Anura > Hylidae > Dendropsophus > Dendropsophus ebraccatus. The sequence goes on along the minus strand of NC_091455.1, from coordinate 146,085,473 downwards.
CTGCTGCAGACTCTGTATGTTTGAATTGGCCCTTAGGCTCCATTCACTCTCCTGTAGCATTGTCCACAGCCTAAGACTGCAGCTACGGACAGCACTACGGATTGCACCCCCGGCCGTCAGCAGTTGCACGGACCCCTTTATTCACTATAAGAGATCTGTGCAATAAAGTTATGGCTTACAAGTAGTCTTTGAGGCACAGATCTCGACCCTAACACACATCTGTAATATGTACATATGTGTGTTTTGGACCATAGAAATTAACGGGTCTGCATCTGTCCCCATTTGTGGGTCCACCAATATGGACAGAATTAACCGATGTGTGAAAGGGACCACTTTTTGCCCCATTGACATCTGATTTCTTAATTGTGTCATCTGTGTCTTTCAGTTCTAAGAAATTGTTGGCATTTCCTGTCTGCAAAACAATCTAGATTAATGTACATTGTATATTTGTATAAAGTTCTGCCTTTTTCATGTCATTATAGAATCAAGAAGTAACCTGCAAGAGAGAAAAATGCCCGGTGGTATCAAAGGATTGCGCTTTGGTCATAAAGCAGAGAGGAGCTTGCTGTGAACGTTGTAAAGGTGCAGTTTTTTTTTTTATTATTCATTTTATTGAATAAATAATTTGTAATTTAGAATCTTGTATAATACCGGGCTTCTCAAGAGAGTTCCACCTGCTAAACATTATATCTTAGCCGACAATTATAAATCATCCTTAGCGCAGTTTATTGTTAAATCCCTATTCTAATAAAGTGGTTTGATGCACTGGGGGATGGACTACCACCCGCAGGTGCACTAATCCCCCCAGCTGGCCTGTCCCTTCTAATGAATAGCAGCAGAGCGGGCAAGCAGGGATGGATTGGTGCAATGGCTATGGTAGTATATAAGCAAAGGGATTTAACTACAAACTACATGAAAACTCACCTTTATCCTCAGCACCCCAAGTGCTATAGAGAGACACAGCAAGTTAGATGTGTGTAACCTGCTGTTAGCTTACTTTCTAAATATCTTAAAGGGAAACTATATCTTAGGAAAGCCAGGAACAATATGTAATTTTTTGGGTAAAAAAAAGCTGCATCCAGATGTTAGCTGAAAGTCAATAGGGAAATATAAAACACTCCTACAATGCCTTTTTGTGTTGTTTTTGTCCCATAAAACTCTTTTTTTCCTTCTTAAATGTGTAAATGTGTGTGTTTATTTTTGGTGTTTTTTTCACATTCTTCATGAGAAATTCTTGAATCCTAGAGTCACATGATTTGTAACAGGAAAAGTACAACAGAAAGAAATGCAACAAATGATGTTCTAGTACATTGGATAAGATTTATTGCAACTAATTCTTAGACAGTGTAAACTAAAACAAGACAGTCTAAGTATGCGCCAGATTTAGCAATGTGTATCAGGCTGTTTGATAAATCTGTCACATTCTAGTCTACTAGTCTAGACCAACTATAAGCTTAGGTCCAATTGGTGCACCTTAAGCTATGCCACCTTTTACTGATGCTACACCCGTTTTGCAGGGGGCGCACTCCTTTTGTTGTTTGTTGGAGAAAAATATCCCTAAAGTCTGTTAAATTAATCTTCCCCATAACACAGAGAAAAAAAACTAAAAACTAAATCAAATCATATAATAAGGCCTAATATACATATATACGGTGATCCGGCGGCATTTCCCTGCAGTTCAGTAGAAAAGTGCTGGAGGGAAACGCATCTCTGAACTGATCCCATTGTTTTCAATAAGACAGTTCGAATGATGCATTCTCACAATACTGCCACCGGACCGTCGGACAGACCGCACCTCAGAACGCTGCTTGCAGTGTTCTGACTTGCGGCCAGCTAAGCTATCCGGCACTGCATCCATTAAAGTCAATGGAGTGCCGGAGGCATCACTGGGTATAGACGGCAGCATTATGCCTTGTCCAGCTTTTGCCTCCGGCACTTCAAGGAGAGACGATGTCCCCAACAATATATGTAGTCATTAGCCCCCCCATTAACCCTTGTGACCCCGGCCCTGCAGCAGAGTGCCCCCTGGCAGGAAGGGGTTGCTCACTGGATCCTCTATACATGTGGAGCTCCCTATAGGAGATGTCCCCATGTCCTGCTGCCCACAGTAGAGTGCTCTTATGTTAGTTGTCCCCCCTATAGTAGTTCACCTGTTCTGGTGCTGCCTTCTATAGTAGCTGACCCTAGAGTAGATAGCCTGTATAGAGTCTATATCTGTTTCCGTAAAACTTTGGTTTGTATCTTGTCCACTTAAAATCCATAGGTAGAACAACAAGGTGCAGCATGGCCGAATAAGATTGCAATACAGCACTAGAAACAGGTTGGCTAAGGCCAATTGGGTCATGCAGCATCTTGTTGTTCTACCTATTTTATCTAGACAAAAAAAAGTTTTACTATTGCTACGTTGGAATTGTGCAATTTGTGTGTTTTTTTTCCCAAGCTGAAATCAGCCACAAAAAGAGTGTGTAAAGGAGACCTTAAAGGTAATATGTAATAACATCAAAGGCGGTTGGTACACTACAGCCAGGATCCAACGGCAGTGAAGATCATCTGGCTGGTATTGCAGTACCTGATGATTTTCTCTGACACCGGCTATTCCTCTCACAATGGCCGGTGTCTTTCTACATGAAAACATGGCCTTAAGGTGTATGGGGACCTTCTGATGATGTCAGTAGAGATATCGTTCGGGTGCGATGAATATTAAGTGCCCCACCCCTTTTGTTCTCTGAGGGATAAGCCACCTCCAGAACAGTAATGTTCTAGGTGCTAGATCCTGAGTATAAAAAGTAGTAACCATTCCTTGCGTATAATGATTGTTACTTCTGCAGTATAAATTATCTTTATTTTTTCTGGGAAATAGAAAAGTAATATTATATTGGTAAAGTGGCTTGGAGAGAAGTCTCTGATGCCACTGATACCTAGATGGTGACAAGGAGATATAAGGTGATGTAAAACATATAATTATATGTGTCATCATTATATACTATGTATATCATATTATCATAAGAACATCAGCCTATGTTTTGTAAAGTCTCTCTGCTAAATATTAAGTGCTGTTTTCTTTTGGTCTCTGGGAGCTCTTAATAGATCCCCTCAGTTGTTGCATTAGCTTAAAATATTGCATTGTGTGTGGCCAGCTGAGGCCTTTGTATGCACTGAGTGACTGGTTGGGTACAGTCCAAGAGAGGAAAATAAAACACATAGGGATATGGTTGGTGGAATTTATCAGCTGTGAGTATAGTCAGGAAGATTGTGCATAGTTTACTGTAGTTTCAGCACATATAAGAATTAGGCGCGTAATATATTCTTTTAATCATACAGATACTGTATACAGTGGTACCTCGGTTTAACCTCTTAACGACGCAGGACGAGTATACTTGTCCAAAGGGGCATTAAGGGTAAACAGAAAGGACTTCCAGCGCAAGCCCACTCTGCAGCCCGCGGTTCCTGGTTGCTATGTGCAGCTGGGGACCGCATGTATTAGCCGGTGCGTCCGATCACCGCTCCAAGCTAATTAACTATTTAAATGCAGCTGTCAAAGCTGACAGCTGCATTTAAATAGCCTGACCTCCCTGTCCCTGGTGTCTAGTGGGGGGGATCTCCCCCCCCCCCTTAATGCGATTGCGGAGGGGAGATCCCTTCTGCTGAGTTGGCCAGGGCTCAGCGTTGTAATGACGCTGATCCCGGCTTGGCAATCAGTGTATCTGATCTGCTGCAGACCAGAATAGTAGAGCAACGATCTGATGGATCAGTGCTCTATTATATACACAGCATTGATCACAATGGGAGATCAGTGCTGTGTATATAGAAGTCCCCAGGGAACCTCTAATTAATGTATGTGAAACAAAAATACAGTTTTTTTTATTAATTAAAAAAAATCCCCTCCCCTAATAAAAGTTTAAATCACCCCCTTTTTCCCATTTTATAAATAAAAATAAATAAAAAATTAACATTTACACAAACAAGATACCGAAAGACAGAACAGATCATGGCACAAAAAATGACACCTCACACAGCCCCATAGAGCAAACAATAAAACCGTTATAAGGATGAAAATTTTAAACACATTTAGTTTTTCTTTAAAGGTTTTAATTTTTTAAAAGCCATTAAATAAAGTAAAGGTTATACAAGCTACAAATCATTTTAATCGTACTGACTTGAGGAATATAGATAGCATGCCAGTTTTACCGTAGGGTGAATAGCGTAAACATGAAACCCCTCAAAATTTCACAGCACATATAATTTTTTTTCTGGTTTTGCAGCATATTTTATGCAACAATTAAGTCTTTAATTGCAAAGTATAATTGGTGGCACAAAAAATAAGGGCTCATGTGGGTCTGTAGGGAAAAATATGCAAGCGCAGTGGCCTTTTAAACACGAGGAGGAATAAACGAAAGCACAAAAAGGAAAACTCACCCCGTCCTTAAAGGATTAAGAGTAACTTGGATTGAGAGTGATTTGCAAGAAGAGCTCACAGTTTTTCAAAAGCCTTGCTTTGCTTTAAGAGCTCCCTGTACTGGGTGGGAGGGGGTGTGGGGGAGGGGCATGGCCTGCACAGGGTAGTCTACAGCACTGTGCTCTGACCCAGGAAGTCTTTCAAATCATAGCAGATCCACTTCAGACTGGGGATGGCATCCGGGGACGGGACTGTGGAGGTAATCTCTTCATAGTTGTAACCCCTATCTCCCAGTACAGAGACACGTATGCCCTGCTCAATCCTTCATGCTCCCTGCAGTCTCTGTCAGCCCTCTGTCAGCTATACACACTGCTATAATGTGCCTGCACTCAACTCAGCTATACACACTGCTGCTATAATGTGCCTGCACTTACACTCAGCTATGCACACTGCTGCTATAATGTGCCTGCACTCACACTCAGCCATTCACACTGCTGTGTAGAAAAAATTCTGTCACTGTCTTTCTGCACAGCTTTGTGATTCTCAGTTCCTGATTGGTCCATGCTGAACACACACCCCTTCCCCATTGCTATCATGTGACCACACAGACATCTGACAGCAGTCCTGCTTATCTATTCTAGCCTGTTGAACTATGCTACTGCATTATGGGGATCTGCAGTTCCACTCTGTATCTACAAACTGCTGCAGTTTTTTCAGGTTTATGCACTCTCTATACATTATACTCATTCATTGAAATAGTGGGATAAAATAGTTTTGGCTTAACACTCTCAGCGAAGGCAGTGTAAGAATAATTTAAAGATTTCAATGCCTTTATGTTACAGAGTAATATAATTTACAGGTACCTGAAATCAGGACCTTCAAGAGTCCAAGAGACATTGAATTGTGATGAAATAATCCAAGTTCCTTTGGCATCGTCTTCTGTTTTTTGTGTTGGCCCATTCAGATCTGTCTCTAAGGATGAATTTATCAAATGTTATATAAACCATTTGTGGCAGATGTTTCTTCACACAGTTTACTTCTCATGTCAAGCGTAATTGTTAAATGTAAAAAAGAAGAGGAAGGGAAGGGTATCTTAGTAGCAAATATCTATGGATAAGGCTACAATGCTGTATACATTCAGCTTGTGGTTTAGTCTGCTTTGTGCTTATGAGATGACTCATCTCTGAAATATACATCATACTCAATGTGGTTCTTTTTTTAGTTTATCTGATTATCTCTAGATTTTAACCCCTTGTTTTGTATGTAGTTTTTTTGTGTTCTATTCAGGTATGTAGTTTTTTAATGGGGCCAGACCAGTAACACTACGTGGAATATGGTGAAAAATAAAAGCACTGCTTTCATGACCAACTGTGTCTACTTGAAGAAAATCATTATCTTTCAAATGGTTGTCTATTTTTTTAAACAGAAATTCTGATTTAATGAAAGTACACCAAGAAAAACATGGGTATATTATTCAGTTAAAATAAATCAGATTATATTCATACAAATTAAAAAGAGACCTCATAGAAAAAATGGCATCATTCAGGCATAAGAAAAGATATTGGTTGCATTTAACCATAACTAGTGTGTAATATTGTCTATAAGTTGGAATAGCTCGCTTTACATTACTTTTAAGCATTGAACATATTTGGTGCAATCTATAGTGCAGTCCTTGTAATCAATGACTGCACTACAGATTGCTCCAAATATGTTCAATGCTCAAAAGTAATATAAAGCGAGCTATTCCAACTTATAGACAATATTACACACTAGTAATTGACTCACAGCAAACCAGACTATACCCTTGGTCATAAGTATAGATTGTTTGTGGTAACAATTAGTAACAATACATGTAAGCAATAAATGGACCAGCCCTCTTAGTAACCCATAGTACAAGTAAATATCCCAATATACCCATGGTAAATGTAAAGATGCCACCAGACCCCAATGCGCCTTTCTTGTGTAAATGCTTCCTCAGGAGCTGTACTCTTGTCTGTCCACTACTGCCTTTCGGTTTCAAGCCTGTTACCTCATAGACAGCATATCCTCCTCTCCCTTGAGGAATCTATAAATATAGAGGCAATGAGTCTGCATTGGGAGTCTGAGAGTGCAATATAGGATGAGCATTATAGGCATAGTGCAAAGTTTGTGTACAATCAGCCTTTCAGTCTTGTAACGTTCGATAAGTAGGAACCATGTCATGCTTCCTTTCCTATGTTATGGTATGATTTAAAAATGGAGCACCTGCTGGTGGCTTCTCCAAATGTTTACAGCTTATACAGTTATACATCAGGATATTATCTCAAAGTTCACCTTTATCTCATCATCCCTACTCCATGATCGCCTCTGTAGCCCACTCTAAGCTTGTTTTCCTCTGTTTAGATGTTAGTACTGGATTTCATTTGCTTTTTTCTTTGTGTAAATCCAAGTCTATTCCATCGATTTCCTTCAGTTTTGTCATAAACATTGACTCCTGTTTACATCCATTTGCTTTGCATATTGTTTTGAGTTTCTGTTCCGACATTTCGATGTCTTCATTGGTCTTCCCATATGTTTTTTTTTATAATCTCTCCATTTTGTTAATACTTACAACAAGGTTTATTGGCATATGCAATGGAAAAGGGGGTGCCGGGGCAGCAACGCTAAAAGGAGACATCCTGAACACTTCCAGAACTGGGTTTAAAAACTTGTCTTCAGTTATGTATGGATGTATGAATTATTTATGGATTTACACCTTATAATATAAAGCAAACAAATCAAGAATAGGAATAAAGTAATAAATCAAATATATAACCACAAGCATATATTTGTTTTGTGTCAAGTTTCAGACATTATTCGTGAAATTATTGGTAAGGGTATTAAAATGATACTTTTTTAAACACTATGTAAAATTAATTCATGAAAACAGAACATTTCAACCCTTCATTTCCATACATGGCTTTCATTTCTGAAAAACTATGTTTGCTATTTCAAGGCATTTTAATTTAAAAATGGCAACGGCATGACATATAGAGGCTGTGGTTTGTAAACTAAGGAAAAGAAACATGAAACACAGTGATCTCTGCTTAAGCATTATGTCTCAGATGTTTTACATTGTACTGGTTTAATGGATAATATTTTCCGCTAGCGTTCTGTAGTGATCCTGACCTCACAGAGTAGTAAATAATAACCTCAGCTGAGGTTGCATTTTCATAAATCTATTTGCAAACCTCTGTCTTCTATCAAATCTAAAAACCCAGATCCAGTTCTAGAAATGTCTTTTAGGCCAATGTGGATATTGACTATCTTAAGCTTTGTGGACCTAAAGATTTTTGTCGAACTTTTACCACAACAGACATATATACAATGTTAAGTGATGAGACTTGTTTTTTTTCAACTACAGTTTGCTATAACTTAAATCCTTTTTGTGGCAGTTTTTTTCCACATAAAAGAAACAGTAAAATCTAAAAATGAATGATGAAAGTAAACAGCCCACTGTGTATTGTAGCTTCTGAGACAAACAGTATTGGAGAAATCCTGCAGAAAACACTGGGGGATATTTCCTCACGATCTCTTCTCTTGTTACAGTGCAGAAGCCTGAGGAGGTGAAGCCTAGTATTCTTTCTCTCCTATTGCAGACAAACTAGGGGAGAGCTCCTGCTGCATATAGTTGCCTTGCAGACAGAAAGAGGTTTGCTGGGACATAAAGGGAAATACTGTTGATCTCAATAGTTGACATCTAAAGAGCCTAATGTTGCAATATGAAACAGTAATTGATACTGAGAGAGGAAATTCTGGGATTTTTCTTATTTTGTGAATGTTCTATTAGTGAAAGGGGATAAACTGCACAGGCTTTTTTTTAGGAATCCTCAACAACCATGAGCTTATGAGCCCCATATCAGACAGGTTCTGATGTGACTGGCTCTGTACGGGTATAGTGAAATACATTAGCACTACATAAATGATATAATGTGATAACATATGCTGGACTACACTGTATGCATCTGTTTATTTCTAAGATTGTAGTGTTTTGTAGTATTAGCACAGAGTAATGTTCTTCTGTGTCCACTCTTCATACTTTCATGAATCTTGGCTGATTGTTGCTGCCACACAGGGACTGACCTGGCTGTATCAGTGTACGTGTCCTGCTCATCTGAATAGATCCCACAGACTGGGAAAGCATAACTGAGTTATATTTCATTATTCAAAATATTAATTGTGTTTTCACTGATCCTTCTTTTTTTTTTTTAACTATTTTTCTAATTTATTTTTAAAAGGTTGTAGTCTTCATGGTCAACTTTACAATAGCTCCATGAAATGGCAAGATCCTGAACATCCCTGCACTACCAATCAGTGTCAGGTAACATTTTTGGCAATCATATTTATGGTATATATAATAAAACAATGTAAAGTGCATGGATGTACAATATGAAATTGTGGATATATTCAGTAGCAAGGATTTAATATTGTGGTTATATTCAGTAAATGTGGTAGTGTAAAGTAAGGAAGAGAAAGGATGCTCCTTCCATAGTTAGGCCTAAACTCAGGATTCCTTCTGAATAGCTTTTGCTGGGAGCCAACCAGTTATATCATACCTCTTAGGGAAAACAACTTGGGGCTAGTGCAACAATGTGGGTTAATGTGAAGTCTAGGAGCCCTTGGGGCCCCAGTATTTTAACCTTCAGGGGGTCATACACCTTTAATAACTGTTTCCTGAATAATTGTACGGCCAACAGTAATTTCTCCCATCCACCCCATACTCAGGGACTCATGGCACCGCATAGCATTCCTGTTTTCCCTATGGGGAGGGGAAGGGTAAGCAGCAGCCAGAGCTGCTCTAGTGGCAGCTAATCTCTTTGAAAACAAAGGGGTAAGGCAGGGATCTACAATGACATAATTTGTCGGTGGAGTGTTGGGAAAGCCCCATAAATAAATAAAAATAAAAAATATATGGGGACATTCTTTCTCCTTAGCAAAATGTACACTCTTTGTGTTACCACATTTATTGGAAAGTTAAACTATGAGAACATTTTTCTGGCTTTATCGTGCTTTCCTGTTAAAGTACCTTTAAGGCAATACAGTTGATTAATTTGCTTGGTTTGAAAATGAATAGACTTCTATAGGTGCTATAGTTGCTGATTAGCTCGTTTTGTTACTATTCGTCAAGTAGCTAGCAATCCAGGAAATGGTCATTTCAAGGCACATCAAGATTGGAATTGCAGATAAAACTTTTATACCTTGTATCTCTTTTTTAAGCTGTCTGCTGCTTGAGGCTATTTATTATTTACTATTCTATATTCAGTGTCTGCCCAAACCACCTCCGTCTTTCAGGTATATAGACATGCTAATTGCCCCTTACTGCTGATAAAGGTTACTCTGTATTTTTTCTGGTCAAAGCATCCATAAAAGCTGCATGCTAAAGGATACATACACATTTAGTTACCTTAAAGCAGTCATCTCTTTGTACCTGAGAACTTTACACTTCCCCCAACTCGAGCTCAACAGCAAATCAGCAACTCTACTACTCCTTACTGATTCTTAGTTGCTTTAAAGGAATATGTTTGGCATTTAGGGTACTCATTTACTTTATTTATTGGGGGGGGGGGGGCTTGTCGGTGGGATCAATGACAGAATTGTTGTTTTTTTCTAATTATAGCACTAAAAAAAGTAGCCACGCTGCAGCTATCCAGTAAAATACTGCCTTTCTATTCACAGGAAGGAGTCATCACAGAATCTCAAGTGCAATGTCTAGTTCACTGCAAGAACCCAGTAAAGATGCCAGGGTTATGCTGTCCTACATGTCCAGGTAATTCGGAAAATAACTAGTAAAATGTGTTATGAAATCAGGTTCAAGCAGAACTCCTATATCATGGACTTGACCTAGGTCAGTACAGTTTTGCCAGAGCAGGACTCACAGGGGGTCCAGTGCAGAGTAGATAAGTGCAGATCAGTCAGCAGGGTCCTGGCTGCGACACACAACCAGAGCCCTGTTGTAGCTGTCGGGCATGGAAAGCAGTCCGTACCCAGCAGCTTAACATTTTACATGATGTGGTCTTAAGAGAGAATGACAGGGAGATAGAGAGCTTCCTCTGTCATTCTCCAACGATCCAAGAACTTAACCCTTCACATTCTGTGCAGTAGTCATAGAATATGTAAGGGGAGCAAAGACCAGTAAGTTGAATTTACACATCCAAACAGATGAAAGAGTCCAGCGTTCAGTCAAGACAGTGTTCAGACTTTTATTGTAGACACCCCACTTCGTGAAAACATGATCAGCATGCCCCCAACAAGGAATACGCCAACACGTTTCAACCGCATAACACGGTCTTAAGAGGTATAGAGCTTAGATGTGTACAGGATAATTACCCTGCAAAGTGTATGCCAAACTTTTTGTGGTGTTTCGACAAACATTATCCAAAACCATCAATTTTTAATGGGAGCAGATGACCATGTAACGTGTAAAGTGGCTTTCTGACTCTCTCCCAATGGCATGTGTCAGGGGAAATCAAGATCAGACATTGGATTTTATATATATACAATCCATTTGTTCTCAATCGTATACATATATGAGCTTGACAATTGATTTCTCCTTTCTCTCCTGCAGAGCTTAGGGCTCTAGTTCATGGAGCGATAGAATCAGATTATGCAGATTATCGCTCCGTGTAGTAAAAACAACAATCAGCCAAAGAGCCAATAATCAGCTGAATGTTGTTGTTTAAACTTGCTTAAAAATCATCTGCATGTAGTGGTGCGCGGTAAAAATAATAAAATACTTAATAATTTATGCTTACCTATTCTACCCTGTTTTCCTGCAACCTTTTGCCATATTTCCTGCTCAAGCTCCTCAGTGACAGGCCGCTTAGCCAATCATGTTTTCTGGTCCACTGAAGAGTTTAGACCAGAAGCGCCAGTGGTGAGCAGGGATCATGGGTGAAAGGCAAGCAGGACAACAGGGAAGAATAGGTGAGGATCACTAACAATTTATATATATATATATATATATATATATATATATATATATATATATATATTCTGCATGAAAATTGAGCCATGTGCAGCCTCGGTAAGCGAGTGCTGATCTAGAGGGGCCGAGTCATGTACAACGGCCCTTAGAGTATATGTGTATAAGTCTTTCAGGCGAAATAGTTTGCCTAGTAGCTATCTATTGTATAAAAGTTAGATTTACATTTAGATGAACTTTTTTGTAGACTCCTATTAGATAAGATTGTTCTTGTAGGTCAATTATTGTTACAACCTTTCTTGGTTTATTAGAAAACTGCATCCTTATAATGACATGGGACTACCCAACCACTTAAGATAGACAGAGACATATAATTTGCATGTACAGATTACTACTTTTGTCCCAAAGATCTTTTAATTGTATGATGTTCCTAAGGAAGTGGAGATAACATGTAACAATGATCAAAAGATGTCTTGTGTACTGTGGAAGCTTTCACTTTCCTAACCACTTCCTCTGTCTGTTTCAGGTTGTGTATATGAAGGCCGACACTATAAAGAAGGAGATGAATTTCAACCAGAAGGGAACAAATGTCTCAAGTGCTCCTGCATTGTAAGTTGTGGTCGTAAATACATTTAATGTATTTCTAATTTATAGCAGAGGGAATGGCTACTACAATACAAATAACTGCACTTAAAAAAAGCATGAAAAATAGCCAAATAACTGAACCCTAATATTACATTTTCCTTTAGAAAAAATGCCTTTTTAATTTTAGCATATTACTGAATATTTCAACTAGTCTAAACTGATTGAAGGTTCTACAATCATGGGTAAAAGTTTAGAGAAAGACACAAATATTATATTTTCACATGATCTGCTGCCCTCTGGTTTTTATGTGTGTTTGTCAGATGTTTTTATCACATACAGAAATGTAATTGCAATCATATTATGAGTAACAAAAGCTTATATTGACAGTTAGAATGAGTTAATGCAGCAAGTCAATATTTGCAGTGTTGACCCTTCTTCAGGACCTCTGCCAAACACTGACTGATAGCAGTCCATTCTTGCACAATCAATGCTTGCATTTTGTCATAATTTCTTAGTTTTTGTTTGTCCACCCGTCTCTTGATGATTGACCACAAGTTCTCAATGGGATTAGGATCTGGAGAGTTTCCAGGCCATGGACCCAAAATCTCTATGTTTTGCTTCCTGAGCCATTTAGCTATCACCTTTGCTTTATGGCAAGGTGCTCCATCATGCTGGAAAAGGCATTGTTGATTGCCAAACTGCTCTTGGACGGTTGGGAGAAGTTGCTCTTGGAGGACATTCTGGTACCATTCTTTATTCATGGCTGTGTTTTTAGGCAAGACTGTGAGAGAGCCGATTCCCTTGGCTGAGAAGCAACCCCACACATAAATGGTTTCAGGATACTTTACAGTTGGCATGAGACAAGACTGGTGGTAGCGCTCACCTTGTCTTCTCTGAATAAGCAGTTTTCCAGATGTCCCAAACAATCAGAAAGGGGATTCATCAGAGAAAATGACTTTACCCCAGTCCTCAGCAGTCCACTCCCTGTAACTTTTGCAGAATATCAGTCTGTCCCTGATGTTTTTCTGGAGAGAAGTGGAATCTTTGATGCCCTCCTTGAGACCAGACCTTGCTCCAAGAGTCTCCGCCTCCCAGTGCATGCAGATGCACTCACACCTGCCTGCTGCCATTCCTGAGCAAGCTCTGCACTGCTGGTAGCCCGATCCCGCAGCTGTAACACTTTTAAGAGATGGTCCTGGCGCTTGCTGGTCTTTCTTGGGCACCCTGGAGCCTTATTGGCAACAATGGAACCTCTCTCCTTGAAGTTCTTTCTAGCTGCGATACTCTTCCCTATTAGGCCATTTTTGTGCAGTGCAATGATGACTGTACGTGTTTCTTTAGAGATAACCATGGTTAACAGAAGAGAAACAATGATGCCAAGCACCAGCCTCCTTTAACCCCTTAACGACCGCGGGCGTATATTTACGCCCTGCGGTCGGTAAGGACGTTCAGAGCGGGGCCGCGCGGCGGCCGCGTCTGAACCGCGGCGGTCCCGGCTGCCGCTTGTAGCCCGGGACCGCAGGTATTAGCGGGCACGGTCCGATCGCCGTGCCCGCTAATACAGTAATCGGATGCAGCTGTCAAAGTTGACAGCTGCATCCGATTACCGTTTGCAGCGTCATCCCTGGTGTCTAGTGGGGAGATCGCTCCTCCGGGACGGAGGAGCGATCTCCGTTACTGAAGCCGGCCGGGGACCGCTCCAAGATGGCGCCGTCCCCGGCACGGCACTCGTTTACTTCCGGCTGCAGCAGGAAATTGCGCATTTTTGGTCGCATCAAATCCAGAAAAATGTTAATAAAAAGCAATCAAAAAGTCGTATATGCGCAATCAAGGTACCGATAGAAAGAACATGTCATGGCGCAAAAAATGACACCTGACACAAAGGATAAAAGCGCTATAAGCCTGGGAATGGAGCGATTTTAAGGAACGTATATTTGTAAACAATGGTTTTAATTTTTTACAGGCCATCAGATACAAGAAAAGTTATACATGTTACATATCGTAACGACTTGTGGAACATATATAACAAGTCAGTTTTACCCCAGGGCGAACGGTGTAAAACACATATCCACTAAAAACACAAAATGTTTTTTTTTTTTTTTCAATTTCACCACACATTGAATTTTTTCCTGCTTTTGCAGTGTACTTTATGCAAAAATTCAGCCTGTCATTGCAAAGTACAATTAGTGGCGCAAAAAATAAGGGCTTATGTGGGTTTCTAGGTGAAAAAATGCAACTGCTATGGCCTTTTATGCACAAGGAGGAAAAAACAAAATCGCAAAAATCAAAATTGCCCCGGTCCTTAAAGGGTTAAAGTGTCCAGTGGTGTCATTCTTACTTATTCATGACAAATTGATCTCCAGCCCTGTCCTCATCAACACCCACACCTGTGTTAATGGAGCAATCACTGAACCGATGTTAGCTGGTCCTTTTAAGGCAGGGCTGCAATGATGTTGAAATGTGTTTTGGGGGATAAAGTTAACTTTCTAGGTAAATATTGACTTTGCAAGTAATTGCTGTTAAGCTGATCACTCTTTATAACATTCTGGAGTATATGCAAATTGCCATTTTAAAAACTGAAGCAGAAGACTTTGTAAAAATTAATATTTGTATAATTTTCAAAACTTTTGGCCATGACTGTATATAGAAATAAATAAAGTTTTAATCTAAAAGTGCAAATCATATGGTGTGCTCATAGTGGGATGATCTCTCTATAAGCCTATACTCTAACTGTAGCCACTGTATGTAATACAAAGCAATGTGCCCTGCTTATGTATGAGGGTAGAAAAAGAATTTATAACAGTTCTGTTGAATATTTCTTTTTTTCCAGCCATATATTAACTTATTTCATTGGACGTGACAAGAAGCATTACAAATGCCTATTTACCATAAACGTGACATGAAATTATTCACGTTTCTCAAGACATAAAAAAAAAGCAGCCGAACAGATGAATGTGTTTCTAGGAATAGCCTCTTATCTCATACAAGACATATCGTGTAGACATGAAAAGGGAAAAAAACTGCAGCTCCTTGGTATCACAATAATTTACATGGGCTGCTGACAAGGCTTTCACTGGAAAATACTATATGCAGACAATCTTGCATTACATAAACTTCATGAATCTTTTATTAGGATTTGCACTTTATATAGTACACACATTCCCATTCCCTGTATTATTCTTACATCTGTTGCTATGACTGCAGAATAGTTCTTACATCTTTCCTGCTTTTATCTCCTCACATATTCAGCATCCTAGATTTATCCAGTAATCCATTTACATATCAATTTGTTACAATATAGTATAATAACATTTGCACACATGGGACTGTCGTGTGGTGATATATAAGTAATAATTTAATGAGTTGGGAATATTCCTTTAAATGGTGCCTGTGGGTGCTACCATTTGCTCAGTGCTGGAAGTATGATCTCCCTCAGCCAAGCTGCTCAGACAGATATGTTGCTTAGCATACTGTCCAGAGGTGAACATAGAGGAAAGTCCCTTTAAAAGAACAATATGTGAGCCCTTAACTCCTGTTAAGCATGATGTTATTAGGAAACCTATCAGTGTCTCTAATCACTATTTGAAATCTGGCATTATGAGGCGTGCGGCCGCCAGTGTCTACGAGTGGGTGCGAACTGCGGAATTCGCACTGGGATTCCATAGTGTGCACATACCCTTTGGGTCTAGTTTTGCAGGTCAGTTCCATTGAAGTTAAAAAAGCTGAATTGTAATACCTGCAAGAAAGTAGCTGTGTTTCAATATTAAACTTTCCTTTACAATCAATGGGCTATCCTTATGGTGCATGGACAGGCCAGCTCCTCCAGGGGGGAAAAATGGGGAACTGTCATTTCTACATAAAAGTTAATGGCAAATGTAAATGGGTTTTCTAAACCAGACAACCTTTCTAACATAAAAATGTAGGGTATTTACTAAGAAAAGCACACCACTTTCCAGATGTGTGCCAGGGTAATAATGCCCCCAATATGCCATTTTCCCTATGCTGTTTTTATGCCTTAACCACTTTTTTTGTTACTCAATTTAGAAATTTTGCTACCTTTGTCATGGACCTCTGCCATGCTCCGGCACAAATAAAACAAAAATATTAGAACTGTGCAATTTTTCGAGGGGTTCTATCAAATCATCTGGTGACAGCAAGTTATAAAGATTTGTAGAATACTTCTATTTTAAAAGTCCTCCAGTACTTATTAGCTGGTGGATTTCCTGCAGGAAGTAGTGTATTCTTTCCAGTCTGACACAGTGCTCTCTGCTAAAATCTCTGTCTGTGTCAGGGACTGAGCAGGAGAGGGTTTCTATGCAGATTTGCTACTCCTCTGGACAGTTCCTGACTGACAGAAGGGGCAGCAGAGAGCACCATGTCAGAATGGAAACAATACACTAAGTCAGAATGGAAAAAGTACCCCTTTAACCAGTGCAGACATATATGGACAGTCTTTAAAGGGGTATTCCTATCTCAACTAAAATAGTTTTTGTTACCATAATATGTTTTGCAATTACATCAATTTAGCAAACTAGCCTCCTTTTCCTGGTATGCTGCTCTTTCTTTCCCATTGTTGACAGCTCATTGTCTAGGTTACTGACCACCACTAAAAGCAGTGGTCTAGCTGGTCTTTATAGTTTCATAATATACATATTTATATATATATATATATATATATATATATATATATATATATATATATCATACAGTATATATACACTATTTGAAGGATGGTGCCTTCTAGCAGTCTCAGAAATCTATAACAGTTCTGGAGCTGGTATTAATTTTCTCCATTTTTTACACCAGGCCACACACTTATTGATCAGTGTAAACACACCCTAAGGGCCTATTTACACTGAGGAAAAGTGGTGGAATTTTAAGCGGAGCCTACACCACATTCTTTTGGCAAAGAAGGGAGGCGCACGAAAAATCCCATTGAATCAATGGGACAGGCGGAATTTTAAGCAATGTATGTGGAGCTGTCTCCACTTGTAATTCCGCAACGTTTGCTAAGCACAAAAGGGCCCTATGGCTGCTTTAACACAGCATTTCTAGTGTAGCCATGTTTATTTTTGAGAAAAAGTCAGGAATGGACTTATATATCCCATTTTTGCTGGACATTTTTTCTGGTTTTGGCTCTGAAAATTGCATCAGAAACTGTTGTGGCATTATTCCAAATAGCATTGTGTGTGTGTGTGTGTGTGTGTGTGTGTGTGTGTGTGTGTGTGTGTGCGTGTATGTATGTGTGTGTGTGTGTGTGTGTGTGTGTAACCACCCTTAAATTGTGTTTACTGTCAAGTCCTAGCTTTCTTCCACTACACAAAAAGTTGGAACAAATGTTGACCATAAAGAAACATTGAGACTGTTAGGTTTTCAGTATAATGGACTTTTTGGCACCATGTCAATATTTCCCAGTAAGCATTAGTTAAAGGATTGTATAGGGAACTGTAGTCTCTAACACAGTGATATACCAAATCATGGACAAATATTTGCAAAGAGAGTCCAGTCCAGGGCTTGGTTAAAAATTTCACACATACCCTCGAAGATGTCAAAGATAAAATAGAACAACTGTCATACCTTTTAATGCATGTTATAGTTTACTCCTTTTATGAGACAAGCAATGCAAATAGTTTGCGTTTAATTTATTACTTAGGTATAGACATGACCATGAAAACATCAGGAATTAAACATCAGATATTCCTCCAGTCAGTCTGCTTTATGTCAGGGTGTTATCTGTCAGTTGTGGTTTAAAGCTAACTAAGAGCAGTCAAGCGCTTGCATTCACCATACATGACTTACATTGCTGTGTACTTTTCTTCATAATCATATTTTTCACTAATTATTATGATTTAAAGGCATACTGTATATCAAAATGTTAAAATTATTATTGCCAGACAGATTTTTAACTTTGAAGCTCTTCCATGAGTATTGGACAAGATCTAAAATTTATCTCCAAAAACAAAAACAAACAACAAAAAAAAAAACACATACAGTTTCATGCATCTTTTATTGGCTCCCAATTAATTACTGAGGGATGCCTGGAAAAAGGGAGGAGACAGGGACCTGATGTTAGTTGTGGGGTCAGAACCTTGTTTGTTGCAGCAGTCTGGGAAACAAGAGGAATACAAGATAGATAAGTATTTGTACATATGATCTTTAGAAAGAGACATATGCCAAAAAGGCAGAAATAAACAAGGGGTACAATAGTTGCAGCTTTACTCAGGACTTGGAACCCGAGGGGACAAAAACAATTAGCAAAAAGGATACTCTTTTCATGTACTTTGGCTAATGATTATTGGTAAAGAATAGAAATTAGTAAACTTGACAAAAATGCAGGTTCACACAAACACAAACAACTGGCATTTGAATCCCGCTGTCTGAAAAAGGTGGATGGGGCCTGAGGACTGCTAGAAAACATAGATACAACCATAGGTCATAGCCATAGAGACAGTTACACCGATGTACTGATCCACCTCAGCAGCCTTCCCCTCCTAATGAATATTCATCCAGTGGTCTGCAGGGATGAGCCTTGGAGTGATGTCACTGCTGAGTTCCACCTCAACATTAACGAGAAGGGATGGGCTGGTCCTATAGTACCACCCCCAATGCACCAAACTGCCTCATTTGCATAGTGAATAAAGTAAAAACAGCGCTGAAGATCAAGGTAATAAAATTACTTTCATTCCCAGTGCCCTGTATGCTGTGGGGACATAATAACAGGTTGGAAACTTCTAACCTGCTGTTAGTTTCCCTTTAATAGGATATTTAGTATGTTTACATAATGAGTCTGTTGTGTTTCTAAAAACTCAGTTCTAAATGTCGTTAAACTTTTTGGGAACTATCATAAGGAAGAGATTATCAAGACAAACACTTAATCGGCTCGAAAGGATGGCAAAGGTTTTTAGCTAGTTTATGCTCAAACAGAAATAAAAATATTTTTACCTGCTTTTTAGATTTTTTTTCTGAGATCGTATTTTCCACTTTCTTTGTTCTTTTGAATTACCTCGATTACATAGTTAGAAGCGTCTGTTACTTCAAGAATTCCTTGTACACATGAAACCTTTTTGTTGATACAATGTCAAAAGGCTGTCAGCAGACCCAGTAGTATTTGGTTGTCAAGGACCACACATGCATTCTTCTCTACAAGATCATTGCACATTGCTAGGGTGTTGATTTTTCAACTTCAAAGGACTTAAAATATTCCAATTTTTTACTTCACTGACACAGATAATTATGCTTAAAGCAACAGTAACTGGCAAAAAGCTGCATATTATTCCCAACCTTAATGTTGGATATGTATGGGGAAATGGTTATTATCTTATTATATTTGTCTTTTATACTTTTAACAAAGTGAGGGAGATTCATGTATACAGTCACACAAATCTAGGCTGGATATGGTGGCTGAGATTATTAGTAAATGACTCTCTCTGAAACCCTACAGTACCTATATTTTAGTCCCAGTCACGTTTTAAAAAGGTGGGACTTCATAAATGTAGTTTTTTACCCAAACGTCATACTGTTTATTGTAATTTAAATTTGTAATCTTCAGTGTTATTATTTTTAGGCTGTGTTCACAACAGCCGTTGTTATAAAATAGGGGTTTTTACATAGTGTGAACATAGCCTTAAAGTTGACAGTATACAGTGTGTTACTTGTGTCACACTTTAGGTAAGAAGTACACCAACTTTTTTTTTTTTTATAAAAATTACAGTAACATGGAGCATAAAAACATAATGTGCAATAACTCTTTTCATACAAATACTTAAAGGTATAGAAGAAAAAACAGTATGTAAGTGTACAAATACAGACACTGTAGGAAAGGCAGTTTCCCATAACTTTTGGCAGTGGCCAAATCGTAGCTGTAGGTGAGAGTAGGAAGAGAAGAGAAGTCAATTCAAGTTTTAATCTACCTTTACTATAAAGATTTAGTTATTTAGTTATTTTTACCCCCCCCCATATTATATATGTAAAATAGTACACAATGAAAAAATGCAGAGTTATCCTGGAGCTCCTGGAGCCTGTTGCTAGTCTCGTGTGTAAATGAGACTACTAAAGGACAACAACCTGCATAGAAAAGTCAATCTTTTGCACTGAATCTTAAGCATCCCACTCTTAAAAGGGTCTTGTGAATAAATTAAGGGACATTTGCATTAAACATGCTCAGTCCATTGTTTCTGCTTATGTGACAATCCATTGTATTCTAAAACAAATAATGGCACCTGCAATTAAAAGTTCCCAGACATCAAAATTTGTAACACAAATGTTGGTTGTTCTCCTGTCGTTATAATGCCCTCCTTGGGGCCAAATAGTGACAGGCACCCCAGAGAGCAGTCTATAAAAGGTCTTTCTCTCAGACTATGTTATTATAAAAGATTTAGATTCTTATAACCATAAATATTTCCTTTTGAAGTAGCACGCACCAAGGAAAGCCATGACGAGAAAATGATGTCTTGACAATAGTAACCATGGAAAAGGACAAGTTAAAAGGCAGCATTTAAACTCATAACTAAGCTCCTTGAATTACAAAAAAAAGATTTTGTACTTCATTGTTTTGTGGACCATAGGCCATGGGAACTTTGGCATGCAAGGCATTCAGGGAGGTGCATGGCATCATGCAGAGAGTGAATGGTTCAATCTATTAAAGGTCTGAGACAGTCTACAAGAAGGCAACCAGTCAGTGTTTATTGACCTTTGATGAAACTTTTCTGGTGCAATAAAATAGGGATGTATGTATTGCTGAGAAAGTAAATCTCTGCTACACTAAATGTCATGTCTAATATATTTAGTAGTGTAAGCCAAAAGTTTTGATGTTGAAATTTGTTTACAGTTAACTGCAGCAACTGAAAGAGAACTACAGATGGAAGGTTTTAGTAAAAAAAAAAATCACTAGAAAATATGTGATGAAGGTGGTCCTAGAGTACGTTGTCAGATACATGCTCCACTACTGAATGTACTGTATAAAGGATTGTTCAGCCCAGAATCTTTGTCTATATGCTTACTTGTATTTTATTATTCACAATAGCTTAGTGACTAAGTAGTTTTCCAGGACTGTACATTGAAAGCCTATTTTTAGATAGAGCATCAATGTTTGATCATGTAGGGTTTAAGTAGAACCCCCAAACAGGCAAAGAAGGGGGGCTTATGTGATTGTTGATGTTATAAAGGGTACTTGCAAGAAAAGTTACAGAAAATAGTCATCAACAGTTTCAGATCCACAAGGAGGCACATATGTTTGACATTGCAAACATACAGAGTGGCACAGTAGACTTAGTGGTTGCAGAACTGTCTTAAAGGCAGAGAACTTGAATGTAACAAAATAACACAGTGTATATATGATGTCTTACATCATATATTTACATAGCATAGAGGCATAGAATGCTTATAAAAAGAACACAGTTTTGCCTCTATACAAATAACTATTCAGACCACACATGAAATATTGTACAATCCTGGACACCTGTATATAACAAGTACATGACTGATCTAGAGCTGATGCAGAGGAGGGTGACAAAGGTAATAAAGGAAATGGGTGGATTTTAGTAGCAAGGCTCCAAGGTATGTTATTAAGCTTGGGGTTATTTAGTTCAGGATGGTCTCAATGTACAAAGATATGAAAGGACAGTACAGAGATCTTTTTAGTGATCTTTTTATACCTAGACCTGTAATTATGACAAGGGGACAACCTCTATGTCTTACCATGAGAGCAGTAAGACTATGGAGCTCCCTGCCACATGATGTGATAGCCCGGATACTCTCTTAAAAAAAAAAAAAAAAACTAATATTATATGTTATGGGTACTGATGAGCGAGTACTAAAATGCTCGGGTGCTTGTTACTTGAGACGAGCATTTCCCGATACTCGAGTGCTCGTTTCGAGTAACGAACCCCTTTGAAGTCAATGGGAGACTCAAGTATTTTTGCAGGAGACCCAAGTTCGGTAGAGAGAAGGTCGTGTGAAAACCTGTCAACCACAGAAAATGATGACAGGAATGACAGGAAACAGCAGGGGCAGCATGTATGCATGCCTCTGAGGCTGCCTAATGGCACCATTATGCCTAATTCTGTGCAAAAGCCTGGTTAAAACAGAGGGACAGCAATGCATTCTGGAACCTGTAGTACTGAGTACATCTGCTCAACCAGGAAATACAGGAACACAAAACAGAACAAAAAAACACAAAACAAATGGATTTTTGGTAGTTTCAAAACTGGGATAGATAGGTAATAAATAATGCTATATGCTTCTGTAGAAGTTTCATTTTTTCTTGCCCCGATCTGGAGTTCCCCTTTAAAGAGGACCTGTCACCCCCTGTGCCGGGGTGACAGGCTCCCGACCCCCTGTTAGATCCCCCTATACTCACGTGATCCCACTGGGTCCCGCTTCCTGAGCCGGTCAGGTCACGGAGATTTCAGCGCCCGAAGCCCAGCGCGCGCTGAGAGATGAGTCCGATGCCCATAGAGAATGATGGAGCATCGGACTCCCCATTCATTCTCTATAGGGATCTGACTCTGCTGTCACCGCGCATGCCGGGCTTCGGGCGCTGATATCTCGGTGACCCGACCGGCTCAGGAAGCGGGACCCGGTGGGATCACGTGAGTATAGGGAGCTCTAACGGGGGTCCGGAGCCTGTCACCCAGGCACGGAGGGGTGACAGGTGTCCTTTAAGGAAAAAAAAAAGAAAATATTAAATTAAGAAAAAAGTACAATATATCTATACATGGTTTCTTAGTAAGGGGTGGTGTGGTACATCATAGTGCAAATGTTTGGGGGGGAAAGCACACATCCTTCTAAACTATCAAAGTGGTAAAAGTGAACACAAACTGTGCAATCAAATAACAACCAATGAAAAGTGAGATAAGTGCAGAACTTTAAACTTTTAGTATGTGAACTATGAACTGAAAACTATGAACCCATCAATAGTGACATCCCTAGTTGACTAATGTGACAAGTCACAATTCTAAGTGCTAACTGGTTTAAGTGCTAACAAACAAGCATGAGCACAGCTAGATAGATTTCTCTCTCATACTGTGCAAACTTACAATATGTATACTGTATATCCCAACAAATTAAACTGAAGGGTAACCATCAA
Organism: Dendropsophus ebraccatus; assembly: GCF_027789765.1. NCBI lineage: Eukaryota > Metazoa > Chordata > Amphibia > Anura > Hylidae > Dendropsophus > Dendropsophus ebraccatus. The sequence continues at coordinate 146,062,466 of NC_091455.1, read as the reverse complement.
TTCCAAATTTCTGACATGTCACCAAACTTGTTAGGGTCCAAGTGCTGACCCTAACCCTACTTGCTTAAAGGAAGGGTCAGAGGGCCCTCAGCAGAGTGCGGCATTTTTTCCTTCCTGATCATCACTTCCCGGATAGACAAACAGAAATAAAAAGGTGACAACCTGACCACCTCTGCCCTATTTTGGCAACTGTTGGGGGTAAGAAGGCTGACATGTCAATATGAAAGTTATAGTCACGTCAATCGTTCTATGAAGTGATAGTAACCCTCCCCTTTAAGGCACAAACAGCATTAACCAACTATTAACTGTGGCGGTGTGTATCCTAAACGTCATTTTTGTCAGCTCCATTTCCTCACTCTCCTCCTCACTTTGAATTACATCCATGACAACAACCTCACTGTCTGACAACCGGGTCTCATCGTATTCATCAGACACCTCTTCCAACCCCGCTTGCAAGTCTCTACTCTCATCACCCACTGACTGCGTGAGCTGCATAGTTTGGGCATCAGGACAGATCGACTGCTCCGGTTGCTCTGACTCAGGGAAGGGTCCAGAAAACAGTTCCTGGGAGCATGGTGGTGGATCTGAATCCCTTCTTTCCCTGGAGGGGCGAGGCTGTGGGGAAGGAGGCTGAGCTAATGGAGCAAGAGTTCCACTTTCTTGGGTAGTGTGGGTGGACTGCGTGGAAGACTGGGTGGTGGATAAGTTACTGGACACATTATCCGCTATCCACGTGATCACCTGTTCACACTGCTGCAGTTTCATAATCTGTCTACCTTGACACCCCGTAAGTTGGGCAAAGAAGCTAGGGAGTGGACGTCTGCGGTGTGCCACTGCTACCTCTTCAACAAGTGCAGCTGTGTCACCCTGCCCTGAAACACGCCCTCCTGGGGTTCACCATTTTATGGACACTGCACAGTATGGAACTTAGATAGGCCTTGCGTATAAAATACAGAAATCAGTAAAAATACTTATGCTCCCACAAGTTTTGGGGGGGCTGTACTGGTAGTGGCTGGACCTAGATATACGCTGTGATACCCCTGTCCAATGAGCAGTGAAGTTTTATAAAGATGTACTATAAATCCCAGCAATCCAATGTAGTACAGCAGGACCACCAGCCCCAAAATAAAAAAAAGAGTACACTGAGCACTTCTTAGGGGTCTGTATGCAACACCTAATGTCCCCTTTCTGCCAGCAGCCGGTCACCACAGTGTGCTGGTTAAACCGTGGTAGCAGCACTGCAAGTCCCAGCCAGCAGTCTGTAGTAATACTATTAAAAACTATTTGAAACCCTGAAAAAGGCTGTTTGTTTGTATTGCTAGTATTCCCTGCCTACTGGAACGCTAAATCCTACACTGACGCTCTCCCTGAGAAGCAGCAGCTTTGTCCCTAATCTCTCACAGCATGAAGCGAGTACTGCCAGCTGTGCGTTTTTAATGGCAGAGTCATCTGATCTGGCCAACCAATCGCTGCTATTGACATGTATGGGTCCCACATGATCGCAGGATGTACCAAAGAGTCTCCTGCATGTTTATTGGCTGAGAAATAGCACCCAAACTTACAGGAAACGGATGATGAGATTTTCTCTAGTATCGCGAGATGCTCGTCCGAGTAACGAGTACCATCGAGTACCCTAATACTCGATCGAGTACCAAGCTCGGACGAGCATGCTCGCTCATCACTAGTTATGGGTACTAGATCTCGGGTGATAAGACACTGATCCAGGTATGTATTCTTGTTACCATATTCAGCGATGGGAAAGAATTTGCCCCCTAGTATGGGCTATTTGGCATCCGCCTCAAGGTTTTTTGCCTGCCTCCAGATCAACACAATATGGTTATAGGTTTATTGTGATTTCTTTTTTTCAAGCTTATCAACTATGTAGTTATATATAAAAGTTAAAATGTCCACAAATGGATCTATTAGGGATAGGCCATGAGTCTTTTACATAAGGAGGAGGACCATGTTTATACCTCTTTACAGAGAACCATGGCACATTCATTGATGCTCTTTATGCTGCATACTAGACTTTGTATTTTAGCTTAGAATATCCAAGTGAATGGCCAATTAGGGCTGAACAGCAACACAGCCACACACTTATAGATAGAGCTGTCTCAGGGCACGCAATAGCTGGCTTCTGGTCCTCTACAGTGCCAGTGTGCAATAAATATCCCTCCTCCTCCAAAGACCTATGGTGGTAGCCTATTTAAAGGGTTTCTTTGCTGGTCTTCCTTCATCTCAATAAAAAGGTTACTATGTTCCTGAAGCTCCAAAGCTTGTGATTCTGTTTTTCTGTTCCTAAACCAGTTACAATTTCATTGTCTGTCTTTCTCCTATGGTTCAGCATTTGGATTCATGAGATGTTGCTCTCATGACTACTTTGAGGGTAGTGACTGAGGTTTTCATGCAGGTCCCTGTACAAGGTGCCCAATAGACTCTACTCCTCAGTTTAACCATTCTCCAACACCTAGACTATATGTCATTTTTTCAGGGGCTATGTATTAAACAAAGTTTATATGCCTATAATTTACACCTATATCCTCATGTATGATTTAATCAAGTCAGGGTAACATTTTGATTATTGCTCCTCTATGGGCAAAATAAATCTCAAGTGACATTGGCCTTATAACCTCAAAACTATTCAATCCATTCTTTATGACCATATTTTTTATTCTTAATAGAGGTTGCCGTGTACTAAGTCATTTCCTGTATACATGTTACAGTTTGCAGTACTAAGTACCTATCCCCAGCCCCTCCCGTGTGTATGTGCACATGATTTAGTATGATGGATTTTATTAAATTGTGAAGTAAACCTAATTCTAGTGACATGCTCCATATACTGTTTACATACAAACAGTCAAATGCAGGGAAGGTGTTTACAGTATTTTACTCACTTTACAGGGTCCTTGAAAATTAACTTACTGACCTTTTTATTTCCTTCCTTTCCATTTTTTTCTGTCTGTTTCCTGTCTGCTGCTACCAAAATGCCTCTTAATGTATTACCAATTGGGAAAGAAAAACATGATAACTAGGTTGAAGAAAGACCCTACAGTTTTGTCAGGCTACCCCTCAAAACAGAACAATTAATAAAGGGTCATTCATTACTTAGAGTTCAGTGGAGAATGCCTCCTGTTCTGAGATTGTGTGAAGCACAGACTAAGTTTGTACAGGAAGCTGTGATGAAGAATGTTATCTAAAGAAAATATGTATAGGAGGTTAAATATTACATAAGGTTATATTAGTATTATCTGTCATCTGTCCAGGTAATATAGTTAAAACAATACCGAGTATAGTCTGTAGGTTAACAGGGTATTGTAAACTATATACATAGCTAATAGTGAGGAGTGAATAGTGAAATATTCGAATATTCGTATATTCGTACGAATATCTCCCGAATATTCGATCCCATTAAAGTCTATGGGAACAAGTATTTGATTATTGAAAAAACATCTATTCGACCACTTGGAGGTAAAAAACGGAAGCTGGGGGATTTAAACGCTTATCGAATATTTATCGAATATTCGGCGAACTATTCGAAAATATTCGATAGATTGAATACCTTACTATTTGATCGAATATCTATTTGATCAAACAGTATTCGCTCATCACTTATAGCTAACAAAGGTTTTGACTATATGAGATGACATTCTATAAGGCCACAGTATAAATCCACTGTCAAAGTAAAACTTTTATAGACAACTATAATTGCATGCCTTATGTTGTCTTTCTGTTCTTTTAAAGGATCATATTAATTAGAACAAATGTATTTACCATCTTGAATAATCATTTGTTATATATAAAGGGATATAGGCTCTGTTTACACTGCATTTTTGTAGAATTTTTAACATGTGTTTTCTGTTTTGATTCATCAACTCCCATGCCTCTGAATGAGTTTAGCAATCAGAACAAAAAATAAATGTTAAAAGTGCAGAAAAAGTGCCCAGTATAAACCCAGCCATAAAGGGAAATCTAATTTGACACATACTGCATCCATTTCTGCTACTGTATTTGATCCTAGAGAGTGTGTTCTGTCCTTGTATTGCTCCAACTTCCCCTGATGATACAGCTCTATGAGATAAATTGCATGTGTCACTTTATAAATACAACATCTAATCTGCTGTCTGCATTACTTTGGATTTGAAATGAAATCTTTTCCCCTTTGTTTTGTACTTATTATTTATCAAATACATGCAACACACTGCTTCATTTTACAGTACAAAGTAAATATTTTCGGTTAAAGCAGTCACATTTACAGTGAATAATCTTAGCACCAGAGCTCCTCTGTATTAGGATGTGACTGCGTCCTATGATATTGCTGGCTTGTGTTGGTAACTCATTATAGTCCTTAGTAACTAGCTCCATCTAGTGTTTAAATGTCATTGCTGCTTATTTCCCAGGAGAAAACCACTGTCTGTTTACCTAATCCTGCTGGGAGTCGAGTCAAAATCGTTGTCAAACAAAATCTGGATAAAGTTGAGTTAATTTAAATCTACAAAGTAAAAGGATCAGAGATTTTAGTAAGATGGGGTAGTTATGACAATTAGCTAGAAAATGCTGACAAATAATATATATAGTCATCACTTGTCAAAAATACTATTTATTGTATTTATTTAGTTTCTAGATGCACATAGCAATTATCTCTTGCAGGGAAATAGACTACAGTTTTCCTAATGTACTGTAGTCCTGCAGTGCAGTTATTTAGGGACATTGGCTTGTAGATAGTTCCAAGAATCATAGACAAGTAGCCACAGTTCTACTGCCAACATTGTTTGCCTCTGCATCATCGTCAGGCTATAGGCTTTGTTCACACACTGTGTAAATGATGGCCGTTTTTATTGGATAGCCATCATTTAATGGCAATTAACAGCTGTTATTTTAAAATAATGGCAGTTGTTTCTAGAATAAAGATGTTGTTTGCCATTAAATGAAATCAACTATGCAGTCTAATAAAAACAGCCGTAATTTCAAGAGCCATTTCACAGCTGTATACTGTTTTTTTGTTTATTTGTTTGTTTTAATTCTCCTCTAAAAAACACTGTGGCTATAAGTACACACAGTAATATAAAAGCTAAATATGGTCGTAATTTTGTGAATAGATGACAAAAAGGTCTGTATTTTGTAGGTAGTAAATAATGGGCAAGTACATTATTTAGACAGCTGTAATCAATTACAGCCATTATTCTATACTGTGTGTGCCCTGCCGGCCAGTTTCCCATTTACAGCAATACAGCTATATTTTAGCTTTACCAGTGTAATAGAACCATTTCCAGTACAGCACAGTGTTATGTCTGCTCACGTTAATTGTCAATTGATTATTTTAGTTTATACCCTTTTTTATTGATTTTTTACAACATAGTAATAAAGTGGTATAGTTGCTGTTGACAATAATTTCCACAGATAGTGGACATGACCTGATAAAAAATAAAAAAAAAATAAAACAAAAAACTTTTGTTTAGTAAATGCTTGTTTTTCCCATTAAATAAAATGCTGGACCTTTACTTGACCTTTGCATTGTGCCAGTTATTCCTTGGAAAGATTAAAGAATACATTGACATGTGGGTGTTACCGGCTGGTGGTGTCTCCCTATACACTGGCCAATGAGTGCTGGTAGTATCAGACTAAGTAGAAGCACACTCCGATGACAAGGAAATTGGTAGCTGTCAGTTTATTCACAAATTTCTACGATGAATAACAGGTACAGACAACCTAAAGTTCTAAGAAAAAATGCTTTGTAATTGTCTTTTCATAGACAGTACTATTATTTACTAAAACAAGTATACCAGGGGAGCCGACAGGTCGTCTTTACCTTAATCGTGAATAACCTCTGCCATGAGCAATGCCTGACATAGTGAACTAGAATTTGCATGTACTATGATCAAATTATCAAATCATTTTTCAGACTTGCAGCTCCATTCCTATCAGGATCCTCTGCCCTTGGTTGCAGACACTATCGTATTAGCCTCCCTATGGGCAGACAACACTTCAGTTAGTCTAGTGGACTCCTAAAGTTTAATAAACAGTCTTTTGGCTTTCTGTTCTACTTTTCAAATTCTCCTGGCAAACTTCTCCAGACTACAGGAGGGTGTGCTTGGCTTTCAGCGCTGGACTTTAGTTTGATATCTTTTGCAGCATTTATTTCTTACTTTCCATTGCCTACTATTGCATTCATGGTCTTAAGACTAGACAAGATTAGGCGGAATATTGGAAACTTTTCTTCTACAAACATTATATATATAGTATATTCATTAGTATAAACATTTATCATTGACATAAAAAGAATTCATTTAAAAAATATAAAAGTTTTAAACCAGTATTTATTTAAAAGAACGCTCTGATTAAAAGCTATAGACTGTGTGTGCTTAGTACAGGAGCTGACACATGCTCCGTATGCATTAGTCACAATAACACTTTGCATACTGAGCAGTCAGTATTTAGTTTAGATTATGATATATTAGGCATTTTGATAAATATCAGTAAATAGGTTTCTCGCATTGTACTAGCAGTCTATTGAGTGTATTTTCTATGTGTGGCATACCAGATTCTAACCTAAACCTCTACCTACAGTCCATGAGAAAAATAGTCTAACTAGACTTTCAGACAAAACAGGTGGAAAGCATTATATTAAACTTCAGGACTTTAACAGGTTAACAAAGCAAAGAGCAATTCGCTTAAGTGCCTAAAGGAAAGTGTTGGCAGAGCAGAAAGGCTCCATCATAGTCCTCCGCAACAGGGACTTAGTAATTCAAGACCAACAATAAATCCTTGTTAAAAGGATTTCATATCATTCAGAAAATGTCCGAATCCATAAAATCAAGCAAAAGTTAGTAGAACAGACTCTGAGCATGAGTACCTACATCCTGTTCTTAAAAAGGTAACATTGCCAAGAGCTCAAATACTAGGCTTAAGTCATAGACCCCTATTCAGTCTACAGTCTTAAGATGTTGAGGTCTGTCCAGGTAGATAATTCTAAACGATTTCAGTCCAGGGAAAAAGCCCAAACAGAGGCTTGAGTCCTTTATATTTGTTTTTTCAGTGTATGTATTACTTTATGTGACGCCACTTAATATATGCAGTGGCTTATAATGTAGGTCAAGTAATGGCAAATATATGAAATACAAATATCAGATCTCATTTTTGCTGATCTTTATTATTTTTGTTCCTTTATTTTATGGTCTATTTGTGTAAAAGTGGGTATGTAGTATATATTACATGCTAGAAAGATCAGGTCTGACTAAGTACGTGTCTGGTAGAGCTTTACACAACTCTCCTCAGCCACCAATCTCAGCCACCATTCTCGTCTTGTGAAATCAGTATCATGGAGAGTTAAGCACTTGAATGCACAGTAATGACGTCATCTGCACAGGATGATCAAGCACCATCACTGCCATTGGAAGCTCAGCTAGTGCTTTAACATGTGCTACAGATACTGGTCACTGTCCGGGCTTTCTTAAATAGCACTCCTGGTTCTTGTCTTGGCTTATTGTTTCAGTCTCAATGACTCCTGGCACTGTTACCATGGGTTTCTAGACATGGTTATTCTATGTGTTTTAGTTTTTTTCTAAGCTCCAGACTTGTCTGACAACATCTGTGCTCTATGCTTTGGTACTGCATCGTGTCATGTTGGCCTGTCCTCAGCTGTTCTGTACTGTGTTTTTAAGTCCGTCTGACATTTAGGTCGGCAAATCTTGGAATGACAGTCTGAATTTAGCACACAACCAGACTCACTGATTAGTGTTTGCTATATTCAACAACTCCTGTTTATGAGTATAGCATATGCTTTAACCCCTTAACGACATCGGGCGTAAACTTACGCCCTCGCGCCCTGGTACTTGGCGCATCAGGGCGTAAATTTACGCCCGATGTTTCCCCGATCGCTGCGTGTTCACACACAGCGGTCGGGGAAGATGGCCTGCTATAAATCATAGCAGGCCATCTTAGCTTCACGGCACGGGGGGTGGTTAACACCCCCCGTGCTTACGATCGCCGCTATAGGCTGATCAATTCAGATCAGCCAATAGCGGCGATCGGAACCTTTCCGGGTCATCGGCGACCCGATGACCCGGAAAAAAAATGGCGGTCGGTGCTGTCCGAGGACGGCACCGACCGCCATTACTGTAAAAAGTAATGGTGATCGCCGTGCCACCGGCCCGATCGCCGTGAACGGCCGGCCGGTACCGGCCGGCCATTCACGGCGATCGGGCCGGTGGCACGGCGATCAGAGTCCCACAATATAGTAAATACCTGCCCTGGACCCCTCAGCTAGGTAGCCGAGGGGTCCAGAGCAGGTATTTGTACATTACTCACCTGTCCCGGGCTCCTGATCGGCGTCTTCCGGGTTCGCGGCATCCTCGTCTTCGTTCGGGTCTTCGGCTTCTTCCGTGACGTCACGTTCGGCTTCTCTCGGCTATTTTCGGCTCCAGCGTCGGCTCTTTCCGTATTTTGCGCTCTGCTGCCCTCTAGCGGCTGATATGTGTAATACACTTATCAGCAGCTACAGGGATGTTCAAATGTAGAAATTTTTTTATTTTTTTTTTTTCAAATTTTTTTTTCTATTTTCCGCACCCTATCGCCGCTGAGTGTTGATCAGCATCGCACGAAAGTGCGCTGCTAATCAGCAACTCCTCCTTTTTGGCGTAGGGTGTTTTTTTTCTATATTCTACTGCCACGGTCTGCTTATAAGTGCCGCACATAAGTGCGGCATTTATCAGCAACTCCTTTGTTGGCGTAGGTTTTTTTTTTATACTTACTGTAAAAAAACACGTAAAAAACACTACATTACACCACACTACATTGAATAAAGTTTGACACTACACCACTACATACCCCATATACTAGTCCCCGTATAAAGATGGCCCCCAGGGTGTTTTCGGCGTCAGAGGGATACGTTATTATTACCTCCGACACCGAAACAGCCAGTGAGGATGAATGGGGGGTCCTTCGTTCCTCCATTCATCCTCATCATCCTCATCCTCCAATGACGTATCTGGGGGTAGCGTAGCGTACGCTGCCCCCCAGACACATCTTTTCCGCCAGTACCGTCCCAATAAGAGATGACGGTATGGTGTGAAATTCTACAAACTCTGTGAGCGTGCCTTAGGGTACACTTACAGATTTCGGGTACGTGCACACTGCGGAATGGCGAAGGATAACCCTTTGTGCATTCCGCAGCTGGCACCCGCCGGCGGACTGATGCAGGCGCATGTCTCTACCCGTGTCATAGACTCCATTCTATGCACGGGCGGATTCCATCGTCCATCCAAAGAATGAACACGTTGGACGGAGAGCGGAATCCGCCCGTGCATAGAATGGAGTCTATGACACGTGTGGAGACGCGCGCCTGCATCAGTCCGCCGGTGGGTGCCAGCTGTGGAATGCACGAAGGGTTATCTGTCGCGATTCCGCAGTGTGCATGTACCCTTAGAGTGTATGTAGGAAGGGACACCCGAATCCAGCCCCCAGATGCCCCCCTCCCCCCCATCCTCGGAGTTAGTGGGAAGATCGTCCGGGAACTGATCTTCCCACTGCTGGATAAAGGTCACCACCTGTACGGGGATAACATTTATACCAGCACCCCCTCCTCTGGTCTCTCGCTGCCCTGTAGCTTGCGGCACGATCCGAACATATCAGAAGTAGTAATAGCGCCCTAATATTTAGCAGCCATGGAGCGGACCCAGCGCTTCTGGATATGAAGGACCCCGTATCGCACCAGGACAACATTTTCCAGGTGACGTCCCCCACACTGGAGAACGGGAGACCCCAGAAGAAGTGCAGAGTGTGGCGTAACAGGGGGATCAGGAAGGACAACATTTTCCAGTGTGACGCCTGTCCTGATCCCCCCGGCCTCTGCATACTGGATCGCTTCAAGGCGTACTACACGTCATTGGGGTTCTACATTATCTAAATTCTGTCCCTTATTCCTATTTCAGGGGTCACGTTGATCCAGGGATTATTCTGATCGCCATTATGGAGTCGGGAAGGAATTTTTCCCCTGTGATGAGGCTACTGTCGTCTGCCTTAAGAGGGTTTTTTGCCTTCCTCTGGATCAACACAGGTTGAATTTGATGGACACCTGTCATTTCCAACCTTATAAACCAATAATTGGCCTAATACTCCCAAATAAATTAGAATTTTCCCTTTTTCCCCAGCTAAGTAGGTATGGCCGCCATTTCCATTAGAGGATGCCATGTCGCAATTACAAAGCCTCTGTGCGGCCAGGACAGTAGAAACCCCCCACAAGTGACCCCATTCTGGAAACTACACCCCATAAGGAATCTAAGAAGGGGGGCAGCGGGGATATGGCCCCCTGGTGACGGCCACATTTGGGACGTGAAAATGAAAAAAATTGTATTTTTTATTTTCTCGGCACATGTTCTACGTAAGTGCCCGTCACCAGTGGGGTCCATATGCTCACTGCACCCCTTGTTAGATTCCTTATGGGGTGTAGTTTCCAGAATGGGGTCACTTGTCGGGGGTTTCTACTGTCCTGGCAGCACAGGAGCTTTGTAATTGCGACATGGCCTCCATCCTCCATTCCAGCCTCTAAATGGCGCTCTGTCCCTTTGGTGACTTGCCCTGTGCCCATATGGCACATTATGTCCACATGTGGGGTATTTTCGTACTCAGGGGACACTACCCTACACGTTTTGTGTTCATTTTCTTTTTTAACCCCTTGTGGAAATGGAAAAAAAATCAAGGCTAGACCAACATTTAGTGTAATTTTTGTAAAATTTTTACTCTAAATCATTAATCTTGTCATGTTTTTTCATTTTCACAAGGGGTTAAAAGATAAAAAAAAACATTTAATGTGTAGAGCAATTTCCCCTGAGTACGGAAATACCCCACATGTGGACATAAAGCGCCATGCGGGTGCAGGGTAAGCCTCCGAAGGGAAGAAGCGCCATTTGGTTTTTGAAGGCTGGATTTGGATGGAATGGATTTCGAGGGGCCATGTTGCATTCAAAAGGCCCCTGTGTTGCCAAGACAGTTGAAACCCCCCACAAGTGACCCCATTATGGAAACTGCACCCCTCAAGGAATGTAACAAGGGGTGTAGTGAGCATATGGACCCCACTGGTGACGGACACAAATGTGGAACAATGTGGCGTGAAAATGAAATATTACATTTTTTACACTATAATGTTGGTTTAGCCTTGAATATATCATTTTCACAAGGGGTTAAAAGAGGAGAAAAAAAACAAAATGTGTAGCGCAATTTCCCCCGAGTCCGTAAATACCCCACATGTGGACATAAAGCGCCATGCGGGTGCAGGGTAAGCCTCCGAAGGGAAGGAGCACCATTTCGTTTTTGAAGGCTGGATTTGGATGGAATGGATTTCGAGGGGCCATGTTGCATTCAAAAGGCCCCTGTGTTGCCAAGACAGTTGAAACCCCCCACAAGTGACCCCATTATGGAAACTACACCCCTCAGGGAATGTAACAAGGGGTGTAGTGAGCATATGGACCCCACTGGTGACGGACACAAATGTGGAACAATGTGGCGTGAAAATGAAATATTACATTTTTTACACTATAATGTTGGTTTAGCCTTGAATATATCATTTTCACAAGGGGTTAAAAGAGGAGAAAAAAAACAAAATGTGTAGCGCAATTTCCCCCGAGTCCGTAAATACCCCACATGTGGACATAAAGCGCCATGCGGGTGCAGGGTAAGCCTCCGAAGGGAAGGAGCACCATTTCGTTTTTGAAGGCTGGATTTGGATGGAATGGATTTCGAGGGGCCATGTTGCATTCAAAAGGCCCCTGTGTTGCCAAGACAGTTGAAACCCCCCACAAGTGACCCCATTATGGAAACTACACCCCTCAGGGAATGTAACAAGGGGTGTAGTGAGCATATGGACCCCACTGGTGACGGGCACAAATGTGGAACAATGTGGCGTGAAAATGAAATATTACATTTTTTACACTATAATGTTGGTTTAGCCTTGAATTTATCATTTTCACAAGGGGTTAAAAGAGAAAAAAACACACAATATGTGTAGAGCAATTTCCCCCGAGTCCGTAAATACCCCACATGTGGACATAAAGCGCCATGTGGGCGCAGGGCAAGCCTCCGAAGGGAAGGAGCGCCATTTGGATTTTGGAGGTTGGATTTGGCTAGAATGGATGATGAACGCCATGTCGCATTTACAGAGCCCTCCTGCTGCCAAAACACTGGAAACCCCCCACAAGTGACCCCATTCTGGAAACTGCACCCCTCAAGGAATCTAACAAGGGGTGCAGTGAGGATATGGACCCCTTGATGACGGGCACATTTGTGCCATGAAAGTGAAAAAATGAAATTTTTCCCTTTCACGTCACATTGTTCCACATTTGTGCCCGTCACCAGTGGGGTCCATATGCTCACTGCACCCCTTGTTAGATTCCTTGAGGGGTGTAGTTTCCAGAATGGAATCACTTGTGGGGGGTTTCCAGTGTTTTGGCAGCACGAGGGCTCTGTAAATGCGACATGGCCCTTGAAATCCTTTTCAGTGAAATTCAGCTTCCAAAAGCCAATTGGCGCTCCTTCCCTTTGGAGGCTCGTCCTGCGCCCCCTTGGCACTTTATCGCCACATGTGGGGTATTTCTGTACTCGGGAGAAACTGCGCTACACATTTTTTGTCTTTTTTTGCCTCTTATCCCTTTAAGAAAATGAAAAATTGAAGGCTAGAACAACGTTTTAGTGTAAAAAATAAATTTTTCTTTTTTCACGCCATATTGTTGGGAAAATCTGTGAAGCACCTGTGGGGTCCAGATGCTCACCGCACCCCTTGTTACATTCCTTGAGGGGTGTAGTTTTCTAAATGGTGTCCCTTTAGGGGTGTTTTTTAGGTTTTGACACCCCAGAGCCTCTGCCAACCTGAAGTGGTACAGTCAAAAATGACCAAATATAACGGAGGCGTTGAAATTCACTAGGCGCTCCCTTATATCTGAGGCTTGTGGTTGCGTCAAATAGCGCAATAGGGCCACATATGGGGTATTTCTATAAACTGCAGAAACGGGGCAATAATTATTGGGGTGCATTTCTCTGGTAATAGGTTTATAATTATGAAAAATATTGGATTACAATAAAATCTCTGCACAGAAAATTAAAATTTTCAAATTCCTTACACACTTGGCTTTTATTTCTGTGACTCCCCTAAAGGGTTAAAACACTTTCTGGATGTGCTTTTGCAGAGTTTGGGGGGTGCAGTTTCTGAAATGGGGTGCTTTGTGGGGCTTTCTAACATACAGGCCCCTCAAATACACTTTAAACCTGAACAGGTCCCTAAAAATATCTGATTTTGAAATTTTACTGAAAATTTGGAAATTTGCTGCTAATGTTTTAAGCTTCCTATCGTCTAAAAAAAATGAAAGATAGTTTAATAAATACCGCCAACATAAAGTAGACATGTTGCTAATGCTATTTTATATATAATTTATGTGGTATAACCACTTTCTGTATACGCAAAGAAGTTTCAAAGTTGGAAAAATGCATTTTTTCACATTTTTTCACATTATTTGGGTTTTTTTCATAAAGATTTGTTATGAGTATCGACTCCAATTTACCAGAAATGTAAAGTACAATATGTCACGAGAAAACAATCTCAGAATCAGCCGGATAGGTAAAAGCATCCCGAAGTTATTAATGAATAAAGTGACACTGGTCATATTCATAAAATTTGTCTCTGTCATTAAGGCCATTTCAGGCTCTGTCCTTAAGGGGTTAAGAGTACCTGTCGCTAAAAAATAACTTTTGATCCCACTGGGTCTGTTGCATATGACTGCACTTATGATATGCAAGAGAATGTGCTTTGTGCAGCACAACTCCCACTGCCCTGTGACTGCTGATTGACAGCTGTCTGTCTGTATACAGTATATCAGCACAACATAGATAGACAACTGCCAATTAAATCAAAAGATTCCACTTTTCATTCCTCACAAACTCTTTGGAAAATGAAAGGTGGAATCTGATTGGTTGCAAGGGGCAACTAAGCCAGTTTCACTTTACACCATGTTTGATAAATCTCCCCCAAAGTTTTTACTGTATTTACTATAAACATTGCTTAAGGCTACAAACCCACTTGCCGGATCTGCAGCGACACTCGCTGCAGATCCCAGCCCTATACTTTTATTAGCAGAGAAACTCTGCAGCCCTCTGCAGCCCTCCCCATTAACCCCCTAGCCGCCGGACATTATACATTACCGGGTCCCCGTTCCTGCTTGCTTCAGGGCTCCCGGTGTCTTCACGGCCCGCCCGGCCAATCAGTGCGCTGCAGCGGGGCAGCACACTGATTGGCCGGGCAGAACGTGCCGGGAGCCGCCGAAGCAAGCAGGAGCGGGGACCTGGTAATGTATATCCTGCCCGCCCCCCCTGCAGCCCCGATCGCCCCCGGCCGCATGATCGCCCTCCGCACCCCCCGGCCGTACGATAGCCCACGCAGCCCCGATCGCCCCCCGCAGCTCTCGGCCGCATGATCGCCCCCCGCACCCCCCGGCCGTACGATAGCCCCCCGCATCCCCGATCGCCCCCAGCCCCCGGCCGCACGATCGCCCCCCGCAGCCCGTGCGTCCGGGGGCTGCGGGGGGTGATCGTGCGGCCGGGGGGTGCAGGGAGCGATCATGCGGCTGGGGGCGATCGGGGCTGCGGGGGGCTATCGTACGGCCGGGGGGTGCGGGGGGCGATCATGCGGCCTGAAGCGATCGGGGCTGCAGGGGGGGCGGGCAGGATATACATTACCAGGTCCCCGCTCCTGCTTGCTTCGGCGGCTCCCGACACGTTCCGCCCGGCCAATCAGTGCGCTGCCCCGCCGCAGCGCACTGATTGGCCGAGCGGGCCGTGAAGACACCGGGAGCCCCGAAGCAAGCAGGAATGGGGACCCGGTAATGTATAATGTCCAGCGGCTAGGGGGTTAATGGGGAGGGCTGCAGACAAAATCGCAGCAGGGATGTACATCCCTGCTGCGAGTTTCTCTGCTAATGAAAGTATAGGGCTGGGATCTGCAGCGAGTCTCGCTGCAAAAACGCAGCAAGGAGACTCGCTGCAGATCCGGCAAGTGGGTTTGTAACCTTAAGGAATATTTTAGTAAGTAGAATTACCCATATACTGTAGTTGATAACTGCTGGATCGGTGATGGTTTGTCTGATGTTCTACATTGTGACTGCAGGGGTAACTTGATTGTGACAATTGATGTACCTAACCTTACTGATTGATTTAGTGTTTTCAGTGTACCATAAGCAATAAATATTCTTGTGTCCACCTTTTATAGTAATAAAATGAAAGCACCCTAATAAAAGCATACTGTAAAATCCTTACCGCTCCGCGCTCCAGCAACATCGTCTTCAGTGTCTGGAGCGCCGACACTGACTCTCAAAGGCCCAAATCAGCAGCTGCATACTGCATCCAAAATGAATTTGAAAAAATGTCTTCTCAAAGAGGAGACCATAACATTTATTATATAAGGGCATAGATCTAGATAAAGGGGTTGCACTCTCAAAGAGGCCGTTTGGAGAGGCAAAAAATGCAAGAAATAAAAAATAAATTGTACTAGGTGCTAGGTAAAAGCAGGACAGACACATTTACTCCATCTAATGTCTCGTTTATATTGTGGGGAAAAAAATCTGAATATCATGGTTGCCAAATGACATGCTACTCTACAAACAGTGAGAAAACTTATCAGTGTAGACTGTTTGTGTTATAATCCCAGATTTAGCACTTCAGCACTACAGTAATGTACAAAGACGGTGCTCATGCAGTATAAATCACTGTCAGAGCAGATGGTTTTATTCTGCAAAATTAAACAAAGACATTTTAACAAGGGATTTTCATTTACAATACTAAAATGTGGAGTTAAAGAATTTCACAAGACGTAAGCTCTGAAATAAACCACATTTTTAATGTTGAGGACCCAGAGATAAGCAATGTTTTTTTTATTGATGTTGTTAGTAATACTGATATAAAAAGCCAAATTTAGATTCAAATTCAAGCTAATAGGCATTAAAACCTGGAACCTAAATGCAGGGCTTTGTTTCCCATTTAATCAGTTAGGGAGATCTTAAATTACATGTCACTTGAGGTAAAGTCAAGTTTTTAACATCCTCAGTGACCTTAGTGATTAAGAGAGAATTGAAACTGATTCTAGAAGCTTAGTCTATCAAATAACTATATTAAAACTTGTTTTTATACATATACTGATGTAATGGTTAATTAAAGTGATTTGCCTACAATATAAAAAGCCCTATTAAAAAATATGCCACCATATTAATGGAGAGTAAGGTGATAGGTGATAGAATTAAACCTCAGGGCCTAGAAGAAGCAGGATGGTCTTGCAAAGTGGCCAATGCTATATTCCTTCTGATGTTACCAGGTGGTCTACAATAAATGTGGATTGATTTATATCCTGGTGAGTGTGGTCAGCCTTCTATGCATTTGTATTTTTTTTTATTTATATGTTAAACTTTCTTTTAAGTGGTTATCCAGCGTTACAAAAACGTGGCCACTTTTTTCCAGAGACAGCCCCACTCTTGTCTCCAGTTCAGGTCTGGTTTGCAATTAAGCTCTGTTGACTTAAATGCAACTGAGTTACAAATCCCACCCAAACTGGAGACAAGAGAGGGATTGTCTCTGGAAGAAAGTGGCCATGTTTTTGTAGTGTTGGCATAAGCGAAATTTGGGGGGTGCAGGGGGGGGCAGTGGCTCCTGGGCCCACACTGGCAGGGGCCCACTGAAGTCTCAGAGGCTTAATGCTGTCTGCAAAAGCTATTTCTTTTGCAGACAGTCTGCAGAGCGATGAGAAAGGACGTGGTGACGTCATAAGGGGGCGGGGCTGAGAACTGGAGAGGATTCTTGTGGATGAAGGACCTGTGGTGATGTCATGAGGGGGCGGGGCTGAGAAGATTCTGGTGCATGAAGGACATGTGATCATTGTCCTCTTATATCTCCTCCTGTAATTAGATAGATAGATAGATAGGAGATAGATAGATAGATAGAGGATAGGAGATAAATAGATAGATAGATAGATAGATAGATAGATAGATAGATACATAGATAGATAGGAGATAGATAGATAGATAGATAGATAGATAGATAGATAGATAGGGGATAGGAGATAGATAGATAGATAGATAGATAGATAGATAGATAGATAGATAGGAGATAGATAGATAATAGATAGATAGGAGATAGATAGATAGATAGATAGATAGATAGGAGATAGATAGATAGATAGATAGATAGATAGATAGATAGGAGATAGATAGATAGATAGATAGATAGATAGATAGATAATAGATAGATAGGAGATAGATAGATAGATAGATAGATAGGAGATAGATAGATAGGAGATAGATAGATAGGAGATAGATAGATGATAGATAGATAATAGATAGATAGATAGGAGATAGATAGATAGATAGATAATAGATAGATAGATAGATAGATAGATAGATAGATAGGAGATAGATAGGAGATAGATGATAGATAATAGATAGATAGGAGATAGATAGATAGATAGATAGATAGATGATAGATAGAGAGATAGATAGATAGATAGATAGATAGATAGATAGGAGATAGATAGATAGATAATAGATAGATAGATAGATAGATAGATAGATAGGAGATAGATAGATAGATAGATGATAGATAGATAATAGATAGATAGATAGATAGATAGGAAATGGATATCTAGCAGCTCATCACAACCAGCTAACCCCTTTGAAGCTATGTTCACACTGCGTATGTTTCTGCACATAGTTTTGAGGTTGATGCATTCGCTTGAAAGTATACGATATACGCCTGCACAATGCACACTACGTATGAGCTTACGGCCGGATCGTATACGGCGCTGTGAAAAATGAACAAGACCATTCTTAGTACTTATTTCAGCCAAATTGAACTTGATTTTTCGATCCAAAAGGTTCTGTGAGTTTTATTGGGCTGGGCGAAGATTTCCAAGTAAATGACCTGTTTCAGATCGCTTCGAATCAAGCTAGGGAAGCATAACTATACTATGGGTTCGCGGTTCGTACGCACCCGGCGTCTGTCGATTTTTCCCACGCCCGTAGTTTCAGCCGCACATGTACGCCGGCGTACGAAATGCGGCCGGACCCATACGCAGTGTGAACATAGCCTTAATGTCTAAAAGCTTATTACCTATACCACTTTTATTTTTAGGCAAAGATAATCTGGTTAAAAGGGTTCTCCAGAATTAAGGAAAAAAAACATAGTTGCTTTCTTCCAAAACAGCGGCACCCCTGCTCTTAGGTTGTGTGTGGTATCACAGCTTGGCACTATTCACTTCAGTCGAATACCACACAAACTGAGGACAAGAGTGGTGCTGTCTGTGGAAGAAGGCAGCTATATTTTTCTAATCTTAAGCACTTAAAAATTTTTTGTTGTTCTATATGTGAAATGTACAGAAGCCTCTTACCCTGCTCTTTATCCTTATCCACTATGAGTAATGTAGAAGAATATTCCCTTTATTATTCAGAAAGCCTTGTCACCTGCTGAGGTTCCTTATGGGTAAGGTTGGTTGGGGGCCCACTCAGACTCACTCGCCCCCCCTAGGCTGACACCCTAGCTACGCCCCTGAGTGTTGGATAACCCCTTTAAACAATAGGAATATATTCCCAAGTATTACCAACTTGGTGTTTTTGCTTTAAGTCTATTGCATTTGGAACTAAAGGTGCTCATAAACTTTACATTAAAGATTTTTAATGGTGTATGGTGCCCTTCTGATTCTTCACTTCTCTGATTTTAACCTCCCAACCTTTTTGTTATTGGTAGGTTAATAGATCAGAATAAGGCTGCAGCTTGTCCGTCCCTTATTTATAGGGAACACATGAACATTTGGCCAAAAGTTACTGCAAGTGTAAGGCCGCCTAAAAGATAGAAAAACGTATTAGACAGAAATTGATTGATGGTTGAATAACTGTTAAAGAAATTTTGTTAAAGGAGAGTCCTGGGCTGGGGTGATTTTTGGCACAGTGTCAGGGAGGCGAAAAATAAAAGAAGTAACATGTTCTCACCTCCCCCGCTCCAGTGTTGATGCAAAAAACTGGGTATGGATGGGGACCTGGGGCTCCGGCCGTACTTTACATTGTCTGCTATGGTTAATTGGAACACGGGCACACCCGAATGTGCCCATATTCAAATTCAAAAGAACTGATGTTCATCTGGGGCAATCTTGACAGACAGTGGCCGTTCTGTGACACAGCCGTGTACCTCAATACTGCTTTTTCTCATATTGTATTAAAGATTCCCAGCAAATGAGCGTTTGTAAGAATACATTTAAAAGTACTGTGTTAATTGCATTGATTCACACAGCATAAAATGTACAGCACATGACTTGAATTTTCTTCTGGAAAAGTGAACTTGTCTGACGAAGGGATTGTTGGAATCCCAAAAGCTTACAATTCTAACAATTTTTTGGGGCCAATAAAGGTATCACTCTTAAAATACTTTGATCACAAGTATTTACCTCAATATGGATCTTCTTGAAAAGGAAATCAAAATGATCTGATATGTCATTGGTACATGGTGCCCATGGGTTGCTCACATAGACAGGGTCCTAAGAGTGGCTCACAAATATGCATTCTTAGTACACAATTTAGTCCTTTCCAAAGGCAGGGCCCTTACCTGACTATGTGAATCTGGCAAGTATAGCACTTTGCAATGCAAAAACATTGCAGTGTATTATGCAACATGCAACTGCATGTTCAAGTTTAGTAGAAAAGAAACATAAAAAAGTTTAGCAAAAAGTTACAAAGCTATTAAGTTCCTCACAAAATGAAAAAAACACACAAAAAAGTAACTGATTCAGCATCTAAAAATACCTGCACATAATTGGTATCACGTCATCCATAATGACCCAACTACATACATTACTTATCATAGAAATTCTACAAATCTGTAGGAAAAAGTTAGCATGTATTGTCTGAAGGGGTAAAAGGTTGAGTACAACCATTAAACTAAACCCTTCTGCTGCCCCAAATGGTGGCCAATTGGGCAACGGTCCTTTCCTATAATAGTGTAAAGGATACAGAAAGGACTGGAAACTAAGGGTACTATTACACTAAGCGATTTTTTGGACGATCAACGATTAACAAACTCAAATGATGGCTATGACGAAAGACCTGAAATCGTTCACCCGATTACACGTAGCGATAGTCGTTACTTATGATCATTATTGCATTCGTCCTGTTGTCGCCACTGCGTTCGCCGCTACTGTGAAGAACCGAAAGACGTCTTATTACATGCGAACGATTTGCAAATGCTCAACTATAAAAATAGATCCAAGTTCAATTAAATGACCAACGATTTCTTGTTGGTCGTTAAATCGTTGTCTGCTATTACACTAGACGATTAGCGTTCAAATCCAAACGATTTTACGATTTTTCAAACAATAATTGTTCCATGTAATAAGTCAGGCTAGCCAGGTCAAACTAGGAGAATGTGCTGGGAACAAAATAAAAAAACAGACACATAGTCAATACCAAGCTAAGGTCAGAAAGTCCCGGAGGAGCACATCATACCAAATCACAAAGACAAAGGGCAATTAAGAGCACAGGCAGAGGTAGTAGTACAATGGTCAAGCAGGCAGATAAATCTGTGGCTAGAAAGGCCAATCACAAGCTCCTCCTATTAGCAGATAAATTGCTTTATAGACCAGCTCAGGGAGGCAAGATTAGGGAAATGTGGAATGCTGGGCTTGGATATAACTGATGCAGTGCTCCAGATTTCTAGTAGGACTTCTTTCCTGCACAGCGTGTAAGCATATGGAGCAGCATCTCCTTAAACACGTTCCCCCAGCAAGGTGGGAAAACAATTTAAGGTCCTGGGATATGACTGGAAGCGGTGCTTAAGAGTCAGAAGAGGATAACACTGGCACATAGCTTGTTAAATTCACAGCCTTGGCCATCATCTGCTGCCGATCAGTAATAATAGTAATGGGCAGACAGCTCAGCCGGACATAAATCGTAGGAGGTAGATAAGTGAACAGGTGGCACACACCAAATCATTTAGGTTGTCATTTATTGTAGATACAATCAACGATCAAACATTCGTGGGATAATAACAGGATTGCAAGGGCATTCCAAAGGCAACAATCACTTTCACGTGGCTTGTGCTTCTACTCGTCTGATAGGACAGGCATATAGCTTGATTTCTACTGTAGACAAAAAAAAATGTGCCAATGAACACTACAGCTCATCTTACAAATAAAATTAACCCATCCAGCTCCATCAATGAAATAATAATGTTATTGTTCACTTTGCATATATGTAGTAAAAAAAAAAAAGTATAGTTTTGGTATTGTCAGAATAGCGTTACCAGAATAACATCAACATGCCTCTTAAACCACATGTTGAAAATTCCATTATTTATATTCCAAATTGAGGATTGGAAAAAAAAATACCCAAAAAACCCTCCAAGCCTCAATATGGCTAGGTCATCATAAAAGTTTAAAGTTACAGTTCTCTTACAGAGTTACAGTTCTACAAAATTTAAAGTTACAGTTCTACAATTCTCAAGTGGGAATGAAAAAATTAACATGCCCCAAAGGCCAACACCATGAGGTTAAATGATCCATTGTTGGAGCAAAACTGTAAACATTGTAGCATTTGGGTGAGAAAAGAATGTGGTATGTTTTATCTTTAGCAGTCACTTATTTTATTATGTGCATTCTTAAACTTTTTTTATTTTTTTATTTTTACATGTTGTACTGATCTCTTTCCTGATTGTGTACTATCATTATGGTGTACAAAAGAATTTAACGGTCAAAGGTCATGTTTATTTATAGATGCTGAGAACAAAAAAGTTACACACGTACCGTTTCTTTTACATGGTCCTTTGTCTAAACATGTACCGGAAAATTTAGTAAATGACTGCTTTTGGCATGGTAATTTTCTGTAATGAATATGTAGTCTACTATTAGAAACCACAAATATTATTGTAAGTAATAATGTAGAGAACAATGGGAATTAATATAAAAACCTGAATGGTAGCAAATATATGAATATATTCATTTATGTGTCTACCATTTTGCCTGTCCCATGTAATTAATTGTATCCTGTTATTATTTTACAATCTAGATCTCTAATAGCTAACAAAAAAATCATTCTTGTGTAAAAACATTAGGGACACCACATATGTAGTTCAGTTTTAACCCTTGAAATTAAGGACAAAAAAAATCCTGGAATTTTGAAAAGCAATCTTTTATATAATTTTAGTTTATTTTATAAAAGTTGGTTCCCCACTGAAGAACCAGCAAAGGGAAAGGTCTTTACTAAGGGATCCTACCTCTTTGTCAGATATTTTCTAATATTAGCCCATAGCTGCACCAGGACGTTATTTAACGTCCTCGTGCCGCTATGGGAGTTCAGAGGGGGGTCGCGCGGCGACCACCCTCTGAACTGCCGCGATCCCGGGTGCCGCGAGTAGCCCGGGCTCGCGGCTATTAGCGGGCACGGTCCGATCGCCGTGCCCGCTAATTAAGTACTTAGAAGCAGCTGTCAAAGTTGACAGCTGCTTCTAAATACTTGCGGTTATACATCCCTGGTGGTCTAGTGGGGGGATCGCCCCCCTGCGGCGCGATTGCGGGGGGGCGATCCCTGCATCCATACCGGGCCGGGGTCTGCTCCGTAATGGCGCTGATCCCGGCTCGGCATTCTATTGCTTTTGGCTGCAGCAGCCAAAAGTAATAGAACACCGATCTCATGGATTCATGCAGTATAACTATACTGCATGGATCTCTATGAGAGATCAGAGTGCATATACTAGAAGCCCCCCAGGGGGGCTTCTAGTATATGTCTAAAGTAAAAGAAAAAAGTATTTTTAATAACACAAAACCCCCTCCCCTAATAAAAGTCTGAATCACCCCCCTTTCCCCATTTTATAAATAAAAATAAATAAATAAATTAATAAACAAACATGTTTGCTATCGCCGCGTGCGTAATCGCCCGAACTATTAATTAATCACATTCCTGATCTCACACGGTAAACGGCGTCAGCACAAAAAAATCCCAAAGTGCAAAATTGCGCATTTTTGGTCGCATCAAATCCAGAATAATTGTAATAAAAAGCGATCAAAAAGTCATATATGCGCAATCAAGGTACCGATAGAAAGATCACATCATGGCGCAAAAAATGACACCTCACACAGACCCATAGACCAAAGGATAAAAGCGCTATAAGCCCGGGAATGGAGCGATTTTAAGGAACGTATATTGGTTAACAACGGTTTGAATTTTATACAGGCCATCAGATACAATATAAGTTATACATGTTACATATCGTTTTAATCGTAACGACTTGAGGAACATGCATAACAAGTCAGTTTTACCCCAGGGCGAATGGCGTAAAAACACATTTCCCCCAAATAAAAGAAATGCGTTTTTTTTTTCAATTTCACCACACATATAATTTTTTTCTGGTTTCCCGGCACATTTTAGGCAAAAATTACATCTGCCTTAGCAAAGTACAATTAGTTGCGCAAAAAATAAGGGCTCATTTGGGTCTCTAGGTGGAAAAATGCAGGCGCTATGGCCTTATATACACGAGGAGGGAAAAACGAAAACGCAAAAATGAAAACTGGCTGTGTCCCCTAAGGGTTAGTTGTCTCTGTTTGCTTATACACCGATTAGCACTGCATACTTAAATACTTAGCCTAGATTAGCTCCTACTGAAACTAGGGGCCACACTTAAATAAAATATTACATTTTATTGATTTTATATATTAAAACAATATAAAATAGGACTTATAAAGGAGGAGAAAAGAAAAGCAGGCATCCATATGTTTTTTTTAATTCTTTATTCTTTTTCTTTTCTGTAAATAATTCATTTTACATTAAAAAGGTACCAAGGGATACAAACATTCCATATACATTAAGATTTGCATACATCATTATATATAAAAAAGAACCTTTGGAAAAGTAGCACAGAAGAGTACATAACTTTACTTAACAGTTTTGCAACAGTACTCGTACCTCATGTGAAAATGATTGACTTGTTTGTGCATAACATTTTGTATCCCTTTACCCTTATGCCATTCCCTCCCCCCTCACTCCCAACCCCCCCCCCCTCCAGGCCAGGGGGAAGATTATGTCCCTTCCTCCGTAGTCCCAAATGTATATGGACAGAGCCCTGTAAATCAGATGAATTTGCAAAAGAAGAGCTTGTGGAGCCTCATCAAAGAGTCTTGAAACACAGGACTAGCCAGATATCCCTCCGGGAAGGACCCAACCAAGGGGTGGCTCCTGTAACATACAGCTGTTTCGGGGTGTTGCCCCTCATCAGTGTGGAGCAAGATTCTGGCTAGGTGGGAGCAATGCCTAGTAGACCCACATAAAGCTGTTTTGGAGGTTGCCCCTCATCAGTGTGGAGCATGAGTCTGGCTAGGTGGGAGCAATGCCTAGTAGAGCCATAAGAGAAACAGATCGCTGATCTCAGGGACACCAGCCAAATGACAACACTGCCAGCTGCTAGTGAAAGTGCTCAATGCAGTGAAGTCCTAGGTGCATTGCCCCCTGGGAAACATGAATATGCAAAAGAAGAGCCCGTGGAGTCTCATCGAACACAGGACTAGCCAGATATCCCTCCGGGAAGGACCCAGCCTAGAGGTGGCTCCTGTAAGGAACCCATCAAAACCACCATATTAAGTGACCCTATAAGTTAATGTGATGACAGGGGAAAAACCAAGGCCAGGTACCCATCCACATACAGCTGTTTCGGGGTGTTGCCCCTCATCAGTGTGGAGCAAGATTCTGGCTAGGTGGGAGCAATGCCTAGTAGAGCCATAAGAGAAACAGATCGCTGATCACAGGGAGACCACAAATATCACCCAGGGCTCTGGCCTGGGACTCCGGACCGCACACCCTACGCGTATCGTCACATCACGTGACTGTCAGGGGTCTGATGAAGTCACATGATGTGACGATACGCGTAGGGGCCTGGGTGATATTTGCGTTATATTATCCTGAACTGACCATTGTTTGGATATAGGGAATAATTTATATTTAGGTGTGTTGTGGTATATTACATAGTTGTTTATGCACAGTTATACATTTTGCTTATGGATTTGGTATTTATTTATTTATTTATTTATTTATTTATACAGGCACTGGCACTTTTATGATAAAGTTCACTATGGGTTTCAGTTTGGATAATTTATATTATGTGATATACAGGGCTCTGTCCATATACATTTGGGACTACGGTGGGAGTATATATATACTACAATAAAAGTGGGAGTATATATATATAACAATAAAATTGATATTGGTTTTTGTTATTCTATATACATGTGTGGGTGCACCAGTTATTGTTTCTCTGTCTCTGGTGGTATGTTTTTTTCAGTGTGACTCTCTGCTGCCACCTCTGTCCGTGAAGAGCAGTAGAAGGCTTTTTTTACCTTTTGATGGCCATCTTTCTGTCCGGCTGTCATTTTGAGACCAAATAAGGCTGTGTTCTCCAAATAACTGCCTGTATAACATGCTTATTAGTTTACTTTAAATGACATCCCTCCAGGAAGACGGCTGTAAGATGGCCAAAAAAGACATAGTAGGAACATACTATAGCCTTAATCTGACTATTTGTTACATTTGTTTGCACAATTGTGGCGCTGTAAACCACACACCCCTATTATGCAGAGCCATTCTCACATTTTGATAGGTCTAGCCACTTTTAGACAGAGTGTAAAACATAATTCTTTTTTGACTGATTTGTTTTAAACATCTGTTGATCAACACATTTTGAACAAAATTCTGACCCACAGTTTATTGATCCCCCCATAGCCTTATTCTTGCCAGTGACAGGTGACAGTGCTGAAACCATAGACATGTAGACATGCACCTGCAAGCAAGGTCACTTATACTGATGTACAGCTGCTTGCTTTCTACCGTACAAGAGTTTGTCTGACCTCTGTCTCACACCTACAGTATCACTGGACTATATAGGTCTCTCCATATTGAGAGTCAAAACAAAGGCAGGCATACATCCAGCCAGAGGACAGAAAAATAAATCTTCCACTGGAACACTTAATCTCTTCACATTCTCCAATGAAACATTTCCCCTCTTTGAGTCGCAGATGAGAGCTCATTAATCTGGAAGACATCATACTCTCCAAACCAGTCATCCATAGAAATTAAGGGCATATTTGGGGAAAAATCTCCAGTTTTCTTTCCTTGCAATGATACGTGTGTATATGAGTCTTAGAAGCAGGAATTCCTGTTATAGTTGCTGAATGCATCAGTAGCCCAATGAATTAGGTCTGCGCCGTCCTAGTCAGCTGTAATGCTATAAAAAAGGAGCACATTTATCTTTCTTCTGTTAATTTGAAACACATATTGTAAATTCTTTATAATTCTCACCAGATGATGGTGATGTGTGTCTCGCCACTGCTGAGTAAACAGAACACCGAGCCACCTAAAAGCACAAAATCCTAAAATAAATGTGCCTGTGTGTGACTATAACTAATTTAAGGAAAGAAATAGAACACTTGGCCAAGGCTAGGAAATCTCAACATCTTTCTGGGAGTAAGAGGGTGGAAAATGAAAGAAAAAAAATAAATCAATGAGAGGTTTTACTTATTGAAGCCAAACAAATACAGATTAGTATAGATTGCTTTGTAAAATAACATAGATCATTATGGAAAATGGTATTTCTAGGTGTCACTTCTAATTGGATCAGCTGAAGCCAGCATTTATAAAAAGTGCACTTAATGTTTTAGACTGGAGACTATTATCTATATAGGTTGAGTTTTCTGTAGAAGTAGGTAGATGTTGGTTCATGAATTTTATTCTTATATTTTGTACAGATTACACGGCTTTCATGAAAGCATACATGCCATAAAGAAAAAATACACTCAGACATGTGAAATGTTTTTATCAGTTGATGTGTTCAGACGTGGTTGATCCGGAAAACAAGCAGGGAAAGACATAGGTGCAGCTTCCCTCCTCGCACTTATATTATTGACATATTATAATAGACCCCCACACACACACACATCGTGATCAGAGAAATGGCAAACTCTCCCAAATCTACTCAGGATTACATCATAGGGAATTTGAAGGTGATTTTGTAATCCAGACAAAACTTTTAAGAGCTTTTTGAATATTAAAGATTGAACGTTAACACCTATCCACAGAATAAGTGATTGGTTATGCTCTGTCCACTGGGACACCCACCAATCACAAAAACACTCCCCTTGTCCCTTGTCCTCCAAACGAACACCTCTGCGATGTACTGTAATATACTGAGGGGTTGTCGCTGAGTGGTGTAGTGCAACCTTAGGGCTCACCTTCTGTAACCTTCCTGTCACGGTGGGGTCCGAGGGTGCAAGGGCTCTTCTCCTCTCAGCATAAACACAGGGGAATATCTTAATAAATATAATATCTTAATATTTATAATAAAACTCTTTACACAGTAGGGGACAGTTCACACTGAGCAAGATCGTCGGAATTCCGCGGCGGAGATTTCCGCAGCGGAATCCCGCCATGCTCAGTGTGCTGCTGTAAGTGAATGGAGAGGGCGCACGCTCGTCCAGTCCCTCTCCTCTCTGGTCAAAGAACTAACATGTTAGTTCTTTGAGCGGAGAGGAGAGGGAGCGGACAAATGCGCTCAGTGTGAACTGGCCCTAGCGGTGCAAGTATATGGAAACTTTACTTGAAGAATAACTATGTACAATCCAATACAGGGGCATCTGATGATGAGATATCTTGGCTTGATAAGAGTCCTTGGCTTCAGGGGGGTTACCTTGGTTACTATAACTTGGACTTGGTAGATAGATAGGATTACAGGAATAGTGTAGACAGACCTGTTGCAGGGACTTTGTGGTTTCCAGCCTTTATAAGGTACATGTGAATAGATACATGAAGTTACTGAAAAGACTTCAAAGAAATGACGGTGTCAACGCTCACTGGCAAGCAAAAGGAAGACGCATGAACACACTGACTTGAGAACCAGGAAGATATGCACGGTTAATAGGTGACACTCTAACACTTCACCAATCCGACAGCAGGCACTAATAAATACAGAGAATGTCCTACTGAGACTTTGGGGACACCTATGAATCCTTATTGCTGCCTGGAAACAGGTTAGGAGACTGAACCTCAAGCCTGACAGGATTACTGAGGGGATGCAGGGAGGTTAGATGTGACTCTAGCCAAGCCAGACTACCAACTGTCAACTGTCAAGACCCGCACAGCCCTCTGGGTAGAAGGTGGGCGGAGCCAGCTTTCCCCTGGCCAATTACTAGAGTCTGATGGGTTGCAGGGGAGGAGCACTGATCAAGCTCAACACTTGTTTACAAACATATAAATGGACCAATCAATATTCTCCTAGTGGGTTGCTATGGAAACTGTAATAACACTTGTACCGATATTGATCAATACATAACAGCATATCAAACAAATATATGACAGAAAACAATGCTCATTTAAAACATTACCACAAGAGAGGCCAGAAAAAGACACAAACACATAGGCCCCAATACAGACAGTGCGGGGTTGCCAATGGCAGCAATATACCCCCAGACGCCTGACAATATATACGGGTACAGGGCCATTACACCTCCACTCCTTTCAATCTTATGGAACTTTCAGTGATAGCCTTTCTGCTCATTGAGGGGATAATAGCCCCCACTTAGTCTTGATATGTGGGGATCTTACAGTAACGTATCCTGTGGTAATGTCAAGTTGCAATCCTTTTTTTGCTGGTATAATACACTTTATTAATTCAGTTAAACACAGACAGGCTGCCCATTAGACCATACCTCTTACAGGGCCCAATAGGCTTCTGCACATTTATAGGCCTCTGGCTGCCAAAATAGTGTATCAGCATCCCTAATTTACAGATAGGCAGCCAATTAGACCCTACCTTTTACAGAGCCTAATAGGCTTTTGCACATTGATAGGACTCTGACTGCCAAAACAATGTATCAGCATCCCTAATTCATGTTGAGGGGAATGAGGGGCTGTTGGAAGGGGTTCAGAGGGAATCTATGTGAATCCAAGCTATTAATATGCTGTAATTGTATGACATTGCATGTTAAGTACATCCATGACATAAATGGAGTAGGAAGGGTTTATAAAGAATCTGTCACAATTGTTATGGGTTTTCATTCCAGCTATAAAACTAAAAATCTTTACTTCGAAAGTTCATGTCCATTAACACCACTGTTTCACATGGACAGAATCCAGCACGTCTCATAAAACTAAAGTTATGTCAGTTATGTTCTAAAATACATAAAGCTGTCATAACATTCCTGAAATGGTAAAAATTAAAATTCTCACCGTAGGACTGAACCTGTTTACAGCAAGAATTGGCTAATTTATAGGTTTGTTACCACCTGCTCTTCTACTCAATGTAAAAGACTAGTGGGTTTCTCCATTACTGATTGTGGAGCTGAGGAGAGAACTGAAATTCTTCCTGATTATGATATTGGCTTCTGACAGTCAATACCTTGTGATATATTTGAGGTCAGGATGAAATTTCAGAATGGCTTATTTTGAATTTTTCAAGTATTGCATGAAAAATTGGAAGCAAATCTTTGCCAAGTGTTACTCAAGCCAAACAAATTGTTTCTAATATGTTAGAGGATATATCTGGTGGGCTGGTGTGATTTTCATGCAATGCAAGCAGGATAAAAAGTCTTAAGAGCTAATTGGAGAAAGCATAACTGTCATACCACCTAAAATGTTGAACTCTTTGGAGATTTTTCACCTGTTTCAAATATTTCAATTGCCAGTTTGAAGGTATTTAAACCAAAATGGGATGAATTCATTCAATAAAGAGTTCTTCCTTTACAAATATTCATTGTATTTTGACAGGATACATGTTATATGATTGAACTCACTTAGTTTTTCAGTAATTAACATATAGTAAAATGCACATGTGAAGTCATCTCATAGAACTTAGAAAATTGTTGGCAGAAAAAGACCACTTGGTCCATCTAGTCTGCCCTTTTAGTATTTACTTTCTTATTATCCTAGATATATGTTTATCCCAGGCATGTTTAAATTCAGTTACTGTAGATTTACCGACCACATCTGCTGGAAGTTTGTTTCAAGCATCTACTACTCTTTCAGAAAGTAATATTTTCTCAGGTTGCTTCTAATCTTTCCCCCAACTGACCACAGATTGTGTACCTTTGTTCTTGAGTTTAGTTTTTATTTATTTAAAAAAAAAAAACACTTCCCTCTTGAACCTTATTTAGTCCTTTAAGATATTTAAAGGTTTCGATCATGTCCCCCCTTTCCCTTCTTTCCTCCAGACTATACAGATTCAAATCCTTAAGTCTTTCCTGATATGTTTTATGCCTGATAACCTCCACCATTTTTGTAGCCCGTCTTTGGACCCGTTCTATTTTATCAATATCCTATTTAGGTGAGGTCTCCAGAACTGGACACAATATTCCAGATGTGGTCTCACTAGAGATCTTTACAGCGTGATCACAATTTCCGTCTTCTTTCTGGTTATATCTTTAGCTATATAATCTAACATTTAATTTGCTTTCTCTTCCGCCTGGTTGCACTGGTGACTCATTTTCAGGCTGTCATAAATTACTACCCCTAAATCATTCTCTTCAGAAGTCTTTTTAAACACAGAACTGCCAATATAATACAGTTATAATGTTGGTCGCCATTTCCTTGGTGACATGTTGACACACAGGAAATGCTGGAAATGCCATCTTAACCAGTGACTGGCTGAGTAAGCATTTCCTGCATGTTGACACCTTATCATGAGGCTGTGAGCTGCAGCATTCCTGGCATTATTGGAATTCATCAATGGGGAATTGAGTAAGTATGCATCATGTTTATGTATTATTAAGACTCCTGGCCACTATTATTTTTTTTCTCCTGGAGAACCCTTTTAATTTAAACTAGTAAAATAATATCCAACTATCTACCTACAGAGGTAGGAACATTCACCTGTTACTTGGCTGGTGATCATTACCGTATAACACATTTTATGTTACATCATCAGGACAAGCATACATTGTATATACAGTATGTTACCTCTATCAATGCTTTATATATTTCTAAAACAGAGATGTAGGTGTTTAAAAACTAAATAAATATCCAAATCTAAACTAGCTACAATACACAGGTTTTGTTTGAGAAACACAACATACAAGGTTAATAGTAATGTAGACCACTAATCCAAGGATTTGTCCTGTTGCCAGTAAGGATCAGGAAGAATTTTTATACTGCTCTATGGCATTCAAGCATGGTCTGTTCTTTCCTCTGAATCAACAGGGGTCTGCAAGTATAAAAAAGGTTGAACGTGATGGACGTATGTCTTTTCTTAACCCACTATGTGACCCATACCAGTAGGAGATCTGGAAACATATAATGGCCAGTGGGGAAACATGTTTTATCTAGGGAATAGTAAAAAACCTTGACCTTGGTGTCCATAGTGTCTGTTTATTGATTGAACCCTTCGTTGTTAATCTCTACATTGATGTATCGTTTGGCCTTAATTGCTTTACAGATCCTTCACTCCTACGTGATAAGATCAAAGCAGTTCGTGTTTTACAGATTCTGAAAAGAAGCTTAATCTTGTACTAACAAACATAGCAAGAGACTACAATCCATCCAAACATAGAGCCATTACCTCATAGTGGTAATAGATTACAGCTATTCATAATCCATATGGAAATGTGAACAACAAAAGTTGTTTTTCATGGCCTTGACTGAGTTTATTTATTCGTAGACTGAATGGAGACTCTGCCTAGCCCTTCCTTGTCTTTTAAACCTATGTGTGTTTATAGAGAACATAGTATTCCCAGAGTCATAAACAAGAGTGAGTCTTATTTAGACTAGGATTGTCCCAATAGTGTGGCTGTTTATTGTGATAGAGTGGGGAGGTGTCATCGTAATTTGCTTCAGGTCAGCCATGGCCAGCCCTCACAGATGTAACCTATCTTGAGAAGATAGTTTTCATAACCCATTACCAGCACTTGCATTTGCAATAAGAAACGCTGTTTGGAGAGGTACGAAGCAGACTGTGTGTTCATTTAGATAAGTGTTTTCTCCGCTCTTCTAAGAGAACTTCTAATGACTGGGGGTTCAGATTATTAACTCTTAGTTTCATCAACATCTGGTCTTTCTCAACATTGCCTTCAACTTTCGCACCTCATTTTTCACCATTTCAATGAAAGTTCAATGTTGATTCACGACAGCTTTATGAGGGCTTTTGCAGAGACTTCATGTATTACATTTAGGTAGTTGTGGAAATACTGCTACCCTTGGTAGAGGTTCAAGCTCTTCTAAATTAGTGACATTAGAAAGTTCTCATATGTTTCTCATTATCCATTCTAGACTGGTTACTTAACTTTTGTTAACATACAAGTCAATATGGAATACTTTATGATGTCATACCACACACTGTTTGAGTGTAAAATGTGATTAAACTTCAGTGCGTCTGTTTTTCAGTGGACAGAAGATTGTTGAAACGTTACTTTTTATCAGCGATCTCTTGTGCCTGATGCCCCAGTTTCTGATAAATTGTTCAAGGGCATTTTGTGTTCGTATTTAACTTTTTAGCATTCAAGTATGAAATCCCTACAGGTCCCTTATTACAAACAACTAGGTTTTATTCTGAAACACTGCAGTGTTTCATAGAAAATGTAGCTTGCAACTAAACTGGGGCACCAGGGCAGCATCAGGGGGGGTAATTTCCTTGCCCAGCCTGACTTACATGGTAGATCTCTCTGTATACACAGCTTAGTTGTTCATACTGAAGGAGCCTTTCAGAATTTTATGTCCCTGATTCAGGAACTGCATCTATGTTACTATTTTCCCTTCTAGTCACCATTGTTCAGTATATATACAGTCTTCAAAATGATGTCAATAACATGACAATGGCATTCGTTCAGGGGTAGATAAATTAGGCAGCAAATGAGTAGTCAGTTCTTGAGGGTGATGTCATGGAGTAGAAAGGGAAAATATAAGGGGAAGAAATGTCACCACAATGTATTATAGGAAAAGAAATGTTTGCAGAGGCAATGTAATACACTGGGCAATGTTCTACCAAGAAATCCTTGATCCTAACATTCATGTGGCTGTTACCTTGATGTATATCAGCTACCTAAATATTGTTACAGACCAAGTAAGCTCCTACATAGCACTTAATGGCAGAGGTCTAATTTACCAGTATAATGTGTCCTACTATACTCCAAAAATTGTTCAGGAAGATAGAAAATGTAAACAATGTATTTACAGGTACTTATAGTCCTATTTCGCAGGTCGATGGAGGCCCGTTAATAATGTAAACGAGTGCCGATCTGCTAGATCGGTGCTCTTTTACTGGGCCTATTACATGGCCCGATAATCGTTTAGTGAGGGCTGCAGGGACATCGTTACCGATGTCCTTGCAGCCCTTGTTTAAATGCTATACTTTACCTGAACATGTTGTAGGGCTCCTCCTGCGCTCATTCTTATTGTGTTTAAATAAAGACAGTCTATAGACTTTAAAAGGGTTTTTTATCGATTGTTCATTTGAGTTAACAGGGCTACAATATCAGACATAGTCTATTTAAGGTACTTCAGTAATGTAAAATCCTGGAAAGTCCCTTAAATTTATCTTACTACATGCACTCATAAAACCATGCTTTCCAAGATGACACGTCTTAGTTACTTACTTAACATTTAAATGTCATTTTTGTCATTCAAGTTGCAAATATTCACACCCAGAAATAGATAGGTCCTTGTACGTGGGTGTGAACGATTCAGGTTTCTTCATAGTCTGTACTATGCTCATCTGTTAACTATTTTATTTTCCTTAATCTAAACTCTAAATCCTCAAAATTCAATACTTTCTTAAACATTTTTGACCAATATACTGTGGAATTTTTATGTTGCTGCAGTATAAAACATTATAGTATACCGAAGCATGTTGACTGAGACTCCTAGACTGTAATCCCCTGTAATGAAACATTATGGAAATGGTACTAATGGTATTAATTATAATATATATATATATATATATATATATATATATATATATATATATATATATATATATATATATATATATATTGTTTTTATGTAAATTTAATAAACTTTATATAACTAAAACTGAGAGAATACTTTATTCATGTGCATTTTTAAGAGACAAGCTGTGTTATGGATTTGCACACAGAGCTTTGTTCTTAGAATAGACTTTCAATCTTTCTTTTTCTAACCTCAACTATTTTCCTTTAGGGAGGCAGGACACAGTGCATTAAAGAAGTCTGCCCAATTCTCTCATGCCCCCAGCATCTCAGTCACGTTCCTACTGGACAGTGTTGCCCCAAATGCATAGGTGAGTGAATACATATTTATTTATTTGTTTCTATATTCAGATGGCACTACCACCCATAGTTGGTGCGAGAATAAGCTCATCAAGAGAAATAGAAATACTATCACTGTTGGGCTTATGGAGCAGATTGACCAGTTTTCTTTTACAGAGTTATCTAAAGCATAAAGAAAAGCCCAATTTTTTATCAAAATAATAGTTTTTTTTTACCAACATAAAATATTAAAAAGATTATGCCAAGATAATAACACCTTTATATTCAAAGTGGAGTCCTAGCGATGTACCCCCTGCAGGGGAAGTTTATTATAGATGTGTCCAGCCTTACCCTTCTGGAATTTTTGTGAAGAACTTTTGTCTGAGTAATCCAAAATCATGTCTTTTGTTTGAAGCTGGTCATCTGGCGCCACTCATCTTGGGATATCCTGAACCAAGAGGAACGTTAAGGAGGGACACATCTATACATGTATGTCCTGAGTGAAAGTCCCTGTTTGTTAAAGACTCTTTAGTTTTTAGTTTTTAACATTTTGTTGACTTGCAGCAATTGGGTCCTAGATTTAAAAGGGATCATGGAACATCTGCACAGTGTTTCTATGTCCTCCCAATGTTTGCATAGGTTTCCGCCCACACTCTTAATTCACACTGACTAACTGGCCTGAGTGTACTTGACATAAGAAAATCAGATTAGGACCAACGATTACTGAATTAGGGCAGTCTCTGTATAGCATTGTGGAATGTGTGAGTCCTATATAAGCACAGGAAATAAATACCAGTACCCCTCTTTGCAATGCACAACACGATTACTAATGTCTGTACTAAAATCATTGGACATTACTATCTAGGAGTCAATGTCAACTCTAATACCAAAAAGAATAAATAATTCCCTTGTGACATCAGAGTGATATCCCTGTGTGTTTACAGTGTGTTTATGAACATTTCTCCCATGTCTGTGTGTTTGGTTTGTCATTTACAAGATGTTAAGTAATACAAATAGAGCAGAGTATTAACACATAATTGCATTCTGGAAAGTTTTAGAATTCTTTTCAAGTTAAACAAAAGAAGAGCAGTGACACTGTATTAGAGAAAACAATGGTTTTCTGGGCATATTCTATGCCTAAAATACATACTAAACCCAATCCCAAATTGACCTACATAATATACATACATTTATCATCTGGCACAGAGGGCATTACTTGGAGCAGAAGTTCAAGACGTCAATAAATCCATTTGCAAATGCTTGTTTTGTAAATAATTTATTTGCATCTTGGCCCTCTGCCCAACTCATGCCAGGGGGACGTGGCCTCTGTGTGCACCGCATTTAAAAAAATTTCAGTGGGAAAATGCCAGTGAAATCTACACCAGTCTTAATAAATAACCCCCTTCCCCTTTACATTATAGCATGTTAAATATTTTGTCTGGTAAGGAACTGTGATTGTAGACCTAGGAAAGTGTACAGTCATGGCTCCCAGGGCCTTATTAAATGGGCACATGCTCATGCCAATCAATTAAATCAGCACTCATTGTGGTGCCTGTTATATAGATCCAGTATAGTGGGGCAGGAGCACAGAAACAATTAAAGGGATATATTTACACACAATTAAAACAACGTATGTTGTTTGACACAGCATTTGTTGGCAGTGTCAAACAACAGCCGCAATTTTACATGTTCATGCGGCCAATACTGCCGTTTCGGCTGCAAGGACATCATCCTATTTCTATTTGGATTGCAGGCACTTTTGGGTGTGCCTGCAATCCAATTAATCATAGAACTCTGTGCAATGTATGGCTGTCAGAACTGTGCAGAACAGTGGAAAATCCCCATAGAAAACCTCCCCTGCTCTGGACAGTTCCTGAAACGGACAGAGGTGGCAGCAGAGAGCCTTGTGTCAGACTGGAATTAATTCACCACTTCCTGTAGAATATTCAGTTGCTGATAAGTAATTTAAATAGAAGTAATTTACAAATCTATGTAACTTTTTGGTATTAGTTGATTCGAAAAGAATACTTTTTCACTTGAGTTCCTCTTTAAATCCCTGTGATCTTAAAGGGAACCTGTCACCCCCCGTGCCGGGGTGACAGGCTCCCGACCCCCAGTTAGAGACCCCTATACTTACCTCATCCCGCCGGGTCCCGCTTCTGGATTCGGTCGGGTCCCGGAGATCTCAGCCGCTGCAGCCCGGTGCGCGCGCTGACAGATGAGTCCAACGCTCATAGAGAATGACGGAGCGCTGGACTCTCCTGTCATTCTCTATGGGTGTTGGACTCATCTCTCAGCGCGCGCGCCGGGCTGCAGCGGCTGAGATCTCCGGGACCCGACCGAATCCAGAAGCGGGACCCGGCGGGATGAGGTAAGTATAGGGGTCTCTAACGGGGGGTCGGGAGCCTGTCACCCCGGTACGGGGGGTGACAGGTTCCCTTTAAACTATTTGAAACACTTTCATTTGTCTCACATACAAGATGTGGGGCTGTTATTAGTTCTTTGAATTACTTCACCAAACAGTAAGGGCAAGTGCTCTACACATAACCTCAGAGTTGTACAGAGCTGCAGTTCTATTGTACCAATGACACCAATTTCATAGAGAAGAACATCAAGCTTTTTTCTACTTCCTACTAGAATCTGAGTGGAAGAAAGTATGGCATGTGTTTTTATTACTAAACAGCAATGAGCTATGTTTCCACTATGTTTTTTCCTCTCTATTTTTGAAAAGAAAAAATGATGTCTGTCATTTTGAGGTCAAAATGACGTCCGACAATTTGCTGTTTGGCTGCCTGTCAGTGTAATGACAGCTGTTGGTACATTATTCTAGCTTAGGTGGACTAATTGCCCTTTGGGTGCCCATTGAATTTAATAGTAAAAATGGTTAAAAGATGATTGTGTGTGAGCAACTAAAAAATAACATCCAATGTTTGTGAAAGAAGTTCTAAAATAATTGTCATGATCATTATTTTGATATCCGTGCAGACAACATCCGTCATTTTATGCACTGTGTGCATTGGACGTCCATCATTCCGAAGACTTCGATGCATTGCATTGAGGTCAATTAAAATAACAGATGCCTTTTTAGGCTATGTTCACACTACGTCTGGGAACACTGGGAACACTGGGAACACTGCCCTATCTGCTATGGGATCCCAGCCGGAGCGTATACACATCGTATAACCTCCGGCGGGCATGCCAAGCGGCCCCCCCGCATGTTTTCTGCGGCCGCAATTCAGTGAATTGCAGCCGCAGAAAGCTCTGTCAGTTCACACAATGAAGTGAGCAGCTCCGGACGCTTGCTTCATTGTGTGCTGTGGAGTGCACTGATGCGGGCGCGCGCTGATGCACCCGTCACGGGTCACGGAGCGGCCGGTCTCTTACAGAGTGTGAACATAGCCTTAAATAGCAAAAGCGGACCTTTTCTGTATTTTTTTTTACACAGTGTGAACATAGCCCAAGAAAGTACTCTGTGTTATCTTGTTTCATACGATAAAATCTCATGATACGCTTTAAGGCTGGGTTCACACTACATAAAATACACGGCTGTATTTTATAACAACGGCCGTAGTTGCACAAATAACGTCCGTTATTTGCACAACTACGGCCATTGTTATGAAATACGGCCGTTTTTTTTTACGTAGTGTGAACATAGCCTAATGTTGCAAAAAACAATAGTATTTACATTATATATACATTAAAAGCTTGTAATATGGTGTATTAGCTGTAGACACCCACAATCTGCCAGATACTATGAGAAAGGAAATACAAAGCAAAACTGGCATTACTTTATTTTTTACCCATTTTTGCATACTGTGGTCAAATGTCCCAAGCCTGTTGGCCTGGAGGAAGGCTATAAAAGCTGCCTTTCATGATAAATGAAGCTAACCAGTAAAACCAACCACTTACATTTTGCATTACATTCCTAATGGCCAGAATTGTGTTTGCTGCTGGGGTAAACAACAGGGATCCATTACACATTTTGTTTGATGGATTTGTCTCCGGTAACATAGGTCTCTGTGTAGTTGACTTTGAACGGCACTGAATAATAGCCCTCTCTCATGCACATGTGTAATAATAATTCATATGATTTATGGTTATGGCTTGATTTTCATGTGGATTGTTTTAAATATGGGTGCAAGAATCCTAACAAAGATATATATTATAGCCTCTAAGTTGTAGGAGAGTGGCTGGGTGGTTGATTCCCATGTGCTGGAGCTGTTTTTAAAATAGGTGTTGGTTGATTTTTCTTCTACTGTAGTTTCTTTTCCACTTTCCGAGTATATAATGTGGCATTCAGTCAAACAATAGAAAACTTGAAGATTTTTTCAATATTTACTCTTCTTTTTAGCCAGACTTGAATAAGAATTAGCTTAATGTGCTTACTTTTTAGGGGGTGGGGGTGAATGCAAACAAAAAGTTGTTTCAGAATAAGACATTGCTGAAGGTAAAACATTTGGCTTGTAATTGGTTGCAGCTGTTACTGTAACCCAGCATCTAGACTAGATGAAAAGATCCTGATGTGCCTATCTGTATACCAGGTCCAAGCTTAGACCTCCACCAGATTTTTTTGTTGCAGTCTTGCCTAGGGGTGGCCAAATAATAGTGTCCAGTTTTCATTCTGATGTAAACAACAGCAATAATGTAATGATAATCATGTAAGAGAATCAACATCTGATGTGGCATCTGACCATCACATATGTACAGTTCTGTCTCAAACCCTTTTGATCAGACGTAATCAGGGGGTCAGTGTTAGAATGCTGTGGTTTGGGTGGTATCTCCATTGTCAGCAGGAAGAGATGTTGATTGCACTATTGATTCATAAAGGGGAGCGATTATTCTTCTCACCAGTTCCTGTGATTACCTAGGGCGGCTTTGGCCTTGCAGTACCCCATTGATTGTATTTGCAGATCGTTGTATCTATCTGTAATGTATACCTTAGGAAACCTTTTTTTGTGGTTTGGTCATCTGCCCTATATTTTCCAATAGGTATTGTTGATATGATATCTATTACTTTACAGTTTCCAACATGGATCTTGTTGATTGCATCTTTTGAGCTGACCTCAAAATCCATAATTGATCATTTGCAAGTCTTTCGGTATAAACATTTGTTGATCACAGTGTACATTACCAATGCAACTACAATCTTATTTACGACCTTAAATCCAATCGTATTAACAACTTTTCTTGGCTATTTATCGTTTCGTCTAAATGTCTATCGTTTAAAATAAAAATTGCTTGTCTTTAGCTAAACAAGCTCTTAAGCAATTTATCTGTACATGTAATAGGACCCTTAGCTGTTAGGAAAGAAGACACATGGTACCTTTCATATATCCAGCTGTGATTCCAAAATTTTATTCTCTGGTACAAAGAGTTAAACAGGCTTTTTTAAACTTCAGAAAAGCTGCATTGGGCTCAAGGAGGCATTCCAGATTGCTGCACTTCCGGAGCTTTGGAAAACATATTTGACTCTTTGTACTATAGAAGATTTTCTCTTTACTATGTTATAGAAGCACAACTGGATATATGAAAGGCACATGTGCCTCCTCGGGATAGATTCCCTTTGATGATTCTTGACCATTTTATATACATTTTTTTTTACACACTTTTGCACCTGAACCTTGAATTAATGTACCTTTGATACAATCATGATGGATTTAGGTTATTAGATAAATAAAAAATGTTTAGTTATTCTAACTTAAGCTACACAGCCTGAGGCCCTGTTCACACAATATCAAAAAAAGAGGAAAGGCTCCCGCCTTTTCTATTTAAAATACGTCTTTTTTCCCCCCGCAATTTAACTGACTTCAATGCAATGCACTGAAGTCAATGGAATGACAGATGTCCAATGCACACAATGTATTTAAAAACGGATGTTGCCTGCAAAAATAATGATCATGTGAATTATTTTCAGACGTCTTTTGCAAACAACGGATGTTATTTTTAATTGCTCACGCACAGTTTTTCTTTTTTCACCATCCTTTCACTGTTTTTATTAATCAATTCAATGGACTTTTCAATTAAAGACAATGTCCAGCATTTAATCTATTGACTTTAATGCATTGCATTGAAGTCGATTAAATCGAAGGTCTTTTTGAATAGCAAAAACAGACGCCTTTTCTGTTTTTTTTTTGTTTTTTTTTAAGTAGTGTGAACATAGCTCAAGGATGTGGCAGATTTTTTCAGTGGCTCAGGCTGGTTGAAAATATGGTAAATCTTTGAAACTATCTAGGCTAAGTTTTAGATCACATTTAATTTGACTTATGTATGTATGTTAGCTGTTTCCCCTATTTACTAAAGCCACCCTACGCTTCTTTTGTTGAGCAACCCACAATTACATTTCTTTGTCCAATAATACTTGCACCATTATTGCACAAACTGTTCAAAATTTCTGGAATCCCCACTTTTATCTATTGTCCACTATATACACATCTAGACATTTAATTTGATCCACGTCTTAAATACCTTGGAGACTTCATATGGATATATTATTTTTTGCCAGCCTATCAGATTATGGCATTGTTGATGTGATTTATGATAGGGGATCAACTATGTTGTATATCTGAAAAAATTGTCAGTTGTGTATATAATCCCCAAAGAGATAACTATGTACAGCTGTGCAAGAGAGAAGCAAGTCTACCAGGTGTCCAGTTTTTGTAGCACATCTTTTATTGTGTCCAGTTGACTGAAAAACAAGCACAACTACCTCTTCCTATGCTCCACCTTTGAAATCATCAGTATGTTATATATGACAGCTGTAATGGGTAAAAATAAAAAGTTAATGATCCATGATACCTCAGCAGACTACAACGGAAGGAGTACAGAGGTGTCCAGCAGTGAGCCTTCCCCAACTGTGTTCACTTGCAGGACTGTAGTAAACAGCATCCATTTTTTGCTTTGTTAGTCTGTGCAGTTGGTTCTATGGTGCATGTAAAAACTCAATGTGGTCTCCTGTTTGCATTTTTTAAAGTCAGTAGACCCATAAAAATTAGTACTGCACTGGGTTCTGAATGCATGCCTCATGAATTCCCATTCACACAATAGGAACATCTGGCTACTGCATTTGTAAAAAAAAAATGCCTTTACAAAATTTAAACATATTTACTATACAAGGCAGTAGGGATGAGCGAACCGAAAACAAACCTTGCTATAATGGCTGAATAATTGCAATAGTTGGAGTCTGATAGGGTATACTATAGTTTTGTTTAGTTGCTATTACAATGAAAAAAGTGGAAAAAATCAAAGTGCAAAAATAGTGAACAAAAATTAGCCAAGGTGTAAGTGATTTCACGGGACATAAGGCATAAAGTTCCTTGGACCCAGCAGGGTAGAAATAGACATTAACCCGGGTCAGTATGGTTGAGAACAGACAATTGACGGAGGAGGATGTTTAGCCTTGAAGAGTGGTGGTCTAGGAATCCTCTCTGATGATGTTGTTTAGCGCACTTTCCAGAACACGGACGAGTGGGATGATGTCGGTACAAGGTGTATGACTCAGCCCTCCCTGCTGCACTGCAGAGACAATGTTCCTCCCTTTGT
This sequence comes from Dendropsophus ebraccatus, assembly GCF_027789765.1. Classification (NCBI taxonomy): domain Eukaryota; kingdom Metazoa; phylum Chordata; class Amphibia; order Anura; family Hylidae; genus Dendropsophus; species Dendropsophus ebraccatus. The sequence continues at coordinate 146,020,681 of NC_091455.1, read as the reverse complement.
GGGCTACAACACTTCCCACCGTTAGTTTACCTGGGGTCAGCCATTCATATATCTCCTCCCTGATGGATGGTCCGGAGGAGCTCCTGCCCATTTTGGCTCAGTTCACCCAGGCTCATAAAATGGAGGACAGCCTGAGAGGGCAGGCCTGACATTGTTGGTAAGACACCGGGGCACGTTGGACTGAAGTCATAGCGGCGGATGGTTGCAAGGTGGTGGAGGCAGAACTGGCCCCCTAAAGCACTGGGGAGGTGACAGTGGCAAGAATGGGCTAACTTTCTGATGGTCTTCTGGAAGGATGTTGACCCAATGGGCAGTAACAGAAATGTACTGCCCTTGCCCATAATTACAATAAAAAGGACCAGACGCAATAAAAAGGACCAGACATCAACACTGGGGTGCACGGTCTTGGACACCAAGAATCCCAATGAATTGCCAACATTTTTCTTCACAACTGTGCAGTGATGGGACAGCCAATGGGACTTTTTTTTTTCTGGGACAGTGATGGGACTTTTTTTGGACAGTTTTTTTTTTTTTTTACTTTTTTGGTTGTGGCTAAACAGGGTTCTCCTATTAATTTTTTGAAGCTTTATTGTAAAGATATAAACTGAGATTTTCACTTGATAAAGTAGATCAGCTTAAACACTGAAGTTGCTTTCATTTGTCTTGGTTGATACTCACAGACAGCTGTCACATTACATTTTTGATTAGGCAGCACCCAGGTAAATTTGGGGAGACTAAGATCTCACCCTAACAGGGGTGACGTCACACATCTTGATATTTACAGAAAACCAGGATACAAGGGATTAGAGGAGTAAGAATCCCTTGTATCCTGGTCTATTCTGTGATTTTATTTGTTGTTGTTTTAACTAGATTAGTTACGAACTTTCTTAAAGTTCGTAACAAATCTCGTTCATTATGGTTCGGTTAGCTCATCCCTACAAGGCAGTATTATGGCTACATACTATACAAGGTATACGAGTTTTACATAGGCATAATATGGCACCTATAGGTGTCTACATGGGCCATTCTGTATGTCTGTATGGCTCATAAAGAAGCAAAAAGAGGTTATTTGAGTAGGAATATTTCTAATATATTGCCACATACATAGCACAGAACTTTGGGAACTGCATATATATGCTGCTATGCTAGGCACTTTTATTCCTGTAACTGAACACACACTTAATGGGGAAAAAAAAAACACCAAACCAGAGTCAAGAAGACAACATTTTTAATGAAAACACTTGTAACACCTGCCGCCTTATCACTTTTGGGATCCATCCTCTAAACACAGACTGGAAAAGGGCCTGATAATGATAGTGTAAGTTGAGCATAAACAGTACAAAAATTGACATACCAAAGAATTGTAAAAAAAAATAAAAAAAAAATGCCTTTGAAGATTCATATGAGACACATTTTTTTTATGATTTTAGAAATGCATTTTTGATATGGTTACATCTATTTGCTTTGTAATTTGTAATTTTATATATTTTATTGCTTCATTTAAGGCCAAAGAAAAGTGTTTGACCTGCCTTCTGGCAGTTGCCTTTTTCGAAGTGATGTCTACGACAATCATTCCAGCTTTATGTATGACAGCTGCATGACATGCACCTGCAGGGTAAGTAATGCACCTGCAGCCAAATATGAGCTTTCATTTTGGATGCCTTTCCATGTATGTGTCACTTATCCAGATCTAGCTAAAGCCAAAAATATTGGAAACTGAGTGGAACTGAAGGATCTAGTGACATGTTGTTTTTATCATTTATATAAAAAAAAATTAAAAAGAAAGGATTTTTTTTCAACATAATATACTATTTCAATTATACAGTAAAATTCCTTAATCTCTAATCAAATAATTTAAAACTTTTTTTTACAGCAAAGACCTGTAATGTAATGCTGGAATTCACAGGAGCTAGAACACAAAACTGAGCTGTAATATTAAAGGGAACCAATCAGATTGTGCTGATATGGTTCCCAGCAGCAGAGTATAGATGTACTGTACAGCTCGTGGAACATACCAGCTGCAGCAGTTGCATTATAAAGGGAAAAAAGATGTTTTATTATGCCAGGGCGAGCCCGGGAAAGGGGCGACAACTAGTCATCTGGGTGGAGAGCCGTCTGTGACTAGTTACGGCTCTCTGCCTGTCAGCGTGCAGTGCGGGGATAATTGACAGGCAAGAGAGCCGTGACTAGTCAAGGGCGGCTTCCCACGCAGAGGACTAGTTGCCACCCCTTTTCTGGCCTCACCTGGCTTAATAAACATCTTTTACCCCTTTCTATAGCTATTGCTGCAGCTGTGGCTGGTATGCTCCGCGAGCTACACGGTAGATCTATACTGTACTGTTGGGAAGCATATCAGCATAATCTTGCTGATTGTTTCCCATTGAGCAGTTGGAAAGTCATTTTGATAAAGAGCTCATGCATACTACTATGTACTATATTGTACTATATGTACTACTATGTACTATATTCCGGCTGCATCTTTATTGGCATACTATTTTACTGCTCCTCTAAGGAGTCAAATGAGTTAGCACACCTCGACTTCTTACATCCTTATAGATCCAATGGTCCTAGATAAACCACAACAGTACAGAGCCTAGGATCTTCAAAGGGGTTATCCATTGCTAAAAAAAACACGGCCACTGTTTTCTAGAGAGAGCACCACTCTTGTCTCCAGTTCAGGTGTGGTTTGCAATTAATCTCCATTCAAATCAATTGAACTAAGTTGCAAAACCCCACCCAAACTGGAGACAAGATAGGTGCTGTCTCTGGAAGAACTCAGACCTATTAGTAAACTGATTTCTTCTTTATTACAAACATCGACACAGGATGAAGATAAAAACAGAACCTTTGGTCATTTTGTATGTCGTTACACATGTCAGTGATATATCCGGCTCCACCACCACTGCCTGGTTTCGGGTCACTATCTCTCTGCCAAAACATCTGGTGATGTGCCGTCCCCTCCCGAAAGGAAGCTCAGCATAGACCGTATAAAGTTTATGTCGAGCTTCGATTTCTAAAGAGAGCCGCGTGTCACCGAATACTTTAAAATCGGTGAAAATGGCGGAGAGCAGGCAGCCTGCAACCCGACAGCTATGGAAGAGTGGAACAGGTAAGTACAACTCACTGACATGAAGCCTGCAGCCCTGGCAGCATAGCAGAATATAATTTTATTTGGAACAAACCCTTAAAAGGCTAGGGCTACACGACACATGTCACATGACCAAAGATTGCATTGCCACCATTGCCATCATTAAAGTTATTACGGCCACATTGTGGCATCTAAATTGCTGCAGTTTCAACCATAAATGCATCCTGGATTTATTTCTACTGAATGTCAGGTTGTGGTTGCAGCGCTTGGGTGTTGCAAGGTGACCACATCGGCTTTCATTAGTTCTGATCCAGTGACTTGTAGGCATTGTGATATGGCAGTCTTTGGCTGTGGAATCTGTGTTGTGTCCAAACCTGCCATGTAGCCCTAGCCTAAATATGCAAAGCACATTGTTCTCCATTCCCTGTTATGATGCTAACTAATGCGCTTTGTCAGTGGATATATGTCATTCACATGGCTGGGGTAGGAGCATCCATAATTGCAGCCTTGGTAATTCCAGATTAATCAAATCAGAGCAGGAGTTGGTACAGTAGCTTAATAATCAATATACTGTATTTCTCTTGACTTCTGTTAATGGCTTCTGGTGTCAACTTTTCCATTTTCCAATTGAAAATTGAACCTATAAGAAAATCCTTTTCATCCCTTACTGCAAATGAACCACCTAATGAAAATATATTTCCTTACATGACATGGTTGGCGCCAGGGTGTATTTTCTTCATATGCAAATAGGGACGCTTTATACACTGAAGGCGGGCCTAGTGCCCTCCAGTACACCAATATCCTCTCCCCTTGGTGATGTAGCCATACTTGATTCTAAAGCAGATGTGTCACCTGGGACAAGGGATATCAGTACATTTAGGGTGCTGGGCCTGCCTGCAGTGGCCTTATTTGCATATGAAGAAACCAGCACAAAGGGTGGGAACAAGGCAGTGGGTTAAAAAATAGACCGTGCCACCAGGATCAGGTGATATAAAAACATTCATTAGCCTTAGAGGTAATATTTTTTTCTATATTATAATTTTATAAATAGTGTACCAACATTCAAAAGGTATACTTGAATAGACCCTAAGCTCCATATGGTATTCTCTATTAATATCATACTCACAGAGGGATAGAACAGACCAATACAGGAAATGATCTTATGGGAATCAGCTGGAGCTTTCAACAGCATGTGCTCCCAGTCAAGTATCAAACTACAGGAATAAAATCAGTTCATCCCCAGCAGGCTTGTGTCATTGTGTAACCCAAATTATGACTTATGAATACAGCCTTTTTTCAGCTTGCTTAAAGCAGAAGTAACAGATTATCCTATTAAAGCCTGTGGTGTATTCTCACTGCTAATTAGCCGCTATAATTTATACAGGATATGAGTAAGAAGATTTACTCTTGTGGGAACTAGGAAGCTGTCCACTTGTATGATGCTGAATATGCTAGACAAACTGAGTTGCCTTTAACAGGGACAGTGTCATGCATTAGGAGGTAAACTAAAGTCATCAGAACGTCACATTAAAGGCTCATCTCCTGATAAACTTGTGCAGGAAGACTTTAGTGCCTGGGATTGAAAAAGGCATGCCTCCATTTATCCAGAGATGGCATTATTCCTCTTAATCCCTATGTAATTAAAATAGCTGTACTGATACACCAACACAGCCAAGTACAGAGGCGAGGCACTGTTTTTTTTTTTTTTTTTTTTTTTTTTTTTTTTTTTGGGGGGGGGGGAGAAAAAGCAGTACAGTTTTTCTAATGGTGGACAACCCCTTTTAAAGACAAAAAGATCCCATGTCAGAGATGTTTGCAAAGAGGTCCTCTAAACCAACTGACTACTATTTTAAAATTATTTTTTTCTAAATTGCTATTTGTTATTTTATTTAGGACTCTACTGTAGTCTGTAAAAAGAAGTGTTCTCCTGCAGGAACATGTAAAAATGGACAGGAACATTGCTGTGAAGAGTGTGTCTCTTATGTGCCTGCTGAAGAAGTCAAGGTCTGCAAGTCAGGAACCAAAATATTCAGGGTAAAGATTTTATATTTTTAACATAACTTCGCTATACAACTATATATTTTAGTCTATCTATCTATCTATCTATCTATCTATCTATCTATCTATCTATCTATCTATCTATTCTATTCTGTGAGAGAATTGAAACGTTGCATCCTTCTTTCTACACTTTTTTGCAATAAATTGCACAACTTTCATCTGAAGCTGGTGTGCTGTTGACTTTTCGTTGCTTTGTGTATGGATCCCCTGCCAAGGGCCTGGCCTTCTCTAGCACCTGCTCCACCTGTTTGGAAGTGCGGCTCCTCCTTGATCGATCTATCTATCTATCTATCTATCTATCTAGAAATAGGAAAAAAGCCGCACATCCAAGAAGTCATGAAGCAGGTGCTGTACAGAGTCAGTCCCCTGGCTTGGGGATCCCCAAAAGTATGCAAAAATGTTCCGCAGCACACCAGCATAAGAGTGAAGGGTGATTAACCTTCACTCTTATGCTGGTGTGCTGCGGAACATTTTTGCATATCTATCTATCTATCTATCTATCTATCTATCTATCTATCTATCTAAATCAGAAGAATACCGCAGCACTCGTGGGATAGAATTCAACACAACGTGTTTATTTCCCCAAACCGCGACGTTTCGCTCTCCACACTGAGAGCTTTTTCAAGCAGTGGTGAAAACCACTTGAAAAAGCTCTCAGTGTGGAGAGCGAAACGTCGCGGTTTGGGGAAATAAACACGTTGTGTTGAATTCTATCCCATGAGTGCTGCAGTATTCTTCTGATTTATATTACTTATACCGGGTGGTCACTGGTATATACCGCCTGGCACCACATTCATCGCTACACGAGTGCTGCATTCATTCTGAATTTCTTATCTATCTATCTGTCTGTCTGTCTGTCTGTCTGTCTATCTATCTATCTTCTATTTATCTTCTTTTAACAACACATATGATGGTCAGCAATGTATGGCTTAGAATGAATAGTGGTATATCCAATTTAAAATTTAAATAATGTGTCCCATTCTGACTCAAACAGTATTCCCATTCTAACTCAAACTTTTCTGTTTAAATTTTGATCTGTTAAATTTTTGATCTCCCTCTGCCTGGGGCAGAGGGAGAGGTGGGGGCAGATGGAGAGGTGGGGTGGGGGCTGGGGCAGAGGGAGAGCTGGGGTGGGTGCAGAGGGAGAGCTGGGGTGGGGGCAGAGGGAGAGGTGGGTGCAGAGGGAGAGCTGGGGTGGGTGCAGAGGGAGAGCTGGGGTGGGGGCAGAGGGAGAGGTGGGGTGGGGGCTGGGGCAGAGGGAGAGCTGGGGTGGGGGTGGGTGCAGAGGGAGAGGTGGGGGCTGGGGCAGAGGGAGAGCTGGGGTGGGGGCTGGGGCAGAGGGAGAGCTGGGGTGGGTGCAGAGGGAGAGCTGGGGTGGGTGCAGAGGGAGAGCTGGGGTGGGGGTGGGGCAGAGGGAGAGCTGGGGTGGGTGCAGAGGGAGAGCTGGGGTGGGTGCAGAGGGAGAACTGGGGTGGGGGGGTGCAGAGGGAGAGCTGAGGTGGGGGCTGGGGCAGAGAGAGAGGTGGGGTGGGGGCTGGGGCAGAGGGAGAGCTGGGGTGGGTGCAGAGGGAGAGCTGGGGTGGGGGTGGGTGCAGAGGGACAGGTGGGGGCTGGGGTAGAGGGAGAGCTGGGGTGGGGGTGGGTGCAGAGGGAGAGCTGGGGTGAGTGCAGAGGGAGAGCTGGGGTGGGTGCAGAGGGAGAGCTGGGGTGGGGGTGAGTGCAGAGGGAGAGGTGGGGCTGAGGCAGAGGGAGAGCTGGGTTGGGGGCTGGGGCAGAGGGAGAGCTGGGGTGGGTGCAGAGGGAGAGCTGGGGTGGGGGTGGGTGCAGAGGGAGAGGTGGGGGCTGGGGCAGAGGGAGAGCTGGGGTGGGGGCTGGGGCAGAAAGAGAGCTGGGGCAGAGGGAGAGCTGGGGTGGGGGCAGAAGGAGAGCTGGGGTGGTGGTGGGGCAGAGGGAGAGCTGGGTGGGTGCAGAGGGAGAGCTGGGGTGGGGGTGGGTGCAGAGGGAGAGCTGGGGTGGGGCATAGGGAGAGGTGGGGTGGGGGCTGGGGCAGAGGGAGAGCTGGGGTGGGTGCAGAGGGAGAGCTGGGGTGGGGGTGGGTGCAGAGGGAGGGGTGGGGGCTGGGGCAGAGGGAGAGGTGGGGGCAGATGGAGAGGTGGGGTGGGGGCTGGGGCAGAGGGAGAGCTGGGGTGGGTGCAGAGGGAGAGCTGGGGTGGGGGCAGAGGGAGAGGTGGGTGCAGAGGGAGAGCTGGGGTGGGTGCAGAGGGAGAGCTGGGGTGGGGGCAGAGGGAGAGGTGGGGTGGGGGCTGGGGCAGAGGGAGATCTGGGGTGGGGGTGGGTGCAGAGGGAGAGGTGGGGGCTGGGGCAGAGGGAGAGCTGGGGTGGGGGCTGGGGCAGAGGGAGAGCTGGGGTGGGTGCAGAGGGAGAGCTGGGGTGGGGGTGGGGCAGAGGGAGAGCTGGGGTGGGTGCAGAGGGAGAGCTGGGGTGGGTGCAGAGGGAGAACTGGGGTGGGGGTGGGGCAGAGGGAGAGCTGGGGTGGGTGCAGAGGGAGAGCTGGGATGGGGGGGTGCAGAGGGAGAGCTGAGGTGGGGGCTGGGGCAGAGAGAGAGGTGGGGTGGGGGCTGGGGCAGAGGGAGAGCTGGGGTGGGTGCAGAGGGAGAGCTGGGGTGGGGGTGGGTGCAGAGGGACAGGTGGGGGCTGGGGTAGAGGGAGAGCTGGGGTGGGGGTGGGTGCAGAGGGAGAGCTGGGGTGGGGGCTGGAGCAGAGGGAGAGCTGGGGGGGTGACTGGGGCAGAGGGAGAGCTGGGAAGGAGACTGGAGCAGGCTGGGCAGAGGGACCGGCCCGGGCACACACCTGGCATCTCCTCCATGAGAACACAGGCTCCCCTCCTGGTTTGGTGCATGTGCACTGGAGGTCCTTGGTGTCCGGAGGAGGTAGCCGCTAAAGGAGCTACATTCGGTGCTGGAGTTGCAGTTGCTGGAGATGTACAGCAGGATAGAGGGGTGCAGTGCAGACCACCGATCCCGCTGTACATCTCCATCAACTGCAACTCCAGCACCGAACGTAGCTCCTTCAGCGGCTGCCGCCTCCTCCGGACACCTGGGACCTCCGGTACACGAGATCAGGAGGGGAGCCGTTGTACCAGGCTGAAGGCAGACTGTTATGGAGGAAAGCTGCTGGTCGGGTGAGGTGACGTGTAATGCGCGGGAGGGACGGCTGCACGCGCGATTGCGATGTCACACTGCGGGCTGTCCCACTCGCGGGGGGGGGGGGGGAATACTATTAGCACCCACCATGGAAGTTTTACCTTGGGGGCCCGGGCCCCCGGCCCCCCGGGCCCCATAGCAGCGGCGTACCCTGCCCCCATTGTAGCTACGCCAGTGCTATTGTGGTAAAACAACAGTAAAAGTATATTTTTTAAACCTATATAATAGTATTTAGAGACATAAAGATTATGATTGTCTTCCATGATTACAGGCCATGGCTTCTATAAAATACAGGAGGGAACGTACACTTACTCGTATCCTGTAGGAATTAGGCTAGATAATTAGCAATGAGAATACACCACATACTCTAATAGGACAATCTATTACTTCAGCTTTAAGGAAACCTGCAAAAAGCTTGTTTTCATAAATCACAATTTAGGCTCTAAAATATCACAAGCCCACAAGGGATGAAATTATTATTTTTTTGCATGATTAGGATCACATGCTGTTGAAAGCCCCAGCTGATGGCTACACTTTTTGGCTTTTTATGTAGGATGGAGAGATGTGGTCCTCTGTCAACTGCACCATCTGTTCTTGTGTGAAAGGCAAGACAGAGTGTCGCAAGAAGCAATGCATTCCAGTCAACAGCTGCCCCCAAGTAAGTTTTTTATTGTCATTTTATTAGAATGTGCAGTAACTTCTCTTGAGATAAATGCCATTTTAATGTGCTTTGTGTTCATTACTTTTAAGTGTACAACGTTATTAATCTTCGGACCTTGCAGTTTCATTCAACTGACCCAGTAGTTTACCAGAAGAACTTCAAAGGGCTTATGTTCTGTTAACACAGTAATGATCCAACATAAGGAAGGACCACCTGAAACTGAATCAGAGGCAATAAATTCCTGCTAGGGAGGGATAGTTCCTCATTATTAACTTTTCACCTATTCACAGGATAGCTGATAAGTGATCAGGGGGAGGTTGACCACTGGGACCTTCATTGCCCAAAGGAACATGGGCTGTACGTACATGTGCACTGCCCTGCATTTAAAGCCTGTGGAACTACTAAAAACCGTGCTTACTTACCTGTGACAGCCCTATGCAGTTTAACAGAAGTGCAGTAACCTGGTGTTGCTAGGTGTTGTTGGCAGTGGGCTAGGTATAGGGGTAACAACTACATACTTGTCACAGTGGATAGGAGTGTTGATGCCCACCCCTGGGTATACTAGCATTAGGCTTTGTAAAGGTAGAACTAGGTGTATGTGTGTTCAGGTGCTGGTGCAGAGCAAAAATGAACACAGAGAACACCACTTTACCAGGTTAAAGGGGTAGTGTGGTGTAAAGCATCATTTCATTAAATAACACACATTACAAAGCTATACAACATTGTAATGTGTGTTATTTAAGTGAATTGCCCCCTTCCCCATGTCCCCCCCCCCCCCCACACACACACACTCTAGACCTGGAAGTGCGTTGCTGTATACTTACGAAATCACTGTCGACCCCGGCCGCCATCTTGGGGCAATTACTTAATCTTCAGGAGGCCGGACCGCTCCAGCCCTCCCTTATGCCGCCCCCCCTCCATCGCGTCATCAGCTTCTCAGCTGCGATTGGCTGTGCATAGTTATGCTTAGCCAATCACGGCTGAGCAGCTGATGTGAGAGTGTTATAGGAGGCATCTAAGGCAGTGATTGGACAACAGATAAACAGAAACAGAGTTAACCCTTTAGACATTTAGCTGTGCAATAGAACAGGGGAGAGTGAGACACCAAGTGATAATGGTGCAATATAGATACCTTTAGACAGGTCAAATATAGACGTAGTGGTATATCTATACTGGGACAGTACAGACTGTGCCATATAAAGAGAATACCAGAGGTAGGGAGCTCCTTCTGATACTCTGTGCTGCTAGAGCAACAGGATTCCAGCTGTAATACATTGACAGGACCTTGCCGCTACTGTTGGGAATAGAAGTGAGTCTCTTACTGGCAGATAACTTTTGCATTCTAGGCAATCAGTAGCAAATGTGCAACATTTAAAGGATCTGACAGGGGGAAGGGGCTCTCCCTGTCACCATGGGTACACAGCAATAGCAGTCATTGTGTGGTTGCAATGACTTCCAGGGCTGAGAAGCAATAATGATGCTTTGGTATACTCATTATTTCAACAATTTTTTTTTTTTTTTTAAAGTCTTTTTTTTTTTTTTTTAATTTAAATAAATAAATAAATAAGCATTAGAAAATAAAAAGTAATATAATAAAAAAGTAAAACATTAAGAAAAAAACTTTTTTTCCATTAAAAATGTTTGTTTTGTAAAAGTGTAAAAAACAAAAACAAAAAAAAAAAACACACATATTTGGTATCGCCATAACCATGAGAATATGAGCAATATAATAAATATGTTACTTACATTACAGTGTGAATGCTGTTAAAGAAAAAAAAATGGGAAAAACTACAGTGGAATTGCTCTTCTTCCATCCCTTCCTACCCCATTAAAAAATAAAAGATGTTTTAGCTACTTCAGAAAAGAGCCAATAAAAACTGCTGATCATCTTGCAAAAAACTTCCCATCATACAGCTATATAAATGAAAAAAGTTATGGCTTTTGGAATGCAGGGTGAACTTCACAGACAGCATCCGCTCTGTGACAAGGCTGTGTCACAGAACGGTCACTGTCTTACAACATGTGAACCCAGCCCGTCAGTGCAGTGCAGTGCAATCACGGCTGTTGGTACATTATTCTAGTTCAGGTGGACTAAATGGCCTTTGGGTGTGTCTTTAATTGAAAAGTCGATTGAATTTAATAGTATAAACAGACATTTGATGGCCTTCATTCCATTGACTTCAGTGCATTGCATTGAAATCAATGAAACCTCATCAAAAATGGACGTCTTTTTAAATAGAACATAGCTCCAGTCTTGAGTTTAATCTACAGTTTCTTGGTTTTACATCAGAGTCATTAATATGAAACACAATGAAAAGGCATCATATATATAATATATAATATATATATAATATATATATATAGGTTGTCTGATTCTGAACTTTCTTTTTTCATTGTAGTATTCTCATGTAAGAATCCCAAGAACTTTTGACTGTTACATAGTGAAAAATGTTCTTGCATAAATTCTTAGGTAGAAAGTGGGTAAATGTGTATTTTTAGATGTAAAGAAGGTCAGAATGATTTAATATAATAAGAGCAAAAAGGTAATGCATTTACATAGATTTTTTTCATTTTGCACTGGAAACACTGGAAACCTTGTAAAAAGACACAGGGTGATTGGAAACATTCACAGAATAAGATGGAAACCTATCATATATTAGTTGTTGATTATTCTGCTGAGAAAATGAGAGTGGTAGTTCCTTTTTAGCAACTTATTAATGACCAGCAGGTTTGAGCTTGGAGATTTCAAAAGACCAACTCTCAGATTGGTTATAAACATAGGCAAGGTTTGTTGAATGTGTGGTGTAGAAAGCATTTCATTCCATACACATCTGTACTTTATTACAATTGAAAAGTTTCCTTCTTAAAATTGGTGCCAAATGAGGCACAAAAAAAAAACAAAAAAACAACAGCTGTTTCTGTTGCACAACCAAACAAAAGCCTAATTAGTCTTGCCTGAAATATTTTCAGACATAAAACCAAAAGGCTCATAAAACTTAGAAGAATAAAACAAAGTCTGATTAGAAAGCGTCTTAAGGAAAAAATTGGATTATATCGCTTATCATGCTCCTAAGGGATTCATTCTAGTGACTATTTGCACCACATGTAAAATATAATAAGCTACCTTATTCTGGAGATAAACACCGGAATCTTTGCCAATGAACACAGCGTTCAGTGAACTGATGGTGTTGGTCATAGATTCCATCCTCATTTGAACTCGTGGCATGGGTGCCCTTAGCAATTACTGCATTTATTGCTAGTTAAACTTAATCTTCAAAGGCAGTATGACATTTGAAACATTAAAGGGGCATTATTGTCAAATAATAACTTGGAAAGTTATGTATTAGTTGTAAAACATATACTGCTGAAATATTTCAGAAACTATTCCCTGCAACTTTTTGTAATGCTACATGATTTAAACTAAAGAGCTACAGCCGTAGTCTAAAGTTGCATGCAATCTTGTGAACTGCAGTGGTCAATCAATATTAAGGCTGGGTTCACATAGCGTGAGACATTGGCCGGATGAACTTCATTTATGTTGAATTGGATGCAGGCGCACCCTTATGTGCCCACATCCCAATTCACCATAGCACACAATGGCAAGTGCGTCCGTAGCTGCACTTTCCATTGTGTGAACTGACAGTTCTGTGCGGCCACTATTCAATGAATAGTGGCCGCAAAAAAGTAACAGGTCAGTTTTTCCTGCAGCCGCTAGGGATTCCAGCAGGAGTGTGTACTATGTGTATATACTCCAGACGGGATTCCATTGACTGCAGTGCAAAGTACATTTTCTATTAATCACAGTCGTTGTTGCAAATCGGCAACAATGGCCGTGAATAATAGAAAATTTATGTTGTGTGAACTTAGCCTTAAAGTTTAACTGTCATTTAAAATTCAGTAAGAAATCAGTAAGTATGAATAGTACAAGCTGTTTTACTACCTCCCCCCTCGCTTCAGAAGAAGGTTTTCTGTGTCCATTATTGTCTGTGGAGGGGGGAGTAGCCAAGGGGGATGTGTTAGCACAGAGAGGAGAAAAGGCAGCATTGCACAGCACAGTATCCTGCAATCTTATGTCACCAAGTTCCCAAACTAAGCTTTCTGACCTCTGAAAAAAAGCATTTTATGTACCCAGTCTCCATCCTGCAGGGCTGTTTGTCTCCTCTTCCTGTTCTCTCATTCCCCTCGGCCCCTCTTTCCTCCATAGGTTATAACGGTCTCAGCAAACCCATCTACACTTTGGTCCTCTGTAATGTAGACAACTTTGCCTGATAATAAACAGATAGGAAGTAAGGAGTGGCAGAGGCTGCAAAACAGCTTTTGGAATACAGAAAGAGCCATTTTTGCTAACTAAAACCTATTACAGAGTTTCTTAAAATTGCTTGTACTATTGATTTCTGCAAAAATATTTTAAATGACAGTGTCAGCAACTTACCTGACCGCGCTCCAGCGATGTCTGCCCCTGCTGGAGCGCAGCGCCGTCGCTCCGCCTCCGCCGGCCGGGGCCGAGTGACATCACGGAGACCCGACGGCGTCCCTAGCGACCGGAGACGCCGTGGGGTCACGTGACAGGCTGTCGGCCGACCGAGACACAGCTGAGTGGCATTGCGCTCAGGGTGAGTGGCTTTCAGTTCAGCCACTCTGCATGCAGCGATGCAGCTGCTGTGTTTTGCTCATTAGGAGTCCGGACCAATTAGCTCTGGTCCAGGACCCTCCCTCTGATATATAGTTCAGAGCCAGCCAGCAGTACACCGCTGGCTATTAGATCAGTTCATAGATCAGTTCATAGATCAGTTCTAGTCCCAGCTCACCCTGTCCTTTTCCTGTTATCCCCGTCCTAATTCCTTTTGCTTGACTACTCGTGTTTTGACCTTTGCCTGGACTTAGACTATTCCTTGTTTTCCTGATTCTGTACCTTGTTGCTAGTGTGGTTTGACCCGGATCGTTCATTACTCTCTATTGTGTTTGTCTGTCTGTATTGTTCTGTGTGTTCACTTACGCAGCGTAGGGAACGTCTTCGTGGTTGTCCGCGACCGCCTAGGGTCGATTGAGGCAAGCAGGCAGGTGACAGTGGGTGGGTTCAGACCTAGGGCTCACTGTCTTGTCGTGTCCGTATCACCTGATTCCTGACAGACAGTTAGGACAGAGCTTAAAATTACCTTAATGACCGCAACAATTAGAAATTTATCTAATTTATTAGTGTTTATCTCCTCGCCTTCTAAAAGCCATAACTCATTATTTTTCCATCTATAGGACCATGTAAGGGCTTGTTCTTTATAGGAACAGGTGTACTTTGTAATGGCGCCTTTCAATCTACCATAAAATGAATGACGAACCCCCAAAATATTATTTATTTTTTGGGGTTTCCATGTTTAACCCCTTGCCCCAAAATGACGTCCTGGGTCGTCATGAAATGCCAGCACTTAATGCATTATGACGTCCCAGGACGTCATGAATGTAAACAAGCAGTGTGCAATGTGTGATGTTTACTCTTACTGGTCACCGGCAGGACCCAGGGTCTCCTAGCAACAGCTAGGAGACAAAACTGAGCCTGGCAGGTCAATGTAAATGCCATGGTCAGTACTGACCGCGAAATCTATAGGGTTGGCAGGAGGAGGGAGCTCCCTGTCACCCATCGAAACCCGTGCAGGGTGATCAGGGGGTCCCGATGTTTCCCTAAGTCTTATGATCATTGGCAGATTTGGCGCTGTGTATCTGCATCTGTGCGGAAATACACCCCCTCGTCCCTACCCCCTGTGTGCGGTCTTTAGGAGTGACAGGAGGAGGGAGCTCCCCCTATCACCCATCGGGACCGCAGGTTCTGACAGGCTGTCACTTAGACTGTATTTCCACACAGATGCAGATACAAAGCGCTGGGAGCTCCCTCCTCCTGTCACCCCTATACATTACACACATTGGGACCCTGTGATGGCTAGTATAACACATAGTAGTACATCAGTACTACATTCCCCAATAAATGCATTTATTACTCCAAAAAGCAGAAAAAATTATAAAAAAACACATACATATCTGGTATTGCTGCGTACAAACCAACCTGTACTATAAGGCTATGTTCACAGAACGTATGAGACGGGCCGTTTTGTGACCCGGCCGGGTTACGGAACGGCTGGTCTCGGAAAAGATCATCCCAGCCGCTACTGCAGTACTGGCCGGATGATCTTTGCAGCCACAGAGTTCTGATGTGGGCACTGGCATCAGAACTCTCCACTGCACACAATGGAGCAGCTCGCTCCATAGTGTGCACTGACAGGGTTTTCTGCGGCCGCTATTCAATAAATAGCAGCCGCAGAAAACTGACATGTCAGTTGTTTGCGGCACCACTAGGGATAACGGCTGGAACGTATACGCTCCTGCCAGGATCCCACACACAGCAAGGTAACGCATATTTTCAAAATAATGATGGCCGTTCTACAACGGCCGTGGTTTAAAGAAAATATACGTTGTGTGAACATAGCCTAAAACCGTATTAAGTTTTATCGCGCTTGATGAACACTGGGGGAAAAAAAAACAAAAGAAGTCCCCTAAATTGCTATTTTTAGTCAGCAAAATCTTCCCTACATTACAAAATCTGCCCTGCCTTATACTTACTACACCCCTGGATGATTAATTTGAGGGGTTTAGTTTCCAAAATGGGGTCACTTGTGGTGGGGGTCCACTCTGTTGAAACTACAGGGGCACCAGAAGCGCACATAGCACAAAGAAACTGCTCAATCAAAATATGCGCTGAAAATGCAAAAGAGCGCTCCTTTCCTTCTAAGTCCTGCCATGTGCCCAAACAGTGGTTTATGCCAACATATGGGGTGCTGTTGTACTCAGGAGAACTTGTGTTACAACTTTTGGGGTGCATTTATTCCTGTGTTCTTTGTGAAAATATGAAATTTTAAACTAAAAGAAAATATTAATGGAAAAAAAGATAATCTTTAAATTTTTATGTACTAATGAGAAATACTTTCCTCAAACACCTGTAAGGTCAAAATGCTCATTATACCTATTAAATCTTTGAGGGGTGCAGTTTTTAATATTGGGTGACTAATGGGGGTTTCTAACATACAAGCTGCTCCAATTCACTTCACAAATGAACTGGTACCTAAAAAAATAGATTTTTTTATATGTACATGAAAATTTGAAAATTGCTGATAAACTTCTAAGCCTTGTAACATCCTAAGAAAGTAAAAAATGTTTACCAAATCATGACAGCACACAGCAGACTTATTGCTAATGTGACTTAGTAACTAATTTATGTGGCATGACTAACTTTTTTAGAAGCAGAAATTTTCAAAGTCATACTAATGCAAATTTTTCTACTTTTTCATAAAATGTACCAATTTCCCCCCCCCAATACACCAAAAATATTGACTAATTGAATGCAATAACATAAAGTACAACGTGTCATGAGAAAACAATCCCAGAATTGTGAGCATACAGTATGTTAAAGCATTGGAGAGTTATAATGAAATGAAGACAGGTCCAACTATGAAAAATGAGCTTGGTCATTAACGCCAAAACAGGCTGCGGAGGCAAGGGGTTAAGTAATAAACTTTATGGTAAAACTGACATGATATATTTATTCTGAAGGTCAGTCTGAATACAGCAATATACGTGTTTACATAGCTTCTCTAATGTTTTTTTTTTTTAAACAGTAAAACTCTTCTTTTTTTGTTTATAAATAGGGATATCTAAAATTGCCCTATTGTGACTCTTATAGCACTTTTATTTTTTTCACCTATTGGGCTGTATGGGGTGTAATTTTTTGTGCAATGATCTCTATTGGTATCATATTTGTATATATTCGACATATTGATCACCTTTTTATTCATTTTTTTAAATAAATATAATAGACCGTGCACACAATGTGAAGTGCAGTTTCCGGATGTACTTTACATTGTGTGCTATACTTAATTAGAACGTGGGCACAACGTAATGCACCAGCATTCCAATTAAGATAAAATGATGTTCATCCGGCCAATACTGCAGTGCCGCACAGGATGAACTTCACAAACAGCAACTGTTCTGTGATACAGCCGTGTCACAGATAGGCCACTGTAGATTGTGTGAACCTGGCCATACGCTGTATCCATGTTTTCCAATGCTCCCTAGGGCTGCATCCAACTTCTTCAGACAACAGTAATCCAATGCCGCACGCTCAGGTTCGGACAGAACCCGAGCATGCTTGAGATTCGCTTGTCTCTATTCCACATATATTATGGTATACAGTGACCAAATAGTCTTCTTCAAATATTTTTTGAATACTACTATTATTGTTACTAGATGAACTACATATTTAAAAAGAAAATATAAATTCATTTGCAAAAGTAAAATGGTGGGCCTGAAAGGATGTGCATATTAGAAGGTTTGTTTTGGAAATGTCAGTCCTTTCCAACTATGATGGAAATGTGCTTTATAAATGCTGCAGGCTTGTCCTAATGGCACGCTATAGCTATACAACATATGTGTTTTACATTGTTGTATCACATAGTATACCTGATAGATTTAAAGTCTGTGGAGCAATATTTATATCTTATCACAAAACTGAGAAAAGTAAAAAAAAGAAAAAAGTGACAAAAAAAAGAAAATGTGCAAAATGTGGAGATCAAAAGTTGAATAAAAGTTGACTTCATTAATATGCTGTTTCTGGATTTTTTTTTTTCATTTGTATCATCACTTCACTACATTAATCTCTATTTTACAGGGGAAAATACTGAATAGAAAGGGATGTTGTCCAATTTGCACTGAAAGTGAGTAAGTTCAATTTTCCTTTTCCATTATTTTGTAATAGCCAACCTGGTTAATGTCAATATCATTAATCTTCTGAGGCCAAGACGTCTCTTTTAGGCAGAACTTACACTTATGTTGGCTCCAGCTCTACAACTACAGGCTGTGTCACCTGTATAGAGCTCCAGTAAGATTAAATCTGGAATACTGGGTCCAGTTCTGGAGACCTTGCCTGCAAAAACATATTGATAACATAGAACGGGTCCACCAAAGGGCTACAAAAAGTTGGGCGGTCTAAAGCATAAAAACCCTAATTCAGAAAAGATTTAAAATTTGAATCTGTATGGTCTGGAGGAAAGAAAGGAAAGGGGGGACATTATCTGAACTTAAGAACAAGGGCCCACAATCTAAGGTTAGTTGGGAGAAAGATTAGATGCAACCTGAGAAAATATTACTTTACTGAAAGAGTAGTAGCTGCTTGGAACAAACTTCCAGCAGATGTGGTGGGTTAATCTACAATAACTGAATGTAAACATGCCTGGCGTAAAGAAAAAACATATTTAAGACAACCCCCAATTTTTCCAGTTTAAAATATAGAGTTTGGGATATACTCACCATATAAGACTACCCCTCTTTCTATGCACACCAAATAAAAATTAATAAAAAACATCAGACAGCAGCAAGATCTGAGAGGTAGAGAAGAAGGTATGGGATACAAGGGCGGCAGGGCCGTTTTAATACATTGGTGGGCCCAGTGCACAGCCCTCAAGAGTTGGCCCCTCCTTCCCTTTCGGCACATTGTATAATGTACTGAATTTGCCCCCACACTGTATCAAGAGCCCCAATACATACAGTAGTTACCTTATAACACTATTTCCACCATACAGTGATTACATATTACATAAAAACTGCACTAAACAAAACAGAAATATATCACCAATGATACCATTACATAATACCGCCACATCATGACCCCTAACACTACAACCCTATAACAGAGTGCAGTTACATACAGTGACTCACCAGGGGCGTCTTCTCCGATCAGAGTCTGTCACCTTTTCTTTTTCTCTCCATCCAGCCTGGGCCACCTTGAAGTCTTCTCCTGGCTGTGAATCTTCTCTCCAGAATCTGCCAGACAAATATTTTAGGCTCCAACATATACAGTAGTTAAGTCCCTTGTACCCCTATACAGTAGTTACACCCCTCTGTACCCCTACATAGTTACATCCCTCTGTGTCTCCATAGTTTTAAGGTGTCCCTGTAGTACATAGACCCTCATGTGCTCCTCCAGTTATATACAGCCCTCCTGTGCGCTCCCCCATTAGTATATAGCCCCCCTGTGTACTCTTCCCAGTAGTATATAGCCCCCCTGTGTTCTCCCACAATAGTATATACCCCCTTATGCTCTCCCACAATAGTATATAGCCCCCTGTGCTCTCCCACAATAGTATATAGCCCCCCTATGCTCTCCCACAATAGTATATAGCCCCCCTGTGCTCTCCCACAATAGTATATAGCACCCCTGTGCTCTCCCACAATAGTATATAGCCCCCCTGTGCTCTCCCCCCAATAGTATATAGCCCCCCTGTGCTCTCCCCAATAGTATATAGCCACCCTGTGCTCCCCAATAGTATATAGCCCCCTGTGCTCCCCAATAGTATATAGCCCCCTGTGCTTCCCAATAGTATATAGCTCCCCTATGCTCCCCAATTGTATATAGCCCCCCTGTGCCCCCAAATAGTATATAGCCCCCTGTGCTCCCCAATAGTATAAAGGCCCCTGTGCTCCCCCATAGTATATAGCCCCCTGTGCTCCCCCATAGTATATAGCTCCCCTGTGCTCCCCCATAGTATATAGCCCCCTGTGCTCCCCCATAGTATATAGCTCCCCTGTGCTCCCCCATAGTATATAGCCCCTGTGCTCCCCCATAGTATATAGCCCCCTGTGCTCCCCCATAGTATATAGCCCCCTGTGCTCCCCCATAGTATATAGCCCCCTGTGCTCCCCAGTAGTATAAAGCTCCCCTGTGCTTCCCCATAGTATATAGCCCCCTGTGCTCCCCCATAGTATATAGCCCCCTGTGCTCCCCCATAGTATATAGCCCCCTGTGCTCCCCCATAGTATATAGCCCCCTGTGCTCCCCCATAGTATATAGCCCCCTGTGCTCCCCCATAGTATATAGCCCCCTGTGTTCCCCAATAGCATATGCGCTCCCCCTCCCATATAACATTGAAAAAAAACAAACACTTTTACTCACCTGGGTCCACGCGTTCCTCTTCTCTTCCCTCTTGTGGCCGCACTTCCTGTGGTCACAAGAGGCTGCACTCCCCTTACCCTCGCGCCGACGCTCCAGTGACGTCGGGCGCTAGAGGGAGAGTGCGGCCTCTTGTGACCGCAGGAAGTGCGGCCACAAGAGTGACTGACAGGGAGGGAGCCAATGGCTCTCTCTGTCAGTATCCCTGCTGCTGAAGCGCTGAAGCACCGCAGCAGCAGCGGGCGGGGGCAGCGGCGGACGGGGGGGCCCTGCAGGGGGCGCCATGGAGGGGTAAGTAGATTACCCATCCATGGCGCTCCCCCCTGACAGGCTGGTGGCTGGAGCCCTGTGCGACCGCACTGGTCACACATAGCAACGGCCGGCCTGCTCGGGGGGGCCCCTTTAACCAGTGGGCCCGGTGCACGTGCACCATGTGCCCTCTGGTTAATACGGCCCTGAAGGGCGGGACAGATAGGTGAAAGAGGTGTGTCTTTCTGGGCACAGCGACACACCGTATCTCCTTTTTCCATACTCCGGATGTCTGCAGCTCGCTTTGCCCTATATACGGATGGCAGGGATGTGGCCATTTTCTTGCTCCCCCCACCGTGTGCGGCAACTGCAGATTCTCCAGTCCAGTTTCGGAATTTTTCAGCACCCAGCGTATAAGACAACCCCTGACTTTTGAGAAGATTTTCCTGGGTTAAAAAGTAGTCTTATGCACAGGAAAATGAAGTATCTATTCTAAGATAAGGGAAATACTAAAAGAGCAGACTAGATAGACCCAGTGGTCTTTTTCTGCCGACATCTTCAAAGTTTCTATTAAAACAGGCTTTACTGGTCGTGATTTCATGGGCACTAAGAATTCGCAAAACTTGGTGCTCGGACTTACAGAAAATCTACACTTCATATTTTTCCTACTGAGTCCCACTGTAGAAGAGAGTGTCACAGGTTACACTTTTCTGTACAGTACTGACATGCCTGCTGGGCAGATACCTGTTTGCTATATAAAGAGCAGTACACAGTGAGCATTGTGTTAACTTATTTCTAGAACCATTTAACAGTGTCTTCGGCCAATATAATATATTATTGTTGGGGCATTACCTCCATACAGGAGGTCTTCTATTTACTTTACTCCTGACACGATCATAGATAGTACATTTTGCCTTAAAGCGGTGGTGTAGTAAAACAGTTTTTTTGTGATAAATATGCCCAGTTGTCGAAACAAAACACAAACACACTTTACTCACCTCACACCACCGCAACCGCTGCTATCCTGGTGCCTAGTCGTCACTGCACTCCATTTCACTGTGGTCGGTACGAAATACTGCAGCTCTGCCAATCACTGGACGTAGGACACTACACTGAATTTTGAGTACCCTCAGGTTCATTCGAACCCAAGTGTGTGACATTTAAGTAGCGGTGGTTGCTGAATTTGGATTCAGCCCTAGGGAGTCCTGGAAAACATGGATACAGCCTATGGCCAAACATATGGTCAAAGTTTACTCATTTTAACAGGACTCTGGAGCTGTTATTGGGTGATGGTCAGAGTTTTGTGCTGAACCAACACTCAGAAGGGAAACAGTGAAGAATGGCATAATGTAGGAGAGTACAATGTGTTATTTTCCACAGCCTGGGCACATCTATCGAACAACCATTTTAATAGTAGCATTCCAATATTTTTTACCTTTAAAAATACTGGTAATCAAAAAGGCTAAACTTATTTTCACTATTGGATCCTTATATGATATCATTGAAAATTATTATTGGCATGTATGCCATCACCTACTGTGTGCATGCACTTGAATTAATTTAGATTTACATGTAATGCAGAACCGGGAGTATGTACTGTATTTGGAGATCCCCACTACAATACCTTCGATGGACGAACATTCAACTTTCAAGGAACTTGCCAGTATGTCTTGACCAAAGACTGTTCATCTTCTACCTCATCTTTTGAAGTGCTAGTAAAAAATGATGCTCGGCGAACACACTCTTTCTCATGGACAAAGACAGTAGATCTAATATTGGGAGGTAGCACTATTAGTCTTCATCAGCATCTTACAGTAAAGTGGAATGGAACACGGATTTCACTACCATATGAAACACCACAATTTCATATTGACCTTGATGGCTACCTTCTAAAAGTGACGACCAAAGCAGGTATGAAATAATTGCCTATGCCAAGATTTGTTACCAACTTTATTATAGAAATAAAATGTGTGTCACAACATTTCATGATACATACAGTTTCTGTAGGCCAAACATTAGAACTAAGTAATACTAGAGGCATTTTAGAAGTAAAATGAAAAAAAAAAACTTTGGGGAGAATTTGTCATTGGCGACATTTCCCTGCCCACCTTTTATAACTAGCACTTTTTCCCTTAGACCAATTTCAAATGTGCAGAATTTATCATATTGTCATGGAAGACATACAGAATTTTTAAATTTATTACTGCGCTTTTTTGTCTTGTTGGTTATACGCCAGCCATTGAGCGGAGTAAACTTGCACAAGTTTTTGTTAGGCAAAAAACTAAATATAATGTGCAGGTTGAAATGTTGCAAAAATGCCACAGATGCTTAAAGGGGTTATCCAGGGATTTTTTTTTTTCAAAACAACTGGTGTCAGAAAGTTTTATAGATTTGTAATTTACTTCTATTACACAAGTAATTAAAAAGTAAGTATTTCCCTATTTATTAGCTACTATACTTCATGCAGGAAATGTTGTTTTATTTTCAGTCTGACACAGGAGAGGTTTTCTATAGGAATCCTTATAGAAAACCTCTCCTGTTCTGGGCAGTTCCTGTCTCGGCCAGAGATGTCAGCAGAGAGCACTGTGACTGAAAATAAAACAACATTTCCTGCATGACATATAGGAGCTAATAAGTATGGGAAGACTTGTGATTTTGTAATAAAGGTAAATTACGTATCTATATAACTTTCTGACACCAGTTGATTTTAAAGAAAAAGATTTTTGCTGGAAAATACTTTAAATAAAGGTCCCTACAGACCAAAATCCATGCAAAATTGTGGGAAATGTCCTAAAACAGGTGCAGAAGTAAATTCCCTCCTTAAATTCTTTGCAGCTATTGTATTACCCTTTGCCATACCATTATACTTCTTGGTGGGAGGTTGGTTCCCGCACCAGGATGTACAATGTCCAGGTTCCTGTTGCTCCTTGTCAAAACAGATGGGCACTGAGAGCCGCAGTGAAATGTCAGCTAATAGCTGACAGTTTAATGTCACTATGTGATGGACTCACATGAGAGGTCCAGCACCAGTGATCACAAACATTGGAGCATCACAAAAAATGTTGTGCCGATGCTGGTAATAATGTCGTCATAAACACCAAACCCCCTAGAGGTTAAACACAATTATTTTATTTGGCCAGCTTTTACCTAGTTATTCTTAACTTTCTGTTACTTTTAATAGTAGAGCCACAGGTCGTTCAGTTAACCTACTGAATGACAGTCCTGGTGTTGAATATTTACAATTTCAATTGTCTTAACTAATAAAAGCCCAAAGCTATAGGTTGTGATGCTATTCAAGAAAATCACAAAGTGAGGTTTAGCAAATTTAAAAATGTGCAACACTTTATTGGAGATCCATAAAAGCACATTCACATAGAGCAGAAAGTCATAAAAGACAAGTTTTTATGACTTTCTGCTCTATGTGAGTGTGCTTTTATGGGTCTCTAATAAAGTTCTGGATATTTTTGGATGCGCTGCACCTCACCTTGTGTTTTTTCTTGATTGTTTCACTCAGACGGTAGTGAGTCCATTGTATTCATATCTATGTCTCACATTCTGGGGAAAAGTCAATATTTATGTGTGAGTGCTGTGTGTTTTTGTTCTATTGTAATGCTATAATCACATCTAATCTAGTTACTTAAATAGAAGGGAACCATTGCTATATAAAAAGAATACACAACTGCTTTATCTCATACAAATATGATACTGCTATATTTTAATGATGCATAAATAGAGTTAAAGGGGAACTATCAGCAAGTTAGATTAATCTAACCTGCTAATATGTCCCTATTGCATAGGAGACACTGAGGAGGAAGGTATGTCTCTTACCTTTCTCCTTGGTGCCACTCTGGTGCATCTAGTAGTTTGTAGTAGTGTAAACAGGAGATCTCCAACTGATAGAAATGTTTTTAAATGGCTGCACAAATAATACAATGAACGTTTGTGCCACCTAGCTGCTCAAATAATTGTGCCTTGTGAAGGCTCTGGAAGCAAGAGCTGATCTTGCTGATCGGTGCTCATTTGTGGCTGTATTTTGTGGAAAGCATTCTCGTGTTCTGCTCATTGCTAAGAAGCTGTCAGTGCTGAGGAGTCAATGGGGCAGCTACTATGAACAGTTGTAACAATCTCGTTTTTGTTGGATACTGTCTTGGACACAGGAACAAATAACGTTAAGAACATCTGGTATATTTCCTGGATCAGCTCACTAGTCAACAGACAGGCAGGTCCATAGAATCCTAGAAGATGTGTTAAGGGCTTAAATTTGTTTTGACAAAACTGATTTGGGACTGTAATATCCTGGTTGTAGATAAACAACGAGTGAATGCTGAGAAATGTCTTATTAACATGTGTCAAGAACATAGTGAGGGTCCCTAGGAGATTTGGTCTGCATAGTGCATTACTGTTCTAGGAAAACGTTATTTACTGTTAAATGAATTAAACAGCATGTAAAATTAATAAGGCATTTTTTCATGTAACTGGATCATTTCTAAATCACATGAAACAATTATATAGTATTATGGTAGTATAGAAAATATAAGATGACAGAAACCTTCCATTTCCTCTGTTACTGCTATGTAGCCATGGAAACTTCTTTAAGGGTTTTCAAGTTCATACTCTATGACCAAGGACTGACATATTTGTGTAAAAGTAGAAATGTTTTTTTCTCTTAGTAAAGTTAGTAAATCTTGTTCAGACACAATAAATGGCTGATCATATACAAACGTATCAACAACAATATGCCTAAAATACATTAGGTTTATAGTTTTACTGCATTCTTACAAATTTCAACTAATTCCAACTTTCAACTAGTAGAACTATGTCCCACCGCACAGACCCAGTGAAGTCTAAAGAATCCCAAACATCTTGTCTGAATGAAGCAGCACTCAAAAATGTGTACTGCACTCCATTTACTGACAAAGACAGCTGAGTATAGCACTATGAATAGGGGATAAATCTTAAGCCTCATTCATACGTCCACAAAATGT
This sequence comes from Dendropsophus ebraccatus, assembly GCF_027789765.1. Lineage (NCBI taxonomy): Eukaryota > Metazoa > Chordata > Amphibia > Anura > Hylidae > Dendropsophus > Dendropsophus ebraccatus. The sequence goes on along the minus strand of NC_091455.1, from coordinate 145,995,453 downwards.
GTCTGTAATTGCGGATCCACAATTACCTACTTTACAAATGTAGGGCCTATTTAGGTTTCTATGTGCCTATTCACACATCTACAATTTTTGCATATCCATAGGCAGTGATCTGTGCTGGAAAAAAAAGAAAAAAAAAAAGACATGAAAAGGACAGGTCCTAGTAAAGTCCTGCAATTGAGGCATGGCGCCTCCCTGACTCCAAATCTGAAATCACAATAAATTCTGAGTCAACAAATCTTCTACAGAGTCTAGTGAATATAACCTGTAATATTATTACACTCCAGTAATACATCTAGGCCCCTTTTGAATGCTTTTATTTACACCCAGGAGCATATGGCATTTTATGTATAACATGTATCTGTAGGCATATTGCATTTTATGTATAATATGTACCTTTAGGCACTCTTTTTACCATCTGGGTAAAGTGCCTCTGTCAGGTATTACACTAGAGGGTATGAAGGTGCTAATTTTCATTTCCCCACTAGGTGTCACCCCTATTGTACTGTATGTGTCTTTCTCTTGAGCACAGCTAAAGGTAATGGGTTAACTCTCACATGTCACATGTCCAGGTACCTTACTCTCACTTTCCAACCTATTACACTTCTTCTCTCTCCTCTCTTCCACAACCCCACCAATCACTGTGAGGCTTAGTTTCTCCTATACAAGGGGGGTCAGTTCCTGGTGTGAGGTCTTCTGTCTTTTGCCAGTTGGTGTAGAGGGACTAAGACACAGCAATAAGGAGGGGTAACCGTCCTCTGAGGAAACTGTCTCCACACCTGGAACCCCTCTCCACTATTCTGAGGGCAGTAACTACAGCTAGGTCCTACTGACGATGCACAGCTCTTCTGGGAAATCTCGGAAAGTGTTCTACACCCAGTTGTAAAGGCCTGTGGCTTGTACTATCCAACCTGGCAATTGCTGAACTTGTTGGGCAGAGGGCAGTCAGATAGCACACTATCTACACATGAGTACAGGTATTCTTCTCTTCACTACTTCTACTAAACCTCATCCCTGTAGAGTACACTACTTCTTGGACAAGACCCCCATGACGGTTCCCATACTCCTCAAGCTACCTCAACCTCTAGTCTTCTCTTCCTCTGTCACCTGCACCTGCTCTTAAAGTTAACACCACTACTGTATTGTATTGCACTGACGTTCTTCCAGTAAAGAAAGTTACCCTGGTTAAGCCATTGGACTCTATTGCTCTATTTTTGTATCGATGCACCTGCACCCACACCTTACACTTGGGTTACCCCTTTTACCTCAAACGCAGTTGCCGGGGGTGGGTCACACACCTCTCCTGGTCACTGTCACAAGTGCCAAGGAGGAAAATGCTTTTAATAAAAAAACTGAACACAAGAACAAGGGGACACAATCTGAGGTTACTAGATCAAAAGCAATGCGAAAAATTAGAAAATATTACTTTACTCAACGAGTAGTAGATGCTGGGAACAAACTTCAGGCAGATGTGTAGATATATCCACAGTAAGTAATAGGTAGTAAGTAAGAATAATATAAGGGCACACTAGATGGGCCATGGACTTCCAGCATGACATTTCAATGCTTCTATGGTAAGCTGTAAATTGTACCCTTATGGCAATTGTATTATTGCTGATAATAGTTGTCACCCACCTTTACCAGAAATTTGTAGACATTGTAATAGAGAATATGTTTAAATTGTAACTTTACAGTGTATCAGTCATGAAGTTACATATGCAGAATGTGTTAGAAAGGTAGACATGCTGAGAGGTGAGGTTGCCAGAGAATTCATTTTAATGTGTCCAATTATAGTGAAAGTCAGGAAGGAAGTAAATGTTTGAGCTTGATATTTGCACTATGGATAATAGAACCAGTGATTACAATGTCTCATAATTCTCATGAATTTTGTATGAGTCTTAAATGCTTATGCAGAAATGTGTGATAATTCCGTACAGTGCCGGAATAACTTGTAAATGATATTCCTTATGAAAGCAGCACCCAAATTGTCAGTCAGAAATTATGCATTATGATGTACTAGTGATGGGAAAAATGTAAGTGTTTTTGGTATGCAAACTAATTAGTGATGAAATTATATATGGTTTTCTAGGTAAAGTTTACTTTTTTGATAAATAAGCAAATACACCCAGGGGATTCTGGAAGGCAACCTCCTTAAGGGTACGTTCACACCTACCGGATCCACAGCGGATTTCTCACTGCGTATTGACAGCGAGATCCACTGCGGATCCCTGCCCAGTAAACCCTATGGACAGACAAACTCGCAGCAGGATGTATACTACCGTTACAAAGTTTGGGGTCACATTGAAATGTCCTTATTTTTGAAGGAAAAGCACTGTACTTTTCGATGAAGATAACTTTAAACTAGTTCTACCTTTAAACCATGGGTCTCAAACTCGCGGCCCTCCAGCTGTTGCAAAACTACAATTCCCATCATTCCTGGGAAGCTTTGGCTGTCCCAGGCATGATGGGAATTGTAGTTTTGTAACAGCTGGAGGGCCGCGAGTTTGAGACCCCTGCTTTAAACAAATACACTCTATACATTGCTGATGTGGTAAATGACTATTCAAGCTGCAAATGTCTGGTTTTTGGGGCAATATCTACATAGGTGTATAGAGGCCCATTTCCAGCAACTATCACTCCAGTGTTCTAATGGTACAATGTGTTTGCTCATTGGCTCAGAAGGCTAATTGATGATTAGAAAACCCTTGTGCAATCATGTTCACACATCTGAAAACAGTCTAGCTCGTTACAGAAGCTACAAAACTGACCTTCCTTTAAGGAGATTGTTTTTTGGAGCATCACATTTGTGGGGTCAATTAAACGCTCAAAATGGCCAGAGAAAGAGAACTTTCATATGAAACTCGACCGTCTATTCTTGTTCTTAGAAATGAAGGCTATTCCATGTGAAAAATTGCTAAGAAATTGAAGATTTCCCACAACGGTGTGTACTACTCCCTTCAGAGGACAGCACAAACAGGCTCTATCCAGAGTAAAAAAAGAAGTGGGAGGCCGCGTTGCACAACTTAGCAAGAAGATAAGTACATTAGAGTCTCTAGTTTTAGAAACAGACGCCTCACAGGTCCCAAACTGGCATCTTCATTAAATAGTACCTGCAAAACACCAGTGTCAACATCTACAGTGAAGAGGCGGCTGTGGGATTTTGGCCTTCAGGGCAGAGTGGCAAAGAAAAAGCCATATCTGAGACTGGCCAATAAAAGAAAAAGATTAAGATGGGCAAAAGAACACAGACATTGGACAGAGGAAGACTGGAAAAAAGTGTTGTGGACGGATGAATCCAAGTTTGAGATGTTTGGATCACAAAGAAGAACGTTTGTGAGACGCAGAACAAATGAAAAGATGCTGGAAGAATGCCTGACGCCATCTGTTAAGCATGGTGGAGGTAATGTGATGGTCTGGGGTTGCTTTGGTGCTGGTAAGGTGGGAGATTTGTACAGGGTAAAAGAGATTCTGAATAAGGAAGGAATCACTCAATTTTGCAACGCCATGTTATACCCAGTGGACAGCGTTTGATTGGAGCCAATTTCATCCTACAACAGGACAATGACCCTAAACACACCTCCAAATTGTGCAAGAACTATTTACAGCAGAAGCAGGCAGCTGGTATTCGGTAATGGAGAGGCTAGCGCAGTCACGAGATCTGAACCCCATTGAGCTGTTGTGGGAGCAGCTTGACCATATGGTACGCCAGAAGTGCCCATCCAACCAATCCAACTTGTGGGAGCTGCTTCTAGAAGCGTGGGGTGCAATTTCTCCAGCTTACTTTAACAGATTAATAGCTAGAATGCCAAAGGTGTGCAATGCTGTAATTGCTGCAAAGGAGGATTCTTTGATGAAAGCAAAGTTTGATGTCAAAACAATGTTATTTCAAATACAAATCATTATTTCTAACCTTGTCAATGTCTTGACTCTATTTTCTATTCATTTCACAACGTATGGTGGTGAATAAGTGTGACTTTTCATGGAAAACACAAAATTGTTTGGGTGACCCCAAACTTTTGAACGGTAGTGTACATCCCACTGCGAGTTTGTCCGCAGCCTGCCCCGTTTACCCCCCAGCCTCCAGAGCCTATACTTCACCTGGTCCCCACTCCAGCTTGCTTCGGGGCTCCTGGTGTCTTCACGTCCCGCTCAGCCAATCAGTGTGCTGCGGTGGGGCAGCGCACTGATTGGCCGAACAGGAGGTCCTGGGAGCCCTGAAGCAAGCCAGAGTGGGGACCAGGTGAAGTATAGGCTCCGGCGGCCTGGGGGGCTAACGGGGCGGGCTGCGAGTTTGTTTGCCCATAGGGCTTACTGGGCAGGGATCCGCTGCGGATCCGGTACGTGTAAACGTACCGTAATGGAGACCTTTTTTTTAATATGTCCTGTTTGAATAGTTCTTCTAAATAACAGAGCTACATAAATACCACTAATTCACACACGTTTTTATAAAATTGCCACAAAAAAATATATTCAAGACCATACATAGCTTAGAAGCTTCACTTATGACTGCTATGCCACATAAAAACCCAGATCTTGATCAATGATGACCCTTTTTACATGCTCTGCAACATTAATAATTAAATTAGCAAGCAAATAGGCCCTTGAGCCCAAATGGAGAGCTTGTGACAATATCAGCTATACAAGGCACCACAATGTACTTTTTGTCCCTGGCCCTGTATCCACTTTTAATAAATAAAACATATTTAAGAAAGAAATGTCTGGATTACAACTGTGATTAAATATTAGATTTTCATATGTACCACCTATATTCTGTGCCCAGGCAAAAGCACTTTGCTGCTTGCTGTGCAGGAGCAGGGATTCCTGTCAAAAGCCCTGATACACAGCCCATTGCTGCTTGCTGTGCAGGAGCAGGGATTCCTTTCAAAATAACAAGAGTCCCTACCCCATTGGATAATCCCTGGGTCTGTACTTTTACACTGTACGGCTGGGTTCACACTATGTATATTTCAGTCAGTATTGTGGTCCTCATATTGCAACCAAAACCAGGAGTGGATTGAGAACACAGAAAGGCTCTGTTCACACAATGTTGAAATTGAGTGGATGGCCGCCATTTAATGGCAAATATTTGCTGTTATTTTAAAACAATAGCTGTTATATTGAAATAATGGCAGTTATTTACTGTTATATGGCGGCCATCCACTCAATTTCAACATTGTGTGGACAGAGCCTTTCTGTGTTTTTAATCCACTCCTGGTTTTGGTTGCAATATGAGGACCACAATACTGACTAAAATATACGTAATGTGAACCCAGCCTACAGCTGTGAGGGGCAGAAGAGCCAGATTGCATGCAGCATATGCCTGGCTGCTCAGTTAGTACAGAAGCATGGACTCCTGTTTTTGAAAAGAATATTATTTTTAATTTTTTGTTATTAGAACAAATCTAAATCTTTTGTCTTGAATCAATTCATTTATCACTAACTGTCATGCTTTGGATTAAAATATAATTTTTTTTTATTAAAATTTATTTTTTTTCAAGCATTTTATTGTCTCCTTCCATACATAATACAGTATACCTATAGCAACAAATCAGTTTTTCAGCTTTTATTCTCCAAATGAGGACAGGAATCTGGTTGATGTCGGCTGATGATGAACTTTCTCCTTGCAGTTTTGGTAACTCACACCAAATTCATTTTAGTGTACACATAATTTGAATAAATTTAAATGAAATTTCCTGTAAGGAGTTGTATTATCTTTGCTAAGGAGCTAAGGGTCTGTGAACATATTTTTATGACTTGACCTGCAGTGTGAATACAAACAGTTTAACTCAGCGTTAAAATGGTATAACAGATGTCAGTGAAAATGGGGTCTGTAATGAACACAAAGGAACCTTTTGAGCTTTTCCAATAAAATATGCGGATCCCCCTGAACTTTCTACTAGATATTCTGTCCATGTCTGGGTCAGGCTTATAGAGAGCATTTATACATTGGCAAGGTTTACCTACTCTAGAAGCCTCCTGTGTGTGTTATACTGAGAATATAATTGCAAAATCAAGCTAAAGAGGTGTAATATTCATTTATTAGAACTTTTCCATATTAAATGGGGACCAGAGAGAAACTTAACAGATGCAGACATTTTTTTAGTGTAGGAAAATAATTCAATATTTATGTAATATAGTTTTAGGAAAGAATAGTAATATATTATTTTATAATGAATGACTCCAGTATTATCAGATTTATTCCTTTAGTTTTCAGTGAAAGAAACACTGTTATTGGTTTGTATTGGATACAAAGACTAGACTACTACTAGTAAAAGCTAACTACATATAATGTGTTATATGCACAAGGTTAACATAACATATAACACACATTTATTAGACTATGGTGCTTTAATGTGTCAATAAACTCACAAATGGCCAGATCTAGTTTAGCTCCACTGTACATCTGTCTTTGGTAGGCTTAAAGGTGTACTCTGGAGAAATTTAGCTTTTTTTGCTAATACATTGCTTTAATAAAGTTATATCACTTTGTAATATAACTTTATTAAAATACATTTGTATTTCTTTTATTAACATATAGACTTTCGGCGACTGGCAGCAGTAAGGGTCGACACAGCTCTCTCTGCTGCCACCAACATTTGTGTCAGTAACAAGGTTGTCTTAACCCTGCAGTTCCCGATTTCCTGTTCTGCTCAATCACTGGTGCACAGCACTATACAGAGCGGGGTTCCATTTTCCCTGTGTACTGTATATTCGTATATACAGTACCCGGAGGGAGGTTGTCCAAATACAATCACTGGGGCACCCTCTGCACAGCAATCGGTGTTTCACCAGTCAGAGCGAACAGTGCTAGAGCGAACACTGTGATCGTTTCAAGCAACCCACCTCCTCATCCTTTCCCACTTGACTTGGGTTAGCTTCATTTAATTGGGCTCTAAGCTATATCCAAAACCTGCACAGAATCAGCAGCATACAAATCTGCCATGTGATCATGCCCTTAGGATCCATTTAGCTTTTTCTATCAACTCTTTAGCTAAGAACATATGTCCTTTCACAACCTTAAAGGGAAACTATAAGCAGGTTAGAATCATCTATAGATCCTATTTTACATGGAGGATGAAGGTAAATTTTGTACCTTAATCCTTGGCACCATTTTCAAATACTTTGTAGTTTAATTGTTTTTCTAACAAGGCAGCACAGTGGCTCAGTGGGTAGCACTATAGCCTTGTAGTGCTGGGGTCCTGGGTTCAAATCCCACCAAGTGCAAAGATTTTTTTTGTTCTCTTCATGTTTGCGTGGGTTTCCTCACACACACAAAACATATCAACTAGAGATGAGCGAACCTTGAGCATGCTCGAGTCCATCCGAACCCGAACTCGGCATTTGATTAGCGATGGCTGCTGAAGTTGGATAAAGCCGTAAGGCTATGTGGAAAACATGGATATAGTCATTGGCTGTATCCATGTTTTCCAGACAACCTTAGAGCTTTATCCAAGTTTAGCAGCCGCCACTAATCAAATGCGATCGTTCGGGTTTGGATGGATTTGAACCCGAACCCGGTTCACTCATCTCTAATATCAACTGATCATGCTAGTATAGCTCCAAGCTGCACCAAATAGATCTCCTATGCTGCTCCCCTACCATATCAGCGATATCTTCAGCAATATCTGTATGTCCAGAAAAAATGTTTTTTAGGGCCAGTTCACACGGAGAAAAAGCAGCGGAACTCTCCACCACGGAATCCCACCTGTCTCTGGTTCACCCAGTGTCTCTATGGCTCGCGCACCTCTGCTTCTGTCACTCTCCGCTCAAGGAAATCTGCCATTAGGGTTAAAAGTAGGGGTGAGGAAAGCTATGAAATTTGTAAAAATGCTTTCTTGACAAAGCTTATTTTTGCATGCTTAATTTTAAAAGTTTATAAAAAAAAAGGAAAAAAATTATATGCTCACCTGTCCTCTTCCATGTTTCGGCACCTCCAGAGTGACAGTCCACTCAGCCAATCACTGGCTGTGGCACTGTCTCGTCTCAGTTAGTAATTGGCTAAGCAGCCTGGAGGCACGGGGACAAGGAAGAGGAAGCCGGGAAAGTGCAGACACATAACTTGTGCACCCAAAATGCGCCAAAATAGCTAAACGATTGTTTATCTGTTTTAGTGCAGTTCGTTAAGGTACGCTTCATATTCGCACATTTAACGCCAAACAATTGTGTAAATGTCGAAACAAATTTTTCAAAACTTTGCTCATGTCTTGTTAAGGGTGCCTTGACACACACACACCGGATTCGCAGCAGTTTTCACGCTGTAAATTTGCAACGAAATCTGTTGCAAATCCTTGTACTATGAAGTTCAATGGGTTACATATGCGCAGCGGAATTTTCATTCTGCTGTAAGTATGTAACGCGCCCCCTTTTAACCCTCTGCCACCCAGAGCCCACAGCATACATTACCTGCTCAGTGCCGTGGCTGCATGTGAGACTCCCGTCTGTCCCGCTCAGCCAATCAGTGCTGCCATGCACTCACTGGCTGAGGGGACTGATGGGAGCCGGGAGCCTCACAAGCAGACGCAGCGCCAAGCAGGTAATGTATGCTGCTGGCTGTGGGCGACAGGCTGTGTGCGGCGGGGTTTTAAAAGGACCGGGTTACATACACGCAGCAGAATGAAAATTCCGCTGCACTTATGTAACCCCATTGAACTTCACACTACCAGGATTCGCAGTGTGAGATCCACTGAGACTAAGGCACATGTGAAGCTACCCTAAGAGCTTTCAAAAGCAATCTGTCCATTGCAATTCAAACTGATGACACTGTTATATGAAAGGTACAAGGTGTCTCCTTGATCTAACAGTTATCTATCTGTCTGTGATTACAGGATGCAGAAAAATACTTTCGTTATATAGTAAGAACAGTGGCGGATTAAATGTACCCTGGGCCCCGGGCTGTCCGCCCAACCTGCCCCCCCCCCCCCCCCCCCGTCCAACCAAGCAGGCTGTGTGGGGTATATAAGAATACAGAGGTCTGTGGGGGATCAGTATATAGAAGTGACCCCAGAACATCACTAATAGGGGATAGGGGGAGATGCTTTTGTTCTATCCCCTATTAGTGATGTTCTGGGGTCACTTCCCTGCACTGAGCCCCCACAGATCTATGTATTCTTAGACACCACAAAGCATCCAGTGTATAATCCACCTAGGACCCAACTACAACAGCTGCAGGCACTACAACTCCCAGCATGTACTGACAGTCTGCAGCCCTCAGCATATGCTGGGAGTTGTAGTGCCTGTAGTTGGGTTCTAGTTTAAAAGTTTTCGCTAGTGTACTGTAGTGACCTCGGGGCTGTGTCAGTACACTACCGCAAACAATACACTGACCCATTTAGACCCCAATGGTACACAGGCTCTGCACACTATAGTACTGGGTTCACACACAGTATATTTCAGGCAGTATTTGGTCCTCATGTCAGGTCCTCATAGCAACCAAAACCAAGAGTGGATTAAAAACACAGAAAGGCTCTGTCCACATAATGTTGAAATTGAGTGGATGGCCGTCATATAACAGTAAATAACGGCCATTTTTTCAATATAACAGCCATTGTTTTAAGATAACAGCAAATATTTGCAATTAAATGACGGCCATCCACTCAATTACAACATTGTGTGGACAGATCCTTTCTGTGTTTTCAATCCACTCCTGGTTTTGGTTGCTATGAGGACCTGACATGAGGACCAAATACTGCCTGAAATATACTGTGTGTGAACCCAGCCTATAAGTGATTACAGTGCAGTTACTAATGACTCACAGGTGACGTCTTCTCCATCGCTCACTTTTTGCTTTCTTCTCTATTTGGCGCAGCATCATGAAGACTTCTCCGACCCCAACTCATCTGCAGACGGGGAGCTGGGGGTGACTGGGGAAGGGAGGCAGCTGGGGCGACAGGGAGAGAAGCTGGGGCGATAGGAAGAGAAGCTGGGGCACCAGGGGGAGCAGCTGGGGCAACAGAGGCCGGAGGGGGGGGGGAGCTGGGGAGGCAGGGTAGCAGCAGGGGGAGACGCTGGGGGTGGCAGAAGGGGGAGACGCTGGGGGTGGCAGCAGGGGGAGAAGATGATGGGGGTAGCAGCAGGGGGAAAAGATGATGGGGGTAGCAGCAGGGGGAAAAGATGATGGGGGTAGCAGCAGGTGGAAAAGATGATGGGGGTAGCAGCGGGGGAGAAGATAATGGGGGTGGCAGCAGGGGGAGAAGATGATGGGGGTGGCAGCAGGGGGAGATGATGATGGGGGTGGCATCGGGGGGAGAAGATGATGGGGGTAGCAGCAGGGGGAGAAGATGATGGGGGTGGCAGCAGGGGGAGAAGATGATGGGGGTGGCAGCAGGGGGAGAAGATGATGGGGGTAGCAGCAGGGGGAGAATATGATGGGTGTAGCAGCAGGGGGAGAAGATGATGGGGTAGTAGCAGGGGGAGAAGATGATGGGGGTAGCAGCAGGGGGAGAAGATGATGAAGGGTAGCAGCAGGGGGAGAAGATGGGGCGGCATGGAGAGCAGCTAAGGGGCAAGGGGTACAGCCGGGCGGCAGGGGGTATAGTTGGGCGGCAGGTAGCCGGGGTGAGCTTCCGGAGTGCCTGTCACGCAGGCCAGAAGCTCACAGTACAGCCCCGCGGTGCCCGAACTTCTCTGCTTGGCGGCGCGCATGATGTGACGTCATCATGCCGCCAGGAGAGAAGTACGGGCACCGCAAAGACGGCAAGGAATCCAGCAGGCAAGGAATCAGAGAGAGGGGGTGGTGCCGCGGCGGACTCCAACGACAGCGCGCCACAGCAGAACATCACTCGGGGGCCCATTGGGCCCCGAAAGTGATGTGCTGCTGGCGCTGCTATGTAAGATCTTAATGTGGGCGGAGAGCCTTGGGCCCCGGGCGGCCGCCCAAACCGCCCACATTATAATCCACCACTGAGTAAGAAGAGTCAAAGAGGCTTTCCTGAGCTTCTCAAAAGCAGCAAGTTGTAACATCTCCTTAGGCCGTATGCACACGTTCAGTATTTTTTTCAAGTCCGTAGATTCCTCCCGCTATAAACCCGTAGAATCCGCTAAAAATTACAGATTTTGCGTTTGTAATGCATCTATAATTCTATAAATCCTTTTCTTTTTTTCAACATGTCAATTATAACTCATCCGTATCTTTTTATGGAAATGCCAAACAGGTTAGAATCAGTAAATAATTGCAGACCCCAATGATTTAAAAAAAAAATCTAGGTTCACACTAGGACATGTCCTTTTTTCAGCATTGGTTTGCGTCCTTGTAATCTACTGATTGTGAGAATAGCCCAATAGACAACAATGTGCTCTAACTCGAATATGGAAATACAGATTCGTAGTGTAAATAAGGCCTTACTCCCCCTCCCGTACCTGTACCTACTTGAGACATAGCTTCCAGCGAGGGGGAGAGAGGAGACATTACAGCCTGCAGCAGATTAGGAGCTTGGGAAAACCTCTTTGACTCTTTACACAATAGAATAAACACATTTTTTTCTGGAAGCACAGCTGGATATATTATAGGTACTGTGTGTCTCTTTGTCCAAACAGCATGTAACAGTGCCAGCAGTTTGAAATGAGAAATATAGTTGACAGATTCCCTTTAAACACCTGTAACATAGAACATGTTATTGGTTTTGGATCACATGACACTTGTTCTACACAACATATATGCTATTTTCATGGAGTGTTGTAATTAATCTAGCTTACAGCCCACCAATAACTTATCCATATACAGTATTCATAAGTCTAGAGCCTAAACAGAAAGCTGACACTTTTCAAGCCCCCCCCCCCCCTTTATAAGCATGTTCTGAAATTTCCCGACAGATATGTGTTTTTATTTTCCAATGAAACCAAAAAAGCCGCTCAGTAACCCGAAAAGAGGTTGTGTTTTCTCGATTTGTTTTTTTTTTCAGATATCACAACATATTTGCTAATGGTTTGCCTACAGTTTTTAGTGCATCTACTTTGCACTTAGCTGACCAACTTCAAAATAGTTTTTTACATTAGTGTTGTGCAGTGTGGTGCAAAATAGTACAAGTAGGCGGCTCAGAGTAACACATGAAAAACCAGCCAATACGCTATAAACAATCAGTTCTTTCAGAAGGTTTTCCCTTATAAATACATCATAATGTCAAGAGTTCTACAACCATCTTTAGGCTGGGTTCACACAGTATATTTCAGTCAGAATTTGGTCAGTATTTTGCAACCTCAACCACAAGTGGATTGAAAACAGAAAGGCTCTGTTCACACAATGTTGAAATTGAATGGATGGCCGACATATAACAGTAAATAACTGCCATTATTTCAATACAACAGCTGTTGTTTTAAAATAACAGCAAATATTTGCCATTAAATGTCGCCATCTATTCAATTTCAACATTGTGTGAACAGAGCCTTTCTGTGTTTTCAATCCACTTCTGGTTTTGGTTGCAATATGAGGACCACAATACTGACTGAAATATACGTAGTATGAACCCAGCCTTAGGGAAACCGAGGGGCACGTGTAACATGATTTTCTTTAGTGCAATAGTATTAATAAATGATATTAATTTGTTAAACTGCTGAGACATAACATACTTTGTGTTATATTTTGATTTAATTTAAGGCCCCACGGGCAGATTAGTGCTTATTACCTATCTCATTGCTTTTAATATTATTCTATCCTCATAGAAACACAAGCAAAGGGCAAAGAAAAGGGACAACAATTACAGAACCAACAATTACATCAGACAATGTGTCAAAGCCAAATGTAGTCAAATTTCTTCCAAGTTTCAATTGCCATTTAAAAATTTACTTTATAATGTGCTCGAAAAATGCTTTCAAAAGCATCAATCACATCGACATGTCATTGGCAACGACGCACATTTGTCTTAGGAGACTGGTAACAGTTCCAAGGACCTTATTAATTAATTAGCGATAATGGCCACCACCTCAAGATCCCTGCAAACAACTTCAATTATAGGGTTTCATGAGCCTCAGTGGAATCTGCAGCTTCTTGCATTGGATCCTAGGAGATTTACATAGCTGGAATACCTACAACAACCAGGATTAAAGAAACCAAGCATTTAAGCTGTTTCCCTTCTACAGGGGGTTCATTCAGATTTGCTCAGTGAGAGTGCTGATAGACCCCAGAATAATACTATTTTTTTTAAAACATATACAAATTAAAGGAATTATTCTGCCTTTTATGTTATAATCAGATTCAGCAGCTGAATGTTTGTTATTAAAAACAGTGTAATTTTAGTTTGGAGCAATCCACATTGTCGTGCATGAGAAACATCTGTGTGTTCTGGCCTGGTGTATACAGTATGTCTGTATAGTTCTACAAACAGATATCTGTTGGAACCTTTAAGAAAACAATAAGTGCATGTAAAGACATTTGTAAAGAAGATTTATTATTATTCACTGGCAAATTGTTAGATTTTTCAATCCTTGGTTTATTTCTTTTAAAGACATTTATACTGACGGGCAGGGGCGTAGCTAATGTCTCCTGGGCCCTGGTGCGAGAGGCCGACTTGGGCCCCCCCCCCCTCCTTTCACGACCAAGTGATGCTATTGTTGTGTGTGTGTGTATATATATATATATATATACACACACAGTGGTGCCTTGGATTATGAGCATAATTCGTTCCAGGACCGTGCTTGTAATCCAAATCCACTCTTAAACCAAAGCAAATTTTCCTATAAGAAATCATGTAAATGCAGACAATTGGTTCCGCACCCCAAATATATTTATTATTCTGTACTGTACAGTAATGGAGAGGATGGGAAACACAAGGGCTGACAGAGACTGCAGGGAGCATGAAGGAATGAGCAGGGCAGATGTGGGTACATACATGCAGCACTCTCTGTCCGGGGAGAGAGGGGTTACAGCTATGGAGAGATTACCCCCCCCCACAGTCCTGTCCCCTGATGTAAGCCCCAGCCTGAAGGGGATCTGCTATGATTTGGAAGGTGTTTAGAGTACAGTGCTGTAGACCCCGCTATGCAGGCCATGCCCCTTCTCCACTCGCGCTCCCACCCAATACAGGAAGTTCTTAAACCAAAGCAATGTTCTTAAACCAAGTCACAATTTTGAAAAACTGTGAGCTCTTAAACCAAAACGCTCTTAAACGAAGTTACTCTTAAACCAAGGTACCACTGTATGTATATATATATATACACACACACACACACCAAGACAGATATTACCTATTACCGCCATACTGTTACCGACCAAATCCTGTATACTGAGACCAATATTACCAGTAATACCAGTATATAGGGAGGAAACATTACCGCCACACCACAACCACTACCATCACCACCATATTGTTACTGACCAAATCCAGTATACTAAATCACCTCATCCAGTCATATAGAGGTGGCCCCAGCTCTACACAGGCTCTATACACCATATACATTACAGTGCAGATATATCAGGTGACTCACAGGAGACGTCTTCTCTGATCGGAGTTCTTTCCTTTTCATCATCTTCTCCATCCGTCCTGGGCCGTTATGAGAACTTCTCCAAGCCACGAATCCACAGAATCTGCCAGACAGACATATTAGGCTCCACACTCTGACACCATCTCCATCTCTCTACACACTGCACATCTGTACTGTCCCCTTTACACCCTTATTTAGTGGGTAGCCCTGACTATGTGACCCCCTAATAATATATGCCCCCCTCTGTGTATTCCCTCTCCCCCTATGTTGCCCCCCCAAATAGATGGCCCCCTCCCTTATAGATGGCCCCCTCTACCCCCTCCCTTATAGATGGCCCCCTCTACCCCCTCCCTTATAGATGGCCCCCTATACCCCTTCCTTTATAGATGGCCCCCTCTCTCCTCACCCTCCCTTATGGATGGTCCCCTCTCCCCCCACCCTCCCTTATAGATGGCCCCCTCTCCCCCCACCCTCCCTTATAGATGGTCCCCTTCCCCCCCCCCTCCCTTATAGATGGTCCCCTTCCCCCCCCCCTCCCTTATAGATGGTCCCCTTCCCCCCCCCCCTCCCTTATAGATGGTCCCCTTCCCCCCCTCCCTTATAGATGGTCCCCTCCCCCCCCCTCCCTTATAGATGGTCCCCTTCACCCCCCCTCCCCCCCCCCCCTCCCTTATAGATGGTCCCCTTCCCCCCTCCCTTATAGATGGTCCCCTTCCCCCCCTCCCTTATAGATGGTCCCCTTTCCCCCCCTTTATAGATGGTCCCCTTCCTCCCTCCCTTATAGATGGTCCCCTTCCCCCCCCACCCTCATAGATGGCCCCCCTCTTTCCCCCCACCCTCATAGATGGCCCCTCTTTCCCCCCCACCCTCATAGATGGCCCCCTCCTTTCCCCCCACCCTCATAGATGGCCCCCTCCTTCCCTCCACCCTCATAGATGGCCCCCCTGTTTCCCCCCACCCTCATAGATGGCCCCCTCCTTTCCCCCCACCCTCATAGATGGCCCCCTCCTTTCCCCCCACCCTCATAGATGGCCCCCTCCTTTCCCCCCACCCTCATAGATGGCCCCCTCCTTTCCCCCCACCCTCATAGATGCCCCCCACCTTTCCCCCACCCTCATAGATGGCCCCCTCCTTTCCCCCCACCCTCATAGATGTCCCCCTCTTTCCCCCCACCCTCATAGATGGCCCCCTCCTTTCCCCCCACCCTCATAGATGGCCCCCTCCTTTCCCCCCACCCTCATAGATGGCCCCCTCCTTTCCCCCCACCCGTACAGGCTGATAAAAAAAACAAAACTTAACTCACCTGACATCGCGCTCCCACGTTGATCCTCACTCCTTTGGTCTGTCCCCGGCTGCTGCGCGGCTGCCGGGGGTGTCGCGTCTTATCCCCGGCAGCGCGCGCATCCCAGAACTCCCTGCGCGCCGGAAACCGGAAGTCAGGGCCCAAGGCGCGCAGGGAGTTCTGGGATGCGCGCGCTGCTGGGGGTAAGACGCGACACCCCCGGCAGCCGCGCAGCAGCCGGGGAAAGACGGAGCCGGACTCTTGTGACCGCAAGCAAAACAATGCTTGCGGTCACAAGAGTGATTGATCGGGGGGCCCCGCGGGCCCCCCTTGTGGCGGGCCCGGTCGCGGCGGCGACCCCCGCGACCACGGTGGCTACGCCACTGCTGACGGGAACGCAGTATGTCACTAGTTCATTTGAGGACTTTGTAGAAAGCAAGACTGTGATTGAAGTTACAGCAGATACAGATCAAATAGCAATAATGGTTATACAATGCCTATTATATCTAGCACAGCCCGTGAAATGTTTACACAGCAGTGTCATTACGTTAAGTGAAACATGCAGCCTAAAATCACTTTACACTTCAAATTTGGGACTAAACAGCATTCACATATTTAATATCAATGACACGTATGTTAGTCTGTTAATGTAAAATGATATGAAATGCTAATAATAAGAGAAGATTCCTTATGTTAACAAGAATTTATGAAAAATTGTACAAAACTATTTTTTGTTGAGCAAATATAATAAATGACTACTTACTGAATGGGTTGGAACAGTGCTTCTGAAACTTTATGTTCTCTTACCTCACCCAGCAATCCTTGTAGATGCTGGGGGCCTCACCAACAAACACATACTATCCCAAATCATCACCAAAGTGCAGAAATAAATACTGCTACACCTGTAGTAAACTAACACCACTTTGCAGCAGCAAATATTGCTACACCTTTAATAAGCTTTAATAAACACCACAGTGAATAATTCCATACTGCTCCACATGTAGTTACCCAACACTATAGTTCAGAAATACATACTTCTTCACCTGCAGTAACTAACACCATACTGCACCAATACATACAGTACTGCTCCATGTATATAACCCAACACCAGGGATATAGACAAAGGCTTGTGGGCCCTGGTGCAAAGTTACAGCTTGGCCCCAGTATATCACTGCCCCCTCTAATGTACTGTCCACAAATCATTGTTTCCTAAACTGTGGCCCCCCAGCTGTTGCAAAACTACAACTCCCATCATGAACAGTCAGCAGGACACGATGGGGGTTGTATTTGTGCAACATCTGGTGAGCCATATATTGCAAAACTACAACCCCCATCATGAACTCTTAGCGGGGCATGGTGGGGTTGCAGTCATGCAACCAAGAGAGCCTCCGTCCCCCTAATGCTCACCTATCCTGCTGTGCTCTGGTAAGCTGACCTCTTCTGATAAGGTCTGAAAGTTGTGTTAGTGGTGGAGCTAATTGCTCTGCTCTGCATTAGGGTGGGTTCATACTGAGGAATTCTCGCAGATAATATCCGACATGTCACTTCTTTTGGCGGATAATGGAATACGCCAGCCCATAGAATGGTGTCTATGGAGCCGGCGGAAAGGCAGAGTTTATCCACGAGAATTCCGTAGTGTGAACTCACCCTAATACAGAAAGTACAGAGGTTAGTTCCCCCACTAGTGCCCCACAAACAGGTAATTTCCCCTCTAATGCCCCCAAAATAATTATTTCCCCCAATAGTGGCACATAGTTCCACATTTACCCCACTGTTGCTAGTGAGAGGCACCTCACAATTTGAGAAGCACAGTGTTAGACAATACTTTCATCAAAGAAAATCTGAGAGTTCAAATAATTTTTTAAACATGTCTGGTTTTGTTTCATTAACCCTTCAGAGTGCTGAAAAGATTATTTAAGCACTCTTTTTGTTGTTATTGAGCCCCTGAGAGTTTCCACTATGACACATAGCTATTTTCCATTCTCTCCATTTTAGTGGGCAGGACAGCGCTCGACTGTTTGTCAGTAGTACTCACACAGGAGCTTCCTTTTCTTTACTTGTCTTGCCAATCACAAGACAGCACTTACTTCTCACTGCTAATGTAAGTGTACCAGTTTGAACAGGCTTGCACTGTGGTGGGGAATGATTGACAGTATGCTACAATAGATGTCATGATGGAGGGAAGGGGAAGATTATTGATGTACTGGGTTTGCAAGGTGCTATGTGAGCAGTAAGGAAAGAATCACCATTAGCAGATCAAGGATGGGGTTACTTTAAGCTCTAAACTGCCGCTGCTGCTGATATTGAAGATGACAAGCCTGCAGACTAACGGGAGGGGGAGATTACATTTAGGAAGTAGCACAATGTGTATAGTAGAAAAACAAGGGACAGTTACCCATAATGTTATTAGCGATTGCTTCCTCTGATTCCTCTGTGTGTATAAACACCAGAAGACATCAGTCTTTATACTGCTAGAGGTGGGAAATGTAATAATTAGGGAGCTGTGAGGGCTATGGAAAGATGGGCCCCCGTCTGGAGGATGTTTCCTAGGCAGAGGACCTAATATATTATAGCTGATAGGTCAAATGATATTCCATATCTCTCACACTTTGTCATTAACGTTGCCTTAAAACATCTTAAACATACTTAGATACCACCTCTGGTGACCTACAAAGGTTATATAGGGCTTTTAGAGCTCATAGACAGTGCTATACACAAATTTTAGGACTATTGATGAAGTTCAGGTTTAGACCAAACTAGTTTGGTCCAAACATTGCTTAAGTTCAACGAACCAGAAAAACCAAACTTTTCACAGGTTCGCTCATCTTTACAGGTATCCCAAAGCCCCCTCCAACAATAACCTAATACGGCATTTACCTAATACCCATTAAAATGAATCAAACAATTTATTTAAATGGGGCTTCTTATGTCAAATCATTGGATGAAGAGCATTCAGCAATTTCAGCTATTCCTATAAATTTCAGTAGAGTGACCCCTGACCTACTGGTATAAAGACTTTATTTTTCTTTGAGCATATCAGCAGTCAGACCCTGACCAGTTAGCCCCTTTGACTTGTGAAAAAATAGTTTAGTTGAAAAATCACTTGGTCAGAGTTCTTTGCTGTACATCTTTGTTTACCATGAGTAGATTTTTCTTCAATTTAAGAATAGTAAATTTTATTTAATGATTATCCGAAACCTGATTTATTTCTCATATTCTGTTCTAATTTAGATATTTATTTACTGCTTGGTTTACAAAGTCAACACCAAAATATTTTAGTTTTCTACTTATTTTAGTCATTGCAACTTGACTGTTTTCAGCATGTTACTTTACATAGGCACTATACACAAAGTGAAATAGCTGGAACATTAAACACATACCGTACCCTCAGCTTTTGTTCTTTCAGATTCTTTAAAAGCCATCAAGCCACTTCTGTACTTCACAAGTAAGGACAAAGCGTCAACCACAAATAACACAATTGATTTATTAAATAAATGATTGTAATTGAATGCAGACTGTTCTATTGTGAATCACAATCTTAAAGCATCATATTACGCATATATCCTGTTAAATACTAACTGCTTATTGTTGATGTACATGACTATTCCATTTACATAGAGATGACATATTTAAAACATCCAATAATACAGCCCAAAAAATATTCCCGCGCTCATTAAAACTTTTTAGGGTACAAACCCACACACCGTATACACAGCAGATACGCAACAAATACGCAGCAAATACGCAGCAGATTTGTTGGTACAGATTTGATGCTGTGTTCAGTTATTTAGATCTAATCTGCTGCGTATTTGCTGCGTGTTTGCTGCGTATTTGCTGCGTATCGCAGCAGTAAATACGCTGCTTATACGGTGTGTGGGTTTATACCCTTAGTGTATAAACGCACTAAGGGTATAAACCCACGCACGCAGCAAAAACGCATCAAAAACGCAGCAGATTATATCTAAATAACTGAACACAGCATCAAATCTGTACCAACAAATCTGCTGCGTATTTGCTGCGTTTTTGTTGCGTATCTGCTGTGTATACGGTGTGTGGGTTTGTACCCTTAAAGTGAGTCCTGGTGCTTTATAAGAAAAGCAAGCATACTCAACTGCCCTGATCTTCTTGTTTCTCCCCTGCAGGAAATATCTACTCACAGAGTCACTGGCTTTAGTCAGTAACTAGCTAAGTAAGAATTTCCTGTAGGGTTGACACGTCAGAGGAAGCAGTGAGCATCGGGCATTGTTGGACCGACAGTAATAGGGTATCAGGGCAGGTTAGTATGCTTTTTTTTTTATTGTGAAAGCACCAGAACTGACTCAAAAAATTTAAGCACTGGAATTATACCTCTTTAGAAAAATGCCTGCTATAAGTAAAAAGGTCATCATATATTTCTGTATTCTGGTGAATAAGGCTGAACTGCAATACCAGATATAACCAATGGGCTCAGGTGGCTCTAATTCTGGATAAAACCATTTTCCTGATTTCAAGGAACCTCTATAGAAATTGTATTTTTATATGCTATTCTTCAGCAATCTTAGATTTGTAAATAGTAAAAGTAAGGAACCTGTAGAAATATCTGTGTAACAAATAGAAGTAAAGCTGAAGATAATATATAGCACATACAGTTAGTATAGGGGCATTATTGTAGCTTAAATTCTAAAAATGATATTATACATTCTAATGTATAATGTGCTTGTGTTTCTTTTTATGTAGGCTTGGAAATCTCTTGGGATGGAGACAGTTTTGTGGAAGTAATGGCAGCTCCACACCTTAAAGGGAAACTGTGTGGTCTGTGTGGCAACTACAATGGACACAAGCGAGATGATCTCATAGGTAGCGATGGCAACTTCAAGTTTGATGTGGACGATTTTGGTGATTCCTGGAGAGTGGAATCTAATGAATTCTGTAACCGCCCTCGTAGGAAAACTTTGCCAGAGTTATGTCAAGGGACTGTTAAGGTGAAACTTCGAGCCCACAGGGAATGTCAGAGGTTAAAGTCTTGGGATTTTCAAAGCTGTCACTCGACAGTTGATTATGCCATGTTCTATCGGTAAGTTGTATATACCAATGTGATCGATTGCTAGATGACTTTTAACATTCTTAATAATTTATGTTATTGGCTCCATTATGCTTTATAATACTGACCCCAGGTTTTACAGAACCTCTTTTTGAAGAACAAGTGAGCTTTTATCAGTCAATCAGTAGATGGCACAGAAAGTTCTTTTACCAAATGACCTATGAACCGAGAGATGGGATGTGTCCTGCAAAATCAAAAAAGGGAGGAAGGCAGGGGGGTGCGGGTAGTACTGCTCCTACGTCCAGCTGACAGCCACTGGTGTCATACAGTTCTTCTAACTGCAATGTACGACGTACCCGGCTGAACAACTGCCCGCTCAGCCAATCAGTGACTGGGTGGACACCCCTATGCCTTTTTATGAACACATCCTATTCATATTGAGCTATGGACTTTTGCATGTAAGTGATGTCTTATTTTAGGTAAAAAAAAGCCTAGCTCAGTAGTCAGCAGTACAGTCATTGAGGTGGCTTTCTTTTTAAAGCATCTATCATTCTTTATTAACTTTAGAACGTTTCATGTGCTCGAGTTTTCATGGCCTGTATTGCGTTACATCATGAAGTCATAACCCCCTTTCAAAGAACATGTTCTGTCTGAGAAGACCTATTTGAAATAGGATTTTGATGTTTCCATGAAGCTTTCACAGCTTCCATTATTAGGTAGATTTCCACAAGTCTTGTGTTGACTTAGCAGATGAAAATGTTTCATATCGTAATAATTCACATCAGAAGCATTGAGCAGAGTATCATGTTGCTTTTAGGACCTATAGTTATTTATTACATCACTTTCCCAAGGAAAACGTTCTTGTTTTCACATTAATCTCACTTGGCCACCGACTCCATCATTGGCACCATCTAGGTTTTCCTTTATTGCCATTTTTTTAGAGACATGCTTAGCTTTCCTGGAGTAAAATAATGATGGATAGATGAGAGAATAAAAGCTATTATGGTTTATGCCACAGGATATAAATTGAACGTGCAGTAAAAATGCTATATAATACTGACATTATAACAAATACTACAACTCTTATGAGTATCCAAACCTTTAAAGAAATACAATATATGTGCCACTGGTATAAGTCTGGGTACTTGATTCATTTTATTTGTTTAACTGCTTTGGAGAAGAAAATGTCTTGTTACATTGATTTTGTTCAGTTTGGTAACAAATACCACTCCTTCCAAAACACGCTCAATATTGAAACCCAGGTACTTTATGTACGTCTGTATTTCCTTATTGAATTAGAGGAGACAGCACCATTTCTTTCTTTCTTTCTTTTTTTTTTTTTTTTTTTTTTAAGGCATTTCTCCTAAAAAAAATACTGTAATTAAAGGGTTTTCACTGACTAAAACAATGACGGCCCAGTGACAGCCAAGGATAGATTATTGTGTGATTAGTGGGCGTCTTACCCCCAGGATCTCTGCCAACTATAAGACTGAAGGCTTCCACAGCAGCCCATCTGTATTATTGTAGTATGTCCTTCAGGATGCTGTTTCGCTGTCTTTTAATTTAGATTATTTTAATATATATTGAGGACTTGCCTCATTATGAAATAATATATATTAAAATAAAATAAAATTGTAATTTACTTTTTTTCAAAAATCTCAAGTCTTTCAGTACTTATCAGCTGCTGTATGCCCTATAAGAAGTTGTGTTTTGTTTTCAGTCTGGCACAGTGCTCTCTGCTGCAACCCTTGGCTGTGACTATAACAGTCCAAAGAAAGAAAGGTTTTATTTTTTTTTATGGAGATGTGCTAATGCTTAGGGAATTTCCTATCAGAGACAGAGGTGGCAGCAGAGAGCACTGTGTCAGACTGGAAAGAACACACCACTTCCTGCAGGACATACATCAGCTGTTAAGTATTGGAAGGATTGAGATTTTTCTCTTTTTTATTTTAATCAGATAATTTTTTTTATTGTCAAAGACCGCACATACAGTATCAGAGGCATTGCATTACATCATTGCCAGTTACAGATCAGTTGTCCAGATGTTGTGCATGACATACATACAAAAAGGAGCGGTCTTTGATTTTCTTTTTTTCACTGTCAGTAATAATTGCAACAAAAATCAAAACAGTAAAAAACATACTCCTCATATGAGGTTTTCACATATAACTTTTGGATTGGGATTTTTCAATAGAAGTAAATTACAAATCTGTATAACTTTCTGCCACCAGTTGAGATGAAAGATTTTTTTTTCTTGCTGTAGTACCCTTTTAAGAAAGAGCTATTGTTACCCTGACCATTTCTAGTGATTTCTCAATCTTCACGTTTCTATGAAATATTTAATATGTCTAGTGGTGGGGTATTAATGGGAACAAGTTAACCGAGCATATAACATTAGTAAGTTTATTATCAGCAATACCTGAAAAGCTGTCACATAAGTCTGCTGCTGGAATACTGTCATAGTCTGTAACAGATTCCAGTCCTTATAGGGAATCCATGGATGAGTTCATGTGAACATGTTTAGTTCTGTAATGCAAACACATAATGATTTAGTAGACACAAGGGAGGTGTAGAAACAGCTGCTGTATTTTTTGTGTCCGAAATTACATTTCTCCAATGTAATACTTGTGAAGATGTTCTACAAGCTTTTACATTATCACCATATGGGAACAGATAGTTAAATGTGAGAGAGCACTAAAGCAAACAGTCCAACAGATGGGGAATCTTAAGGCACATCCTATCATATTTATATACAATGAATGATTTATCATCTAAATCCTATAGTAACAATCACAGAATAATGTATGTTAATATAAATATTAAAATCCTTTACCAGCCTGGTAGCATCAGTGGTTAAGAAAAAATGTGCATACTTAATTTTGGGTTTGGTAAGAATCCTTGGAGGACAGCTCATACAGACTGGAGAAAGAGATGAGGGCTGTCGTAGAACCATATAGGCTGTGTACATGTATAGAGAGAAAACAAAGCTCACATAGCAAACTGTGGGAGAGAAAATAAGCACATGCAAGAATTAGAAAGAAAAAAAAAAAAAAAACTTCTCAAATGTGCCCATAGTCTTTTAAAGGGGTATTCCACTTGAAATGATTATTTTATTGATCAATAGTGTGCAACAATGTAGACATCTATGTAATGTGTTTTAATAACAGCCTCTGTACCATTCCTGTGTATTTGCATGTAACTCACCCCCTCCAGACAGGAAAAAGCAGCTGCAGGGCATTCATTTTGTCGCATTCCTTCCTCTGCCCCCTCCCATCTGAGACATGGATCACATGTCCTCCATCTCTGCTATTGGCTTGGTTGTAAGTGCTGACCCAGGCTCATGGACCATTCTAGAGCACAGATGTCAGTATTATTACCAATGCTAACCCAGCCCACTGCAGAGATTGAGGACACATCTCCAACGGGAGGGTGGGCAGAAGAAGGAACACCTTTTCTTAATCCCATCCATTCATCCTCTGCTTTTGTCTTAGATATCAGAGCGGTGCAGCTCTGTATTGTAAAAGGCATTGATAGTGATAAAGGAGACGTGTGGCATGTTGGGAGATGTAGTCATAGTTAGTTAATACGGTTGAAAAAAGACACGTTCAAGTTCAACCAAGGGGGAGGGATGATAGGTTCTATACATATACATTTAAGTTATTTTGGTCTAAGAGTGGAGGCTGTTGGCGCCCTCCGCTCGGTGTAAGTTTCCAGGCCAGTGCTGTTTTGATTATAGTCCCTTATTTACGTAAACTTCCAGCGGAGAAATCGAGTGGGCTAGAAACGCACAAGAGGTGTCTAAAAACTTGAGGGGAAGCTGTGAGTATTACCAGTGGGGTTTTGAAGACTTTCTTTGGGGATGACATCGATGTAATACCCCTTTAAAGTAACAATATATCATAGAAATATAGATCTACCATTGAACCCATTTCCTGCCATTAATCAGACTGAGCAGCAAGTGTGGAATGAAACACCATGCCATGTGTTTCTCTAACGATTTTGGGGGGTCAAGCCTTATCAATTATGTTTAAAATGGATGCCTGGTGTAGATTCTAATTCTTATTTAGTATCCTTACCAGTCTGAGTGGAGAGCTCTACTGGCTGTTTTATAAGGTCGGTGTATTACATCCCATTTTAATAGGCAATGTGTAATGCTTTATTGTCCCTTATATTACTAATGGCTGCACAGTAAGTAGCTAGTTTAAATAAAATTGCAGGAATTTACATGGAATTTTAATGCCCTCGCGGAAGTGAGCGCTAGAGATGAGCGAACTTTTCAAAAGTTCGGTCCTACCGGACTTTCGGATTTTTCCGGAAAGTTCGGTTCAACCGAATTTCTGATTTCTTTGGATTTCATAGTTTAAAGCATCTATATGATACGGGGGTAGTGTATTTGGTTTAATTTAGGGCTCTACATGTCAGTAACATCATTATCTTTTCGATATCTCAGTCATTTTTTTTTTTTTTAGACTTCAATATTCACCATTAAAGGGTCTATGCAGGAAATTCACCATTACAAGGTCTATGCAGGAAAAAGGTCACAAATGCAGTGAAGGAGCAACAGTAGTCATTGGAGGCCAGTGGAGGTCCAGCAATAGTCATTTGAGGCCAGTACAGGAGCAGTAGTAGTCAACATGGAGGCCAGGCAGGAGCAGCAGTAGCCAACAAGGAGGCAAGGACAGGAACACCAGTAGTCAACCTAGATGCCAGTTAAGGCCCAGCAGTAGCCAACAAGGAGGCAAGGACAGGCACACCAGTAGTCAACCTAGATGCCAGTTAAGGCCCAGCAGTAGCCAACAAGGAGGCAAGGGCAGGCACACCAGTAGTGAACCTAGATGCCAGTTAAGGTCCAGCAGTAGCCAACAAGGAGGCCCGGCAGGAGCAGCAGTAGCCAACATGGAGGCCAGGCAGGAGCAACAGTAGTCAACATGGAGGGCAGGCAGGATCAGCAGTAGCCAACATGGAGGCCAGGCAGAAGCAGCAGTAGCCATTATGGAGGCCAAGCAGGAGCAGCAGGAGCAAACATGGAGGCCAGGCAGGAGCAGCAGTAGTCAACATGGATGCCAGTTAAAGTGACACTGTCACCTTCTTTTTGCCTTCTGACATCTCTACACAGGTGTAAAGGGTAAATTTAGCGGTTTTCATACCCTATTTTATATCATACGTCATGGTGCTTGTTCAAGTAAAAAGTTATCTTTTATCAACTGCAGATTGTGGCATTAGCGCCACTAAGCGCCGCCCACAATGCCACAGTTGGCCCCGCCCCCCACGGTCATTGAAACAGGCTGGCTGAAAGGTCTAAACCCCACCCCCTTTACGTCGGCCAACCAATGGGCGTCAAGGGGGCGGGGCCAACTGAGCCGCTGTAGGCGGGGCTAAGTGCCGCTAATGCTGCAAGGCCACGCCCACGTAATACAATCTACAGCTGATAAAGAGGACACTTTTTACTTAAACAAGCACCATGACGTATGATAGGAAATAAGGTATGAAAAATGCTAAATTTACCCTTTACACCTGTGTAGAGATGTCAGAATGCACAAAGGGGGTGACAGTGTCACTTTAAGGCCCAGCAGTAGCCAACAAGGAGGCAAGGGCAGGCACAACATTAGTCAACCTAGATGCCAGTTAAGGCCCAGCAGTAGCCAACAAGGAGGCAAGGGCAGGCACACCAGTAATCAACCTAGATGCCAGTTAAGGCCCAGCAGTAGCCAACAAGGAGGCAAGGGCAGGCACACCAGTAGTCAATTTAGATGCCAGTTAAGGCCCAGGTAATGCCAGTACCGACAGGCTGCAAGGATGGGCGGGCACTGACGATACTAGGACCTGCAGTGGAGGAGCGTTCCCCCATGGTCATCTGCTTGTCCCGGCTATGCTTCTGACTTGTTAGTTGACTACTGCTGCCTGTTTGCTTTTTAGTTGTGGCGGGCCTGCTGGCGGACGGATTCCCAGTTGACAAATCCGTCGAATAAGCCAAATCGTGCCGTGGATCCCATGTAACATCCGATGTAGCATCCCCTGCCTCTTCCCCCACGTGCTCATTGTCATCAAAGAGTAGTTGGCTGCTCATAGACTAAAATTAGCGGGATGTTGCTGAGGGTGTCAGATGGAGGACGTGGGGGAATTGCTGCGTGCCTGTGCCAAGTCAGGGTCGTGTCTGAGGTACCCACAGATACCTGGCTGTCTGTCTCACTACTCATCCTTGTGGACCTCGAAGTGTGAGCCAGCTACTCCAGGACTGTGGAATTAGACGTGTGGACACGACCCTGGTATATATATATATATATATATATATATATATATATATATATATATAGCATTTTTTTAAGATACAATGCTATACACCTGCACCAGGTATTTTTGTCTCTCAGGATAAGACGGATGTGATATACACACTATCAGAAGTATAGGACTTGTATATCTGTACAGCACGTTTTGGTTCTGTGCACCCATTGCTGTCCTATGCCTAATCTATCTATATTTCGCCCTCTCTATATTTCTCTCTTAATCACTAGATGTTTCTCCTCTCAGCTTTCCTAATCTTTCCTTTCCTTTCCCACAATATCTTCTCAGTAGTCTGTAGTACACAAGAGCAGCTTGCTTCCTCTCTCTCTCTCTACACACTGCGTGGTGCGGTCATGTGACCGATCCTTTTAACCCCTTAGCGACCCATGACGTATCTGATAGGGTGTTCAGAGAGGGCCCCGCTCTGAACGTCGCTGATCCCGGCTGACATGTGCAGCCGGTCAGTGCCTCTATTAGCCGACGCTGGTCCCGTTGCCGCGCTGGCTAATTAAGCCTCTAAGTGCAGCTGTCAAACCTGACAGCTGCACTTAGAGGCTTCAGACCTCACGTCCCTGGTGTCTAGTGGGACGGATCTCCCCCCCGCGATGCGATTGCGGGGGGAGATCCATTCTTCTGGCCGGCCCGGGCCTCAGCGTCGGAATGACGCTGATCCCGGCTCGGCAATAGATTGCTATGGCCCGCAGGAGGCCATAGCAATCTATGACCGATCTCATCGATCTTTGCTGTGTATATACACAGCATTGATCTCTATGAGAGATCATTGCTGTTTATATACAAGTCCCCCAGGGGGACTTCTAGTTACAGTAAAAATAAAAGTAAAAATGTTTTTTTATTAATAAAAAATCCCCTCCCCTATTAAAAGTCCAAATCACCCCCCTTTTCCCATTTTATAAATATAAATAAATAAATGAACAAATAAACAAACATATTTGGTATCGCCGCGCGCGTAATCGACTGAACTATTAATTAATCACATTCCTGATCTCGCACGGTAAACGGCGTAAGCGCAAAAAAATTCCAAAGTGCAAAATTGTGTATTTTTGGTCGCATCAAATCCAGAAAAAATGTAATAAAAAGTGATCAAAAATTCGTATATGCACAATCAAGGTACCGATAGAAAGAACACATCATGGCGCAAAAAATGACACCTTAAGCAGCCCCATAGACCAAAGGTTTGAATTTTTTACAAGCCATCAGATAATATAAAAATTATACATGTTACATATCGTTGTAATCGTAACGACTTAAGGAAAATGCATAACCAGTCAGTTTTACCATAGGGCAAACAGCGTAAATGCAAAACTCCCCAAAATCAAAACAAATTCCTTTTTTTTTCAATTTGACAGCACCAATAATTTTTTTTCCGGTTTCGCAGCATATGTTATGGAAAAATAATGCCTGTCATTGCAAAGTACAATTGGTTTCGCAAAAAATAAGCGCTCATATATGTCTCTAGGTGAAAAAATGCAAGGGCTATGGACTTTTAAACATAAAGTGGAAAAAGCAAAAGTGCAAAAACTAAAATTGGCTTTGACCTTAAGGGGTTAAAGCAATACCGACGTCACACAGGGGGTGGGCTAGTGCAAGATCCCTGCTGATTGGATGTGTTCCGGGCATCATGGGAAAGCGCTTTTCCTGGCCGGAACACTTCCTGCTTTCTAGAATGGCGGCTGCCATTTTAGAAAGAAAGGGAAAAAAATAAATAATTTTTTGGGAAAATCCGAACCGAATCCCATAACGGCTGAACTGGTTTGCTCTTCTCTAGTGAGCGCTGACCTTTCAGCTCAGTGCTTGCTTCCCCCATGTTCCCTGCTCACTATACTATGTTATTATACGCACAGACAGTAAGCAGGGAGCAGTGGGAGGGGCCGTTGAATTAATACTTAGATTGTTTGGGTGGCCTATTCAAGTCAGCAGTGGTCTGCTTCAGCCGCTTCTGTTACACAGAGCCTGTTGTAGATCATCACTGATCTTACAAACATGGTGAAAAACCACAATCAGCCAACATCATGTATGTTGGCTATCTGTTGCCTTTCAAAATGAAACTATTATAGGCCTGAAAGGCCAAGTAAGGCTGATAATTGTTCAGTGTAATAGGGCCCTCACAGTACATGGACATTTTGGTTAAATGCTAGATGTGAATGTGGTGAAACATGAAATTTATAGTATATATATGACAATAACAAAGTCAATATTTGGTTGTCAAGTGGCTCTTAAAACATTAAACTGAGCTTATGATTTACGGCTGCAGCAGAAATCAAATTTTACTGATCAGTAACTGCAAATCCATAAATATTATGCTTTCCATTTGATGAAATACAGAACCGCAAATTAAAGTGATGTGTTTATACAAATTCCCACCGCAATACAGTGAATTCCCAAAAAAAGTAGTTTCTGGTCCAAGCTGTGATGAATATCAGCTCCCCTAATCCTCTGGTAGTCATAGCAAACATATACTGTATAAACTTTGTATGTAGAATACAGTACCACAATATTGCTGCAGATTGGCGTGATCTTTCTTCTTAAACTACATTACAAAATTACTATACTACAATATATTACTACAATCTCATACTCTGATCACCATTTTGAACCTTTATTATTCTTAGCCCAGTGACTATTATCAACAACTCATCCATTTTGACACTGGTAGCAAGAATTAAAGCCCTATTCCACAGAACGATTATCGTTCATGTTGGCTGATCGTGCAGTAATTTGTCTTTCAAGCATGTTGAGAAACAAACGACTGATACAGCAACGATATGCTGCTGTCACTCAGTGGAACAGGAGCGACGGCAGCAGAGAGCTGCTGTACGCTATGGGCTGCCCAGACAATCTAGCGATCACCCGTGCAGAACTCCCCGCACCTTCTCTCGCCCCCCCCCCCCTGAACTCACCCTGCATTGCCTCGTGGAATAGGGGCTTTAGTGACAGGCTTCCTTGTAACAACCACCTATTATTTACTCAAGGCTGCAGCATTTCTGGGAAATCATGGTTAAAAACTGCCCAGAAACTGGGCTTTGAGTCATTAGGATGGCCCGGGTGGCTTTTCCCCGGCCCACCAGGCTTGGATGACAGGCCACTGACTGCAGGTTGGCTAGCTGTACTGGTCCCAATGGCAGTTCCTATGCACTTTCTCCTATCTGAACCACACAGAATGGAGTGATGGCTACCAGGGAAAAGACATTTCTGGTCTATATTGGAAATGTTGAGCTTGTGAACTATAGCATGCACTCCTTAATAAAGATAGTCTGCATTGAATTAAACTGACTTTCTTGAAGTAATTTTGTCCTCTCACAGTATCAGAATTCACAGTATCCCACATTAGCAGTCCCCATTTGCTAACATTCATAGAATAATTGTAAAGAAGCCTGCACAGTACATGCAGATAAGGGGCTAACCATCACTTCTGATGATATGAGTTATTACAATATACTATGTAGCCTCCTGTGAGGCCGAGAATGTGACATCTGACAAATATCGGGGTCACAGTTACAGCTCGTCCTCAATCCTGCGCACCACATTTATCTGCTTATCTATGATGTCTTGAGGTTTTTTTTCTCTTCACCACAATAATAAGAAAATGATTTTATAGTCCATGACACACACATGTAAATCACTGCCAGAAAAATATCCTCAGATTGTGATGAGAAGCCTTGGAAAGGAATTCAAAGTAGAAGGCCTTGCTTTGAATGTAAACCTGGTTCTTTGCAAGACCTGTTGACCTAAGCAAGTCTGTTTCCCCAGCCCTCCACACATTTGTGTGTGCTCACAAAATTTCTTCCAGCAGCCTGGGACTGAATCTGAAACACATAATTCTCTTTGTATCAAGAGTTATCACAGCTGTAACATACTGACCCACTGCCAGAAGAATCACAGATGTGTCTCTTTCCCTCTGAGTATAGCATAAAATAAGAAATAAGGCTGGAGGGAGATTTTCACAAGAATCTGACCAAGCTCTAGTTTTGGACAATGATGTGTTCACCTGGGATAGCCTCTGGCTTGCTTTCCTTTTTCGCAACGTATGATTCTTTTCAGACCCAGGTTCATTTTCAGTCTTTGATTTCTTGTATAGCTAACCAGTTGCTTCTTTCTTGAATGTTGATAGAAAAACCATACGAATTGGCATTCACGGTTCTAGTAATGGTAAAAGAGTCTCAGCAGCATCTGTGGAATGCTTTTAAAACCTTTGTTGTGCAACCTTTTATAGGACATTTAATTACATTCAATAATATATTCCAGAGAAGGTTTGATAAAATAGCTATCTACACCAGTAGCAAAGAGCTGGGCTATGCTCTGGATTCTAACATGGCAGCAGATACAATACACCTGTGATGTACGAGGCAGAATTATTAATATTAGGTTATTAATCTGTTCCTAAATCTTCAGAAAAAAAAACTCTTGTCTATTCTCCAGGAATGCATAAATTTGGCAGTTCACTCACAAACAAATGGTTAATTTACCCTCCGTTCACCAAGGGGGTAGAAGTACTGGGTAACATCCGGTAACATTGTTGCCCAGGGTTGGAGGTGATCATCCACACACCTTCTGCATGGCTGCCATGAGGGAAACATGGAACAAAGGCCTTAGTTCAAAAGAAAATTAAATTCATCGGAAAAAAAATGGTAGCTATTGGCTGAAGACATAGACATAATGTAGACGTATTCTTATTGATAAGCACATGTGATTACAGGTAATATTATTTTTTCAGGAGATTACTACAAGATAGTTTAGGAGGGTTATTAATAGAAAGGCTTATTGATAAGGGAAGGGGTATGCTTCATTATTATATGAACAGCCCCTACTAGTAACGTAACTAGACATTAGACTGAATGGAAAAAAATGGGTTTCAAATGTCAAAGTGTAAACCAGTGTCTTGTTTTTTCATTTCTGCAAATTGTTCTATTCCATTTTAAGTTTGTATTTATTAACCTTTTATTTGACATTTACTTTTCGTATTGCACTGCACTATTTGTATTAAATTTGAAAAACTTAAACTCTTGTAGTCTTCTAGAACTTATGCTTCTGAAAGAAAGGAACATTACCTGTTTTAGTGAGACTGGTGAGGAAATATTGAAACATACCTGCCCTTAGTGCCTAGAAGGTATAGTTGGTGGCAGTATTTTGGGGTTGTTAGAAACGTATGCGAGTTATTTAGCATAATCCTGTCATTCTGAGTTTACGTGGTAAATTCATGAGCTTAGTAGTGTAATTCACACCTATTACTCGAGCTGAGAATAGTTATTGTTAAAATCTCTGTAATAAATCTACACAAATTTGTCCTCCTCTGGAAAGATAAACTGTTTCATGTATTGCACGTTCCATGTATCCCTATGCTGTCCATGGTGCTGAACACAGAGCTAAAGGGGCTGGATCTAATTGTTATGAATGTGCATAAGAATTTTCAGTTTTAATAACTTTGAAACCACAATAGCTATTGCTAATCTGATTGCTGCAATCAATTTCCTATGTTATTTTCCCTTTTGTTTCTGAAATGAAAGGGTGTTTTGAGACTTTTGACTAACACATATCTCAAAAACAATTTTTTTGTGGTATTGTGTATTGAAATATGCTCTGTGTGTTATTCCTCCATAAGGCTGGAGTCACAAAAAGCAGTTTTTACAAGACTGCGACTGCATTTTTTTTTTTTGTTGAGAAAACGCAAGTGGATTCAGCGAAAAGGACAAGTAGGCTGTATTTTTCTGAAAAATGCTATGCGTAACTCATGCCTAGTGTCACTTAAGGCACTTTGGGGGACAACAGCACTTTTTCCTGGAATGTTAACCTACTTTTTTGTTTTGTTTGGAAAAAAAAAATTGTGGCTGGATGTTAGCTCAAATTCAGGAGGATAATATTAAAACATAAGGCACCGTGCAAGCAATTAGCTTTTTACTGTTTTTCTTTACTTTGTTTTATTTATTCGTTGTTAGTTTCAGTAACCTATTCAGGACTAGGGATGTAACTGTACATTCCTTTTGCAGCGCATTGATGCTTAGGGAGTTACAGCTATGTCATGGGATGACATGTGGTGCAGGAGCTGCGTCTGTGCCATTCATGCCAGGTGCTGGCTGTCACTGACAGTCGGGCATGCCACATCTGCCGAGAACCAGCCAGAGCCCAGATTGTGGCAGTTAACCCTATAAATGCTGTGATCAGTGTAATCACAGTATCTAGAGTGCAGAAAAGAGGGAGAATTCTCCCTCTGTTCACATTGGAGCTGTGCAAAGTGACACTAATGGTTGCTATGACAACAGGAGGCTTGCAATGTAATATGCCTGTAATCAATCAGATATTGCAGTCCCATTAGTGGGTCTGTAAAATAATGTATAAAAGTTTAAAAAAAAAAAACACAAATAAAAATAAATATAAATAAATAAAGTAAAAAATACATATAGTCTCCATAGCTCCCAATGCACTAATAAATGTTGGGAGAAAAAAAAGTACTTGTATTTAGTAGTGTAATGATTATGCTTGCAATCAGGGCTGGCCTTTGGGGTGTGCGACCTGTGGACTTGCACAGTGTGTGTACATAGCTCTGTCATGTGTGTGTGTACATAGCTCTGTCATGTGTGTGTGTACATAGCTCTGTCATGTGTGTGTGTACATAGCTCTGTCATGTGTGTGTATACATAGCTCTGTCGTGTGTGTGTGTGTGTGTGTGTCTGTGTGTACATAGCTCTGTCATGTGTGTGTGTGTACATAGCTCTGTCATGTGTGTGTGTGTGTACATAGCTCTGTCATGTGTGTGTGTGTACATAGCTCTGTCATGTGTGTGTGTGTACATAGCTCTGTCGTGTGTGTGTGTGTGTACATAGCTCTGTCATGTGTGTGTGTATACATAGCTCTGTCATGTGTGTGTGTGTTTGTACATAGCTCTGTTGTGTGTGTGTGTGTGTGTGTGTGTATACATAGCTCTGTCATGTGTGTATACATAGCTCTGCCGTGTGTGTGTGTGTGTGTGTGTACATAGCTCTGTCATGTGTGTGTGTGTACATAGCTCTGTCATGTGTGTGTGTACATAGCTCTGTCATGTGTGTGTGTGTACATAGCTCTGTCATGTGTGTGTGTGTATACATAGCTCTGTCGTGTGTGTGTGTGTGTGTACATAGCTCTGTCATGTGTCTGTGTGTGTGTACATAGCTCTGTCATGTGTGTGTGTGTGTGTACATAGCTCTGTCATGTGTGTGTGTGTATACATAGCTCTGTCATGTGTGTGTGTACATAGCTCTGTCATGTGTGTGTGTGTACATAGCTCTGTCATGTGTGTGTGTACATAGCTCTGTCATGTGTGTGTGTGTGTGTACATAGCTCTGTCATGTGTGTGTGTACATAGCTCTGTCATGTGTGTGTGTACATAGCTCTGTCATGTGTGTGTGTGTGTATACATAGCTCTGTCGTGTGTGTGTGTGTGTCTGTGTGTACATAGCTCTGTCATGTGTCTGTGTGTGTGTACATAGCTCTGTCATGTGTGTGTGTGTGTACATAGCTCTGTCATGTGTGTGTGTGTACATAGCTCTGTCATGTGTGTGTGTGTATACATAGCTCTGTCATGTGTGTGTGTGTGTGTCTGTGTGTGTGTGTACATAGCTCTGTCATGTGTGTGTGTACATAGCTCTGTCATGTGTGTGTGTGTGTACATAGCTCTGTCATGTGTGTGTGTACATAGCTCTGTCATGTGTGTATACATAGCTCTGTCATGTGTGTGTGTGTACATAGCTCTGTCGTGTGTGTGTATACATAGCTCTGTCATGTGTGTGTATACATAGCTATGTCGTGTGTGTGTGTGTGTGTGTACATAGCTCTGTCATGTGTCTGTGTGTACATAGCTCTGTCATGTGTGTGTGTGTACATAGCTCTGTCATGTGTGTGTGTGTGTGTACATAGCTCTGTCATGTGTGTGTGTGTACATAGCTCTGTCATGTGTGTGTGTGTGTACATAGCTCTGTCGTGTGTGTGTGTGTGTACATAGCTCTGTCATGTGTGTGTGTATACATAGCTCTGTCATGTGTGTGTGTGTTTGTACATAGCTCTGTTGTGTGTGTGTGTGTGTGTGTATACATAGCTCTGTCATGTGTGTATACATAGCTCTGTCGTGTGTGTGTGTGTGTACATAGCTCTGTCATGTGTGTGTGTGTGTACATAGCTCTGTCATGTGTGTGTGTACATAGCTCTGTCATGTGTGTGTGTGTACATAGCTCTGTCGTGTGTGTGTGTGTGTGTACATAGCTCTGGCGTGTGTGTGTGTGTACATAGCTCTGTCATGTGTCTGTGTGTGTATATAGCTCTGTCATGTGTGTGTGTGTGTACATAGCTCTGTCATGTGTGTGTGTACATAGCTCTGTCATGTGTGTGTGTACATAGCTCTGTCATGTGTGTGTGTGTGTACATAGCTCTGTCATGTGTGTGTGTACATAGCTCTGTCATGTGTGTGTGTACATAGCTCTGTCATGTGTGTGTGTACATAGCTCTGTCATGTGTGTGTGTACATAGCTCTGTCATGTGTGTGTGTGTATACATAGCTCTGTCGTGTGTGTGTGTGTGTGTGTGTACATAGCTCTGTCATGTGTCTGTGTGTGTGTGTGTACATAGCTCTGTCATGTGTGTGTGTGTACATAGCTCTGTCATGTGTGTGTGTGTATACATAGCTCTGTCATGTGTGTGTGTGTGTGTGTGTGTACATAGCTCTGTCATGTGTCTGTGTGTGTGTGTGTGTACATAGCTCTGTCATGTGTGTGTGTGTGTGTGCGTACATAGCTCTGTCATGTGTGTGTGTGTACATAGCTCTGTCATGTGTGTGTGTATACATAGCTCTGTCGTGTGTGTACATAGCTCTGTCGTGTGTGTGTGTATACATAGCTCTGTCATGTGTGTGTGTATACATAGCTCTGTCATGTGTGTGTGTGTACATAGCTCTGTCGTGTGTGTGTGTATACATAGCTCTGTCATGTGTGTGTATACATAGCTATGTCGTGTGTGTGTGTGTGTGTGTACATAGCTCTGTCATGTGTCTGTGTGTACATAGCTCTGTCATGTGTGTGTGTGTGTACATAGCTCTGTCATGTGTGTGTGTGTGTGTGTGTGTACATAGCTCTGTCATGTGTGTGTGTGTGTGTGTGTGTACATAGCTCTGTCATGTGTATGTGTGTGTGTGTACATAGCTCTGTCATGTGTGTGTGTGTGTGTACATAGCTCTGTCGTGTGTGTGTGTGTACATAGCTCTGTCATGTGTGTGTGTGTGTGTGTGTGTGTGTACATAGTTTTGTCATGTGTCTGTGTGTGTACATAGCTCTGTCATGTGTCTGTGTGTACATAGAAGAAGACATTTAAAGGGAACCAGTCAGCCCAATTGGGCTGATATGGTTCCCAGGAGCGCTGTATGAAGCTCCTGCAGCAGCCGCAGGACATACTGGCCGCAGTTGCTGCAGAAGCTTTATACCGGAGAAAAATGAGTTCTATTCCCCAGGCGCACAACAGGCAGAAGCGGGAAGGTAGTCATCTGGGCGGAGGCTGGAGAGGGCAGTAACGTACCTCTCTGCCGGTCAATCATCCCTCCGAGCGTGCTGACAGGCAGAGAGTGGTGACTAGACACAGACGGTGAGCCACCCAGGTGACTTCCCCCCTGCCTCTGCCTGTCACGCACCAAGGGAATAAAACGTGTTTTTCTCTGGTATAAAGCTTTTGCAGCAGCCGTGGCCGGTAAGTGCCACGGCTGCTGCAGGAGCTTTATACAGCGCTCCTGGGAACCATATCAGCCCAATTGGGCTGATTGTTTCCCTTTAAGTTTCCTTTCCACTTTGCTGATAGACTGCAGATTTTCTGCACTCAAACCTGTTGCAGAAAATCCTTAGTGTACCTGCCCTTGTATGAATAGACCCTTGGCGTGGAGGCTTATGTGTGTGTCTGCATGTGCTGTGTGTATGTATGTGTCTATGTGTGCTGTGTGTGTCTACATGTGCTGTGTGTGTCTATGTTTATTTGTGGGTAGCTGTGTGGGGGGCTGGGGTGTTAGTTTGGGGAGCTGGGGGTGGTAGTTGTTTGGGGGCTAAGTGTGGTATTTGTGTGGGGGGCTGGGGGTGATAATTGTGTGTATGGCTGGAAGGGTTGGTTGTTGTGTATATGGCTGGAGGGGGTAGATGTGTGAATGGTGGAGGGGTAGTTGCATTTATGGCTGGGGGGCAGAGTAGTTGTGTGTATGGCTGAGGGGTAAGGTAGTTGTGTGCATGGCGGGGGGGGGGGGTCGGGTGATGGGTGCTGTCTGGAGGGCAGGAAGCTTTATGTTACTTTAAAGCTGTGTGTGTGTGGGGGGGGGGGGGGGGGCGCCGAAAAAAAGGTTTGGCACAGGGCGCCATTTACCCTAAGGCCGTCCCTGCTTGCAATATCACATAGTTAAACCCTCACAGTAACCGCAGAAAATTTTAAATGAGAAACATGCTAATTTTAATAATTTGTCATTGCCATTGTATGGATATTTGCCAAAATTTACCACTAAAAATATATAAAGTAAAATATGTCATGAAAAAATTGTCTTAGAGCTACAACTGCATAAATTGAGGCAGGTCACATTTTAAAAAATGGGCTCAGGTCCTTAACCCTTAGAGGATCGGGCCAATTTCAATTTTTGCGTTTTCGTTTTTTTCTCCTTGTGCTTAAAAGACCATAGCACTTGCATTTTTTCACCTAGACACCCACATGAGCCCTTATTTTTTGCACCACTAATTGTACTTTGCAATGACAGGCTGAATTTTTTCCTAAAGTACATTGCAAAAGCAGAGAAAAATTAAATGTGTGGTGAAAATGGAAAAAAACAAAAACATTTTATTTATTTATTTATTTATTTATTTTTGTGACGTGCGCACTGGGGTAAAATTGTCTTGTTATATATGTTCCTCAAGTCATTACGCTTACAATGATATGTAACATGTATAACTTTTATTTTATTTGATGGCTTGTAAAAAATTCAAACCATTGTTAACAAATATATGTTCTTTAACCCTTAGAGGACCCTGCCAATTTCAGTTTTTGCGTTTTCCTTTTTCCCTCCTTGTAGAAAGCCACATGAGCCCTTATTTTTTGCGCCACTAATTGTACTTTGCAATGACAGGCTGAATTTTTTTTTTAAGCACACTACGAAACCAGAAAAAAATTCAAAGTGTGGTGAAATTGAAAAAAAACAAACTCATTTCTTTTATTTGGGGGGTATTCGTTTTTACGCCGTTCGCCCTGGGGTTAAACTGACTTGTTATATATGTTCCTCAAGTCGTAATGATTACAATGATATATAACATGTATAACTTTTATATTATCTGATAGCCTGTAAAAAATTCAAACCATTGTTAACATATATATGTTCCTATAAATCGCTCCATTCCCAGGCTTAGGGTACAAACCCACTTGACGTATTTGCTGCGTGTATCAGTCTTAAAAATAAGCAGGCAAAACACAGGTTGGCTTTATACAATTGTTCTGCGTTAAAATACGCAATTGCGTATTTTTGAAGCATGAAGCTACATGCGTTTTTCGCACAGGTTGTTAACAACTGATGCTTTGCTAACAACAAGCTTCACGCTTCAAAAATACGCAATTGCGTATTTTAACGCAGAACAATTGTATAAAGCCAACCTGCGTTTTGCCTGCTTATTTTTTAAGACTGATTCACGCAGCAAAAACGTCAAGTGGGTTTGTACCCTTATAGCGCTTTTATCCTTTGGTCTATGGGGCTGTGTGATGTGCCATTTTTTGTGGCATTATGTGTTCTTTCTATTGGTACCTTGATTGCGCATATGCAACTTTTTATTACAATTTTTCTGGATTTGATGCGACCAAAAATGCGCAATTTTGCACTTTGGGATTTTTTTGCGCTTACGCCATTTATCGTGCGAGATCAGGAATGTGATTAATTAGTTCGGGCGATTACGCACGCGGCGATAGCAAACATGTTTATTTATTTATTTGTTTATTTTTATTTATAACATGGGAAAAGGGGGGTGATTCTGACTTTTATTAGGGGAGGGGGCTTTTTACTTTTACTTTTATTTTAACTTTTACACTTATACTAGAAGCCCCCCTAGGGGACTTCTAGTATAAGTGCACTGATCTCTCATTCAGATCTGTACTGCATAGATAATCGAGTGCCGAGCCGGGATCAGCGCCATTACATACGCGGTGATCCTAAACATGTTTATTTATTTATTTTTATTTATACCATGGGAAAAGGGGGGTGATTCAAACTTTTATTAGGAGAGGGGGCTTTTTATTAATAACAACACTTTTTTTTATTTTTACACTTATACTGGAAGCCCACCTGGGGGACTTCTAGCATAAGTACACTGATCTCTCATTGAGATCTATGCAGTATAGTAATACTGCATAGATCAATGAGATGGGCACTCTATTGCTTTTGGCTGCTGCAACCGAAAACAATAGAGTGCTGAGTCGGGATCAGCGCCATTACGGCGCAGACCCCGGCCCAGGTCAGAAGCAAGGATCACCTCTCCGCAATCGCATTGCAGGGGGGGGGGGGGTGTCCACCCCACTAGACACCAGGGAATGGCTGCATTAAGTTTTCAGATGCAGCTGTCAACCAGCACCCGGGGCCACAGTGGTTCAGACTCTGAAGTCCCATAGGCAGCCCAGGACGTATGGGTACGCCAAGGGTCGTCTAGGAGTTAAGGGCCAAATCAGTCTGGGCCTGAAGGGGAGATTCCTTTTTTTTTTTTTTTTACCCCAAACAGTGCATGTTGTAGGGAAAACACCACAGGACAACATGTAATGAAAACAGCATACACAATTTTGATTTAAGTGAAAATAAAAGGCCAACAAATGTGTGTGTGTGTGTGTGTGTGTGAAGGTCTAAAGGAATGTTATTTGCCAAATAATGGTTATATAGGAACATTATTAATGTTTTAATTACTTTGGCCCATATTTCTCAAAGGGTGTAAAATACAAGCTGGTGTACACTGCCCACAGCAACCAATCACACCTCAGGTTACATGTCACCAGAGCTGAGACCTGAGCTGTGATTGGTTGCCATAGGCACCTTTGATACATCTGGGCTTTTGTGTATGAATTCCAAGCTATTAAGATCTCTGCTTGCTGTGAACAGAAATTATCATTGTTTGCTTTCAAAAGCTGAAAATCGCCCTCCTTCAATAGACGCAGTACAGGTTCTATTTGGAATTACATGAAAGGGATATGATTCCGATGGAATTACAGCAAGCAGTGATCCTAAAAATCATGAGGAACAGATAACGCATATTAGAATTTTTCATAACTTTTCACTATAAGGCTTTGTTCACATAACGTTTTTTCAGCTTCGTTTAAAATAACACTGGTCATTTTGAGTTTTAAATAAGGGATGTCATTTAGCTGTCCTGCCTCCTCTTAGTGCAATCACTGCTGTTGGTACATTATTCTAGTTTGGTTTACTAGTTGGACTTTGGGTGTGGCTTAATTGAAAAGTCAATTGAATTTAATAGTAAAACGGAGACAAAACGGTGACAAAAGAAAAACTGTGTGTGAAGAACTAATAAAAAACGTCCGCTGTTTGCAAAAGAGGTCTGAAAATAACTGTTACAATAATTTTTTTAACGTCCGTGGCGATAACATCCGTTATTTAATACATTGTATGCATTGGACTTCCATCTTTCCATTGACTTCAATGCATTGCATTGCAGTCAGTTAAATTGCGGTAAAAATGGACATTATTGCAATGCTTTTTCTCTATTTTTGGGGTTGTGTGAACATAGCCTATAACAAACCAGCTTCAATTGCAGAATCCATTAGGTGATTGTGATATGTGTATAGACTTAGGGGTTACTGCCCTAGAGGACAGGACACTCAGATACAAAACAAAACATAAGTGCATGTACAACATGTTATAACTCATAACTACAGTACATGAAGCAATGTCATCACTTCATAAAAATTATTTCAAAATGGGACAAGGACATCTAGTGTTATGAGTCATACTGCAACAATATATAATAAATGAGCAAAGAGAATTCATAAGGATAGATCCAAAGGTCAGTCTTCAGCTGAATGTCCTTGTGATGGTTTGCATGCAGCTGTGTTGAGAGAAAGCGTGTCAGGATCCCAGGTGTGGCATTATACTGTATGAGGCTAACTACTCAGATTTTTAATTGCTTTAGCCTCATATTTCACAAACCTTCCTCTTTTCTGCCCCCTATGAAATGAAATGGAGAGAAATAGGAGAATCTAAAACATTATTTTTTTATTTGTTTGCGGCTAGCGATTGGCTCAGATGCATTTGACTTTAGTGTATATGAAACTGGAGAACACAATAGGAATGAAATGATTGTTAACTGACTGCAATAGATAAGAATGGCACATAGATGCGGTTTCTATCTGCCAGAACAAAGTAATCACATTGGATAAACAAAGTTCAGCTCACTGCACTGCAAATGTTACCCCATATAATGCCCGGATGTGCCACTTCCACAATTAGAAATAATAATGAAAAGTTCCAGCAGTCACAACTAGGTCCTTTTTCTTTATTGCAGCATCCCAGAAAAACAAACTCTAAAGGAATAGAATGATGCATTTTGATCAAGTGATCTTAATCATAGTTTCCGAATCACATGTTTCATGTTTCCTTTAAAATGATAACCCCGCCCCTTAAACAAAGAACTTATACATAGGATAATTACACATAGTGACAAATATAATGTATAAAAATATGGTTATATAAGGGTAACAGATTTATAACATATAAAGATACAATGTAGTTAGATGGGAACACTTGGAACATATATATAGTTAGTATTGGTACATAAGATCGTACCAATGGTTTAATCCATCTGGATACCTAGGGAATATCCAGTAAGCCTCCCTGTTTAAAAGCAGACTTTTGTTATCCCCATCTTTTGTCCGGGACTAGAGATAATCCATAGCAATTGTGGCATTTAAGGAAGTCAGTGACAGGTTAAGCACCTGTCACTGACTGATCGGGCTCCCACAGCAATGTCACTTACCACCATCCTGTCAAATGGGCGATCTGTATATAGAGTTTGCTCTTAGGCAGGCTCTATGCACAGTTCACCGATGGCATAACATAGATCAGTATATGCAATCTAATGATTGCATGTTTAACAGTTAAATTAAAGCGTAAAAAAAGTATAATAATAAAAAGAAAAGTTTTTAAAGTATAAAAAAAAACTTAATAACCCCCCAATAATAACAACCCCCAAATAAAAGCTTAAAATATGTAAAAAATAAATGAATCAATAAATAAACATATTACATAACATAGCATGTGGAATTGTCCGATCTCTTTTGCACTTTGAATTTTTTTTTCACTTACAACGCTTACTGTGCGCAGGAATGTGATAACTTAATAGTTTGGTCAAATACACACCAATACCAAATATGTTTGTTTATTTATTTATTTTTATTTATAAAATGGGAAAAAGGGGTGATTTGGGCATTTATTAGGGGAGGGGTTTTATTGGTATTTATTAGTATTTTTCCCACTAACTAGGATTCCCCTTGAGGGACTTCTATATATACAGCATTGATCTCTCATAAGGGGGAGGATCCGAACCACTAGACACCAGGGATGTAGAATACTGGTTTAGACCAGACAAGCTAACTTTCACTGCATCTAGAGGCTTGGAGTCCCATGAATCATTCTTCTGGTTATTGTTTGCCCTATCTTAGACCACCTTGGTAGGCACTAGCCTTTATAAACTGAAAACTCCATTTGGAAAATGAAGATCTTCCAACCCAGTCTTCTAGGCATCAACTTGGCTTTGTGTTTGTAATGTTATGGCTGACCGGTGTATACAGATAATGTCCTCATATAGAAAACCTAATTAAACTCTTTCAACTTTTACTGTTTGTTCAAAGTGCAAAGCAAGTGGGATTTTATAAAAGCCTACATTATATGTTTCTTAACTTACATCAAACCTCTCCAATTCATCTTGAAATCCTTCTTCTACATTGATTTGGTGCATACTGTCCCCCAGGAATGAAGTGGAATTCCTGCCAAACTGCCTGTGTAGACCATGGTCCTTCAGGAGCTCTGCCTAAGCTAAGACAACAGACCTCAAGTATTTCATGTGTTATGTAATTTGGATTTGGATTTAGGTCTTAAGGAAGTTAAGTGGAAATATGATACAACTCCAGGTGCCTTTCCTTCCTCTTGCTAAAAATCGTTGTGTTGGTAGTGGCAGTTCATCATTGTTATAAAAATATATTTTCAAAATTAAATAACCCTTAAAGGTTTGTAATATGTTTACATGGAAAAGGTCATCATAAAATCTCATTGCTTGTTATTACTATAAAGGAAGTACTGGCCAATGTTGATCATGTACTTTCGCATCTGGACATTTCTGTTCTATTATTATAGAAAAAAATGATCATTAAAGAAACACTCTAACAGGGAAACAATGTCTCTCTTTTCCACACCCTTTAGCAGTGTTTTTCTGCAAGACCACCATGCAAAATACAGAATGACTGACCACAAATTAGAATTGCAGATGGGAACCCATCTTCTGCAGTATATTGGCCCCATCAATAAGTATAACCAGCTGTTCCAATCTAAGGCTATGTTCACATGGCATAAGAGACCGACCGGGTCACGGAACAGCAGGTCTCTGCAAAGATCATACTGGCCGGATGATCTTTCTGGCTGCAGTGTTCTGATGCGGGCGCATCATCATGCGTCCGCATCAGAACTCCTCACAGCACGCAATGATGCAAGCAGCCGGAGCCACTCGCTTTATTGTGTGAACTGACATGGGTTTCTATGGCCGAAATTCACTGAATTGCGGACGCAGAAAACTGACTGAAGAACAGGCAGTGTTCCACTCCGTACAAAGTACAGCTGTTGTTGCCGATGTCAACAACGGCCGTACTTTTACGTAGTGTGAACATAGCCTAAGAGGGAGATACCACTAGACTATAGGAGGCATTGCAGCTAATATAGATCTCACGAACGAAGGGCCCATGTCCAAGTAGAGAATTAATGTTATGTAATAACATGATGTGAAGTGGAGTTAAAGGAGTATTCCGCTCAAACCTAACATTTAACATGCTGTTGCCCATGGTGAGAAAATGACAAACAGCATATTCTTACCTTTCCGCGCTCCTGCAGTGTCCTTCTACAGAATGTTTGGGTCCTGTCTGACAAAATCCCTTCTCCACTTCTGAGATGGACTCATCTGGGGTTGACAGCCCTCTCAGCCAAT
This sequence comes from Dendropsophus ebraccatus, assembly GCF_027789765.1. Lineage (NCBI taxonomy): Eukaryota > Metazoa > Chordata > Amphibia > Anura > Hylidae > Dendropsophus > Dendropsophus ebraccatus. The sequence continues at coordinate 145,951,232 of NC_091455.1, read as the reverse complement.
CACTGGTCGAGACTGGGTAGTGCCACAGCCAGTGATTGGCTGAGCAGGCTGTCATTCCTAGATTAGTCAGTCTCGGAAGTAGAGGCAGGATTGTTTCAGCTGGAACCCGAACATACTGTTGGAGGACACCAGGGGTGCATAGTCTCTTTATAATATGCTTTGGATTTACTAATCATAGCTATAGCCAGGGGAAGATTAGCATTACAGCTCCTAGACCTTCAGCTCCAGGCCCACACAGTCTATAGGGGCCCACATTTATCTATCCACTGATTCTGTCTGAGCTTCACCTCTTGCAGCAGGGTATCTCACAATAAACAAAACGTTATAGCATATCTATGAGACTATATATGGATGGATGGAGAGCCCAAACAAAGCATTTGTATTGTGGCCCATGAACCTTAAGTTAAGCCATTACCGTTGAATCTGTTTGGAGAATACATGTTGTCAGTTATAAAAGTCAGCATTTTGCCTTTAGTGTAACTTTCACAATCTGGTGTCTGCCAGCAGAGAGGCTGAGTAGAGTTTGCACTGGGGTTAACAATGTCATCAATTGGGGGTCTACAGCCTGTGATCCCCAAGATTACTAGAACCAAATGGTTGCGAGACACCATAATCTCAATATTTAAGTCTGTCATTAGAATCTCTCTTGACTAGAATTGGGCTATCATGTCTTCTTAACTGGTGGGTTTTATAGGACACACTCTATTACAATAACATGTCACAATATGTTTTAGTGTGAGTCTTCCTTGTATGTGATAAACTGTATGTTGATGCACTTCATGCAATCAAAAGGCAAAGTTGTCAAGGTCGCTGTTACAAGAAGCTTAATTCACCTCTGCGATTTTTTTTTTTTTTACAGAACAATGAAATACATATGTATGAAAATACATACATAATTATTAACAGAATCAATTTCTGTTGTTGCATTGGGATCTCAACAACCGTTTAAAAAAATCATATTTCTAAGACAGCCATTTCTGGTCATAAAGAAAGTTAAACACGTTATAGAAGACCACTGCTGAGGTGATCACAGTATGAGTTGGCTATGCGAGGCCCAGACTTTCATTGACCAGATTGCTGGGTTTATTATTGCACTACAAGAGTCCAAAGAACACACACACAAAGGATCCTCATCATAACATTTAGCCCTGTGTGTTGTAGCAAAGTGTTTTCTCTTCCTTTCATGCCATGAATGTAGTGTCAATGTGTTCAGTTTAATGCCTACTTCCGACCAGTTGATATCCGGCAATGAGTTACAGTGCATGTCAGGCATCACATTCCCTGCAGTTTTCTTTACAGATGCTTGTAGGGTCTTCCTAGTTTTGACATTTTCACATAATAGATTTTTCTCTTGAGACACCAGGCAACGGAATAGAGAATATAATCCTAAATAGACATGTAAATTGATTAGGAAGTGTGTTACTCCATTGGTGGTCTTCACACTAGTTTCCTGTCTAACAAAATAAAACAAACTAATATACCGTGAATAGTATGTGCACAGTCCCTTTTTACACAATTTGTGGTATCTGAGGACCATAATGCCATGCTCATCCACAGTTAAATGCAGATTAACTCAAAAGTCAGAATTTAATTACCTATGAAAGGCACTTAATGCTATGGGCACCTTAAGAGCCATTTTGTTCATGAAATTAAAGTATTTTGTGACTTAAAAAATTAAAACAAAAAAAAAAAAACTGGGAAAAAGGGCAAAACTAGATAAGGGGTTTAGAACTAAAGATTATCACAAAGCTTTGGGTCACTAGTACAGAGAGCGCCTCAGAAAAGGGAAAAGAAAAAAGAAACCCTCATTAACTATATAGTCACTTAAGGGCCAATCTGATGAAATGTAAGAATTTCATATGCTCTCTGGGAGTTTGCAATAGAGAAATGTTGGCAGACGTAGAGTCAGAATGAAATGGAGTGCTACATGGGTGGGCTTGCACAAATTTCAAATGGACCTCGCCTGCTCCGTTCTTCCACTGAGATGTCCATAGCTCATTTCTATTGTAATGTATTCATGTAGCAGTGTGTTGCTTCAGTATTTTCGTAAGGATAATGAAGCTGAAATTATTTAGGAAACAGAAACGAAAACTTTAATAATGGAATCCCAAACTGACAAAGACGAAAGACATTTCAAACACCATTCATGTTTAATTCTTCAACAGACTACTAATAAAATGCAGAAATACAGTTTACAGTGACTTAGTAAATCATTCCCAGTTCAATAAGGTTCAGTAGACTCACAATTTGTTTAATAGAATATGCTTTGTTAAAAATTTTGCCCCACATGTATACTAATACATAGAGATGAGCGAATACGATTCAATCGAGATGGTATTCGATCGAATATTGCGGTATTCGAAAGATTTGAATTCAATCGAGTAGTGTGACGAATACGTAGGAAACATTTCAAAGCCCTCCCATCGCAGTTGGCGCTATTTTTAATCCAATCACCATGCAGGGAGGCTGTAAGGGACCCTGGGAGTACGCACGCAGCGCGAAAACGGCGTCTACCCTCATTGGATGGCTGAACCACATGACCTCAAATATTTAATAATTGACTTCCGCCTCTCGACCGCAGATGCGCTTTCAACCTAGCCAGGGAAAGATCTTGGAGCAGGGAGAGATAGATTTTAGTAGCGTTTTGGTTAGGCAGGCTTACTACAGAACTCAAAAGTCCTTTTCAAGGCTAATATCCAGTGAAAAAGTCATCTTTGAATGCAAAGCACTTCTCAATGCTAAGACATAGATGATATAACAGCAGCAGCAGCATCAGCAGCATCAGCTGTATTCATTCCAGTACCCTGTGTGTACAAGTGACTTATAGTGTCCCTGGTTTAGCCCACTAAGGGCACGTAAACGTTATACCTATTGTGCCAGTTGCCCAGTAAAAGGCAAGTGATACCTATTGTGCCAGTTGCCCAGTAGAAGGCACGTGATACCTATTGTGCCAGTTGCCCAGTAAAAGGCAAGTGATACCTATTGTGCCAGTTGCCTAGTAAAAGGCACTTGATACCCATTGTGCCAGTTGCCCAGTAAAAGGCACGTGTAGCTATTGTTCCAGTAGCCTAGTAAAGGGCACGTGTAGCTATTGTTCCAGTAGTCTAGTAAAAGGCACATCATACATACTGTTCCAGTAGCGTTCCTACAGCGTTCCAGTAGCGTTCCTACACGCGAATAACATGACATTCTACGGACGCACATTGGAATCATGTATGTAATGCTGCACAAGAAATACGAAGGAAATGTGTGAACATTACCGTAAACATTAGTAAAGCATTCGCAAATATTTTTTGTTCGCAACTGCGGAGAGTGGCATTATACTGCGATTTTAGGGTGTTAGGTGCACCCAGGCATGCTCCCCCTGATGTCACAGTGTCATTCCGGAGGTGTTGGCATTGTTTAGGGAGGTTACATGGGGGACTTGGTGACCTCCAAATGGTCGAATTTGGATTTCCAAGTGGCGAGAATTTTTTTTCCTATAGACTATAATTGGATCAAATATTCGTTCGAATAGTCGAATCTCAGTGCCTATTCGATTCTCTACTAATACATACAAAACTTTGTTGAGAGTAATTTTTGACAAATTTATTAAAAGATACATGCCTTTTAAAGGGTATACAGTATGTTGCAGTCTGTCGTGTGGCGGATGAAGGGTTGGGCAGAGAGTAAGTTGCATGGAAATTAGAGGACAGAAATAGAGACTGATGCTGGAAGTTCCCCCATTGAAGGCCACTTGTTTGGAGGCTATATAAATATAGTGGCTATTTCCCTCACTCATCTTTACCTTGTTCAACCCTCCAAACTTATCCAAACGTAAAGGAGTAATTCAAAGGATAGGGGATATCAAGCTGATCACTGGAATTACAAATGCTGGGGCCCCACCATCCTGCGAAGGGGACAGCAGCCATCCCCACAATAAATGGAGCTCTCACTGTACTTGCATGGCCATCACAGCCTGCATTGCAGCCTGCATCTTTTAATAAATTTGTCAAAAAGTGGCACCATGTGAAGTTTATTTTTTCCAGTGGTGGCACTGCTGGAGACTTAATGTAAATGATGTATATGAGCAATCGGCGCTCATTTACTGAGCCTATTACACGGCTCGATGATCGTTTACCAAGGGCTGCATGGACATTGTTAGCGATGTCCATGTGGCCCTTGCCTTAAACTGTTAATACATTACCTCTCCACGCTCCCAGTCTTCTGCCCTCTGCTTGCTTCCTGGCGCTGTGGCTGCAGCTACAGAGTGGTCTCTGAGCTGATAGGCTGCTAAGCCAATCACTGGCTGGGACCGATGAGGCCAGTGATTGGCTAAGCAGCCTGTCAGCTGAAAGACCGCTCTGAAGCTGCAGGTGTGGTGCCAGCAAACAGGCAGAGGGCAGGAGAAGATCTGGAGCATTGAGAGGTAATGTATTAACAGTTTATTCAATTGTTAACCATCAGCGCTATTACACGTAGCAATGTGCAAGGGCAACCAATGATTTTGGTGTATGACCATTTGACACGATCAACTGATGATCAACTGATCATTGTCTTTATTTGGCCAATTATTGCTCCGTGTAATAGGGCCCTTAAACTCTTGCTACCAGATTCTCTTATAGATTACAGCTGATTAATTTGGGAAGGATTAACCGTGATTAGCCTTTTTTTTCTGAGTGACAATTCTAGCTAAAAGTTACTATCCAAAGTGAACAACCCATTTAAAAGAAACTGACAGCACAGATATGTATACAGTATATCCGTGCTGCCAGTTTCCAGATGCTAATCACACAAGCATTTCATGCATACCTTCACTGCTGCTGTGTGATCTGGCATCTTCAGGATCTTTATTCCAGGCTGATGGTGTGGTTCTGTGACACATCTCAGCCTGCCCCCTCTCCTCCCCTTTCTGACAGGGGGAGGCAACCTGCAGTGGGTGGAGAGCGGCTGAGGCTGGCAGGGATGGTGCGGACTGTGTCGCAGACCCACCTCTGTGACACTGTAAGCCCATGGATAAAGATCTTTCTTGTTTGAAGATGCCGGATCACACAGCATTACTGAAGTAATATACTGTATGTGTTGCTTGTGTCATTGGCGTCTGGAAACTGCCAGCACAGATATATGCATATATGCTATTAGTTTTCCTTTAACTAACAGGCTTTTAGGTCTTTTAGTTAGTCTTCAACATAAGTTTTTCCATTTTGTTTTTTTATTGGTGTGCTTACCAGTATTGTAAAAGCATACACAGTGCAGTGTATTTCCCCAGTTGGTGGGATATATTTGATAACCCAATGTTCACTCTATCTAGTTACTATTATAAAGCTGTAAACACTACATGTACCTACTTTGTATTCATCATATACTTCTCTATCCTTAATGCATAATGCTTACCATAATCTTTATCTCTTTTATCGCTTTTAGATCATGTGTAACAGACATGTGTGAGTGCCCGGTACATAAAAACTGCTACTGTGAATCCTTAATAGCTTATTCCAGAGCATGTCAAAGAGAAGGTGTCAAAGTTCCCTGGAAGCCTGAAAACAACTGTGCAGGTATGGTTACTAGTACTTTCTAGAATGTAAATATACAAAAACAGAATGTAAGCTCACCGCTCAAGTTTATAAGGAAGTCCAAATACCTAAAAAAAAAAAAAGCATTGTGCAGCTGCATCCAGCTTTATGGGTAAATAAAACTAGAACTTTATGAGAAAAACATGTTTAGTTATATCAATGTATAATAAAAATGCACTATAAGGGTATGTTCACACTGTACAATTGGCAACAAATTTCCAGAGGAACCTATGATTAATTTATCAGGTATTCCGCATGACATTTCTCCTGCTAAATATGTACAGACCAATGGACTTCTGCTCTGTTTTTCACATGGTGAAATTTACACATGTAATGTAACACCTCGGATCACCACGGATTCGCTTTGACATGCCAATTCTTTGGGCGGATTTTGCTAGAGAAATCCCATAAAAGTCAATGGGGCTTTGAATTTCTGCTGTCCGTCTATATGCTGCAGAATATGTGTGGAACATGTGCAGAATATGCACAGAATTTATGTAAAATTCTGCAACTGTTCTGTGCCAGCTGAAGAAGAAGACATTTTTCTCAGAAAAAAAAAATTCCTCCTCTATTCCTTGACTATTGCAGGTGCAAATGTTTTTTTTTTCAGTATTTACTATGGATACAGTTAACATAGTAAATAGTAATTCTTTATTATGGGTTTTAGCTATCCTTTATACAATGCAGAGCTTGTTAACTGCAGCCACCACTAGGGTGAGATCACTATATGTGGATGTACACAGCTTCCTTCTAACTGTTTGGGAGTAATGTCAATATTCAGTGAGAACCCCTGAAGGCAGCTAAGGGCAACCAGATTTTTAACATTCAAGGTTGCTGTTACATGTAGCACTAGCAGCTGGTCCAATTTCCAGACTGCCAGTGTAGCAGGGCAATTGGCAGTAATTTCCTGGTGCTACAAGTTATAGGGTCCATTTACACAGAAAGATTATCTGACAGATTATCTGCCAAAGATTTGAAGCCAAAGCCAGAAACGGACTATAAACAGAGATCAGGTCATTCAGTAAAGCCTAAGACTTCTCCTCTTTTCACATCCACCCCTGGTTTTGGCTTTAATTTTTTGGCAGATAATCTGTCAGATAATCTTTCTGTGTAAATGGACCCATAGGCACATGGTAATGGGACTGGCAGACTATGTAAATGGAAGCAGCTAAGTGTCCCCATATGGTAACTATACCACTGTGTAGATATATAGCTGTCTTATGCATGACATTTAAGAATTTAGAACCTTGTAACTTTCTTCAAAATTTTGTCTACTTTAATTCATCATCTGCAGATCTACTTTTTACAGTGGAAATATAAATGTGGAAATGTTTCCTAATGTTTTTGTTCTCTAAGACAAAAACATTTATTTTTCATATTTTTATTGAAAATAGCAAACTTTGTGAGCTTTGTTAAAGGATTTGTGGAAAATATACCATAAAACTGCTCATGACAAGCAGTGAAGAACACACTCAAGAGGCAAGGAACACTGTAAGAGGACCTGTTCACTCTCCAAAGTGTAGTGGCTATTTGCTAGCAAAGTGGCAGTTTTATCATGTTTAATATAAGATAACACAATGTGAAATACTGTACAAGGTCTGAAACTGTTCTAATACCTTTTCATATCCCGCACATGCTAGCTGAGAGGTGTGTCCCTAGTTTAATTAAAAAAGAAAAATAATAATAATAATATAAAGGAAATCTGTAGCAATAATATTAATATGTTTATATTAAATAAATCATATTCTGCAGCCTATGTATTGTAATTGCATTACCTGGTTTTGACCACTGGAGGGAGAAGAGTCATTGTAGAACTGAATATACAGGTATTCAGTACAAAAAAGTGACAATTTACAGAAAAGGTCACCAGCCTTTTGTAGGTCATAAAAGACTCCAGAATTTGAGAGTTAGCATTTATCTACACTAAGCAGAAAATGTCCTAATAGATATTTGATCTAATGATATAGCTTTAACCTTAGTGCCATCTGCCAGTAATGCTATGACATCCAGGCTACCACTAGTAGTAATAGGTTTTAGTGCTAAAGTTAATGATACATACTGTAAAGATAATTTTAATCTAAAACTCTAAATCATCATTAAAATATGGCCCCTAGCTGTTAGCTGATGCTGTATGGGCCTTCTTTTTTTTTTTTTTTTCTGGCTTAGAGACTAATACTAATACTGTACATGGTTAGTCTAATGTTTGCTTATACAGCAGCCTAAATGAGATTTAGCAGGGGACATAGGCTGTGGGGTGGCTGAGTGCAATAGGACCACAGCTTGATCCAGGTTGGCATGAGGACTTCCACAGGGTATGCCACTCTCTGTGGGCTGCGCCAGTGCACAACAAATAGCAAAGGTACAAATTTCTGAGAAACAAACCCTCTGCAGTGTCTGCTCAGATGGATAGAGGGGTGCCAGGTGTTGGGACAATGAGACAGATAAAACAATGCACACACAGTTATATATACTGAATAACATGTAGATAAGTATCCATTGTAAGGAGGCATAGTTTCTTGTAATATTACAGATAAAACAAAGTTTGGAGCAGTGGACCCAAAAAAAGGCTAGGCTTTCATCTAGTCCTTTAAAGTAATGCACTAGTCCAAGGCTTCTTCACTAAAGGGTTGCACTGCACATTGGATTGAGAAAAAAAATAGCACTCACATATCCAAGTACAACACTCACTGTGTACAAGTTCTTGGGTAATTCTGTGATGTGACTGTCACAACATTTTTAGGTCTAGCCTGAAGCACTAAAAGGTTCAAAATGGGCTATGGGGCTCCTAAACAACCTTTTCCTCTTGTATCTCCTCTATCTTGTAATCCCTTAAAATAGACTAGAAATTACATTCCAGGACTTTGCAGGATATCTTTTCAAACTGTATGATGCTTGTCCTCTATAGCATACAAGAGGCTACAAGTGACGCTGGTCCTCTCCAGTATGGTAGAGTTTCAGATGAGCCCTTATGGATAAGGCTGCAAAAATATTAAAGCGACTCTGTACCCACAATCTGACCCCCCCCCCCCCCTGCCCAAACCACTTGTACCTTCGGATAGCTGCTGTTAATCCAAGATCTGTCCTGGGGTCCGTTTGGCAGGTGATGCAGCCCTGTGCCCAACGTCCGTGGCTTGGAGTATCTGTGCCCTAACTTTGCACCACCTCTCCATACCTCCTCCCCACCCTCTCCATCATTAGGAATGCCACTGGAACATTTTCTCCTGTCTGAACAGGTGCCTTAACGATCCAGCCCATGTTTAGTATTTACACAGCTGATGAATAGGAGACAATCTGCCTGGAGCATTCCTAATGATGAGGAGGGTGGGGAGGAGGGACAGAGAGGTTGTTTCAGCCTAATTCATACACAGTCTAAGCCCCGGCCGTTGGACACAGGGCTGCCAGTTTAAAAGTTGGGGGGGGGGGGGGGTCAGATTGTAGGTACAGAGTTGCTTTAAAGTATGCTTTTGCTTCCCTTTGAGTAGAGATTGCAAAAAGCAGACTAATCCCATTACATCCCCACCTTAGGAGAATCTGCAGTAAACTCTTCTGTCTGGCTAGACTGAAAATTCTACACTGGTTTCGTTTCCTGGGAAGAGATTGGCTGGTTTAAAGCACCATCCTCCAACTAACTGAAATGATCCTCAATGTAGTGCAATGTATTAATGCAAGTGAATGGGCTTCTCACTCACAGACATTTAAAAATGTGCACAACATCATATTCATATGGAATTAATAATAATAATAATAACAACAGTGCAAACCATTAGAAAACAGAGAAAATAAAGAAACAAGTCTGGCAACCAACATTTATGTATGACAGGAAAGTCTCGTCCCTCCCTCCCTCCCTCCCTCCCTCCCTCCTCCCTTCCGAGACAGCTGATATAAACAAGTCCCTAGCTTCAACTTTGTAGCCAGGAAGATTAATCATTAGCAACAAAACCTCAGATTAACTTTCCCAACCTTACAAAGAAGCTACAAAGTTGCAGATAAAGCATGCAAAGGACTTGTTTATATCAGCCGTCTCGAAAGAGAGGGGAAGAGAAAGAGAAGGAGAGAAAAGCGCACACACGTTTTTTTTTTGTGTCTTCAGCAGAAAGCGGCAGCTCAGAACTGGGTGATGACTGAATAGATCATAACAAGTATAGAAGTAATTGTTAGTCTCACCATGACTAGCACCATAGCTAGAACACTTTGTAAATGTGTTACTATCACTTTAAAAACCCTGATTGATCAAAACTTTTGACATGTCTGTGTGACATACAAAAACAGAAAAATTGTGCAGCAACCTGCAAGTGTCTGGACTTATACTCCCTCCAGTGTACACAAGATAAAAACCTGTTCTGAAGTTTCTTTTTATAAAAAAATAGGATCTTAGCAAACCATTTGATCAAATAAAATGTACGAACTCACCACGTAAAGGTGAACCCCAGAGAGTTGGTCCATATACTAGCAATGGCCTCTCTCAGACTATACTATAAGGGTCCTATTCCATGGGCCGATGGGGGCCCAATCAATAATGTAAACGAGCGCCGATCTACTAGTGAGCCTATTCCACGGCCGATAATCATATAGCAAGGGCTGCATGGACATCGTTACCGATGTCCTTGCAGCCCTTATTTAAACACCATACATTACCTACACATGTTGCAGGGCTTCTCCTGCACTCCTTTTACCTCCCGCGCGCAGCAGCAGCTTCGGTGTGGCCTATCTGAGCTTCTAAGCTGCAGCGGTCCTGGCCAATGATTGGCTGAGCAGTCTGTCAACTCAGACAGTCCGCACCGAAGTTGCTGCTGCGCGCGGGACCGTGAGGAAGAAGGAGCACAGGAGAAGTCCTGCAACATGTGTAGGTAATGTATGATGTTTGTGAGATCGACGGTCGCCCACCGCACATCACTTTTCCACGCAGTGATGCACGGTGGGTGCCCGATTATTTTAGGATTGAACCTAAATAAACGATCAGGAACAGGAACAGACTATAAACAGGGAACAGGTCATAAATGAAAGATTGGGATTTCTCCTCTTTTCAAATCTATATATGGGTTTGGCTTCAAAAATCTGTCAGATAAATTGCTCAATTATCTGTGTGTGTAAAAAATGGCAGTCAAACAGCCAAAAAAGACACTGTATTATCGTGGCCTAATAATGAGGATAAGGTTAGAGGATAGGTAGGCGTTACCTCACCTTTTGAACTGCAAGTGAGAAAATCTGATGCTGTCTGGTTCTGTGGGGTTCATAGTGGAATTTTACTGTAAATGTTTTGCTTTGTGCTCTGTAAATTGTAAATTGCTTTTCTCTCAGTATGCATATTGTATGCGCTCAGAGACACAAAAAATACATGTTTATTTCAAGATATCTTTATATTTAAGAGATTATTAAACAATCTTTTGTATCAATGCCAGTGCATAAAGAAACCTTTTTTTCCTCAAAAGTCAAATCTCTGTGCACAAAATAATTGGACTATTGTTAAACATTGTAAAGAAATTAATTGGTTTTCTGTCTCTTGCCAAGATCTGATTTATTATTACAGTCCAACAGCAGTGTGATGCCAACATGATAGATCACATTTGGCAATATAAAGAATACAGATAATAACACCACTGCTTTGTGACCTATTCCTCTTCAATTATCGCTTATAGCTCTACCCACTCACTCTAGAATACTGCTAGAATCTGGGAATCGCAGGATGGGAAGCATTTGAAAAACAGTCCTATATTTGTATATTCTAATACATTTTAACGTTCAGCATAAATCCATCAGTATGCAACATTATAGTTCATCAAGATTTCTAACCCAAAGAAACCTTCTGTGGCAGATGTAATAATTGGTATTCATTCTACTTCTTCTGCACCTATACTGTCAATATCTTACAAAAGGCTATAGGGCCTCACTCAAGGTCACTGAGAATTCTAAAACATGCTACACATTTAAGACAAGTCAATATTAGCATTCCTCTCTTGGTAAAATGCAGACCTGCTAAGATGCTAATGAATATTTGTTAATTTTGGTCTAATCCATTACTACAATTTTGTTAACTATTAGGCTGGGGCTACATGGCAACTCCCAGTCACACAACCAGAAACCACTTAGATGGCTTTTCCTATTGATTTGTATCAGCGACCAGGCAGTGCGGCACGGGATCTTGGTCATATGACTGGGAATAGCTGTGTAGCCCCTACCTTAACCCCTTCATGACCGAGTCCATTGATGCACGGATGTCCTGGACAAATTAGTAAAATGTTCCTCGACGCGTTCCAGAGCCATAGCGCTTTTATTTTTTCACCTACAGGGCTGGTTAGTTTTTATTGGTATCATATTGGTGTAAAAGAAAATATTTGATCACTTTTTATTTTTTCTAATATATAATTTTAAAAAATCAGCAATCCAGGTGTTCCCCCCCCACCTGTTTACAGTTTTTCCGCACGCTACGATAATGAATATTGAATCTGTGTATTTATTTTACATATTGTTTTATAATACTTTTATTGGGGAGGGGGGGGGGGTTATGAGGTTTTTTTAAAAACACTTAAAAAAAATTAATTGCATTTTTTTAAATCCTTTTTTTTACAGTTAAATATGCAATCATTAGATTGCATATTCTGATCTATGTTATGCCACTGATGTGTGTGGGGCAGCTCTCACTGCAGCAGTCCTGCACACATCAGACCCCTCTGACAGTCAGGAAAGGATATATACCTTCTTGCTGCACTGGGTTTGTGCAGCAGGAATGTATATATACATATTGCTGACGTGAAGGGGTTAAATGAGTACTCTGAATAAGGTAAAAAATAAACACGTTTGGGGGTCTTAGTTCTGCATTTCATGGTCATACTTCTTGAGTAGTTGCTCAGTACTACAACCCAGAATTCATTGCCTTCCATCAGCTGTCCATCACAGCTGTTCATTTTTTCAATTTCCTCCTCCAGCACTAGTTATTGCAGAATATCTTATTTCACTGCAAACTATTGCATAGTGAGGATGCAGAACCTACTGCATCATTCATCACAAGATAGTGTGTTGTACTCACAATTCACTGCCCCTAACTGTCCCATTTTTGGTATCTATGTATCTGTGTGTATGACAGAGATATGAGAGGCTGGACGGTCTGGTCAGAGATCGTAACATCACTCAGAGGAAAGGGCTAGAGCTCAGAGAAAACATCCATCCAAGCTTCCTGTGAAATCAGAAGATGATGCGTTGTCTACAAAGAAAGGGAGAAGTCAAGGAGCTACAGACAATACACATTTTGCAGTTCATCAATTTTTCATTTCCTGCCAGGGGTGAATCACGTGAAGCTGCTCTGAAGCCAGTACTATTAGTGATAACCAGGGCCGGGACAAGGAGTTTTGGTGTCCTAGGCAGAGAGGGCAAATTGCCCCCCCCCCCCAACCCAACTTTATCAGAATCAGCAGAATAGAGAATCGACAGAATCAGAATAGAGCAGGGCGTGCACAGACATTGTCACAGACCCACCTCCCTGGGATAAAAATGTTTATAGCAAGACACAGGATCACACAGCAGTGGGGAAGGTTTGAGACAGCAGTGCTCCCCCTGTGCCCCCATGTAGTAGACAAGCCCTCTCTGTGCCCCCATGTAGTAGACAAGCCCTCTCTGTGCCCCCATGTAGTAGACAAGCCCCCTGTGTGCCCTCAAGTAGTAGACAAGCCCCCAAAGCACCCCATAAATAGGTTATAAATAGGTTTGCCAAATATGTGCCCCCATATAGTATAGGAGATCTTCTTTGTACCTCCATCTAGGTAGGGTGTAGTAGTGGAGGTATAGTGGATGAGGGGTGTAGTAGTGGAGGTATAGTGGGTAAGGGGTGTAGTAGTGAGGTATAGTGGATAAGGGGTGTAGTAGTGGAGGTATAGTGGATGAAGGGTGTAGTAGTTCAGGTATAGATTAGTGTTGTGTCAGTACATGCTGGGAGTTGTAGTGTTGTCGCAGGTTAGCTGTCAGTACATGCTGGAAGTTGTAGTGTTGACACGGGCTGACAGCTAGCCTGCAACAACACAACTCCCAGCATGCACTGACAGCCTATGACAACACTACAACTCCCAGCATGTACTGACAACCTGTGACAACACTACAACTCCCAGCATGCACTGACAGCCTGTGACAACACTACAACTCCCAGCATGTGCTGACAACCTGTATTTGTAGTGTTGTCATAGGCTGACAGCTAACGTAACTCCCAGCATGTACTGGGATACACATACATACATACATACATACATACACACATTCATTCACTCTCACACATACATACATACATGCATACATACATACATACACACATTCATCCACTCTCAAACATACATACATACATACATACATACAAACACACACATTCATTCACTCTCACACATACATACATACATACATACATACATACATACATACACACATACACACAATTATTCACTCTCACACATACATACATGCATACATACATACATACATACATACACACATTCATCCACTCTCAAACAAACATACACACACACACACACACACACACACACATTCATTCACTCTCACACACACTCTCCCAAGCAGACACTTATATTTCATGAGGGATCTCCTTACATCTTCCCAGCACCTGCATCTCCTCTGTGCTCCTCCTTCTCACCGACACCATGCTCCTGCCCCTCCCTCTCCTCTGTACGGACAGGAGACAGAAAGCCATAAGGTGAGGGGAGAGCGGTGAGACCTCCAGACAGCACAGGGGAAAGAGCAGGACTAGAGATGAGCAAACCGGGTTCGGGTTCGAGTCGATCCGAACCCGAACTTTCGGTATTTGATTAGCTGGGGCTGCTGAACTTGGATAAAGCTCTAAGGTTGTCTGGAAAACGTGGATACAGCCAATGACTATATCCATGATTTCCACATAGCCTTAGGGCTTTATCCAAGTTCAGCAGCCACCGTTAATCAAATGCCGAAAGTTCGGATCGACTTGAGCATGCTTGAGGTTTGCTCATCTCCAAGCAGGAACCCAGACTGCAGCTTAGTGAGAAGAATAGGTTTGTAAAAGTCCGGGTGAGCAGGGGGCAGGATGGATGGGTAAGTAAATTAATTACTTACCCATCCAGACTGCTCCCCCTGTCATTTTGCGCCCTAGGCCATTGCCTACCCCTGCCTACTCTGCCTTGGTGATAACAAAATATTAGAAAGTTAAACATCTTGGGGTTATTTATGGGGGTATTATTGAAATACAATTAAAAGCAACTCTGTACCCACAATCTGACCACCACCCCCAAACCACTTGTACCTTTGGATAGCTGCTTTTAATCCAAGATCTGTCCTGGGGTCCGTTCGGCAGGTGATGCAGTTATTGTCCTAAAAGACAACTTTTAAACTTGCAGCCCCGTGCCCAACAGCTGGGGCTTAGAGTATTTGTGCACCATCTTTGCACCATCCCTCTGTCCCTCCTCCCCACCCTCTTCATCATTAGGAATGCCACTGGAACATTTTCTCCTGTCTGAACATTGCACAGGTGCCTTAACGATCCAGCTCATGTTCAGTTGTTTTTTAGGACAATAACTGCATCACCTGCCGAACGGACCCCAGGACAGATCTTGGTTTAAAAGCAGCTATTCGAAGGTACAAGCGGTTTGGGGGCTCAGATTGTGTGTATAGAGTCACTTTAATACCAGATAACCCACTTTAATCCCAACCCCCCTCTCTATGCAAGAGACCAGTTACATCTCTGGCTGATACAATTTTCAGACATCAGCTGTCATCCCTAGAGATTTAAAGTGACACTGTCACCCCCTATTTGCATTTTGACTGCTCTCCACAGGTGTAAAGGGTAAATGTTACAGCTTTCATTACTTATTTTATATCACACCTCATGGTGCTTGTTCTGGTAAAAAGTCGTTTTTATCACCTGTGGATTGGTATATGTGGGCGGGGCCTCACGCCCTATGTGCCACATCGCTCCGCCCCTAGCGCCAATTAGCCAATTAGCGGCGATCACGGATGGGGGTAGGGCTAAGTGGCGCTAGGGGCGCAGCGATGTGGCACATAGGGCACGAGGCCCCATCCACATATAACAATCCACAGGTGATAAAAACGACTATTTACCAGAACAAGCACCATGAGGTATAATATAAAATAAGTAATGAAAGCTGTAGCATTTACCCTTTACACCTGTGGAGAGCAGTCAAAATGCAAATAGGGGGTGACAGTGTCACTTTAAGGCTTGGCTCACACTAGACTAATACGAATGAATTTTTACCTAGTTATTATGGCCACGAACCCTGGGCCTGCTGTTAGTTTGGGACATCGCACCCAACGTTAAGTTCAGAACCGTGATTATTATATGAATGTAAAGATACATCAGTATTAGGTTAGTATGAACTCAGCCTTGAGGTCCAGAATTTCTTTTTTCTCCCTATGTGTTCCAGGTGTTCTAACCTTTTTATCGAGGTAGCTGTTCAACCACATCTGCTGGAACTTAATTCCATGTATCTACTGCTCTTTCAGTACAATAATATTTTCTCATGTTGTTTCTGATCTTTTCCCCAACTAACCTTAAATTGTGTCCTCTTGTTCTCGTGTTCATTTTTTAAATTAGAGATGAGCACAGCCAAGTCAGCAAAATTTGCTTTGTTAACTGCGGCCATTGATTAGCTGAGCTGATTTACACTCGTGTCTCGAGGATGACAGCCCACTCAGCCAATCACTGGCCGTAACGCTGTCCCTTAGTCAGTAATTGGCTGAGCGGGCTGTAGGTACCTGAAGATACAGAAGAGAACACCAGGGGAGCGTAGACTGGTATAAATTTGTTAAGGTTCAGTTCACGAACTTTGCAAATTTAGCGATCAAAATTCGCAAACAACGCAAACCAAAATTTTAAAAGATTTGCTGTGGAGTTTAACACCTTAATGACAATGGGCATACATTTACACCCCTGCAGCCTGTGTCTGTGGGGGTCCCGATCGCATGGCCTGACTGCCGGATGTCCCTTACCTTCCTCCGTGCAGTCAGATCTTCACTCTTCTGTGAAGGCAGGCTCTATCAGAAGATCACTGATCCCTGATCAATGTTACTGATCTAATATACATATGTAAAAGTCCCCTAAGGGGACTATAAAAGTGTTAAAAAAAAACACAATAAAAGTTTTAAAATATGTCGCAAAGCCCCTTCCCATTTTATACATAAAACACATAAAAATAATAAAGCTAATTAACATATAATATACCGTACAGTGCGTAATCTTCTGATCTATTAAAATAAAACAATATTGTTCCCGCATGGTCAACAGAGTTAACAAAAAGCGGTAAAAAACAGCTTGCTTTTTTAAAATTACATTTTATGTATAAAAAAAATCAATAAAAAGCGATCAATACATCTGATCTAGAAAAACTGATGCCCCATATGACCCCATAGGTCAACGGGGAAAAAATAAAAGCACTATAAGAGTCACAATAGGCCCATTTTAAATATACCTATTTGCAAAAAAAAATAGTTTTACTGCTAATAAAAATAGTAAAACATTAGAAAACCCAGTAAACATGCATATTGCTGTGTTCAGACTGACCTATAGAATAAAGAAAAAATGCCAGTTTTAACATTAAGTGCATTATGTAAACATGGAACCCTCCAAAATTAGCAGAATCACATTTTTTGACCCAAATTCACCCCATAAAGATATTTTGGGGGTTCCGTCATTCATTTTATGGCAGATTGAAAGATGCCATTACAAAGTACACCTGCCCCTGAAAAAAACAAGACCTCACATGGCCATGTAGGTGAAAAAGAAAAGCTAGAAGAGTCTTAGAAAGCGAGGAGGAAAAAACGAAAATGCAAAAGTGACAATTGGCCCGGTCCTTAAGGTCATTTTAGGCTCCGTCTTTAAGGGGTTAGGGGAAAACATTAACATAATGTTTATACTTACCATTCCTCCTAAGTGCATCTTCATTTGAATTTCCCACCCATATCGGACCCCCAAAGCCCCAGTCGGCGTTTTCTTTTCTTCTGGGCTCGGAGGCTGAAGACTGTCAGATGGCTGACAGCTTGCTCAGCTCTGATTAGCGAGTCTTTGAGTCTGACAATGTCGTGGAGGGGGCTGGAGACTGTCAGCTTGCTGACTTATCAGTGACTTTAAAGGGACACGGTCACCTTCAAAACAATCTGCAATTTTTATCTTTCTATGTTCTTGCATTCTTTTGCTATAAGCCACAAATGAAGGAGTCTTAAGTAGTCCTTTCCATTATATTCTTGAGCAAAGTAGTCCCCTCTATGCATCCACATGGTCAGTTTGTAGGCTTAAAGTGGGGGAAATACAGAGGAGTAGGAGACTACAAATTACAGATTTGGAATCTGCATCCTTTATCCTACTCACAGATGAATTTAGTTTAGGGTTTTGAGGAGGGGGGGTTGGAGGTGCAGAAGACCCTTCCACTTTATAACTTATCTTTCTTTTTATAGTTATATTTATATTTATGCCTATTGCTCTTTATTTGGGAATGATCATATTGCAGCTGAAGGGTATATGAGGTTAAAAGGTTAACACTTTTATCTATAATGATCATCTAGGTAGTCTGCTCTAGTCTGACTTCATGGGTTCACTGGCTAGTGGACACTAATAAATACAGTAATACAATTAGCAGCTGGAGGAGTGAGAATGGTCTTAATATTCACGTTTCTCTACACACCTTTTACTTTGAAACATTAAAAATTATACTTTATAGTTACACAGGAAATCTGGGTTCAGTGGGCTATGTGGCCCTTTGCACCTTCGAATTGTATTTTTTTTTTTTAATATTCCCCAATATCTGGTATTTGACAGAGAAATCTGTGCTTATTGACCCATCTCTTGTCTGTCGGACATTTTTAAGGTACTCCAGAAAAAAAAAGACTTTTACCCCTTGTACTATAGATGTTCTAGTAAAATCACTGTTGAACGATAATGCATAGTCTTCCTTTCGGCTTATTTCTACTACACTTCACCATCATTGACATTCACAAATAAGAAACACTTGGACACCTATACAAATCTGACTTGCCTTGGATCGAGTTTTTTTTTTTTTTTTTTTTAAGCTACATCACATTATACATATATTTGCCCTGCATGTTCTCCCATAATTGGTTTCAGTTTTTCTTGACAGCTTTCCCTGTAATGAGAAACCAAAAACAGATACACTGGAGATTAGAAGATTTAGGTCAGCTAAGGAGAATATAATGGAACATAAATGGGGTAATAGCTACATCTGTAGATCTGGTGACTTATAGAAAGACTCGTGCAGACTGGCCAGGCCACTTGAGAGCTATATAGCGCCTTTTCAACAATTTTTATGGTTTGTTTTATTTGGCTATGCAATGGCATTTTTCATTGCTGGAAGGTGTTAATTTTAGTGGAATTGAATAACAGCTCGTGCTTAAGTGTGCCAGTGGTCCCTTTCGTCTCCATTTTAACAGGACTAAAAACTTTTTTTTTCACATCTGCCTGATCGCAAATGCACGGCCACGAACATCTGTCTTCTTGAAGCCTTTATTTCCTTTTCACCACATCCGACTTTATTCTGACAGCTGAAACACAGCAGCTTGAAGGATTCTCATTACTGTGAAAAAAAAGAAGTCAGAATTGGGCGAGGCATAGCCATGATGAATTCAAGATTTTCTTTTCTTTTTTTTTCATTCAAGTTTGAAAACAGTTTCAACACATGCTAGTCTATTGGCACAACACAACCCATGAATAGCTAAGACCTGGTACCAATTTAAGGAAAGACAAATAAGCTTGTTTCCTGTACTTCAGGCTACAAATCCTTCTAGCTCCTCAATAATTACTACGTAGTTTGATCATTTCTAGCTCCTTAGTAATTATTCTGTAGTTTGATCATTTATCTGAAGCAGAATCTTGTCTTGTTCATACAGCTCTACATGATGCCAGCTACTTATTATGTCCGGCTATATTCAAGCTTCCATGTGCCCTTACAGTACATGCATAATCAAATGTATTATGCATGTACAGTCATTATATTGTAAATAGGATGATGACCATAATATCTTCATCTTTTACATTTAAAGAATCAATGAACTTAAAGGGGTATTCGTATGAAAATAGATCATTGCCTTTCCACAGGATAGTTGGTGTATAGCACATTAGTTAGCATGGCATCCATTGGAGAGAAATCTAAAACTTCTAATATTTACATATACAAAACCATAAAAATAAATAGATGCAAGAAATCTAGGGATGGATTATGGGAAAGGCAGAAAGCTAAAGGACCTCCACCACTTAGTGCCTCCACCTTTTAGCTCTCTTTAGTGCTTCCAAGGCAAGACATTGAAGTTTGAAAAGTTTATCACCAACAGGAGGGATGAAGATTCTTATGCTGCGTTTACACCGAAAGATTTATCTGACAGATCTTTGAAGCCAAAGCCAGAAATGGACTGTAAACAGAGAACAGGTCATAAAGGAAAGACAGGGATCTAGCCTCTTTTCAAATCCATTCCTGGCTTTGGCTTAAAAAATCTGTCAGATAAATCTCTCTGTGTAAATGCACCATTACTCAGGAGAGACATGTCAGTCAGTTTGTCAAATAGGGACTGAAAGGGTATAGAACAGGAAGCAATGTATCAAATGGGGACTGTTATGAATGCAACTTTGGCGCAGTCCTCGGGGCGTAAGGTATGACCGAGACTGCGCTTTTGTCCATAATCTTCCATTTATTCTGTGTTCTGTCTGAACTTTGACTTATTCCTCCTGGTCGGGTAGTAGTTTTCCCTGCCCCACCTGTGTGGTCGGGTCCCTCCAATCACCTTCTGGACCATAACCCTGGCCTCCTATTTTACTAACCCCAGTCTGTGTGCTCATTGTTGGTTATTGACTAATGGTACTTTTACATGGAGCGATAATTCGCCTGATCGCACGATTAACGATTTCAATGTTTTTTTTTTCATAACAATCAGTGTTTAGACGGAACAATATATCATACGGAAAAATCTTTTTGCGATCGTTTAGGCCTATCTCACACATAGGTTAAATCGGTGAAAGACTGTTTACATGGAACGATCTGCGAATTTTTTGCGAACGACCAACGACAATTTGAGAACTTATTGAAAGATCAAAATGAACGATTTCTCGCTTGTCGCTTGAAGTTTGCTGTGTTTACATGGAGCGATTATCACTCAAATGCGATTGTTATCGTGCAAATTCAAACGATAATCGTTCCGTGCAAAATCACCATTAGTCTCTGCCTGCTTGTGGTACTTTTTCTTTGCTTCTCCTGATTTCTGCTTTGCATCTTTTGTTCCACCTTGCTTGCCACCTGCCCCTGACCATATTGCCTGTGTTTTGACTACGCCTATTGGATCCTGTTTTTGTACTTTTGCTGCCCGACCGTTGTGACCTGGATTGCTGACTATTCTTATTGTGTTTGTTTGTCTGTCCGTGTTTCGTGTACCACCTATACCAGAGCAGGGACCTCCTTCGTGATTGTCCCCGGCTGCCTAGGGCTGTGTGTGGCAAGTAGGTAGGAACAGTGGGTTTAGAAAAGCGCAGGGCTCACTGTCCATGTCACTGTCTATTCCACCTGTTGCTACTGGCGTTCCTGACAGGGACCTATTACTTACTTTATTGCACCTGATATCTAAACCATAGACCTAGACAGAGTTATCGTCCTAAGAAGGATGGCCTTTGGAACCTTTCTAAAGGCCTCCCCGCCTGCCTAAATTATTGTTTACAATATAGGCAACAATAGCACAATGTCCTAGAACCCTTTAAGTGGCATACAATGTCAACACCGTTAAATGGCTGAGCAGGCTGGAGATGTCACATCTTGAGCTGCGTCACAGTCCAGGAAGTGGTTGGGCACCAGACCAGCGAAATATGGGACCCAACGCTGGAACCAGGGATGGACGTTGTTGCCTTCATCCACCCCCTCCCCAGACTAGTAAAAAAAAGTCCTCTGGCTGAGAGTACCCCTTTAAGGTTTTAAATTTGTATAGTCTGCAGGATAGTAGAGAAAGGGGAGACATGATTGAAACCTTTAAATATGTTAAAGGTATAAATCACATTTAAGAGGGAATTATTTTTCATTAAAAAAAAGCAGCATGTGAGATGTCAAGACACAGTCCTCTCCAGCCCAAATATGAAATAATCGCTCCTGCTCAGGGATCCATCCATGAGGCTCCTAGTGGGCAGGCATGAAGACTGGAATAGTAGGTGCACTAAACAAAGTGGGACTAGGTGAGTATTTTTTTTTTCTGTTTGGCCATGAGGTACAGGTGGCATTATTACTGTATATGGGTAAACAGGGGACACTTTGCAGAAGAGAGTTTATAGCAAGAGTTGAAAAGGTTTACATACACATTATTATGCTATTTGGTGTTCTAGTGGTGATTTTGGGATCAGTGATTTTTTTTTTATCAAAACACAGCATTTTTCAGGTAAATTGTGTATGCATTTTAGTATAACTTAAAATCACCTAAAAAGCTGCCTGTAAAAAAAGAAAACAAAAAAAATAATAAATTAAACAAACAAACAACAAAATTATATATATATATATTTTTTTTTTTTTAACACAAATGCATACATAGAAGCCTTAGAAGGGCCAACATTTTCAAAAGTTGTTTGTACTTGATGTGCAAATAATGTATACAGCTATCTGTGATCTCTCCTCTATCACCTGTAACCATGATGACCATTTATTGGGTTAAACTGAAACACAGAAAATGGTTTGAACAAATGATTCTGCATGCATAAAGAATGATGTCAAGGATACTTAATCACTTTTATAATAAGTATGTGCTGATAGAAGAAATGGTGTCACTGTGACTCAAGAGAGCTCAGTCAATTACGTGACTGTGACAGAAAGCATTCTCGCATGGCAAATTCATTGGGTTTCTTCCTCCTCAAAACATAAATTGTTGACATTGTAAGGGTAATATACACAGAATTGTATTTACATCAGTGCCGCCTCTGCCCTGTGTAAATTACACTTTCAAATGTTTCATTTGCTTTGGCCATTTTCTGTGTTAACCTCTTGTAGCTCCTGCAACTGTTCTGTGCTCCCCTGTGGATCCCCCTGTGCTCTTTGGCAGGGTGCCTGAGTAACAATTTATTCTTTACTATGCCCCAGTGGCTCTTAAATTCTAGAAAGAAGAATATTCAGAACATGTTGACACAGAAACATTTGGTCAGACAAAGCATATATCATCAACTCAAAAATGGATATTGCTTTTCATGATATGTGGATTTATTTTACATCAGGCACAGCCTAAAGATTTTAAGGGGAACTCCGGACAGACTTGTTAAAAAAAAAACAACTTCCAAACAATGAAGGGTTTTCTCTATGTGCCCCCTGACACTGTTCTTGTGGTTTTACAGTAGTCCTGCTCCTCTGAGGCAGTTTTCTGCTTGCTCTGTCTCTATTCCTGTTCCTCTTTCCATGCACTGCTGTCAGACTACATTTCCCAGTCTCAGCCCATCTATGACCACATTCACTTCAATAACACTTCCCTTTCTATGCTGCTGCTGTTTTTTCTCTTTTTGCTAACATAGCATCTTTCTAACCCAGTGCATCAGAAACACCTTCTCTCTCTAAATACCCTCTATAGTGTTGTACTGTAAATCATCAACCCAGCATAGTGTCATTGTAGTTAGTCCAGTACACTTTCACCATCACTGTGTCATGGTAGGGCAGACAGGAGTATGTGCTGTGATTGAGTAATAGAGTAACTGTTCAGCTCAGCTCTGGGGGGGGGGGGGGGGGGAGAGGGGGGGAAGGAAAGAATGAGAAATACTTGTGCATCATGAATGGGGCTCCCATGGGCTTAATCACTGTACACAATACACTAAAATCCCATTGTTACAACTCTTTAGGGTGCATCTAACAAAACCAGGCAGGTTTATAAAAAGATATTTTTAAATGACAGGTTGACAGGTAGTGCACAAATGATTTAAGTGGTAGTCCAACCAAAGAAAAAGTCAGGGTGCTATGAAAATAAAAACTAAATTATATTTACCTGGCCCCGCCCCTACCAGTGGCATTCCTATTGCTTCATCCCATACACACCTCTGTTTCTTGTTATCTGCCATGCAGTTTCTCTGCAGGATCTGCCAGCTCAGCCAGTCACTGGCTCTGATCAGTAATTGGCTGATCTGGTAGTTCCTGCAGGGAATTTGCATGACAGATAACAAAAACAGCATTGAGCAATGCAAAACCAGGAGTAGTGAGTACAGTGGTGACAGGGTGGGGGCAGGTGTGTATGCTTTCTTTTTTATTTTCATATCACCCTAATTTTTTTCCGGGGATATACTCTTTTTAACCACATGTTGGTTACTAAATGGCAAAAAAATTCTCTTTCCGGCTTTAGTGATAATGTTATTCCTAGGTAGGTGCAAGAGCACAGGTCTACATTGATATGTAGGAAGTAGATGTGCTGGTGATGCTAGTAAATATGCACCTTTACCTGTTCTACAGCATGAGCAATGCAGGTGCTTTCCATTGGTTGGGCTCCAGTGATAAGACTTAGGGTGCCTTAACACAGGGTGCCTTAACATTTTTGAAGCCAAAGCCAGGAATGGATTTGAAAAGAGAAGAAATCTTAGGGGGAGATTTAGCAAACATGGTGTAAAGTGAAACCGGCTCCGTTGCCCCTAGCAACCAATCAGATTCTACTTTTCATTACTCACAGACGCTTTGAAAAATGAAAGCTGGAATCTGATTGGTTGCTAGGGGCAACTGAGCCAGTTTCACTTTACACCATGTTTGATAAATCTCCCCCTAAGTCTTTCCTTTATGACCTGTTCCGGGCTTTGACTTAAAAAATCTGTCAGATAAATCTCTCTCTCTCCCTCCCCCCCCCTCCCCCCCGCCCTTCTCTCTCTCTCTCTCTCTCTCTCTCTCTCTCTCTCTCTCTCTATATATATATATATATATATATATATATATTACAAATTGATCAACACCACAATCAAGTAGAGAAACAATTCATCTTTATTGCACAAATGTAATGAAATCACATACATCACTGGTTATTACACAGACAACCAGGGTACTGGTAAAAAAAAAGTCAGTATGTGGTGTGATAATATAGAAGAGTATTAGATTACATAGTACTCTGTTCTCTTTACCTTTTGTTTTTTTTTCCTGGCCTTTTTAATGCTTCTTTTGCTTTTTTCTCCTTTCTGTGATGTTGGTGTAAAGGTTATAGGTAGTCACAGATTTGCATGAATCACCTTAATTACTCCATATGCATTATTGTGTTTAGCCAGCAGATGGAGCCAGAGTACTATGTACTATATTATCACACCACATACTGGCTTTTTTAGTACCCTGTGAAATTCCTTGGTTGTTGTTTGTCTGTATAGTAACTAGTGAGGTATGTGATTTTATATAAATAATTTTATTACATTTGTGCAATAAAGATGAATTGTTTCTCTACTTGATTATGGTGTTAATCAGTTTTTTAAGATATAGGATATATACCAGATATATTCAAGTCACATTTTTTTCTGCTTTATTTTCTTGTATTGTACCACTGGTCTCTGGATATAAAAAGTAACTAGTGCCAGGTTCCATCTGCCAGTCGGAGCAGTTGAGTAGTTATAAAATTTGAATTGTTGTTATCCTAACTGTGCTTGGAGCCATTGATGAAATTCAATGTTCTGGATGGAAGAACCCATCAGAAAAATTCCAATTTCATGCATGTTTGTAATCTTTTATGGTACTGAATATCATTTCTAAACAATGAGAAGCATTTATGGATGTTTTTAATTTCATGTTTCATCTGGTATGTGTATACCAGATGTAAATTTCCTTTCTGGAAAGGTATGTTCTGCTCTAAGGGTCCTCATCATTTCTATGTTAGTGTGGCATTTCAGAAAGTATTCACCTAAGACCACAGAGGGGGTGCTATAGAACTCCAGGGCTACATGATGACTGCATTAACATCTAGCCTTTGACTATTTAAGAGTTTTAATCTAGCTGTAAAAAAAAAAAAAAAAAAATCAATGGGGTTCAGATCTGGTGACTGCGCTGGCCACTCCATTACCGATAGAATACCGACTGCCTGCTTCTGCTGTAAATAGTTCTTGCACAATTTGGAGGTGTGTTTAGGGTCATTGTCCTGTTGTAGGATGAAATTGGCTCCAATCAAGCGCTGTCCACTGGGTATGGCATGGCGTTGCAAAATTGAGTGATAGCCTTTCTAATTCAGAATCCCTTTTACCCTGTACAAATCTCCCACCTTACCAGCACCAAAGCAACCCCAGACCATCACATTACCTCCACCATGCTTAACAGATGGCGTCATCTGGATTCATCTTTATTCCAGTCTTCCTCTGTCCAATGTCTGTGTTCTTTTGCCCATCTTAATCTTTTTCTTTTATTTGACAGTCTCAGATATGGCTTTTTCTTTGCCACTCTGCCCCGAAGCCCAAAATCCCGCAGCCGCCTCTTCACTGTAGATCTTGACACTGGTGTTTTGCGGGTACTATTTAATGAAGAGGCCAGTTGGGGACCTGTGAGGCGTCTGTTTCTCAAACTAGAGACTTTAATGTGCTTATCTTCTTGCTTAGTTGTGCAACGCGGCCTCCCACTTCTTTTTCTACTCTGGTTAGAGCCTGTTTGTGCTGCCCTCTGAAGGGAGTAGTACACACCGTTTTAGGAAATCTTCAATTTCTCAGCAATTTCTCGCATGGAATAGCTTCCATTTCTAAGAACAAGAATAGACTGTCGAGTTTCTTTAAGATTGTGATTCACAGAACAGTCTGCATTCAATTACAATCATTTATTTAATAAATCAATTGTGTTATTTGTGGTTGACGCTTTGTCCTTACTTGTGAAGTACAGAAGTGGCTTGATGGCTTCTAAAGAATCTGAAAGTACAAAAGCTGAGGGTACGGTATGTAGACATTTGCAGCTAGAATAGTCATTTACCACATTAGCAATGTATAGAGTGTATTTGTTTAAAGTTAGGACTAGTTTAAAGTTATCTTCATTGAAAAGTACAGTGCTTTTCCTTCAAAAATAAGGACATTTCAATATGACCACAAGCTTTTAAACAGTAGTGTATATATATATATATATATATATATATATATATATATATATATATCCCATGATGATAGACAGGCAACCTTAATTGAGGTCAGAGATGGCAATGTGACAACGATGATAAGTGGTAAACAATAATAAGACAATTCAAATAACCACTCAATAATGCTCCTGTGGCCGATATGGCAGCATCGGCCACAGGAGGATGTAAAAATGCGACTGTAAAATGTATTACAGTGTGTGAACATAGTCTTAATGTGAACAGAGCTAAATTGTAATACCACACATGACCAGGGTGGTGCTGTTCTAATCCTGGATAACCCCTTTAAGTATGCCTAGCCTACTATTTTAAGTACTGACAATCTGTAACATATTAGTTCTTTATATGTCTATTAATTGTAGTCTTTTTGCTTTCTTCCAGCAACCCAGTGTAAACATGGAGCAGTATATGACACTTGTGGTCCAGGGTGCTTGAAGACATGTGAAAACTGGAATGAAATTGGTCCGTGTACAAGACCGTGTGTGGCTGGTTGTCACTGCCCAGCTAATTTAGTACTTCACAGAGGAAGATGCATCAAGCCAGCACTCTGTCCTCAGCGGTGACACACATCTTTCATCAAGAACTTTTTAACGCTGATGGTTTCATTTAAAACTCTCAGCAAGTGAAGGACTCAAGTGTTTCGACATGGAACTTGTAAAATTATTACATGCTGAAACGTTCAAACAAGGACGCAAGTGACTAATATAAATATGATATATATAAATATAAATACAAAATTATTCATCATTTATATAAGCAAAGAAAACCAATTTATTATATGTATATTTTTTGCTATAATGTTTATGTATTATTTTTAGGATTTTATCCTTTAAACTATTTGAACAATTGTATAAATAAAACAGATGTTTCTAATTGAATATTGTAGCTGTACTGCCTCGCCTTCCTTCCACATTTTTAAGAAGACTTTTCAAGGCAGAACCGTTTGCCAAACTAAATTTATTTCAACAATCAGATTGAATTTACAGTTTAAACTGGAATATGCACCTCTTGAGTGAAAGAAAGATTTGGTGAGAACCTGCACATGTGTATATATATATATATATATATATATATATATATATATATATATATAGTCTCTCTCTCTCTCTCTCTCTCTCTCTCTCTATATATATATATATATATATATATATATATATACAGTATATATATATATATATATATATATTTGTGTGTTATCCTTTTTACATACTGTATCTTATATAGAGAGAAAACATTTAATTAAAACATTATCTATATGTTAAAGATAAGTTAGCATTAGCTATGTATCTCAGTTTTCCTGTCATAAATACAGTATATCATTTAAAGACCTAACCTGATACATGACAGAATTTACAACTTCTGTAATGCTAAAGCTTGTCAGCTACTTCTTTTTTCTGGAACATGGAACATCCTAGAATAGTATTCGTAAAGGCTTGTTTCTTTGTCTAAAACATCAGTATAGTAGTGCAAATCTTCAGTTTCAGAGCTCCCAGCACCATCATTCATTATGATGCTGGAACTGTTTAAGGCCTCGTTCAAACTATGTATTTTTTGATTAAACAATGGCTGTTGTTGCAGGTTAATGAGGCTGATCGCATTAACTAGTATTGAATTCCATGCGGCCGCACAGAAAACTGTCATGTCTATTTTGTGCGGCTGCTTTTCATTAAATAGCGCATGCACGAAATAGATTGTGCAGACGATGTAAAGTACGGCTCCAGCCATACTTTACATTATCTGCTATGACTGTCACAGTATGGACACTGTCTTACCATGGGTGAACATGGCCTAAATAACAACAAAATTATTCCCACAGATGAAAAGTGACCCTTGTGGTTGAGGCACTGGCAGCATGAGGTAAAGGGTGCTGCTTCTTGGATGCCTTCTTCTATTTCATGTAGGTACCCCTGGATAAACAGAGACAAGGATTTGACTGCTGGCTTTGGATGGTCTATTTGTAGGGAAGGAAATAGAACATTGGAACTCCAGCGGTATTATGAAAATTGATGGGATACCACCGGAGTTCTAATGTGTCTTGCAGTTAGGTATTGCATTTTTTTGTTTCTAAGGTTTGTATGTTTCATCCCTCGAAGGGATGTGTAAATGAAATTAGAATGAATATGTTCCTGCAAGACACTGCTGACAATGCAGTATGCTGCCAATTGGCTCAGTGTGCCAGGTCTGGGGGAGAAAGAGAGAAAGAAAACATTGGATGGTGAATATGACCTCCCCCCCACTGTACCTGCTCCAGCAAGGAAGGGGGTCACTTAACCCCCTTCCTTGCTGGCACGGGTGCAGTACAAGATCAGTCTGGCCCCCAGGGGGTTAAGTGGAGATGCATAGAATCCCTGCTTAACCCCCTGGGTGCCATACTGTTAAGTGGGGATGCTATGCTAGAGTGTTCAGTCTGACATCAAGGGGTTAGGTGGGGATGCCATACATGGCGAGCAGGAGGGGTTTTTTTATGGGGATTTGCTACTGCTCTGGACAGTTCCTGACATGGACAGAGGTGGCGGCAGAGAGCATTTTGTCAGACTGGAAAGAATACACCACTTCCTGCAGAATATACAGCAGCTGATAAGTACTGGAAGACTTCAGATTTTTTAATAGAAGTAAATTAGAAATCTCTGGCACTTTCTGGCACCAGTTGATTTGAAAGATTTTTTTTTTGTTAACTACCTCTTTAAAATGCAAAATGGTGTTACTCTCTTTCCGAGCCCAGTTGATTATAGCTACATATGGGGTAATGCTGTACTCAGAAGAAATTGCAGAACGATTTAATGGGTGCCTATTCTTTAATGTGTTTGTGTGATGTGGTAAGACACGTCCTACACATAAAGGGGTGTGGGTCTGCTTACAACTGTCCCTACTCCAAGATCTCTCCCTCAACTTGTCCTGCAACAATTAGAATGTAGGAGCAAATAGATCCAGTGAAGCCTATTCTTCACAATGAGGAGCTGTGAAAATAAGCAGTTGATTGGCTGGTAGTCGGTCTATTCACTATATATCCGATGCTCTATGCTGTGCTATGTATAGTATTAGCCCTAAGAAGGGCTTTTGGGGTCTTGCCTGTTTAAAATCACTTAAATCTTAACTGTCCCTACTTCAAGATCTCTCCCTCACTAGGTTCAAGATGGCACCTGATAACGAACAGCGGGAGCTGACTTCTTGTTGGAGGTCACATGAATAAGCCATATAATCAATGTAGACGTTGCCTGCATGCTCCTAGGGCCTATCACAGGCCTCCCTGTATAGTTATTGGCTAGGAAAAAGCACCAACCTTTGTGGGAGGAGAAACAAATTTTTACTGTCTTTTTGCTCGGATACTCAATTGAAAATGAATACATCGAATAGTGTAATATTCAATACAATAGCTACTCGATCGAGTACTACTTGCTCATTTCTATTGAAGAGTCAAATAAGGTTTACAAGAGAAGTGTTTTTAACAGGGATGGTCCGAACGCGAACCCTCGGTAATGATTCCCACTGTCTGCCCGCTCCGTGGAGCGGGCGGATCCAGCGGGAGGACCGCCTGGAAAACTGGGATACAGCCATAGCCATAGGCTGTATCCCAGTTTTCCAGGCGTTCCACCCGCTGTATCTGCCCGCTCCACGGAGCGGGCAGACAGCGGGAATCTGCTGCAGAGCCTTCGGGTTCCTACGAACCCAAACCTCGGCAGTTTCGGACCATCCCTAGTTTTTATTTAAAAAAAAAAACTGAACACAAGAACAGGGGGGCGCAATCTGAGGTTAGTTAGGGAAAAAATCGGAAGCAACAGGAGAAAATATTACTTTACTGAAAGAGTAAGATTCGATTTAATATCGGATCTCATTATAGTCTATGGGAGAAAAATACTCGGGACTTGGAAATCATTAGTCGACCACTTGAAGGTCACCAAGTCCACAATGACAGCAGGGGAAGCATGCCTGGGTACATCTGACACACCCAAGTCGCAGTATTACGCCACTATCAGAGCCTGTCTACACTCCAAACACAATTTAACCTCTATGTATAATGGGAAAAATACTTCTTTCCTCTACATTGGCGTGAACAGCAAGCCAAAAATTAAGCAAAAGAAACTTTATCATGCACCCCTTTAAATCACGTTGCCCATGACAACCACAGATAGCATAGGCAAGGGGGAAATTAAACAGCAACCACCCTTAACTGTCATTGTATATGACAAATCAGTAGTACCAAGATGATAGTTTTAATAGCACAGTCACAGTATATAGCCAAATACTCTGGCCTAGGCCAGAGTATACCAAGGGGTATAAAACAGCCTAGGCCAAACTATACCCCGGGGTGTAACATAGCCTAGAGTATACCCATCCAGGCCAGAATATCCATTTAATGTCGAACCAGGCAGGGATAAACTCTATATTTGGGGGTGTAAAACAGTCTAGGCCAGACTATATCCCTCCAAGTTATCATATCACTGGTTTTCTCACTTCTGGCCCAGGCTACAGTATACCACAGGGGATATATTCTAAAACAGGGGTGTAAAATAGCCTAGGCCAGATTTCATTGCTCCAGGTCATTATGTTATCACTTCATTGTGCATCGTGCATTGATACATCTTGCACAATTTATTGCACAATTTATGCCTAAGGCCTTATTCACATGCTCAGCAAAGTTGTTCGAAATTGCAGATCTGTTCACGGTTCATGTTAGAACACATTGATTTCTATTGGGCTATTCACACAATCCGTTTTAATTCTAAATCTGAAAATAAAAAAAGGACATGCTCTAGTGCGGATTGTCACTGCGGTACGGATTACCAATAGTAGTCTATGGGATCCGTATTTCTCATGGACATCACGGATGTCACATCCGTGACATCCGTGAAAAACACGGATCATATATAGGCAAACTAGTACTATTGAAATTTTATGGAAACGGATGCAATACAGATGCAAATACGGATGAATTTATATGGACCAAGGAGTAAAAATAGCGGGAAATGTTGCAGTCCTCAAAAATTACTTTTTTTGCAGTCAGTTTTTTTTTAATGGTCAAAAAAGTAGTGTCAACAGTACTTTATTGTGCGTCAAAAAACGCATCCGTTATGATCCGTTTTTGTTTTTATAATGAAAAACGGATCAAAAACGGATGCACACAAATGCATCCGTTTTTTCAATCCTTTTTTTGCAAAAAACGGATTAGTTAAACAGATGCTGAAAACGCAGTGTGAACCTAGCCTTAGCAATCTTATGGACCAAAACACCACAGAGTAGAGCAGCCCAGCCTGGAGGAAGGGAGTCTGATATACTCTATGAGGTACACAGGGAGCTGCTGTCAGTATATACAGTGAGCACACTTACTAATACTGTACACAATTATTGTGCAGCAAGGGCTGCATGGACATCATTAGCGATGTCCATGCAGCCCTTGCTGTATATAGTAAATAATAAAGCTATTACTTACCTGATCACATTCCCCGGTGTCCTCAGGCCTTGTCTGTGCGATACCCTGGTCAGCCTAGTTGCAGCTCTCACTTCTGGTCCCATCTCTGAAGTGACTGAGAAATCACTAGCCAAGACAGGCTAGACACGGGACCAGTAGTGAAAGCTGCAGCTGCGGTGACCAGGGTATCGCACAGACAAGGCCTGAGGACACCGAGGACTGTGATCAGGTAAGTAATAGCTTTATTATTTTAACCCCCCATTTATTGCCATCGGCCGTGTTACCTAATACATGTAGTGATATGTAGCTGGCAGCTGAGGATCGGTTCTTTAGCTGATAGTTGTCTTTATTACATGGGTGATATCGGCCTGATTCAGACAATTATTACTAGGGCTCTTAGTCACAGTCAGTCAGTCCAGAAGGTTGCAAGCCAGGACTGTTGCTAGTGTCGTATAAGACTGACACACAAAAAATGTTTATATGCATTGTTTAAAAAAAAAAATATATATAGCTATATCAGGACCTAAAATTACCTCCATTCTGTTACTGAAGAAAATGCGCACAAAGAACAATATTATCACCTCTCCATGACCAACACATAATGACCCAAAACACCAATATTACCACCATACAGTGACCACCACATAATGACTCTATATACAGACCAATATTACTGCCATAGGGTGACTGCCACATAATGACTCTATATACACACTATATACAGACCAAAATTACCACTGTAGAGTGACTACTGCATAAAACCCCCAAAACACACTGTATACAGACCAATATTACCGTCATAGAGTGACCACTACATAATAACTCTATATACAGACCCTTGGAAAGACAGATAGCCACCGGCACTGCTCAACTTAGGCTACCACATATACGTACCCCACAGGTGAATAGAGATTAGACGATGATCATTGGTTGGTGCTCACTACGATAATAGATGCATGTAAACTTGACAAGTTCGTTAGAAAATGATGAGGGCACTCACCGCTTTTGTGATCTTCTTTTATTTCATTTCATATCTTTGCTTGCATAAATTACTGGGCATAGTGGGCTTCAGCGTGGATGCCAGACACCCACCAGACACCCATTATGCCCAGTAATTTATGCACGCAAAGATATGAAATGAAATAAAAGAAGATCACATAAGCTGTGAGTGCCCTCATCTTTTTCTTACGAACTTGTCTATATACAGACCAATATTACTGCCATAGGGTGACCTCCACATAATGACTGAATACTATCTTATTTTTCCTGAATAAAACACTGTATTACCTTAGTGACATCATCATACACTATACATAGGAGCTGCAGCCAATCACCGCCCTCAGTGGTCACCTGCAGCAATTACATAGGACTGATGAGACCAGAGAATGGCTGCAGCTCCTATGCAGTTGAGGCTACAAACACACGTACCGTATCCGCAGCAGATTTTTTGATGTAAGTTCGCAGTGAAATCTGCTCCAGGTACCTTCCCATTCACTTCAATGGGATAACATACTCACAGCAGAATTGTCATCCCACTGTGAGTATGTCAAAGTCAGTGCCATTAACCCCCGCAGCCCGGATACCTGCCCATTCACTTCTGCTGCCCCGCCACACCGCACCGATTGGCTGAGCACCAGGAGACACTGGGAGCCCGCAAAGCAAGCCAGAGCGGGGACCCAGTGCAGTATGTTCCCGGGCTGCGGGGGTTAATAACACTGACTATGACATACTCACAGCACGATGACAATCCCACTGTGAATGTCATCCTATTGAAGTGAATGGGCAAAATCTGCAGGCGATTTTTTTGCGAACTCGCAGCGTAAAATCTTCTGCGGATAAAACACGTTTATACCCTTATAGCGACTTCACCTGAACACTTCTGCCACTGCTGAGACAGCAATGGGATTATATAGTATATATATATATATATATATATATATATATATATATATATACACACAGATATACATACATACTGTATATATATACATATACATACACACAAACTAACACATCCATGAAAAAAACATTACAAAAATCCAAACCATCCGTTCCATATACTACACACATGACATGTCATACATACTGCATTCATGCATTATACACATAGCATTCATACACATTACACACTACATATACAGAATACTTACTCCCTCTAGCAGCATGCTGAGAGGAGTGGTCCTTGTCCATGGCAGCAGCAGGCTGGGATCCTCACACAGCCGGCACACTTCTCCCCCATCGTCCCGACATCAGTCACGAAAGGAGGAGGAGGAGGACGGAGGCCACGCAGTGCAGGAGGACGGAGGTGAGACCATACAGGAAGAGAGGGGGAGGGAGGGAGGGAGAGAGGGGGAGGGAGGGCCTTAAGGGAACACACACACACACACACAGCACACTCAGGGAGGATACCGTCCTGCAGCCTCTGTGTGACCCCTGATAGCAGCAATTAGCTGCAGCCGGGGATCACTGCCAGCAGTGCCAGAGCCTGCAGGACGCAGTCTGTGAGCTCCTGCCTGTGACATACGCTTCAACAACGTTAGGGGGCCCCTGAGGGATGGGGGCCCTGGGCAACTGCCCTATTTGCCCACCCCTAACGCCGGCCCTGCCTACAGGTGGGCGGGGGTCTCAATCAGCCAGGATTCTGTTACAAGTATGCAAGGGTTTGCAGTCCGGAGCCCCATCTCAGAGCCCTGGGTGATATATATCATTATAGAGCATGGGTCTCCAAACTGCGGCCCTCCAGCTGTTGTGAAACTACAACTCCCATCATGCCTTGACAGCTAAAGCTTTGGATTTCGCTGTCCAGGCATCATGGGAAATGTAGTTTTGCAACAGCTGGAGGGCCGCAGTTTGGAGACCCATGTTATAGAGATTCCATCCCTCCTTTTTGTGCAGCTACTGGCTCTCAAATACATCACGGTGTAATAGCATATAGTCACTTTATGTATGTATTCATGATTTTTTTTCTATTCACTTTTTCATTGATATATTTATGTGAGCATTTGCACTTTCATACAGGTTGTTATTTGGAGACACAGTATATTGGATGTAGCTGGTCACTTTAACATACAGGGACTGTAGTTACCATTGTGTTGGGGCTCCGGTGGGAGCGACATGTATACATTCATGCGTTTTCCATGTGATGGTTTACCCTTATGTGGTTTTTAAGTGTTTTTAAATGTGTGTCCATTTTTTCAATAAAGATGTGACTATTAACGATTACTGTAGATTTGTCATACGTTTGTGGGTGCGCCATCTTTTGTTTCCCCCCTTTTTTTCTGTGTATGTTTGTTCTATAGTTGGAACATAGGCAGCATCCTGCATATACCCATATAGCAGCTCCCACCTGTTCTCTTTATATTACAAGTTTACCTCAGCAAGAAATATGGTGACTGCCATGAGGTGAAGTCTCCTCTCTCCGCTTCATATTACACACAGCAGCAGCACTGCCCTAACACTGTACATCTTTAGTCTATGTTCACACTGCGTATGAGTCCGGCCGCATTTCATACGCCGCTGTACATGTGCAGCTGAAACTACGGGCGTGGGAAAAGTAGACATGCGGCCGGATGCATATAAACCGCGAACATACGCCCGTAGTACAGTTATGCTTCCCTAGCTTGTTTCGAAGCGATCTGAGGCAGGTCATTTACTTGGAAATCTTCGCCCAGCCCCGTAAACCACACAGAACCTTTTGGATCGAAAAATCAAGTTCAATTTGGCTGAAATAAGTACTCCGTACGGGACCGCATGAAAATCCACGGCCGTGAGTTTTAACATTTCCGTCCTCAAACAATGGTCTTGTTCATTTTTCACGGCGCCGTATACGATCTGGCCGTAAGCTCATACGTAGTGTGCACTGTGCGGCCGTATATCATATACTTTCAAGCAAACGCATCAACCTCAAAACTACGTGCGTATATTCGCGGTTCGCACTACGGACGGAAACATACGCAGTGTGAACATAGCCTTACACTACAATAGTAACAATATAGGGGAAGATTTATCACAGCCTGTGCAGGGGAGCAGTTACCCATAGCGACCAATCAGATTGCTTCTTTCATTTTTAAAAAAGGCCTTGGAATATGAAACCTAGAATCTGACTGGTTGCTATTGGCAACTGCTTCCCTGTTCCTCTGCACAAGTTTTGATAAATCACCTTCATACTTCCTTTAGTTACTGTTTATAGCTCCAACCTATGCTGCAGTGCTGTACAAAGATTGTAGTCTATCATGCTGTCCTTACTGCTGCAGTTTCTTCTGGGCTCAGCTGTTAGATGTTAGGGGTGTGGTTAAAGAAATATTTGCATAACCGCACCCACCTTATGACTCACTGTTCTCTCACTGGCAGGAACAGGAAACAAAAGGGAACAGAATTTCACAGGAAGTAAAGAAAACACAGGCAGAGTGGTCATGTGACTGAGCCTGAGAACACAGTAAGCGCTCTAAATAAAAAATAGAAGTGTATGTAGAATATGCAACACCCACAGAGGTCAATGCAATGCTAGTTTATTGAAAAATCAGTAGCTTCTCTCCTAACTCAGCAGACAAAGCGGAATCCCCAATAAATATGGTGAAAAATTAAGTAATTCTTGTGTATATCACATACTGATTTCATAAAATGGCCTGAGGGGGTATAAATTTGCCTAGGCCAAAATATACCCCGGGGTATAATCTAGCCTAGGCCAAAATCTACCTGGGGTATAATCTAGCCTAGGCAATTTTAACCCCGGGTATAGGGGCGTGGTTTCGCCGCTGAGGAGAGAGGCCGTGTGGTGACTGAGCTCCTGCTCCTTCTATGAACTGTAACCCCCGAGCACTGAATGTTACAGCTCCGGTGTTTTCACCATCTCCTGAAGGGACATCTACACCTACGAGATCCCTTTGATGAGCTGCAAATTCCTGACTCCCAGCTCACGGCTGCTTTACTGAGAGACATCCTACTGGCTTTCCGTGACTCTATCCAGCTTAGGCTGGACAATGCCATTGCTACTATAAGGGACTCCGTGTCTCAGGTTGACAAGCGGCTTCAGGCAGCGGAGGTTAAAATATCAGCTTTTGTTCATGAATACAATGTTCTAGTGGACTCTCATTTGCGTTTGGATGAAGAGGTGTGTGCTTTACGGGTGACTCTAACTGCTGTAGATGACAGATCTAGACTGCATAATGTGAAATTAAGGGGAGTGCCCGAATCCATCGCCGCTGATGACTTTCCAGATTTTCCAGCAACATGCTCAAAGCTGCATTGCCTGATCATCATCCGGAGGAGCTGATTGTGGACTGGGAGCGTCGCCTGCCGAGGCCGCCTTATTTACTCCCTGATTCGCCGAGAGATGCTTTGGAGCGTGTCCGACATCTGCCAGCTAAGACGGCAGCGATGAGGAAAAATACACATCTGCCAGCTCCTTACAGTGCCGTTTCGGTCTTTCCGGACCTCTCCGCGGTCACATTGAACTTTAGGAGATCCTTTGCTCCTGTAATGACTGGCCTTCGTTCTCAAAACATTAAATACCGATGGCAGGGTTCCTCTGGCCTTGTGGTCATTAAAGGATCTGATACTATTTTTCTGAGTAATCCCGACGATGGACTACAACTACTGCAAACCTGGAACCTCCCAGACACTCATTATGTTTCCCACCCGCAGTGAAATCTTGACACCTCACCGCCTCATCAAAGCTTCATATTTGTTGGACTCTTGGACACTGTTGCTGGCCTCCATTTTAGTCCTCGACTAAATGACTATCTGACTAGCTCTGGTCCCCACACGTATTCGCCTTTCCCTCCTCAGCTGAAACAGACTCTGTGCCCTCCACCCCGGTCCGTAGCTATAGATCAGTGCTTGGTCCCTGTTCGTTTTCCCCCCTTCCCCCTTCAGCTTACGCTGTATCCCATACTTGTTCCCCTCTCATTGTTTTCATGTTACATCTGTTGACATGTTTATGTCTATGCGCCTACAATTGTTACCCTTACAGGCTTCCTCTAGCTACTATCTTTCTCCTGATTTAGTTCAGTGAATGGACATTTATATACTAGTGTTAAAATCTACTGTTATGCATATGTTCTCATGTTATCTGCTTGCATGTATGTTTTCCCTTTCCTCTCCCCTTAGGCAACGTTCATGCTATGGTTTAATCTCGGGGTTCTCCCTTCCTCCCCCCTTCCCTCCTCCCCCTCTTTCCCTCCCCCCCCCCCCTCCTTTCCTTGCCCTCCATTACCCCCATGTCCCTGCCTTTCTCCCCCCTCTTTACTTTCCATCCCCCATTCTCTCCCCCCTCCTCCCAAGTATTTTCTCCCCCCTTCTCCCCCCCTCCCTTCCTTCTTTTCAGCATCCCCTTCCCCTCCATCCTCCCTCCCTCCCCTCGACCCTCCCCCCCTCTTGTGTCCCTTCTTCTTACCCTTCCTCCTTCTCCTTCTCCGCTCCCACTTATAGCATATTTACAACTTACTGTTTTGTGAAAAATTATCTGTGAAAAATCCTAATAAAACTTTTGAAACATTAACCCCGGGTATAGTCGGGGCTGGGGGTATACTCTGGCCTGTTACACCGACACTTGCCTAGGTAAGCCCTGTGCTGATGCCCAGAGATAAAGGCAAAGTTGCCAGCAGTCAGGATTAAGAGTAGTGCTGGTCTAAAATATAAGGCAGAATATTCAGGGGTCAAAACAGGAACAAATAAATAGGAACCAGAAATGTGCCCAAGGGGAGTTCAAGAGACAAGGAACCAGAAACCAGATAGCTTAAGGAACAGTTAGGTCCACAGAAACACACTAAACTGTAGGGTAGTGTTTCCACATTTGCAATCATAAATGCGGCTCATACCAATTCCTTTGCCAATAGCTGCACAATGGTGCCTATAATCCCAGCAATGTTATGCTGCTATTGGTAAGCAAATGGGGACATGATATCAGCCTATTCATGATTGTAAATGTAGGAACATGATGACACTCAGGCATTGAATGAGAAACCTGGATTATCAGTGAGACTACTTTGAGCTTATTGGAGACACCTAGGGGGGCCTGTAAGCGAGGGATTTATTGCTTTCTTTCACTTTATTATTCATCCTGCATCAGCTCAACTCCAGGCCTCTTCTCCAAGATGAGAACGACATCCAGGAGAGCGACGGCGGATGCCCGGAGGCAACAACAAGCCTCCTGACCTGCCACACCGGCTCCACAAAATGGCGCTGGCTCCCTCACGGACCCCTTCTGGGACTATCTTACAGCTGATACCGGAGCTGTGTGGCTGACCTCTCCGGCACCTGGTGAAGTAGCTGAGGGACACCGGGGAAAAGTTCCGGCGGCTCCCTCTAGGTCTCCTGCGCATCAGCGAACCGGTACGGTGGGACGGAGGGGGGGGAGGCCCTGCTCCTGCACGCTCTGACTACAGGTTACCTCCCTCAGCTCCCGAGTTCACACAGCAACAGGGACGGAGGCAGCCATCATCACGCTCTTCTTTGCCACCCAATATCCGACTCCCTACTGAACTGAACTCATCGCAAGTGCTCAATACTGGCATTACTAGCCCTGCATATTCTCAGCAAACTCACTCTAGATCCTCTTCTTGATGTTGATGCCTTTGACATGGCTACCACGAACTGCTTTGACAACTTGCTTGATT
This sequence comes from Dendropsophus ebraccatus, assembly GCF_027789765.1. Taxonomy (NCBI): domain Eukaryota; kingdom Metazoa; phylum Chordata; class Amphibia; order Anura; family Hylidae; genus Dendropsophus; species Dendropsophus ebraccatus. The sequence goes on along the minus strand of NC_091455.1, from coordinate 145,911,609 downwards.
CTTCAGCCCCATTAACCCTTCACTCTCTGAAGACTATACTCTTGGCAATGAAACATTCCATCCATGTGGTATTTAAACATACCATAGCAACTATTTAAAAACTCGGTACATGTGATGGAAAAGAAAGTGCACAGGCTAGAAGAGACTATGGATAAGTTTATTGTTAATTACAACATCCTAGTGGAGTCACATTGGAACTTACAAACGGAGATGCGCCAAACACCGTATCAGCTCCTGATCTACCACAATTTGTTCAAAGCCTCATTGAGGAACAGGTGCCAAATTGCTCCTCTAGGGATACCATTTTTGATCCCAGGTCCCCAGGCCCCAAAATCTGCCCGCTGACGTTCCTTGTGACACCATCGTTCGCATACACCATACGCGCACCAAGACAGCTTTTCTTGCTGCCACCAGGAAGAACATGGGACTTTCACACAGACAAGCTGCAATCTCTGTGTATTCTGACTTGTCGCCCGCCACTCTGAACTGGCGCAGATCAATGGCTCAATTCACATCAGCATTAAGGGAACATAACATCTCCTACAAGTGGGGTTCCCTGTCGTGCCTGACTGTATCTAAAGGGTCTGAATTCTTTGTGGTCCACGACTTGGAAGCTGGTCTACAACTCTTGACCGACTGGAACATTTCACCTGACCTTCGTGGAGCTACTACAACATCTCTCTCAGAAAGGGAAGAGCCTACCGGTTAAGAACTTTCTTTACATTTGATCACCTGCGTGACTTGGCAAAATGGGATCTCAGTGGACCTTAGTTGTACTGTTTGCGTTATTAACCCCTTGGTTCTTATTGGACTCTGTGTCCCAAGCCTCTAGGTCTATACTCATGAGCTAATAGTGTTAGTCTAGCACCACCTATGGCGTCTGTTTGTTTGTATGTCTGTTACTTTTCTGTATCTTATTGTAGATATTGCTGTATATTTGTTTGTCATGAAGGTGCTCCTACTACTACTTTAGACACGTATATGCTGGCTCCCCACAGTATTGTGAGTATTATATTGTTTTCTTTTAAGCTAAAGCTCACAGTTTTAGGGAGCACACCTACTACACTGCACCCACTTATGCATACGCCTGATTTCGCCATAATACCCACAATTTGGTTTATGTTGTTTATGTCAGTTGTTTCCTGGATGCTCGCCGGTCTATATATTACCTACTTAAGCTCTAGGTTCTAGTCCCTGCTCCTTAAATCTCTACCTGCATCCATTATAGGCTACATAAACCTATTGCTTGTTTGCCAACACCGGACAGAGCTCTAACACAATCTTACATTTATGTCTGTAAGTTGTACAAATTTTAAAATTATCTTCAATAAATATCATTGAAACGTTATTGGAGAAACCTAGTCCACACAGCACAAGGAGAGACAAATAAGAGCCAGGGTGGGCTAATCACTGCTCTTCTGCCTCAGCAGGAGCACATATTTGTCTTAATGGTGCAGTTACACAGAGAGATTTAGATAACAGAGTTTTGCAGCCAAAGCCAGGAACAGACTATAAACAGAGAACAGGTTATATAGGAAAGACTGGGATTTCTCCTCTTTTCAAATCCATTCCTGGCTTTGGCTTTAAAAATCTGTCAGATAAATCTCTCTGTGTAAACCCACCTTAAGGCATGGTTTTAGAGGAACTGTCAAGCTGTCAGGATCAAACAGCATACAGCAATATGGTCAGGGGTGGACATTTTACCTGTGTGGCCCTTTGTTTTGTAGTAAAATGTTTTCTCTACTTTTTTATTAATCCACGTTAATAATAATAATTAATAATATTAATAAAAAAAATATTAATTCATGTTACTATCCACATTATTTTAGATATTGTAGTAGTCAATTCACATTTTTTTTAGATAATCTAGTGTATTTCTGATGGCCTATGCTGAAGTTACAAAACATTACCACAAGGTGGTGCTATTGCAATTGCAAGATATTATAGAAAAAAAAAACAACTAAATAATAGTACTATACTTAAATGAGTAGTAACTGAGCTGCGTGCAATTCTTTATCTAAATTCTTTATATCATATATTAAAGAACTTTTTTTAATACAATATAGATGCTCCCTGGCATGCCGATTGCATAGTGCATGAATAGTGCATAATATAGGGTTTTTGTATATTCATTGTGTATCCCTATTGCAGTTGTGCCATTTATGGGTTGTGTTCCTTGTTGATTTCTTCTGCCCCTCCAATTCGGCCCTCCCAAGGCAGCCCAAATTACCAATGAAGCCTTTGGCTTTGCAGAGACAGATTGGGCAAGGTCTCATTAAACTTCACCTGCTCTGCTTGGAGTACTATCTTATGCTACGTTTACACGAAGCGATAATTCGCCCAATCGATCTTTTAACGATTTTGTAGCAACGATTTGGTTTTCATAACGATCAGCGTTTAGACGAATAAATCGTTAGAAAATACTTAAGAAAATTCGTAAGAAAAATCGTTAATGCGATCGTTTTTAAGATCGCTTAAGCCCATCTTTTACATAGGGAGAATCTTTGAAAGACTGTTTAAACGAAGCGATCTGTGAATTTTTAGCGAACAACGAACGATGATTTAAGAACATGTTAAAAGATCAAAATGAACGATTTTTCACTTATCGCTTGATCGTTTGCTGTGTTTTCATGGAACGATTATCGCTCAATGCGATCGTTTTTGCGAAAATTCGCCTGATAATCATTCCGTGTAAACGTAGCATAAGGGTCCATTTACACAGAAAGATTATCTGACAGATTATCTGCCAAAGATTTGCAGCCAAAGCCAGAAACAGAATATAAACAAAGACCAGGTCATAAAGGAAAGCCTGAGATTTCTCCTCTTTTCAAATCCATTTCTGGCTTTGGCTTCAAATCTTTGGCAGGTAATCTGTCAGATAATCTTTCTGTGTAAATGGACCCTTAGGGAAGCAAATAACAGATCATTGACATAGAATGTATGTCCTGTAAGTCACACTGGAGAGTATTTAGTGTATTCCTAGCCTGCCTCTCCTGCCTTTTGCTGGTCATTGAGAGGCTTCTTCCTGTCAACGCTAACAAGGAGAGCTGTGCATGCCAACATCTTATAGAATACACTGGAGGTTCTGCACATAGCACCCACAGGTAGCATATAATTACAAATATAATTTTATTTTAATATGATTTTTTGCATTGCTTTATAGCTATACTGAGAAATCCCTATGCTGACTCCTTAAGATCCTTGGCTCCCATTACACTTCTGCAGGGAAGACACCAATATACTTTAAGCCCTCATGGACCCTGAGTCCAACATAAGCTGCTCATTACTTTACAGTAAGTTTATGTCACATCATAATCAGACTTAGTGTTCTTTACTGAAAGGTTTATGTCCTTGTTCACTAATTTATTTCTAATTGCTAGTTGCAATCTAACATCACCTCCAGGTACCACAAATCTAACAATCTAATATCGCCTCCAGGTACCACAAATCTAACATCGCCTCCAGGTACCACAAATCTAATAATCTAACATCGCCTCCAGGTACCACAAATGTAACAATCTAACATTACCTCCAGGTACCACAAATCGAACATCGCCCCCAGGTACCACAAATCGAACAATCTAACATCGCCTCCAGGTACCACAAATCTAACAATCTAACATCACCTCCAGGTACCACAAATCTAACAATCTAACATTGCCCCCAGGTACCACAAATCTAACAATCTAATATCACCTCCAGGTATCACAAATCTAACATCGCCTCCAGGTACCACAAATCTAACATGACCTCCAAGTACCACAAATCTAACATTGCCTTCAGGTACCACAAATCTAACAATGTAACATCACCTCCAGTTACCACAAATCTAATAATCTAACATCACCTCCAGGTACCACAAATCTAACAATCTAACATCACCTCCAGGTACCACAAATCTAACAATCTAACATCGCCCCCTCCCAGGTACAAGTCTAATAATCTAACATCGCCTCCAGGTACCACAAATCTAACATTGCCTCCAGGTACCACAAATCTAACAATCTAATATCGCCTCCAGGTACCTCAAATCTAACAATCTAACATCGCCTCCAGGTACCACAAATCTAACATCGCCTCCAGGTACCGCAAATTTAACAATCTAACATCGCCTCCATGTACCACAAATCTAACAATCTAACATCCCCTCCAGGTACCACAAATCTAACATCACCTCCTCCAGGTACCAAAAACCTAACAATCTAACATTGCCCTCTTTAGGTACCACAAATCTAAAAATCTATCATCGACTCCAGAAACCACAAATCTAACATCGTCTCTAGGTACCACACATCTAACATCGCCTCCAAGTACAACACATCTAACATCACCTCCTACAGGTACCACAAATCTAACATCACCTCCTCCAGGTATCACAAATCTAACATCAAATCCTCCAGGTACCACACATCTAACATCACCTCCTCCAGGTACCACAAATCTAACATCACCTCCTCCAGGTATCACAAATCTAACATCACATCCTCCAGGTATCACAAATCTAACATCAACTCCTCCAGGTACCACAAATCTAACATCACCTCCTCCAGGTATCACAAATCTAACATCACCTCCTCCAGGTATTACAAATCTAACATCAACTCCTCCAGGTACCACAAATCTAACATTGCCTCCTCCAGGTACCACAAATCTAACGTCATCTCCTCCAGGTACCAAAAACCTTACAATCTAACATTGCCTCCTCCAGGTACCACAAATCTAACATCATCTCCTCCAGGTACTACAACTCTAACATCACCTCCTCCAGGTATCACAAATCTAACATCACCTCCTCCAGGTACCACAAATCTAACATCGCCTTCTTCAAGTACCACAACTCTAACATTGCCTCCTCCAGGTACCACAAATCTAACGTCATCTCCTCCAGGTACCACACATCTAACATCACCTCCTCCAGGTATCACAAATCTAACATCACCTCCTCCAGGTATCACAAATCTAACATCAACTCCTCCAGGTACCACAAATCTAACATTGCCTCCTCCAGGTACCACAAATCTAACGTCATCTCCTCCAGGTACCAAAAACCTTACAATCTAACATTGCCTCCTCCAGGTACCACAAATCTAACATCATCTCCTCCAGGTACTACAAATCTAACATCACCTCCTCCAGGTACCACAAATCTAACATCGCCTTCTTCAAGTACCACAAATCTAACATTGCCTCCTCCAGGTACCACAAATCTAACATCATCTCCTCCAGGTACTACAAATCTAACATCACCTCCTCCAGGTATCACAAATCTAACATCACCTCCTCCAGGTACCACAAATCTAACATCGCCTTCTTCAAGTACCACAAATCTAACATTGCCTCCTCCAGGTACCACAAATCTAACATCATCTCCTCCAGGTACCACACATCTAACATCACCTCCTCCAGGTATCACAAATCTAACATCACCTCCTCCAGGTACCTCAAATCCAGTTCCTAATCATGGTATTGAATAAGACCTTTTTGCTCATTCCCCTTTGCATAAGTGGGGGAGAGAGGGGGGGGGGGGGGGCTGGATTTTAAAGGGGGACTATCAGCAAGTTAGACGAATCTTTCCATTCTGACACAGTGTTCTCTACTGCAATCTGTGACAAGAACTGAACAGAGCAGTAGCAAATCCCCATAGAAAACCCTCCACTGCTCTGGACGCTGTTAAACAATGTGTGAACATAGCCATAAGAAGTATATAATATAGACTTATCTAGACACTCTAAGGTAGTAAACTAATTACCTTTTTTTGCTATATGCTATATGCTGTAGCCTATTCTGCACATATCTTCACTAACATAAAGCAGATGATACAGTGTGTGGAGTGTAGATCTTACATGTGAAAATATTCATTCAATGAATCATTGATGCTTCTATTTCTGTATTACGTCTTATAGTTTTGTGCCAGGGACCATGACCTGGTTCTGTCTTTTTTTTCCTACAGAAGCCCATATGCATATATTATACTTTAACAGAAAACAATCAGAATGAATTATTATGTATGAAACTCCGGCAGCAGAATCTAATTCATTGTCTGACTTTGGCTCATTTTGTTGTTTTCTTCTGTACTTAATACGTTGATGTATTTTTCTTTTCTGCCGCAGTTAATCTAGTTTAATTTTCAGCAGTGACATGCTTTACTATTTATAGGCAAAAATACCTTTGCTCATGTCAATAGTTATTACGCTACAAGTGTTCTTTGCATTAAGTACTTATCATAACACTTGCAGTTAGCACAGTGTGACTAAACATATTGCAGCTGTGGGAACATAATTGAGATTGAAATTAAGCTTTTAATTAAACATGAATTCCCGCTAGTTTCCCTTTCTATGAGACAATAATTATGCATTAAGGCTATTAGTAATTTATCTGAGAAAATTATTAATATTATTAGCATTCCTGCAGGGATTGAAATATAAATTGTTGCCGGTACTCTGCAGTCTTTGATACGATTCTACAAAATACTGTGTATAATCTAAAGGTTACATAATTGTGCATACCCTTGTGCATAATGAAGGTTGTAGCTGTGTTCATAGGTAACCAGTCACATTCAAAATCCAATCCCACAGTTATACACATCAAAGAAACAAATTGATTAGGTCAGTATTTCCAGAGGATTTGCTTGAATTATTTTTGGTGGTACAGTAGCTTACTATGATAGATATAATCATTAAATTCTGGGGATAGGATTTTGTTCCTTTTAGGATGAGGGGAATAATTTACAGATGAGGGGAATAATTTCAAAGGTATTTTAAGCACTATGTAAAGATTATTTATTTTAATAAGTAAGATTTAGTACTGTGTAGATGTGGCCAAGATCTTCATATTCTTTAAAAAACTGCTATTAATTATGTAAATTTTCATACAGGATTATAAGGCAGAAACCCATCCACATATGCACAGATGCACAGCATATGTCTTTGGGTACTGTATACATTGCAGTTGACTACATGTAAGATATACTGTATCTTGTTCTTGTCAGGACAGGTCAGGATACACATAGGTGACACAGAGACAAGTGTAGCCCTGATGCCCACTGTCAGTGCCTACTTGCCTTAAAGGAGAATTTTCATTAAAGTAATATATTGCCCCCCAAAAGTTATACAAATCACCAATATACACTTATTACGGGAAATGCTTATAAAGTGCTTTTTTCCCTGCACTTACTACTGCATCAAGGCTTCACTTCCTGGATAACATGGTGATGTCTCGACTCCCAGAGCTGTGCAGGCTGTGGCTGCTGGAGAGGATGATGGCAGAGGGACACTGAGGGACACAGGGCACTGGAGGGACACTGAGCATCTCTCTACCATCATCCTCTCCAGCAGCCACAGCCCGCACAGCTCTGGGAGTCAGGTCGTGACATCACTATTTTATCCAGGAAGTGAAGCCTTGATGCAGTAGTAAGTGCATGGGAAAAAGTACTTTATAAGCATTTCCTGTAATAAGTGTATATTGGGGATTTATATAACTTTTGGGGGGCAATACAATACTTTAATAAAAAATTTTGCCAGACTTCTCCTTTAATGTCCTAGGTGACGTCGGACAACTTGGAGACAATGTCCACACTAATATAGGTGAAACAGTACATGAGACAAATACAAGATTATTACAGCCAATAATCGCTTCTTGTAATGAAAGGCAACGATCAGCCAACATGCATGATGTCGGCTGATCATTGTCTAAAAACAACGATAGCAACGATCTGCTGCCGTCACTCCGTGTAATAGGAGCAGCAGCTGCAGACCACCGCTAACTTCTATTGGGCTCCCTTACGATCTAAAGATGATCCAGGAAGCCCATCCTGCATTCTTATTCTCTCACTTTTGGCGCGTGTTATAGCGCCGGCATCAAGCAGGGAATGAGGAGCAAGCGAGCGCTCACCTGACAGGTTGGCGCTCACTGGCTCCCTCTGATCCCCCTGTGTAATAGAAGCTTAAGTATACAATATAGCAGGCATCAGGCATAGTGGATGACTGAGCCTTAAAGTGACTCTGTACCCACAATCTGCCCCGCCCTTCCCAACCACTTCTACCGTCGAATAGCTGCTTTTAATACAAGATCTGTCCTGGGGTCTGTTCGGCAGGTGATGCAGTTACTGTCCTTTAAACTTGCAGCCTGTGTCAAACTGGGGTGGCCTAGAGTACCTGTGCCCTAGGCCTGCACCACCCCTCCATCCCTTCTCCCCGCCCTCTTCACCTTTAGGAATGTCTCTGGGCAGGATTTTTCTTATTTATCAACCTGTCTGAATACTGCACATGGGCCTTAATGATCCAGCACATGTGCAGTGTTCAGACAAGTGATCCTTCCCAGGGGCATTCCTAATGGTGAAGAGGGTGGGGAGGAGCGACTGAGGGGCTGTGCAGGCCTAGGGCATGGCTGCTCTAGGCCACAACAATTTGACACAAGGCTGCAAGTTTAAATGTTGTTTTTTAGGACAATAGCTTCATCACCTGCCAAACGGACCAGAGGACAGATCTTTAAAGGAAGCCAGGTGCAGGTCTCAGAGGTGATTGGTGCAAACAGGCAAGAACTAAGACAGGAGGATAGAGCTGTCAATCATTAGCAAGGCAAGGAGTTAACTGTTAAGGTGCTGATAGAATTCGCTCTAAAAAAAAAATGCTGGGTGTTAGCCAGAAAGTATTAATTCAGCCAAGACAGAATCCATCCAGGTTCACACTAGGGATGATACAGATGAGCAGCACAGCGTCTGCTCACAGTTCTGCTATAAAATGCTTAAAGTGATGTATGTAAAATAAACATTTATGGGCTCTGTTCCCAAACGTCTTTTTTACGCAACAATAAATAAATAATAATTTTGATGGTCTTCATTGTAAAATAATGGCTTTTATTATAAAAAAAAGCTGTTATTTTGCACTAAAAGATGTGAATATTAATATTAATTTTATTTCATTATAATATTAATATTATCTCTTTGGTATTTTTGCAAATTTCCATTAGAACCAAAAGCTATATGAAACTAAGAACGTAAGTAAAAAAAATGGCATTGGCACTAGAGGCAAAATAAAGACTTATTGCACTTTTTAAACACCTACACCATGTCATACATTGTTCAAGTGGCTTTGGTAAAGAAAAAAAACAAGCTGCAATTACAGCATAGCCTAAACATTAAATGTCAGGCAACTGTCAGAAACCCTAATGGTGCATTTACACAGGCAGATTTATCTGACAGATTTTGGAAGCCAAACCCCGGAATGGATTTGAAAAAGGGAGAAATCTCAGTCTTTCCTTTATGACCCGTTCCCTGTTCATGGTCTGTTCCTGGCTTTGGCTTCAAAAATCTGACAGATAAATCTGCCTGTGTAAACGCACCATAAGGCCTTATTCACACTTCCAGAAAAATTGCTCATGATTGTGATTTTAGTGCCCAAGGAATTCTATTGGACTATTCACACAATCTGCTTTTTAGCGGATCCTCAATCCATTCTGTGAAAAAATTGTGCAGAGTGTGATTACAGCGCGGATTCCCTATAGAAGTCTACGGAATCCACATTTTTGATGGATTCAACAGGTGTAACGTCTGCAAAAAAAATATGTATGTGATGTCAGTTAACTTTATTATAACTAATTAACCAAAATAGGGGGCTTTACCTATCTACAATATATAGATAGGGGAGTCTAAGAATAAAAACAGACAACAGGAACGAGACAAGACACAAGCAAGAGTGCACCCCAACAAACAATTAATCAGATCATACAATAATTATTTATTAAAGCTTTACATAAACACCAACATGATTAAAAACAATTAAAAGACCCAGAAATGGGTACAAAAACATCCAGAACAAGGCTGCATAATAACCAGTCTTGTTTCACCAGGAAGGCACTAAATATATTATCTGTGATCAAAAAATGGAAATACTATCAGGGAAATATCAGCACAATAGTAATACCACAGAATATTAAATCAGGCAACACCCAGGGCCGTATTTACCACTAGGAACCCGTGGTCTGGTGCCTAGGGCAGCACCTTTCAGGGGCAGCACCAGGGAGCAGGGGGAAGGAAACAACTTTTTTTTTTTTTAAATCTCCCATCTCCCATTCAGACTTGCCAGTAAATCTGGTGTCTTTTCGAGGGGGCTGGGGTATGGTGGAATTATTCAGGTGGTATTGGTTAAGTCTGGTATGGCGGTGTTACCCAGTCACAGTATGGCGGTATTGGTCAGGTCTGGTATAGCAATGTTATCCAGCCACAGTATGCTGATATTGGTCAGGTCTGGTATGGCAGTGTTATCCAGTCACAGTATGACGTTATTGGTCAGGTGTGGTATGACAGTGTTATCCAGTCACAGTATGGTGGTATTGGTCAGGCCTGGTATGGCGGTGTTATCCAGTCACAGTATGGTGGTACTGTTTAGGTCTGGTATGGCGGTGTTATCCAGTCACAGTATGGTGGTCTGGTATGGCGGTGTTAAATGTGATGCCTTGAGCTATTACCTACCAATCCTGTGGTGAGAATTCCCTCACACAATATGCAAAGCGCTCTAATCATTGATTCAATGTGGAAATTTGTTTATGTTTTAAGCAGTTAAAAACCATACAATACGCAATTCCAAAACCACTCTCCCTCACGTTTCCCAAGATGGGGCGTCTTCAGCAGCGGTTAATACGGCCCTGGCAACACAAAGCAAGTCTATTCACAATGTAACCACATTTTAGTGCTACAAACACACCTGCATAAACAGGGGTGTCAAAGCCCTCAAATGATCACAGATAGGCACTCCCTGGACAACAGTGGGGAGGGCTAAGCAATTGCTCAGGGATACCAGAGCTCCAGTTTCATCTGTTACTGCATCCTAAGGAAGCAATACAGTTGAAAATTTGTAGCCTTTTTAATTATATACACCCTAACATTAGTAATATAAATTGCCACATATAAAAATATAACAATGACATGTTGATGTTTTTCTCAGAGTATATTATGCTGTGCACAGAATTTAAGATTGGTCTAAAAAAGAAATAACAGTCAGGGTGCAGAAATGCTGCGAGATTTGGCATTTGTTGTTGAGACAAATTAAATTATGTTTGGCAGCATTTAAAGCTTCTGCTTTGCAACTTCAAAACATGATTTATGTTCCAAATGACCACATGTAGTCATTGATGAAACTTGTCTAGCGCGTCTATTTTTATGTGTATTTCTGCTTGTCACTGAAAAGATTTTTCAATATTTTGTACTATATTTTGAACACCATACAATGGGTACAGCCAGGTCAATTTAAAACGATCATAATGACCACATTTTAACATTCATACGTAACCCCTAACAGCCAGGTCATTCAGGTCAAATATTTTTTTCCCCTTACTTATATTCAACTAACCATTTTTTAATCAATGTAGCCATATGAGGGTTTTTCCTTGTAGTTTCATTTTTCTGCTGCACCTTTTTAGGTCATTACTAACTTTATTGTACGGATTGGTATGATTCAGGATTACTGCATATGTGAAGGTATAGTTTGCAAGCAGCAAGTCCAACATGCCTTGCGGTGGGCTCTGGTGGAGACCAGTGGCCCCACTCCCTGGTTCAGCTTTCACAATTGCTTGCTATAGTTATCTCTACAGATAAGCAAATCACGCAAAAATTCTTTTCGTGAATTTCACAGATATGGAAAATGTAAATTTTAAAAAAATGTCAATCAGTCTGTCAATCATTCAATTTCCTCAATGGACAGTAGTGGATGTTGGTGGATCAGTGGCATAATATCAATGTTCTCCCAGGACAGCAGTGGACATTGGTCAATGAGCACCCAGTGAGGTATTAAGGACACTATGGACGCTGTGTTCACTGTGACTTCCTATAATGCACACCCAGCACCCAGTGACTTGGTATAGTGAACAACAGTCACCCAGTTATTTGGTATACTGGACAATGGCTCCCATAGAAAACCACCCACAATCCACCCTCCTATGCTGTCTTCTGTGTCCCTGTCTCTCTCTTTTTCTCTCCCTGCTCTAACTGCTTGCTGCGATCCTGCTCTCCACTATACACAGCCGACTGGCCGCCTCCAGGAAGCCAATCACCTTGTATAGAGGGTAAGGGGAGGTGCTGACATCACAGGGGGGTTTGCAGCTGATTGGACGGGCACGAGGGATTACTGATGATCCCTTGCTCTCGCCCCAAAAGACAGTTCTGTAAGCTAACATGTGTGGCCGCCATGTTTAGTGAATTTATAAAGTGAATCTGGCGAATTCACAAATAGCTACAAAGCAGATTTAATGTTGATTCCCTGCAAATCAGAATTTGTCAGATTCACTTTGCTCATCTCTAGTTATCTCCTATTCTGTGGACAGACAGTTTTTCTGACCAAAGTACACATACATTTTAAGCCATAACTAGGGCAACAAAAGGATGCAATCATAAATTATTAATATAAAAACACCTGAATTTATCTACACTCACAGCAACCACAAATAAAAGTCTATATACACTTACATCTGCTTCTATTACTGGGTCTAATTGTAAGATATCACAGACACTGACAGAAAATGGGGTCATGTATTAGGCCAATTAGTGCTCTCCAGTTTTTTTTTTTTTTGTAGAAACAGACTTTGCACTGCTAATGTTACCAAGGAGATGGGAGGCAAAATGAGTATTTTTCTCTGCTTCACAAGTAAAAGTGGGGAAAAAAGCCTGGTGTCAAATTATATTTCTAGTTGTGATTTATTCACTTATTCCCTCCTTCTCTTGTCTAGTTCTGTTAATTGTTAAACTGACACTGTACCCAAAAATGGCATTTTCCCATTTGCTATATAATTTATAAGGATGCTAAGCTATTGCTAAATCCTTTACTGCCATTAATCTTTCTTGTCATCTGGAGTGCAGCCCCGGACCTCCAGGAGCACATGCCGGGAACCATGCAATGTGTGCTATGCAGGAGCGTGTTTGGATCTCCTGTGCGGCATCCCTGGCCAGGTGACCACAGGTGTCCTGTCCTCCTTATGTGTGAGGGGGCCATAGGTTGACTAAACCCTCCCAGCAATTCACTTAAAGAGGCATGATGTCCAAATTCAACTTTTATTGCAAGGATAGGGTGAAACTATGGAATAAAAATATAATGCACTTACTAAGATGTAAAGACATGTGGCAGTACATTATAACACATTACTGTACAAGCAATAAACATGTAATAACATACTATACTAGGCATGTGACAAGCATGGTCTGTATGTAGTAACTACAAATTGTAAAACAACAATAAGATGCAGGTATACAATGCTGGATGATTGTATAAACGTACCAGCGATGCTACGGTAAGCTTGGATGATGAAGATGGCTTTGAATACAGCTGGCTCTGCAGTGCTCTGAGAGTAATGACAGAAATGATGAAGATAATGGAGTCATAGGCTACAGATAAGATAGCTGAGATGGACCAAAAAAGCTTTTAGGGTATGTTCACACTAAATAAATTAGGTGGAACTTTTCACTGCTGATTCCCGACTGCCTCAGTGTGCCATAGCCTGTCTATGGAGGAGTGCGCGCTCTTCCACTGCTGCCACTCTTCTCTCAAAGAAGTGACATGTCTGATGTTAATCTGATGTAGGATTAACAAACATAGAGCTAACATCGAGAGAGGGTTACAACTACATGCTTCTTACTAAGACCTGAATAGCTGTAGATTGCTAATTTGCTACTTGCTGATAGCTAATATGTTACTATTAACATTCATACACATGTCACACTTACATGTTCTTTTGTATCCTCTTAATATCTGTGGGTTGGTTCGTGCATCTGAGGTTCCTGATGCTGGCATCTTCTACAAACATCTCCTTCCCTCATTGGCAAGAGGTCTGTGTGATCGCTTTTCATTGACTAATATGTACCCACTCACTATTGATTGGCTTAGATGGTCTTGCATGCCATTCTCTGTTGGAGAACCCTGGATGCCAGCTCCTCCCAGTTTGCACTCTGTGACTGCTATATGGGGAGTCTCTTCTCTTCCCCAATGCATGAAAATTACGCCTACTGGAGATTTCCTTCTTTTGTCTGATGCATAAAGGTTCCGCTTACTTTGCACAACGCTATGGGGCTATACTATGCACTATACCAGAGCGCAATTCCTGCGGCTGGGTTAAGGATGGCACCTGTCCACAAGCAGTTTATTTTGTCAGGTGTTTGTCAGGTGCACCCTCAGGAAGGGGCCAACACATCCACAGTCAGTGGGAATCGTCAAACCAGGAACCCAAGGAACATGTGTGTTTAGGGAGCAGAGTTATCTTAGGTCTCTGCAACCATCTTTCTGAATTCGGGCGGTAAGATTTATTAGGACCCCAGGATACCTAAAAGTTGTGGCTTAAGGCCCGGCCTAGTAACTTAAAGCAGAAAGCTCCCTAGCTGAGAGGGAGGGAAACAGACTCAAGCGCCATTGGGAAAGAGGTCCACAGAATCACAGTGCCCACCAGCGTCCCACACGTACTGACAGACCAGGATCTGAGGCAGAACATCTCTCCACATACCACCAGACTCTCCACCAGCACAGTAACCCAGTCAAGGCCTCCAGTATTAGCAGCTGTATGCCACAGGACTGTAAAGATATCTGCTAGTTCATCAGTGATGGAGTTATTGTTATACTGCCTCCCTCCATGTCTCCCTGTTGTCCTGGTCTACCTGCACGACACCACCATCCAGGGCCATATTACCGGACAGCAGTATTTGGGCCCGGGGGAACTACAGGTCCACACCACCGACCACCTTACACACAGGTGCAGCCCCCCTACAGGAACCTCTGCAGCAGCCCACAGAAGAGAGGGAGAATACAGGGATGTGCCAGAGAGTAACCTGTACCTGTGGAAGCCCTCGTGTTCACCTGAGACCAGTCAGTCAGTAAGGCTGCGGTGTACCACAAGACCCAGCCATCCTGCAGGTACAGCACCCTCTCATTCTACAGCCCTCAGTGCATCTCCTTACTCAGAAGCTCAGCATTATGCACAGGAGAGGCATAACCACCTACAAGCCAAAAACTACTACCACCATCATCCTCTCCTCATCCCCCGTCATCAGAGGCGGTTTAAATGTACCCTGGGCCCCGGGCTGTCCACCCAATCTGCCCCCCCCAGTCAATCTGTAACGCCTGGAGTAGTGGTTCCACTGGACCGTCACTAGCGATGGCACTAACCTCACCAGGGAGCGGAGTCTAAGGGGCCGCTGGTTTCCACCAGAGCCCGCCGCAAGGAGGGATGGACTTGCTGCGGCGGCGACCCCCAGGTCGCTACCCCTGGCTTGGTTGTTAGTGACGGCAGGCGAGGCGTGGCAGGAGCAGTAGGCAGGAGAAGGTGCTGGCAGAGGTCTGTAGGCGTAACCGCAGGTGACAGGCTGAACACAGGAGCGATAGTGTGACAGAGGAGCAGGAACCAGGATCAAGGACTGGGGACCAGGTAGCGGACAGGAATCAGGAACAAGGACTAGGGACCAGGTAGCGGACAGGAATCAGGAACAACAGGGAGCTGGGCCAAACGCTATGGGAAGCATGTAGAGGCTCCAACACCTGGAAGGGGACAGGGCTGGAACTTATAGGGGAGTGATTGACATACAAGCCAATTAGGAGCACACTGCCCCTTTAAATCTGAGACAGCCGGAGCACGCGCCCTAGGAGGCGGGGACGTGCGCGCCTGCCGGCACAGCGACGGACAGGAGCGCGGTGAGGTGAGGCGCCCCCGGGGCCGAAGCAACAGCAGCGCCAGGTCCCTGCATATGGACACCGGCTGCTGTAGAAGTGGGAGAGAGGGTGCGGCGGCGGTCCGGAGCACGGGGCACCGCCGTGGCCCTAACACAATCCGCCCAAACCGCCCACATTATAATCCGCTACTGCCCCCCCCCACATGCTGTCCCCAATAAACACTGCCTTCTTCCCCTCCCTGCTGGCCCCAATAAACATAATATTGGGTCCCTTGCTGCTACCACCAGTAAGCATTGTCCACCCCACCTCTACTGCCCCCAATAAACATATCGCCACTTGTTCACCCGCTGTTGCCTCCAATAAACATATTGCCACCTGGTTTCATGCTGTTGCCACCAGTAGACATCTTGCCACCTCGACCGGTCCCCCGCTGTTGCCCCCCCCCCCCCAAGGTCACAGCTGCACAGAGGATGTCAAGAGAGGAGGCGGCTGATCTTATAGGGGAGGTCACAGGATCACAGCAGCACAGAGGATGTCAGGAGAGGAGGGTGCTGATCTTATAGGGGAGGTTGCAGGGTCCCAGCAGCACAGAGGATGTCAGGAGAGGAGGGTGCTGATCTTATAGGGGAGGTCGCAGGGTCCCAGCAGCACAGAGGATGTCAGGAGAGGAGGGTGCTGATCTATAGAGGAGGTCCCAGCAGCACAGAGGATGTCAGGAGAGGAGGGTGCTAATCCTATAGGAGAGGTCCCAGCAGCACAGAGGATGTCAGGAGAGGAGGGGGCTGATCCTATAGGGGAGGTCACAGCAGCACAGAGGATGTCAGCTGGCCCCCTCTTCCCCCCTTATAGATGGTCCCCCTCTTCCCCCCTTATAGCTGTCCCCCTCTTCCCCCCTTATAGCTTTCCCCCTCTTCCCCCCTTATAGATGGTCCCCCTCTTCCCTCTCCCCCCCTTATAGATGGTCCCCCTCTTCCCCTTTTATAGATGGTCCCCCTCTGCCCCCCTTATAGATGGCCCCCTCTTCCCCCCCTGTGCAGATAACACACAAAAAAACAAAAAACAAAACACAACTCACCTGCCATCCGTTCCCCTGTCGAGCCTCTCGCCTCCTGGTCTGTCCCCGGCTGCTGCGCGCTGCCGGGGGAGTCCCGTCCTATCCATGGCAGCGCGCGCATCAGAGAGCTCCCCATGCGCTGGAAGTCACAGCCACAGGCGCACGGGGAGCTCTCTGATCCACGCGCTGCCGGGGATAGGACGGGACAGCCCCGGCAGCCGCGCATCAGCTGGGGAACAGTAAAAGCTGGACTCTTGTGATCGCAAGCAAAACAATGCTTGCGGTCACAAGAGAGTGCAGTGGCGGATTATAATGTGGGCGGCCACCCAAACCGCCCACATTATAATCCGCCACTGCCCGGCATGCTGCAACTATACTATACTACTTATGTTTTTTATTATTATACAAGCCTTAGATGGATTTAAGTTTCATTATTGGATGTTGTTATGTAAGTATTTAGTTTTTTTTTTTTACATGGAGATCCCTCCTCCTCCTCCTAGGAGTGCATTTTGGCACTGTTTTACTCTTTTTGAACCTGTCTGCTATACTTGTCTGTCATGTACTTTATCTGGGGAAGGGAGTTGAGCTCCCAAAAATCTCTGTGTTTCATGCAATAAATCATCCCTTTATTTTACTTTGGTTGTTGTGGGTATCCTTTGGACAGTGCTGGGTTATGCAAGTGCCAACTTTTTTTTTAGTCATTTGCACTACATGTCACAGGGCAATGTACCACATAAGCACAGTAAAATAATAAATCCTTTCTTTTTTAATGTGTGCATACAATACAAGTGCAACATACACTGTCATTTTTGCACCCTGTAACTCTTGTTGTTCCAGAAACCATACAAGGGCAAGAAATAAAAAAAAAAAAAGTTTACCAATTCATATTCGCCTACTAAGCCTACTGGAGGCCATATAGACACTATATTGGCTTTAATGGGGGGGGTTGAAGGGTGGCAGGCATATACAGAATGGGAATGTGTCATCATAAAATCACTTATTGTTTAAATAAAAATTTTTGGTGATATTTTTTTTAATTTTCAATTTTTTTTTAATCAAGATTATAAAACAATCCTGAAATCTTGCAATTTTCACCCTCACCACTGGTGCTAAAACTTAGGGTACTATTCCATGGGACGATTATCGTTCGCATAATAGTTAACAATAAACGATCCAAACGACCGCTATTGCGAAAGACCTGAAATCGTTCACCCATTTACATGGAACGATAATCCTTACTTATGATCGTTCTTGCGGTCGTCTTGTCGTCGCTATTGCGTTCGTCACTACTGCGAACAACGTTTTATTCAATGCGAACGATTTGCGAACGAGCAACGATAAAAATAGGTTTAGGTCTTACTAAGCAATCAACGATTTCTCGTTCTGTCAATCGTTAACTGCTATTCAACCGAACGACTTCATAATCTGAATGATAATCATCCTGTGGAATAGGGCCCTTAGCTGAGACTGTTGTGTCTGCAGTGTTAAGATGAGGCTGCTGTAAAGTGATCTGTACAGCATTGCAGTGACATGTGACCCAAGTAGACAGATAGCATCAGTATTACACAATAGCAGCTCCTTGTGGAATGACTTTTCAAAGGTCACAGAGTATGCTTAATAATGTTTCACATTCATCTCAAGTATTAGTATCTGACTCTAATCAGTAAAACAAACTTTAGATGATACATTCACTTTAAGGTATAGACTATGACCACAAAATGTTGAATGTTTTTTTTTTTTATAGGTTTTTGTTAATAATCCATGTTATGGTGCGTTTACACAGAGAGATTTATCTGACAGATTTTTTAAGCCAAAGCCAGGAACAGACTATAAACAGGGAACAGGTTCGGACCATCCCTAATAATAATAATAATGAATGCAAATTGCAAACTTGCTTTATATCACATCTACTTTTGGTTTATATTTTGAAAGTTATAACGACAGGTAAATTTTAAATAAAATGTTAACAGAAAAATTGATTATCAACCATTGGTGAAAATTAGGTCAACAAAAACCTTTTGATATCAGGATCTTCTTAAATTAATATTTTGAGAGCATTACAAATTCACAGGAGTGTGTATATTTAATAACCATTCACTAAAATACTTCACCACGACAAATATATTCAAGTGTTTCATTTTAATTGTTAAATACAAAGTCGGGAACAGATCATGAATGAAGGACATGTATATAACAAAGACTATGACCTTGCCCCTTTTCAAATTCATTCCTAGTTATGTATTCAATAATTACTGTTAAAAACCTGAATGTGTGAACATGTCCCTATGTCACACTTCAGTGCTTGAGTAAAAACAATACTCTATAATCTGTTTTTAACACAAAATTGATAAATCTCAACCATGTGGTCACTGAAATTCTACATTTATAACAACCTGTTTATTTTTATCATGATATCTATAGTCACTTGGAGACCCTACCACATTTTATTTATATATATTTTTTATTTTTTTGCCTATTTACATTCTGAATATGGCAATGAGATTCTATTCTGCAATTGTCTGGCAACACAACTCAATTAAAGCGACTTTGCACCCGCAATCTGTCCCCGCAAACCACTTGTACCTCCGGATAGCTGCTTTTGAATCCAAGATCTGTCCTGGGGTCCGTTCGGCAGGTGATGCAGTTATTGTCCTAAAGACAACTTTTAAACTTGCAGCCTGTGCCAAACGGGAGTATCTGTGCCCTAACTTTCCACCACCCTCTTTGTCCCTCCTCCCCACCCTCTTCATCATTAGGAATGCCACTGGAACATTTTCTCCATGCTGAACATTGCATTGGTTAACGATCCAGCCCATGTTCAGTATTCACACAGCTGACGAATAGGAGGCAATCTGCCTGGAGCATTCCTAATGATGAATAGGGCAGCAAGGTGCAGTTTTTAGCGTTGACACAAACCCCAGCTTAAGGCAGCCTATTAAGCAGGGTCGCCATCAGGAATTTCGGGGCCCCATACAACCAAAGTGTCTGGGCCCCCCACATTAATAAAAAAAAAAATAGTGTGTTCGACCCACGCCTTGCTGGGAGGTATAATTTGGTTCCGATCAATTCTAGAGAACTGGCTCATATACCCCATTTTCCCCAGTGGCTTAAAATGTAACCTCTGTTATACAGTTATAAAATTGTAGAAATTAAATGTGAACAAGGTGCAATTTAAATGTCACCATACAGACACTTACTTGTATAGCTGTCTCTTGTGCTCTGTATGCAGTGCATTATATTCACCCTTGCAACGTACAATTTATAGCGTGTCTACAAGCCCAGCGGGGCTCATTATGATGGAGACTAAAACTTATACAAGAGTGGGGTAGGGGTTCCCCTGTATTCAGAATGCTGTTGAGTACTAGGCAATGCCCCATTTGGGGTTATTGAATTTCGAGGGTCTGGGGGGGGCTGTTTGATTTGTATATGTTCACCAATATCCCCCCCCCCCCCCCCCGGTATGCTCACTAACATAGAATATGTTGATAAGGCTAATATAATGAGGCTGTTCCATGTTAGTGAGCATATACAAATCACACCCCCCCAGGCAGACTAGTTTAGCTCACCCAAGCCAGTGATAGCGAATACATGGCGGTGACGCTTTCTAGGAGATCCTGTTTGTGCAGCAGAGGTGTCTTTATCCTGCTCTGCATAGACCCTCGAAATTCAATAATCCCAGACGGGGCATTGCCTAGCACTCAACAGCATTCTGAATACAGGGGAACCCCTACCCCACTCTTGTATAAGTTTTAGTCTCCATCATAATGAGCCCCGCTGGGCTTGTAGACACGCTATAAATTGTACGTTGCAAGGGTGAGTATAACGCACTGCATACAGAGCACAAGAGACAGCTATACAAGTAAGTGTCTATTTGAATTGCACCTTGTTCACATTTAGGTTCTACAATTTTATAACTGTATAACAGAGGTTACATTTTAAGCCACTGGGGAAAATGGGGTATATGAGCCAGTTCTCTAGAATTGATCTCACACACAGACACCAGCACACATGTATACAGACACCAGCACACCAGGGCACAATAAAGTTTGAACTTCTGCAACCTGGAGAAATCACCTGATATCACCTGCAGTCCTATGTAACACCACATAACACAGTGGTATTTCTGAGTACAGATAATGTAGTAGCTGTCACCTGCAGTCCTATGTAACAGCACAGATAACAGTGATATCTCTGAGTACAGATAATGTAGTAGCTGTCACCTCGGGGCGCCCCTACTAAATGATGTTCTACAAAATAAGAAAAGTGTCATACAGTGACTCACCGGTGATGTCTTCTTTGATCTGAGGCGTCACTTTCCCTTTTCCTCTCCATCCGGCCCAGACCTCCAGGATGATTCCTTCCAGATATGTTTCATCTTTTCAGAACCTGCGAGACAAACAATTTAGGCTCCGCACATTTCTAGCAACTTCCTTTCCTTTCTCCCTCCTGTAGGCTCCCATAGTAACTGCGCTGTTTGGTGTTATGTGCAGTAAAGCGAGTAGGAATGTGGGATGCCCCCTGTATGTAGGATTCCCTGCTGTGCCCCCTGTATGTAGGATTCCCTGCTGTGCCCCCTGTATGTAGGATCCCCTGCTGTGCCCCCTGTATGTAGGATTCCCTGCTGTGCCCCCATGAGCTAATAATGCCCCTAGAGGTGGCCCCCATGAACTAATAATGCCCCCAGAGGTACCCCCATGAGGTAATAATGCCCCCAGAGGTGCCCCCATGAACTAATAATGCCCCCAGAGGTGGCCCCCCATGAACTAATAATGCCCCCAGAGATGCCCCCATGAGTTAATAATGCCCCCAGAGGTGCCCCCATGAACTAATAATGCCCCCAGAGGTGCCCCCATATACTAATAATGCTCCAAGAGGTGCCCCCATGAGCTAATAATGCCCCCAGAGGTGCCCCCATATACTAATAATGCCCCCAGAGGTGCCCCCATATACTAATAATGCCCCCAGAGGTGCCCCCATATACTAATAAT
Organism: Dendropsophus ebraccatus; assembly: GCF_027789765.1. Lineage (NCBI taxonomy): Eukaryota > Metazoa > Chordata > Amphibia > Anura > Hylidae > Dendropsophus > Dendropsophus ebraccatus. The sequence continues at coordinate 145,889,929 of NC_091455.1, read as the reverse complement.
GCCCCCAGAGGTGCCCCCATACACTAATAATGCCCCCAAAGGTGCCCCCATATACTAATAATGCCCCCAGAGGTGCCCCCATACACTAATAATGCCCCCAGAGGTGCCCCCATACACTAATAATGCCCCCAGAGGTGCCCCCAATGAGATAATAATGCCCCCAGAGGTGCCCCCATGAACTAATAATGCCCCCAGAGGTGCCCCATACACTAATAATGCCCCCAGAGGTGCCCCCATACACTAATAATGCCCCCAGAGGTGCCCCCATGAACTAATAATGCCCCCAGAGGTGCCCCCATATACTAATAATGCCCCCAGAGGTGCCCCCATACACTAATAATGCCCCCAGAGGTGCCCCCATATACTAATAATGCCCCCAGAGGTGCCCCCATACACTAATAATGCCCCCAGAGGTGCCCCCATGAGCTAATAATGCCCCCAGAGGTGCCCCCATGAGCTAATAATGCCCCCAGAGGTGCCCCCATATACTAATAATGCCCCCAAAGGTGCCCCCATATACTAATAATGCCCCCAGAGGTGCCCCCCATGACCTAATAATGCCCCCAGAGGTGCCCCCATATACTAATAATGCCCCCAGAGGTGCCCCCATATACTAATAATGCCCCCAGAGGTGCCCCCCATGAACTAATAATGCCCCCAGAGGTGCCCCCATATGCTAATAATGCCCTCAGAGGTGCCCCCATATACTAATAATGCCCCCAGAGGTGCCCCCCATGAACTAATAATGCCCCCAGAGGTGCCCCCATATACTAATAATGCCCCCAGAGGTGCCCCCATATACTAATAATGCCCCCAGAGGTGCCCCCCATGAACTAATAATGCCCCCAGAGGTGCCCCCATATGCTAATAATGCCCCCAGAGGTGCCCCCATATACTAATAATGCCCCCAGAGGTGCCCCCATACACTAATAATGCCCCCAGAGGTGCCCCCCATGAACTAATAATGCCCCCAGAGGTGCCCCTAAAAAAACAAACATCCTACTCACCTAATCCGCGCTGTGCAGGCAGCAGCTCTTCCTCCTCTTCGGGCTCCATCTTGCGAGCCGCAGGGACGGGACTTCCGGCAGGCGTGATGACGTCACATGATCACGCCTGCCGGAGAGGTCACGGCCCGGCCTCCCATAGGCTGCTGGTATGAAGTGTCGGCAGCCAGGCCTGTATTTAGAGTTTATGATGCCCTAGGCACTTTGCACGCTGAGGCCCCCCCCCATTACTGTACATGCATGGTATATACCCTGGCACTTGGGTGTCGCTCTGCTTGATGCCCGCAGTTCTCATCAAACAAATGTGATGGAGGAAGGAAGGAGGCCGGGGACGTCTTAGTTTGGGGGCCGCTTCTCTCCAGTGTCGGACTGGGGGACCTGGGGCCCACCAATATAGAACCAGTGAGACACGACATGCTGACCCGCTCCTTTCCTGAATTCATCTGTATTTGTGACAAATCCCTACATTTATACAGCTCTCAGGGTATGCTGGGAGTTGTAGTCTCTGAGAGGACAACCCTGTAATAAATCACTGTGTGCAGAGGCTCCTGGTGGCTGCAATCTGTGGGTGACAACCATCAGCCCTGAAGGTCCAGCAATACATCTGTCTACACTGTACTACAACTCCCAGCATACTCTGAGGGCTGCAGACTGTCAGTAAATGCTGGGAGTTGTAGTGCCTGCAGCTGTTGTAGTTGGGTCCTATACATTGGATGCTTTGTGGGAGATCAGAATACATAGATCTGTGGGGGCTCAGTGCAGGGAAGTGACCCCAGAACATCACTAATAGGGGATAGAACAAAACATCTACCACTATCCCCTATTAGTGATGTTCTGGGGTCACGTCCCTGCACTGAGCCCCCACAGATCTATGTATTCTTATATGCTACAAAGCATCCAGTGTATAATGCACCTAGGACCCAACTACAACAGCTTCAGGCACTACAACTCCCAGCATTTACTGACAGTCTGCAGCCCTCAGCATATGCTGGGAGTTGTAGTGTCTGCGGCTGTTGTAGTTGGGTCCTAGTTTAAAAGTTTGCGCTAGTGTACTGTAGTGACCGCGGGGCTGTGTCAGTACACTACCGCAAACAATACACTGACCCATTTAGACCCCATTGGTACACAGGCTCTGCACACTATAGAAGTGATTACAGTGCAGTTACTAATGACTCACAGGTGACGTCTTCTCCGATTGCCGTCGCTTCTTGCTTTCTTCTCCATCTGGCGCAGCAATCAAGAAGACTTCTCCGACCACAACTAGTCTGCAAGCAGGCAGCTGGGGGTGACTGGGGAAGGGAGGCAGCTGGGGGTGGCAGGGGAAGCCGCTGGGGTGAAGGGGAGAAGCTGGGGTGACAGGGGGAAGGAGAGCAGCTGGGGTGACGGGGAGGGGGAGCAGCTAGGGGTGGCAGGGGGAGAATCTGGGGAGGCAGAGGGAGCAGCTGGGGGCAGAGGGAGTAGATTGGGGCAGGAGGAGGAGCAGATGGGGGGCAGGGGGAGCAGCTGGGGTGAGAGGGGCAGGGGTAGTAGATGGGGGCAGGGGGAGCAGCTGGGGTGAGAGGGGCAGGGGGAGCAGCTGGGGGGGGCAGAGGGAGCAATGTGGGGCAGAGGGATCAGCTCGGGGGCAGCAGCTGGGGTGGCAGGGGGAGTAGATGGGGGGCAGGAGGAGCAGCTGGGGTGGCAGGCAGGGGGAGCAGATAGGGGGCAGCTAGGGTGGCAGGAAAAAGATTGGGCAGCTGGGGTGGCAGGGGGAGAAGATGGGGGACAGGCGGAGGAGCAGATGGGGCAGGGGGAGAAGATGGGGGGCAGGAGGAGCAGCTGGGGGGCAGGGAGAGCAGCTAGGGGTGCTGGTGGAGAGGCTAGGGGGTGCAGGAGGAGAGGCTGGGGGTGCTGACAGAGAGGCTGGGGGATGCTGACAGAGAGGCTGGGGGGTGCTGACAGAGAGGCTGGGGGGTGCTGACAGAAAGGCTGGGGGAGAGGCTGGGGGTGCAGGAGGGTAGGCTAGGGGGAGAGGTTGTGGGGTGCAGGAGGAGAGGCTTTGGGGTGCAGGAGGAGAGGCTGTGGGGTGCAGAAGGAGAGGCTGTGGGGTGCAGGAGGAGAGGCTGTGGGGTGCAGGAGGAGAGGCTGGAGGAGAGGCTGGGGGTGCAGGAGAAGAGGCTGGGGGAGAGGCTGTGGGGTGCAGGAGGAGAGGCTGAGGGGTGCAGGAGAAGAGGCTGGGTGAGGCTGTGGGGTGCAGGAGGAGAGGCTGGGGGGTGCAGGAGAAGAGGCTGGGGGAGAGGCTGTGGGGTGCAGGACGAGAGGCTGGGGGTGCAAGAGGAGTGGCTGGGGGGTGCAGGAGGAGAGGCTGGGGGTGCAGGAGGAGAGGCTGGGGGAGAGGCTGGGGGTTGCAGGAGGAGAGGCTGGGGGGTGCAGGAGGAGAGGCTGTGGGGTGCAGTAGGAAATGCTGTGGGGTGCAGGAGGAGAGGCAGGGGGGGTGCAGGAGGAGAGGCGGGGGGGTGTACAAGAGGAGAGGCTGGAGGGGGTACAGGAGGAGAGGCTGGAGGGGGTACTGGAGGAGGGGGACAGGAGGAGAGGCTGGAAGGGGGTACAGGAGGAGAGGCTGGAAGGGGGGTGCAGGAGGAGAGGCTGGAGGGGGGGTAGAGGAGGAGAGGCTGGGGGAGAGGCTGTGGGGTGCAGGGGGTGAGGCTGAGGGGTACAGGAGGAGAGGCTGTGGTGTGCAGGAGGAGAGGCTGTGGGGTGCAGGAGAAGAGGCTAGAGGAGGTACAGGAGGAGAGGCTGGGGGTGCAGGAGGAGAGGCAGGGGGGTACAAGAGGAGAGGCTGGAGGGGGTACAGGAGGGGGGGTACAGGAGGAGAGGCTGGAGGGGGGGTACAGGAGGAGAGGCTGGAGGGGGGGTACAGGAGGAGAGGCAGGAGGGGGGTACAAGAGGAGAGGCTGGAGGGGGGGTACAGGAGGAGAGGCTGGAGGGGGGGTACAGGAGGAGAGGCTGGAGGGGGGGTACAGGAGGAGAGGCTGGAGGGGGGGTACAGGAGGAGAGGCTGGAGGGGGTACAGGAGGGGGGGTACAGGAGGAGAGGCTGAAAGGGGGTACAGGAGGAGAGGCTGGAAGGGGGGTGCAGGAGGAGAGGCTGGAGGGGGGGTACAGGAGGAGAGGCTGGGGGAAGAGGGAGCGGCCGGGGGAGCAGAGGCAGGTGAGGCAGGCTTGGCAGGTCCCCCCTTCCCATGCAGCTTTGGTCCGGTGAGCTTCCGGCACACGCTGCCTCTATCACTGGCCGGAAGCTCACAGCTGCAGCCCCGCGGTCCAGGAACTTCTCTCCTGCTCGGCGCGATGACGTCACGTGCGCCGCTGCCGAGCAGAAGAGAAGGACCGCAGGGCTGCAGCTGTGAGCTTCCGGCCAGTGATAGAGGCAGCGTGTGCCGGAAGCTCACCGGACCGAAGCGGCACAAAGGTGGCAAGGAGGGCGTAGCGGTCAGGGGGGGGGGGCAGCGGCCGGCGGGCCCGCCGGGCCCCCCCCCCATGTCTCTTAGGGTCCGGGCCCCATACGGCAGTACCGGTTGTACTGCCCTATCGGCGGCCCTGCTATTAAGTATTACATGTTGGAGCCATTTTTCAATCCACTGTGAAAAATTATGCAAATCTAATATTTTACACGAGCTATATAGTAGGAGTTGGTGGTATAGAGGCATATATACAGTATCTTATTCAGAGAAGATATAAAGAGATATGGCACTCACCAATTGATGTCTTTGTTAAAAGATGTACTTTATTTCTTCCACATGGGATAACAGACAGACACAATCACAGTGAGAGGACGCAATCAGCGCTAACAGCGACAGCTGTTTCCTGCCCTTCAGCACTTTGTCTTGGCTGCGTGATGACGCTATGCATACGTCTACGTACTTAAATAGTCCGTCCTACCTATTACATAAACGTTAGTAGTGTGATTAAAAACAATATTAAAAACAACTGCAAAAAGGAGTGAAGCTCGTTCCTATCATTGAAACCTAAAGGTCCCATCGCTTCAAAATGAGCAATTAGATACGCTTCTCTTCTCAGCAGTAATTCATGTCTATCTCCGCCCCCTTCTGATGTAAACACTCTTTCTAGCCCAGCGAATCTGAGAACTTTTTTATCACCTCCATGTACTGTGTTTACGTGCTCAATCAATCTGGCAGCGCCCTTGCCAGTGGAGATTGAGTACCAGTGTTCACGTATTCTCTGCTGGAGTTTACGCTTTGTTTTTCCTATATAAAAGCGTGGCAAGGGCAAGTAATAGTATATACAACATATGAACTTTGACATGTACTCAGTTGTCTGACATCCCATTCTTTTCCACCTAGGGTTAATTTTTTAACCCCTAAATTATAGTTACACATGTAGCATTGGAAACATTTTTTATTTCCCTTTAGTAACCCTTTTTCTAACCAGGTTCTGTTATTTTTGTTTTGTATACTGTTGTTCACACTTTCTGCTATTGTACAATTTTTTTTCTATATGTTAGAAGGGGTTTTCGACCTGCTATTTCTTTCAAAGTGGGATCACTTTCTAAAATGTACCACTTTTTGTGTATTGTGTGTTTAATGGTGTCATTTAGAGGAGTGTTCTTGAAAGAAAAGTAGAACCTTTTTCTTTTTTGTTTTTTATATATTTTCTTGGGGGTGCATTAACCAAAGCTGTTCTATAGATTTTTTCTACTTTTTCTAGGGCTGTTTCCAGGATCTTTTTAGGGTACTCACAGACTCGTTATCTCTCTAGAAGATCCTCGACTTGTTTCAGGTAAGTTTTTTCATCACTATTAATGCATTTTAGTCGTAATAATTGTCCATAAGGGATTGCATTTTTTACAGATTGCGGGTGTGAACTGTTGTAATGTAATAGAACATTACGAGATGTTGCTGCCCTCCAAATTGACCTGTGAAGAACATATTCATATTGTTTATATTATTTAAGTGATTAATGAATGTAGTGAATTCCTCACTAGAGCCTTCCCACACAATGCATACGTCGTCCATAAAGCGTGCATAATATTTGATTTTATGTATGAATGGATTGTTAAATGCATAAATAAACCGTTTCTCAAAAATTGCCAAAAATAAATTAGCAAAAGTGCATAAGTCACTAACCAATCCCCCAGCCGCCCTATTGTGGCCGGGATCGGATCAGTGACCGAGGCACTTTCCAAATATGTAGATTGGCTCATACGCCCCCTCCTACCACACATTCCCTCGTACCTTAAGGACACAAACAAGTTTTTACAATCCCCATGTCAGGAATCTTTCCTAATTGAGAGTTAGCAGCTGCAGTTCTGCTTACACCTTAAAATCACAGACAGCTTATGTATGTGTCAGTAACATAAGTTGGGGAAGGGCCCCTTTATTGTGTTAACTTTTATAGACAAAATATGGGGCAGTATTACTCATGCGAAGTGTATTCAAGTATTGCAAACTTAACTTATGTGTCAGAGTTCCTGGACATTATCATTGTGAGCGAGAGTTCACTTTCCTTTCTTCCTTCCAGACCATCTTTCTGTCACGCACTGATCACGTTCTGATCCTCTTCTAATTCAGAGAGCTGTATATATAGTTGTAGTCCCACAGGTCACGGTGTAGAGGTAAAATAACATCACCTAACCTTATAAAGAGGTAGACAGTACAACAGTACATAGCCCAGGCTCAGTCTCTCTTCTGCACATAACAGTAGCTAAGCCACCTCCCTTACTTACCCTCATCCACCTATGTTCTGTTTAGATTCCCTAGACCAAGCCTAACAGGTCACCAGGTTAAAGAGAAGTATGTAACCTACTCTCCAAGACTTTTAAGGATTTTCCCTGGGCAAGGGGTTATTTTGGTAAATGAAGAGATTTTAACATATGTTTAGAATCATGTAGGCCAATACATGGAGGGAAGTTGTTTGAAGTGACCATTTAAGGCATGAAAAGACCACTAATCCATCAAGTGTAGTGATAATAACTGCATAACTTCAAGCACTCATCAGGAGCATCAGGAGTGCTGTCAGTTAAAGGGACATTTGCCGATCCTGGGAGTCCTGCTCAGCCACCTGGTGCTGCAAATGATGACAGCTCAGGAGCAGGCTACAAGGCCCCTTGAAATGGAGGGCCCCATAGCAGCCGCTATGACTGCTACAGTGGTAGTTACACCCCTCCTTGGTGTTTGCTAGCATGTTTATTACAGTCTAAATTTTCTATAACTGTACAATTTTTAAATGCTCGTGGCAGGGTTCTGCTTTAGTTTAACTCTCAGATTTATCCCTATATTTTCAGTGATATTTGTTTCTACTCCAATATTTACGATTAAATAAAAATCCCATTAGTGTCAATGTTCCAGCCCTTTACATGTGTGTTTCTACAGACAGTACTCACATAGATCCCTTCCTGACTGTCTTCACAGCTGCTCTCTATATATAACTGCATTACATTTGTTCTTGCTATAGCACTGTTGGATAAAACAATTACAAACTCTACAATGTCTACACTGTTTACCTTGAGCAAGACATATAACTATGAATGAATATTTATTTGTCGGGATGTATTATATTAAAAAGGTAATACATTTTGTCTACATTCTTGCTTCAGTTTTAATGCTTTGTTGTTATCATTTATTCAAGCAGAATGGCCCTCTTTTATTTCTTCCCATGCATTGCTGTATGTTATACAGTATGTTTTTACAGAACCCAATTAGGATACTTAACTAAATTATCTCATTTAGTTTGTGTAATTTATTTTTTCAGGACATTGTCTCAGTTAAAGGAGTTATCCACCTAAGAGCTAAAAAATGAAATGCTCCTAATCCTAGCTGCTCTTACTCATCAAGTCCTTGTCTAGCTGCTGCCTTTCTTGAGTTAAAAGTTTTTCTAAAAGCCAATCTATATCCAAGATGGCGCCAACCAGAAAACTACATTTCCCATCATTCATCTACCGGATTTGTCCTTTTGCGTACTCACCCCCTTAGCTTTCTTCCCTGCCCACTGCTGTCATTACTATTGCACAGTAAACACAGGACTGTTTTTTTCCACTGATTTTGCATCCCATCACCCCAGTATGTATTCCATACTAGCTGATGACGTAGCAGAGATGACGCACACATGGTGTAGAAGAGCAGTTGCGTGCATGGTGTAGCTATATGCTGCATAACGGGCATCTGTTTACTGGGGAAGTAGTTTAGGTTTAGATCTCTGCTTTCTGCCTGTGAAAGAAAACGTTGTATTTCATCCAGACTCTAAGAACATTCATAATGCTTACAATATACAGAGCTGTGACACGAAGACAGGTATATATGCCTGCATTCACTAACAAGTAGAGATAGCAGCAAATGCCAGAGGGGTAGCACAACCTCTTTGCACTTTAGATGCAGGACGGTACAGGGGAATGCAGCCACGAATATCTATCTCTACAGGTCGCTAGCAAACCCCCACCTCATCTTGGGGTAATTACATAAGGAGTAATTTTCAGCATATAACGGTGTGCCAAAAGGGTGGGGTTTAACTGGAGCTTTGCCAGGGCAGGAATGTTAGGTGCAGGGTCCTGCCAGCTCCTGCACACTCACAACATGATCCCCCAATCAACAAGGTAAGCAACCAGGTGAGTATAGCTGTGTGTGTGCCATGTTTCTAATGTATAAATGGGGAGTGTAAGTAGCACGAATAGTATGTGTCCATTACGTGAGTAGCACATGCAGTATGTAGTATGTATGTTATTGACACACGTGGTATGTAGCTAGTATGTCACTGGCACATGTGGTATGGAGTGGGTATGCTAATGGAATAAGTAGCATAGAATGGTTATGTTAGTGGTACATGTGGTATGTAGCAGGTATGTTACTGGCACATGTGGTATAAAGCAGGTACGTTAGTGTCACATGCAGTATGTAGTGGGTATGTAAGTGGCACATGCTGTATGTAGTATGTAGTAGGTATGAAAAAGATGACATTTCAGCTCAGACAGGAAATGTTTACTCAGCATAGGCAGCGCTATACCATGCTATGGACTATGCTGAGCTGCCATTTCCTGCGGCACATCAGTGGAAGTTGTGAAAAAGATGACAGAGGTGGAGGGAAATAGTGGGAGGCCCAGGAACTGGCAGCTGCAGCAGAACGAGAGAGGTAAACATACCACACTGTTATGTCCTTCCCAACTTCAGCAGAATCATACATTAGTTGTTTATACAAGACAACCCCTTTAACACCACAGACTGTATTTTACTGCCACCCCTTCCTGTACTGTAATTGTCCACCTGCAGTACCTACTGTAGCTCTCATGGTGCTCATTTACCAATCTCTACCACTGTCCTGGGAGAAAATTGATATTATGCCACTGATCGTCCACTACTGTCCATGGCAGAAATAGAATGATTGACAGGCTGATTGATTATTTTTTTTTATTTACATTTTCCAATTTTGACACTGTCACAGCAACAGCTGTTGAAAAAATTGCTTTAGTGTAATAGTCCCACTATTGTAGCTACTATAGTTTGCCTGTTTTAATATAAATGTGTTTGTATGCGATTCATGAATATTTGCAAATTCGCACAAATATTCACAAACCTCGCAAAACAAATTTCCAAGTGATTCTCTTATCTCTAACAGAGACTGCAGTAATTAAACTTTACCTCCTCTCTCTGCAAAGCCATATGGGAAAGGTAGGTAGCATTAGAAAATCATTTTAGTATAAATGTAAATTAACATGGCAGAAAACATATGCCTGTCACATCAGCTAAAACAGGTAAACACAAGACCAACTGTTATATTAATCTCTAGTGATATCCCCATCTGCACAATATTGGTCAAGAAAAAATTCAGCTCAAATTCCAGTAGTTCTCACTTTAAATTCAAATAAAGATCAGTTTACACGGTGCTCAAAACAATGATCAAATATATTCCATAATCAGCTCTTTACATGCGCCACACTAAATTGTGTGCAGGTATATAGGGGCATTTGGTGCATTGCTGTATGTGTCAGGGTATGTTCACACTGAGGAATAGGCAAGGAATATGAAGCTGAATCCGCACTTGATTTTACACATATTCTGCTTGAAATTCCGCCTGTAAAACATGTGTTCAATGGGATTTTCATTCCGTGCGGAATATTCCACTGTGGATCTGCTTTCCTCCCAAAGAATTGACATGTCAATTCTTTGGGCGGATTCCTCTAGAGAAATCCCATAGAAGTCATTGGGGCTTCGAACTTCCGCTCTCTGCTTTTTAGGCCTGCGTCGGCATCCCATGCTCTAGGCCACAGCCATGCCCACACCTGCTCCTTGTGCCTGTCACCTGTGGCGGACATCGGCGCCCACGTGAAGTGGCCTGACGCCACCATCTCTTCGCTCACCCCATCCTTGTGCCTTATGTGTCCCAGTTCCAGTCTCTTGCTCCCTCGGCTAGCTTGCGCATCCCCGCCTACTAGAGCCGGCTATTTTGGATTTAAAGGGCCAGTATGTCCCTAGTTGTGGTGCACCTAATCACCTCCCTTATAAATCTGCACCTGCCCTGTCTTTCCCTGTTAAAGCCTTTGCATGCCCATGATTCCTGCCCGTGGTTCCTGCCCTGTGTCAGCTGTTTCTGGCTCCTGCTGCCTGTTGTTTCAGCCTGTGACTACTATCTTGGTTCCAGCCGTGAGTCCTGCTGTGTTCCTGCCTTCTTGCCCACATGTCACCAGTTGCACCCCGCCTGCTGCCACTAACAAGCCGGGGTAGCAAAGGGGGGGGGTTTCCTGAAACAAAAAGTCCATCCCACCTTGCAGTGAGCGCTGGTGAAGACCAGCAGCCCCTTAGACTCAGCTTCCGGGTGTAGCTTACGCCATCGCTAGTGGTGGTACAGTAGATCCACGACTCCAGTTGTAACACTGCTCGAATTCCACACACATTCTCCTATTCCATCAGAGTTGAAGAGGAGATTTCAAGCAGAAAATTTCCCACTCAATTCCTCACCTATTCCTCAGTGTTCTGTCATAAGATACTGAAAATGCAAGACTGAGAGATAATGAGATAATAAGTGATCATTCATATAGAATTTCCATAGCCTGTAATGAATAAAATCAAGTGATCTTTACCAGCTGCTTGTGCTTGATGACTGGGACTAAGAAATTAAAGGCATTTTCCCTGGACGTACATATGCAATGTACCTAAGGAACCATAAGCATCAATGTATCATGAAGCTCAGAGGTTTGTCTAATAGGTTGTGAAAACTGAGAAGCGTAACATATAACTATGGCTGTGGAAAACTCAACCTGAATATGTGAGAGAATTGCATGTTACAATTATTTTCTCAACAAAACTATCTCAAACATCCACCTTCCATCACAGAGCAGGACCTCTCCACACACACACCCATACACATATATACTATACAGTATATATGATCTTAAATCCACAGGCAGAACAGCCCTCTGTTACAGGTGGGTTAACAAAGGCTGAGAATTAAAAATGCACTTTGAGGAATAGTCTAACAAAAAAGTAATAATGTAAGAACGCAGCACTGACTAATTAGTTGGAACTCATACATGTCAGTTTCCCTTGTCTGCAACAAAGTGAATACCTATGGTCTATAATTGGTTTAAACCTTTAGAATTCAGTTGTACTACTGGCAGACTATCTTCCACTATTTATACCATATTGTAATATTTAGCACTTTAACCCCTTAACGACCACGGGCGTACATTTACGCCCTGGCAGCCTGTGCCTTAACGCAAATGGACGTAAATGTATGCCCGCGGTTTCCCCGATCGCTGCGTGTGCACACGCAGCGATCGGGGAAGATGGCCTTCTATAATGTGAATAACCCGTGCCGACGATAGCCGATATCAGCTAATCAATTCGGATCAGCCGATAGTGGCGATCAGCACCGGAAAAAAATGGCGGTGGGTGCTGTCCGAGACAGCAACGACCACCATTACTACAAAAAGTGATGGTGACCACGGTGCCACCTGCCCGATCACGGCGATCAAAGTCCCCCAAAATGTAAAATACCTGCTCTGGACCCCTCAGCTAGGTAGCTGAGGGGTCCTGAGCAGGTATTTGGGCGATACTCACTGGATCCCGGGGTCCCGATCGCTTCTTCCGGGTCCGCGGCGTCCTCGTGTTCTCGTCGGGTCTTCGTCTCTCTTCGCCGGGTCCGCTTCGGCATTGTTCGTGTCCCTCGTTGTCTAACATCGGCTTTTTCCGGAATTTGCTCTCTACTGCTCCCTAGAGGCTGATAAGTGTATATCATACACTTATCAGTAGCTATAGGATGTTAGGCATGTAGTAAATGTTTTTTTTTTTTCAAAACTTTTTTTAAAAATTTTCCGCACCCTACCGCCTTTGAGCGCTGATCTGCATCGCACGTAAGTGCTCAGCTGATCAGAAACTCCTCCTTTTTGGCGTAGGGTGTTTTTTCTAAATCCTACTGCCACGGTCTGCTGATAAGTGCCGCACATAAGTGCGGCATTTATCAGCAACACTTTTCTTGGCGTAGATTTTTTTTTATACTTACTGTTAAAATAAAAACGTAAAAAACACTACATTACACTACACTACATTGAATAAAGTTTTACACAACACCACTACATACCCCATATACCAATCCCCATATAAAAATGTTTTTGGTGTCGGAGGCATACGCGTTTATTGCCTCCGACACCAAAACAGCCAGTGAGGATGAATGGGGGGATCCTTTTTTCCTCCATTCATCCTCATCCTCATCATCCAGTGACGTGTCTGGGGGGTAGCGTAGCGTATGCTGCCCCCCAGACATGTCTTTTCCTCCAGTACCTTCTCAATATGAGATCACGGTATGGCGTGAAATTCTACAAATTCTGTGAGAGTACCTCAGGGTACACTTACAGATTTAGGGTAGGTGCACACTGTGGATTAGCGAAGGATAACCCTTCGTGCATTCCGAAGCTGGCACCCACTGGCGGACTGATGTGGGCAGGTGCGTGCCTCTCCGCCAATGTCATATTTTCCATTCTATGCACGGGCGGATTCCATCGTCCATCCAAAGAATGAACACGTCGGTTGGAGAGCGGAATCCGCCCGTGCATAGAATAGAGTCTATAAAACGTGCGGAGATGTGCGCGCCCGTATCAGTCCACCAGCGGGTGCCAGATGCGGAATGCGTGAAGGGTAATCCTTCGCCATTATGCAGTGTGCATGTACCCTTAGAGTGTTTGAAGGAAGGGACAACCGAATCCAGCCCCCACCATGCCCCCCCCATCCTCAGAGTTAGTGGGAAGATCGTTGGGGAACTGATCTTCCCACTGCTGGATAAAGATTACCACCTGTACGGGGATAACTTTTATACCAGCACCCCCTTTTCCGGTCCCTCACTGCCCAAACTACTGTAGCTTGCGGCACAATCCGAAAATATCAGAAGCAGTAATAAAGCCTAATATTTAGCAGCCATTGAGCGGACCCAGCGCTTCTGGAGATGAAGGACCCCGTATTGTACCAGAGCCACATTTTCCAGGTGACGTCCTCCACACTAGAAAACAGGAGACCCCAGAAGAAGTGCAGAGTGTGGCGTAACAGGGGGATCAGGAAGGACACCATTTTACAGTGTGACACCTGTCCTGATCCCCCCCGGCCTCTGCATACTGGATCGCTTCAAGGCGTACCACACATCATTGGAGTTCTATATTTTCTAAATTCTGTCCCTTATTCCTATTTCAGGGGTCACGTTGATCCAGGGATTACTCTGATTGCCATTATGGAGTCGGAAAGGAATTTTTTCCCTGTAATGAGGCTACTGTTGTCTGCCTCACGAGGGTTTTTTGCCTTTCTCTGGATCAACACAGTTTGAATTTGATGGACTCCTGTCATTTTCAACCTTATAAACTAATAATTGGCCTAATACCCCCAACTAAATAGGTATGGCCCCCATTCCCATTAGAGGCGTGCCATGATGCAATTAGAAAGCCCCTGTGCGGCCAGGACAGTAGAAACCTCCCACAAAGTGACCCCACTCTGGAAACTACAACCCGTAAGGAATCTAACAAGGGGGGCTGCGGGGATATGGACCCCTGGTGACGGCCACATTTGGGACGTGAAAATGAAAATTTTTTTATTTTTTATTTTCACACCACATATTCTACATATGTGCCAGTCGCCAGTGGGGTCCATATGCTCACTGCACCACTTGTTAGATTCCTTGAGGGGTGTAGTTTGCAGAATGGGGTCACTTGTGGGGGGGTTCCGCTGTCCTGGCAGCACAGGAGCTTTGTAAATGCGACATGGCCTCCATCCTCCATTCCAGCCTCTAAATGGCGCTCTGTGCCTTTGGTGGCTTGCCCTGTGCCCATATGGCACATTATGTCCACATGTGGGGTATTTTCGTACTCAGGGGAAATTACCCTACACGTTTTGTGTTTATTTATTTTTTTAACCCCTTGTGGAAATGGAAAAAATCAAGGCTAGACCAACATTTAGTGTAATTTTTTTTAATTTTTTTACTCTAAATCATTGATCTTGTCTTGATTTTTTCATTTTCACAAGGGGCTAAACACAAAAATGCGTAGAGAAATTTCCCAGAAATACCCCACATGTGGACATAAAGCGCCATACGGGTGCAGGGTAAGCCTCCAAAGGGAAGGAGCGCCATTTGGTTTTTGGAGGCTGGATTTGGCTGGAATAGATTTCGAGGGGCCATGTTGCATTTAAAAGGACCCTGTGTTGCCAAGACAGTTGAAACCCCCCCAAAAGTGACCCCATTATGGAAACTACACCCCTCAAGGAATGTAACAAGGGGTGTAGTGAGCATATGGACTACACTGGTGACGGGCACAAATGTGGAACAATGTGGCGTGAAAATGAAATATTACATTTTTTACACTATTGTTGGTCTAGCCTTGAATTTTTCATTTTCACAAGGGGATAAAAGAGAAAAAAAACACAAAAAGTGTAGAGCAATTTCCCTCGAGTCCGTAAATACCCCACATGTGGACATAAAGTGCCATGTGGGTGCAGGAACATGTAAAGGTTGTGCTTGAGGTTAAGGCTTAGTGAAGAAAGTTGTAGAAAATTGTAGCTTAACTCTCAATATATGGGTGGGTTCACACTGAGGAATTCTCGCAGATAAATTCCGTGGCTGCACGTGCGCACGGCCGCGGGCCTTTCCGCTGGCTCCATAGACACCATTCTATAGGCCGGCTGATTCCACATTCCGCCGAAAGAATTGACATGTCAATTCTTTCGGCGGAATGCAGAATCCTCCCGTGCATAGAATGGTGTCTATGGCACGGGCAGAGAGAAGCGCAGCCGTGAGCACGTCCAGGCGACGGAATTCCGCGGAAATTCCTCAATGTGAACCCACCCTTACCCTAGAGGGTCGAGGAGGTACCAGTGGGATACACTGTGGATTCCAGGTAGTGTCAGTTTGACATACTTGCAGCAGTATAAACCCTGTCTCCCCTAAACCCACTGTTGACAGGAGAATACTTTAACCGTCCACGCTCCGGCCTGCTTCTGTGGCTCCCTATGGCAGGGTCGTTTCTAGCGCTAGGCGGGCCGGGCCACTGCGCAAAGAGCAAGGGGGCACCCCGGCGGTGCCCGACAGCCCCCGCACACTCACCACATCATTGTCGCCCCCCTGCAAAAGCCACAACGAGAGCTGAGAGGGCACATTGAGCGGGACACTGTCAAGCCCGGTCTCCCTGCATCCCTGAAGCACCGCCCCCGGACACCGAAGGGCCGCGCCACTGAAGCTTCGGTGATGTAAATACAGAGACTTCCGGGGCAGGCTTCCTGCACCGGAAGTTCACTGTCTCAGCCTTGCAGCACCCCCACTCCTTTCCTGTTTGGCTCAGATGTGACGTCATGTCCAGAGCCAAGGAGAGAGTGCGGACGCCGTGGGGCTGGAAGAGAGGAGTTCTGATGACAGGAAGCCTGCACCAGGATGAGAGACTGCGGGGGAGTGTTATGATAGGTGAGTTTGCTTTGTGTTTTTTTTTTTTTCGCATTGAAGCTACTACACAGGGGGAGGGTATACAATGTAGGACTATACAGTGTGGGGGCTACAAAGGGGGTTATACTATTTAGGGCTATACAATGTGGGGGCTAAAAAGGGGGGTTATACTATGTAGGGCTATACAGTGTGGGGGCTACAAAGGGGTTATACTATGTAGGGCTATACAATGTGGGGGATACAAAGGGGGTTATACTATGTGGGGCTATACAGTGTGGATGCTACAAAGGAGGGTTATACTATGTGGGGCTATACAGTGTGGGGCTACAAAGGGAGCTATACTGTGTGTGGGACAATGCTGGTGACATTATAAATATATGGGGGCAATGCAGAGGGACTTTATTACTACATTTGGGACAGTGCAGGGGACATTATTATACGTATATCGGGACAATGCAGGGGACATTATTATTACTATATGGGGGACAGTGCAGGGGACATTATTATTACTATATGGGGGACAGTGCAGGAGGCACATTATTATATGTATATGGGGGACAATGCAGGGGACATTATAAATATATGGGGCAATACAGGGGGACTTTATTACTACATGTAGGGGCATTCAGGGGGACATTATAAGTATATGGGGCAATGAAGGGGGACTTTATTAGTATATGAGGACATAGCAGGGTACATTATTTCTATAAGGGGGTACAGCAGGGGGCATTATTACTATATTGAGGTAGAGCAGGGGGCATTATTACTATATGGAGGTACAGCAGGGGATCCTACATACAGGGGGCAATCCACACACCTAGTGACTTTAGTGCACCAAACAGCGCAATTATTACAGTTTGGGAGCCTCTAAGTGGGAAAAGGGAAGAAAGATGTTGGATAAGTGCAGAGCCTAAGATGTTTGTCTCGCAGGTTCTGAAGAGATGAATTGTAGCTGCAAGAAACCGTCATGGAGGCCTGAGCCGGATGGAGAGGAAAAGAAAAATGACGCCTCAGATCAAAGAAGACGTCACCTGTGAGTTACTGAATGATGTTTTTGTATTCAGTAGAGCATTATCTGGTAGGGGTGCAATACTGCTCTATGCCGTAATACACACACTGCTTCTTCCTAGTAAACTGAATTATGAGAACAGCCCCCCTTCCTTCCTTCCAGTCCCCCTTCCTTCCCGGGGGAGGGGGGGGGGGGGGCGCTTTTATCAACATTTGCCCTGTTGCCAAGATGCCCTAGAAACTGCCCTATGGTCCCACTCAGCCAATCAGTGGGCAGCAGGTCAGCGCAATGATTGGCTGAGCTGGACCTATGTGAGCCCCAGAAGCAGGCCGGAGCGTGGACGGGTAAGGTGTTCTCCTGTCAACAGTGGGTTTAGGGGGGACGGAGTTTACACCGCTGCGCATATGTAAGCTTTATTCAAACGGTCACTACTGGGAATGACAGCGGATTTTGGTACGTGTGATACTGGTCTCAGGCAGCTGAGCACAGATTATACGCTTGTATGTTTACATACAGGTGAATGCACATCCAATGTGTACCTAAATATTCAGGGGTGTAACTAGGATTCATGGGGCCCCATAGCCAAAATCTCTATGTTCTGTGTATTATCACACACCATGCTGGGAGATGTAGTCCTATCTATTACCACACACACACACACACACACACATACCATGCTGGAAGATGTAGTCCTGTATACTACATACTATGTTGGGAGATGTAGTCCTGTATATTACCACACACCATGCAGGGAGATGTAGTCCGGTATATTACCACAAAGCATGCTGGGAGATGTAGTCCTGTATATTACCACCCACACACACACACACACACACACACACACACACACACCCACACACACACACACACACACCATGCTGGAAGATGTAGTCCTGTATATTACCACACACTATGTTGAGAGATGTAGTCCTGTATATTACCACACACCATGCTGGGAGATGTAGTCCTGTAGATCACCCCACACACCATGCTGGGAGATGTAGTCCTGTACATTATCACACACACCATGCTGGGAGATGTAGTCCTGCATATTACTGCAGTGTCCCAGAAATGAGTATTTTTCTGTGGCTTTATGTCTGTACCTTTATTGTGGTCAGTTCTGTTCTGGAAATATGGGCCCAGTGCAAACTGTGTAAATTATGTCACCCCTCTCAGTATTCAGGTCTGCTATTTAATTTGTTTCTCATGCATATTCAGTTATCAGTGCCTAATGGTGTGATGATACAATGGCTTGGTGAGTCACATGACTGTTCCCCGGCTGCCATAGTAACCTCAATAGCCGTTGAGTTTCGGCTGGGGAATGCTATGTCACTTCCTGTCTACCTCAGTCTTCTCTCCACCTTCAGGGGAGAAGGGGGGGTGTTGCTGCTGCTCCTGTGTCACAAGGCCGCAACCCTGCGGTACTTGCTCCTGTACTGACCAGAAGTGCTCCGATCCAGCTGGGACCTGTTTCTCCTTCTCAAGATTCTCAAGATTCTTCAAGATTCTAATCTCTAACAAAGATCTGGGTGTCGCTCTTCAGTCACTATCCTCGTCATCATTCATTATCATCAACAGAAAGTATTCATTTCAACTCATTCCGCCCAGTATCTTCTCTTCAGCACTACTACTCCCATCATTCAGTCTCCTTACTACAAGTAACGCTATCTTCACAGCCTATTGCAGCATCACCCATTACTCCATTATACTCAAGTTATATCCAAGTCTGCCTTATTCCTGGTTGCATCCAGAGAGACTGTTGCTATTGGTTACCACCGTTGCAATAAACGCACAACTACCGTTGTTTCTGAACCCTGGCATTGGTCTAGTTATTGGTGCTTTGACTAGGGACAACGAAGAATTGCCCGGGCCCCGCATGGTCAGGTTCCCGTGGGTCAGTCAGTTCCCCTCGTGCCTATACCGTGACCTAACATCTGGCAACTGGCTGCCCGGGTCCTACCCAGTACTACCACCTACTACTACCCTCAGAGGGTTAGTCCCAGCGCATTACCCCACACACCATGCTGGGAGATGTAGTCCTGTATATTACAACACACTATGCTGGGAGATGTAGTCCAACATATTACCACACACACCATGCTGACAGATGTAGTCCTGTATATTACCCCACACAGGGCCGGCGTTAGGGGGGGGCAAAGAGGGCAGTTGCCCAGGGCCCCCATCCCCCGGGGGCCCCCTGCCCCAGTTACAGTGCGTGTTAGGTGCAGGACCGCACAGACAGCGTCCTGCAGCCTCTGTCAGTGATCACTGGCTGCAGCTTATGGCTGCTATCAGGGGTCACATAGAGGCTACAGGACGCTCTGCTCCGGAGTGTGTAGCTTCCCCCTCCCTTCTGTACCATGTGATTTCCTCTCTCTTCCTGGTGTGGAGTTGTCGGGACGATAGAGGAGAGGGCTGCAGTGTAAGGAGCAGAACCTCCTGCTGCTGCTGCCATGGACAAGGACAACTGCACCCAGCATGCTGTTAGAGGGGGTAAGTATACTGTACATGTAGTGTGTGTATGAATGTAGGTGTATAATGGATGACTGTAGTGTGTTACATGTCCTGTGTGTGGTGGATGGACTGGATGGTTTGGATCTGTATAATGTGTTTTCATGGATGTGTTAGTGTGTGTGTGTGTGTGTGTGTGTGTGTGTGTATGTGTGTATATATATATATATATATATATATATATATATATATATATATATATATATATTAGTGTGTGTGTATTAGCACTGCTGACTCCAAGTGTTGAGGTGAATAGACTGTATTTCCCTTACGTCCTCAGCAGCAGCACAAATGGGGAAGATCCTATCTTCCTGCAATGGTAGGACAGATGGTACTAATAAAAGATTGATTAGGAGCCCTATAAGAAGGCCATACAGACCCCTCCTCCTTGTGTTTTTTTCTGTCCTCCTGTGGGACAGGTGGTAGGAGAGGGAAGCAGGCTCAGGCCTATGTTTGTGTCTGACTTTCCTTTCCAAAGATTCTTCCTTTCCACATGGTCGTGTGGAGAGGGGAAATTTATAGAAATGTTGTTTTTCCTGCTCTGCTGTATCAGAGAGGAGATTATTTACTTTTTAGTAGAGTTATCGCTCAGCTTCTCTGCTGTATGGAGCCGCTGTGTGAGGGAAGCCATGAAGCTGCTGCAGTAAGTATCATGGTGCTGCCAGACCTGTGTCCTCACCTGGGCGGCTGCTAATGTTTCTTGATACTTCAGCAAGGTAAGATATGCTGTTTTTTCTTTTGAGCTGGAAGCCTGGCATGTGTATCAGGAGGATTATTGGATATATATATATATGTTGTATGAGGCTTTTATGCCTCAAATGTTTCGTTTCAATGTTTTTCACTTTTTTTAACATTGGTTGTGCAAGTCCTGTTAGACTGCTTCACTATATGAGTGACCTATGTAACTATAGTGAGTATACATGAACACAGCTTTAAAGCTGCTAGTTGGGTATTTAGTACACCTGCTGTCTCATTATTTTCTCCAGTACTGCTACAATGAAACTGTGTATGTGTGTGAACACAGCCCTAGAGCTGCTAATTGTGTACACCTGTTGCCTCATTACTTTCTATAGTACTGCCATCGGATGATGCAGTGAAGCTATAAAACTGTGTGTTTGTGTGTGCACACAACCCTAGAGCTGTTAGTTGTGCAGTGTGCACACCTACTGCCTGATTACTTTCTATAGCACTGCTACCAGATGATGCAGTGAAGCTCTGAAACTGTATGTGAACACAGCCCTAGAGCTGCTAATTGTGCACACCTACTGCCTCATTACTTTCTATAGCACTGCTACCAGATGATGCAATGAAGCTATAAAACTGTGTGCACACAACCCTAGAGCTGCTAGTTGTGCAGTGTGCACACCTGCTGCCTGATTACTTGCTATAGTACTGCTACTAGATGATGCAGTGAAGCTCTGAAACTGTATGTGAACACAGCCCTAGAGCTGCTAATTGTGTACACCTGTTGCCTCATTACTTTCTATAGTACTGCCATCGGATGATGCAGTGAAGCTATAAAACTGTGTGTTTGTGTGTGCACACAACCCTAGAGCTGCTATTTGTGCATTGTGAACACCTGCTGACTAATTACTTTCTATAGTACTGCTACCAGATGATGCAGTGAAATTGTGTGTGTGAACACAGTCTTAGAATTGTAGTTGTGTAGTGTGTATACCTGCGGTCTGATTACTTTTCCAGTATTTCTATCAGATGATACAATGAAGCTATAAAACTGTGTATGAACACAGCCTTAGAGTTATTGTGTAGTGGTAGATACACCTCCTGTCTAATAACTTTCACTAATACTGCTAACAGATGACGCAGTCACCCTATGGAGCGTCTGTGTGCTACTCCAGTGCTGCCATTTAAGAATGCAGTGAAGCTACTGTGTATGAACACGGCCTTAGAATTGTTAGTTGTATACTATACACCTGCTGTCTATTTACTTTCACTATACTGCTATCAGATGATATAGTGATCATGTGGACCTTCTGTGTGCTGACATTTAAGAATGCAGTGAAGCTACTGTGTGTGAACACTACCTTAGAATTTAGTCGTGTACTATGTACACCTGCTGTTTAATTACCTTCACTAATACTGCTATCAGATGATGGTTATCATGTGGACCTTCTGTGTGCTGCTATTTAAGAATGCAGTGAAGTTATGAAGCCACTGTGTGTGAACATTGCCTTAGAATTGTAGTGTACTGTGTAACACCTGCTGTCTGATTTCTTTCACTATACTGCTATCAGATGATGCAGTGCCCTATGAAGCTACTGTGTGTGAACACAGCCTTAGAGTTGCTAGTTGTGTACTGGATACATCTATCTAATTACTTTCCCTAATACTGCTATCAGATTATATAGTGACCATATGGAGCTATGTGTGTGAGCACATGCTTAGAGCTGCTGGATGTGTACTGGATACACCTGCTATCTGATTACTTTCCCTAATACCGCCATCAGATGATGCAGTGATTCTATGGAGCTTTTTTGCGCTGCTCCAGTGCTGCTATTTAAGAATGCTGTAAAGCTACTGTGTGTGAACATGGCCTTAGGATTGTAGATGTGTACTATCTGATTAGTACTGTTATCAGATAATGCAGTGACCTATGAAGCTACATCCTTAGAGATGCTGGATGTGTACTGTATATACCTACAGTCTAATTACTCTGTAATACTGTGTACACCTGCTGTCTAGTTACACTCTGTAATACTGATATCAGATGATGCAGTGACCCTATGGAGCTTCTGTGTACTGAAGGATGCAGTAAAGCTATGAAGCTATGTGTGAACACTGCTTTAGGATTGCTGGTTGCATATTCATTGCACCTGTGTGTCTGATTCCAGGCACTCTGCACTAGTCTGTTAGTCGGCCGGTCAGTCTGGCACAACTTCCATCCTTGGATGTAGCAGGATTCTGGTAACAGAACTTCTGGGGAAAAAGCTTTCTTGGCGTACAGATCCTGCAAGATTCCACTTTAAGGTGGCAGAGAATTCATTTGTGGATTGCAACTTTTTCTCAGAAGAGACAATGACTGCTTAAGATTTTACATCTGAATGATAATCTACAGGCTGAACTGGATGGAGTCCGAGGTCATGGCTCCTTCAGACGCACAAAGTCCTTGTTCAAAAAAAAAAAAAAAAAAAAAAATTTCTTAGTAATTAAAAAAAAATAAAATAAAATAATAATAAATAAATTAAATAAAAATAAATAAATAAATAAAATAAATGTCTATATTACTATAGCTGAGCAGTATACTTGGCTGCCCGATCCCCACAGTTTGGAGACTGGACCTTCGTTGTAAGGGGGCAGATGTTCACTCCAATATAAAGATAGTTGGATCTGTATTGGACATTCTCATGAAAGTCTAATAAGAGAAGGAACTTCTACTTTGTTCCACATTCCGTAGGAATTCTAGTATGGAAGGTAAAGGAAAGAATCCTGCACAAGAAGGACCAGACGTCTCGGAGGCCTTGGGGATGGGGACAAGAACTTGTGACTACGTCTTTTCTGACAATTTATTTCCATAATGAGAGAGGTCTGTACCAGTGTTATATGATAGGAAAGGCTACCATATTGAATTTTGATCTGTGGGTCCCTCCTAGAGGGATGTTATCTGACCGTGTATACCTGTATACAGCCTCCTCTGAGGAAGGTGCTGTATGTGGGATCTATGATCTGTAGGTCCCTCCTAGAAGAAGGATGTTATCTGACCAGGTATACCTGCATGTACCTGTATACAGCCTCCTCTGAGAAGGCGGTTGTATGGAGGATTTATGCTCTGTAGTTCCCTCCTAGAAGAAGGACGTTATCTGGCCATGTATACCCGCATGTACCTGTCTACAGACAAAAGCTGCATATTTCTTTACATCAAGACCTTTTGTACAAGGCAATTGGCATTCTTTTCAATTTACAGCCCTTCTATCTGGAATAATCTTGGCTCCATCTACAGTCACCAAGAGGATGTCTATTGTACTTTGACTGTTTGAGAAAATTGAAGCTCATCATTGTTTTCTGGCATCGAACAATTCCTAAGGAGGAGAATAGATCCCCAGTCTGTGACTTTCTTCCTCCAGAGAGATTACAGAAGTTGACACAAGTCGGGGTTCTCAGCACTCCCCAGTTGCTGTCACTTCATCTGATACCCTTGGGTCTTATGTCTACACTGGAAATAACACCCAGAGACAAGGATAGCTTTTCCTGCTCAATGGCAGCAGTCTCCCAATGAAGTGGGTAGAGAAAACCATTGATATATCAAGCAGTGGGGCGCTTGTATGAGCAACGGGCAAGGAAGCCTTAATCCCCATCAGAAATGTTGCTGGCATCCAACATATGAAGAGAATACTAGTCCACTCCAGCACACCAATCTATGGTAAGCTATCAGTATAAGATCAAAACCGCATCTAGGATGGCGCATACCGATCTTTATAGGGGCACTACTGGAGGCAGGGGCATTTTGTCTGCTGGCAATCTATGCTGCGATGTAACCCTGTCGGAGGAACGGTCTCTGGACCAGAAGCTTTCTGGAAAATCGCATGGAGGATAGACCTATTCCTATTCAAGGTTCAAATTGGAAAACCTTTTTTCCTCACTCCTAAAAAGCCCAGAGTCTTGCAGAATCTGAGACAAGGTTGGGCCTTGGTCAGCCTCATTTGCCCCTATTGACCCAAGAGGGCATGGTTCACAATGGTGAGCCCCCTGCCTAAGAATCTTCTGGGAACTCTCCCAGTCTCCCCAGCTACTGACACAGAGTAGCAGAGATTACTCCCAGCGTCCCTGCCAGGTGTGGGCAGAGTCTAAAAATCTTGCAAGTAGCAAGTCTCTGGTTTCATGATGGCCTCTTATATTATCTAAAAGCATGGCGCTAATTCCATAGGAATAATCTGGAGGCTTCTGTATACCCTCAGTTAATAACTCAAGAGGGCAGGCTTGTCCGAAGCTTGACTGCCGTCAACAAGGTGGGAATTGATATGCTGTCAAAGTGGTGACCACTCTTCTGTAGTCCAGAGCCACAACTGCCTACAGAACCTACCTGAAGGTAAAGAAGATGTTTGAAGCCTGGTGGGTGAAGTCTCTTCCACATCTCCATTGTTACAATCCATTACTCCTGCCAACACGGGAGAGAAGGAGCTTCATCCCTTAGATGTGGGAAGGGCTTGGAGCATGTATATTGAACGGGCAAACTCCTTCAGGAAATCTAACCACTTGTTTTTATCCTTTGCAGGGAAAAACAAAGGATGCAAGTCATCCAAAGCTTCTCTGTCCAGATGGATAAGGGAAGTCATCTCCATATGCTAACAAGAAGCTGGATTACAGGTACCTGGTGCAATCAAGGCACATTCAATGAGGGCAATATCATCCACATGGGCTGAAAAAAGATCTGTACCCTTGGAACAAATATGCAGGACTGCTTCATGGTCGTCCGTCAATACCTTTTGTCAAGCACTATAGACTAGATATTCACGAGTCAACCAGTTTTTGGCTCAGCCATTCTGTCTTCTGTAATGTAATGGCCCTCCCTAGTCTGTTTTCATAGCTTGCTATATCCCCATTTGTGCTGCTGCTGAGGACGTAAGGGAAAGGATAATTTTTTACTCACCGTAAATTTTCTTTCCTGTAGTCCGAAGCAGCAGCACAGACTTCCCGCCCTGATTTAAACAAACTATTTATGCAGCATACCTTGATTGTTTTAATGCCATATTAACTAAGATTTTATTATGAATTTTAAAATTTTTTCGTCGTTAGAATTAACACAAGGAGGAGGGGTCTGTATGGCCTTCTTATAGGGCTCCTAATCAATCTTTTATTAGTACCATCTGTCCTACCATTGCAGGAAGATAGGATCTTCCCCATTTGTGCTGCTGCTTCGGACTACAGGAAAGAAAATTTACGGTGAGTAAAAAATTATCCTATAGGAGCTGCAGCCAATCTCTGGTGACCACTGAGGCCGCTGATTGGCTGCAGCTCCTATGTATAGTGTATGATGATGTCACTAAGGCAACACAGTGTATTTTATTGAGAAAAAAATAAGGTGGCGGTCACTGTATGGTGGTAATATTGGTCCGTATATAGTGTATATAGAGTCATTATGTGGTGGTCAGTCTATGGTGGTAATATTGGTCTGTATATAGTGTGTATAGAGAGTTACTACCGCCATAGAGTGACCGCCACATAATGACTATATACACTATATACAGACCAATATTACTGCCATAGACTGACCACCACATAATGCATAATGACTCTATATACACACTATATACAAACCATTATTACCACCATAGAGTGACCGCCACATGATATTGGTCTGTATATAGTGTATATAGAGTCATTATGTGGTGATCACTCTATGGCAGTAATATTGGTCTGTATATAGTGTGTATAGTGTCATTATGTAGTGATCATTTTTTGGCAGTAATATTGGTCTGTATATAGTGTATATATAGTGTCATTATGCAGTGGCCAGTCTATGGTGGTAAAATTGGTCTGTATATAGTGTATATAGAGTTATTTCCACCATAGAGTGACCGCCACATAATGACTCTATATATACACTATATACAGACCAATATTACCGCCATAGACTGACCGATGCATAACGACTCTATATACACTATATACAGACCAATATTACCGCCATACAGTGACCGCCACATGATATTGGTCTGTATATAGTGTGTATATAGAGTCATTATGTGGTGGTCATGGTGTGTGCTGGTCTGTATATAGTGTCATTATGTGGCGGTCAGTCTATAGCGGTAATATTGGTCTGTATATAGTGTGCATATAGAGTCATTATGCAGTGGTCACTCTATGGCAGTAATATTGGTCTGTATATAGTGTATACAGAGTCATTATGCGGTGGTCAGTCTATGGCGGTAATATTGGTCTGTATATAGTGTATATAGAGTTATTATGCGGTGGTCAGTCTATGGCGGTAATATTGGTCTGTATATAGTGTATATAGAGTTATTATGTGGTGGTCACTCTATGGCAGTAATATTGGTCTGTATATAGTGTATACAGAGTCATTATGCGGTGGTCAGTCTATGGCGGTAATATTGGTCTGTATATAGTGTATATAGAGTTATTATGTGGTGGTCACTCTATGGCAGTAATATTGGTCTGTATATAGTGTATACAGAGTCATTATGCGGTGGTCAGTCTATGGCGGTAATATTGGTCTGTATATAGTGTATACAGAGTCATTATGCGGTGGTCAGTCTATAGTAGTAATATTGGTCTGTATATAGTGTATATAGAATCATGTGGCGGTCATGGTGTGGTGCTAATATTGGTGTGTATATAGTGTCATTATGGGGCAGTCACTTTATGGTGGTAATATTGGCCTATATATAGTAAAGTTTTCTTCAATAACGGTATGGAGGTAATATTTGGTCCTGATAGAGTGATTTTTTAATTTTTTAAAACAATGCATATAAATAGTTTTGGTGTTTACACCACTAGCGGCAGTCCTGACATGTAGCTGCGGTCCTGACATGTAGCGGCAGTCCCGGCATGTGGCGGCAGTCCCGACATGTAACCTTCTGAATTGACTCAATGTTACTTAAGGGCCCTAATATACAGAGCAAAAATTGTCCTAACCTGGCCGATATCGCTCTGTGTATATAGAGACATATGTAATCAGCTGATCATTGTCTTTTGGCAAGTGTAGAAATCATTGTCTGATGATTGTGCGTATAACATAATAAAGCTGTTACTTACCTGATCACGTTCCCCAGTGTCCTCAGGCTTTGTCTGTTTGTTACAGCCAGTGATTGGCTGAACGGCCTGTCACCTCAGAGAGAGGACCAGAAGTGAGAGCTGGGACTGGGGGATCCCACAGACAAGGCCTGAGGACACCGGGGAATGTGATCAGGTAGTATATATCTTCATTGTTCACTATATACAGCAAGGGCTGCACACACATCACTAATGAGATATATATATATATAATCTCATCTGGCCCTGTCCTCCCCATACACAGGAATGTTCGGCACAGCTGAGCGTTTCTGTGTTCTCTATAGGAGGGGTAAGCCATAGCCAGACAGATCTGATGACGGCTTGTCTCTCTGAGAACAAAGAGGTTGGATGTTGATTTTCCATCAAGCCCAACCCCATATGTCCACTGATATCATGTCAGAGGACTGTACAAAGAGCCCCATTCACCTTACACTGATGGCCGAACCCACCACGAGCAGCAGGTACCACCAAAAAGTGTATGGGAACCTTAAATTGCTGCTACAATATTTCAGCATTTGGGGCCCCACCTTTAACTTTGCCCAGGGCCACATTTAGTCTAAAACCGGCCCTGACCCCACACCATGATGGGATATGTAGTCCTATATATTACCCTACATCATGCTGGGAGATGTAGTCCTCTATTTTACCCCACACACCATGCTGGGAGATGTAATCCTATATATTACCACACACACCATGCTGGGAGATGTACTCCTGTACATTACCACACACACCATGCTGGGAGATGTAGTCCTGCATACAGGGCAGTTTCTAGGTAATTTTGACTACAGGGCGAATCTTGATAAAAGCCCCCCCCCCCCATGATTTATTTGGGTCGTTGCTAGAAAGAAGCAGTGTGTGTATTATGGCATAGTTTCAACCTTTCAAAAGTCATTCAGTGACTCACCAGTGACGTCTTCTTTGTTTCCATCTGGCCTAGATCTCCATGATGATTTCTTGCAGCTGCAATTCATCTCTTCTGAACCTACCAGACAAACATGCAGCCCCTCTCCACACACTATCCCCCCTGACCCCACCTCCACACACTATCCCCCCTGCAGCCCCCCTCCACACACTATGTCCCCCTTCAGCCCCCCTCCACACACTATGTCCCCCTTCAGCCCCCTTCACACACTGACGGTGACGGTCTGGGTGTGGGGGCGCGTGGTGCGCTATCCAACCCAGGCTGTGTGAGGTCCCGGGGTGCCACCAGCGCCCCCTAACTGTCGGCGCCCCATGGCGTTGCCCGGCCCGCCCGGTGCAAGAAACGGCCCTGCCTGCATATTACCCCACACACCATGCTGGGAGATGTAGTCCTGTAAATTACCACACACACCATGCTCTGAGATGTAGTCCTGTATATTACCACACACACACACTATGCTAAGAGATGTAGTCCTGTATATTACCACACACCATGCTGGGAGATGTAGTCCTGTATATTACCACACACACCATGCTAGGAGATGTAGTTGCGATGCCCTGGCCCCTGGGGGCCACTTCCGCAGTGCTAGTGTTATGAGCGGGCAATGACCGGGGCAACTGCAGGGGTTATACTTGTCACGGTATAGGCCTGAGGGCAGCACAGCTGTAGAGCCGGTCTGTGGAATCTGCAGGTGATGATGGGCATGCGATTCTTCGCTGCACTTAGTCAGGGCACCAGTTAGTGGACACCAATGCCAGGGTTCAGTAACAGCGGTTTTATTATAGATGAGGTAACTAGTAGCAACAGTTCTGTCCGGATGCAACCG
The DNA here is from genome assembly GCF_027789765.1 of Dendropsophus ebraccatus. NCBI lineage: Eukaryota > Metazoa > Chordata > Amphibia > Anura > Hylidae > Dendropsophus > Dendropsophus ebraccatus. The sequence continues at coordinate 145,861,014 of NC_091455.1, read as the reverse complement.
GGTATATAGCAGGCTTTGACAAATAAAGCAGGAGTGGTGCTGCATAGGCTGTGAGAATACGTGCCGGATGATGGGAGTAGGAGTATGAGAGAAATAGCGTTGCTGGGTAGATTAGCTTGAGAATAATACTTGCTGTGAATCCTTGCAGCGATGAGGAGAGATAACAGAATGACACCCAGATGAGAGAGAAGAATCCGGTCACTTGAGCAGGCAGATACAGCCGAAGACTTGAATACAGCAGCAGACTCAGTCACTCTTCTGAGGGAGAGGACAGAACAACACAACCTCCTTGCTTGAAAGCAGGGGCTGAACTGACTTGTCAGCAGGAAGTGGGAGGTCACATGGTTGCTCCTGGCCAGAGCTAGTCGGCCATTGGAGGAACCATGGTTACAGGTCACGTGATCAACAGCCTTGCATACCACTGTACAATGCAATAATACACAGGAATACATGAGAATACACATGAGAATGCACATTACTAGAGAATACTAGGGGAAAACCAGCAGCAGTTGCAGTGCAAACACTTACCAGAACAAGCGTTGACACAGCAAGAGAAATGGCCATAATAGGAGTAGTAGTCTGCATGTTCTGGGACACTGCATAGTCCTGCATATTACCCCACACACCATGCTGGGAGATGTAGTCCTCTATTTTACCCCACACACCATGCTGGGAGATGTAGTCCTGTATATTAACACACACCATGCTGGGAGATGTAGTCCTGTATATTACCACACACACCATGCTAGGAGATGTAGTCCTGCATATTACCCCACACACCATGATGGGAGATGTAGTCCTGTATATTACCACACACACCATGCTAGGAGATGTAGTCCTGCATATTACCCCACACATCATGCTGGAAGATGTAGTCCTGTATATTACCACACACCATGCTGGGAGATGTAGTCCTGTATATTACAACACACACAGTATGCTGAGAGATGTAGTCCTGCATATTACCACACACACCATTCTGGGAGATGTAGTCCTCTATTTTACCCCACACACTATGCTGGGAGATGTAGTCCTGTATATTACCACACACCATGCTGGAAGATGTAGTCCTGTATATTACCACACACACCATGATGGGAGATGTAGTCTTGTACATTACCACACACACCATGCTGGGAGATGTAGTCCTGCATATTACCCCTCACACCATGCTGGGAGATGTAGTCCTGTATATTACCACACACACTATGCTCTGAGATGTAGTCCTGTATACTACCACACACTATGCTGGGAGATTTAGTCCTGCATATTACCACACACACCATGCTGGGAGATGTAGTCCTGTATATTACCCCACACCATGATGGGATATGTAGTTCTGTATATTACCCCACACCATGCTGGGAGATGTAGTCCTGTATATTACCACACACACCATGCTGGGAGATGTAGTGCTGCATATTACCCCTCACACCATGCTGGGAGATGTAGTCCTGTATATTACCACACACACTATGCTCTGAGATGTAGTCCTGTATATTACCACACACTATGCTGGGAGATGTAGTCCTGCATATTACCACACACACCATGCTGGGAGATCTAGTCCTGTGACTATAGACAATACATACATACAGACATACATACTTTTTTTTACACACATACAGACTTACCCTTACTGCAGGGGGGTCCACAGAATGAAATAAGTCTTCAGCTTAAGGACCTGTTCCCCTCCTCCTGTGTCCCAACGCAGAGCTGCACTATACAGTGCAGGAGGCTGAGGCTGTGTGAGGACGCTCAGAGTTGGGGGGGAGCTTCTTGTCTTCACCGTACAGCGTCCTGCCAGCTTGTCTGTTGTGTGCGTCAGGGGCCATCACACCACATCAACCCCTCATCCTCCCCCAAGTTTCGGGCCCTGCTCCTGCCTTGCCTCTGCAACACCAACGCTGCCTGATTAAGAACAGGCATAGCAGAGGGGGCTGGTGTGTGCAGGAAGGCCGGGCCCCCCCTATAGCCTTGCGCCCGGCGCAGCTGCCCCTGCTACGCCCCTGCCTTCAACTATGCTTAGGCCCCGTTCACACGTAGCAAAGCTAGCGGAATGTCGTTAGCCTCCCTCTCATAATGGGAGTCTATGAGAGGCGCGCGCTGCTGCTCTCCCCGCACTGAAGAATGAACATGTTCATTCTTCAGCGCATAGAGACGCTGTGAGAACAGCAACGCGCGCCTCCCATAGACTCCCATTATGAGAAGGAGGCTAACGGCATTCCGCGGCGAAAAATTCCGCCGCAGAATTCCGCTGGTTTTGCTACGTGTAAACGGGGCCTTACAAGCAGACAGGAGAGTGTGAGGCACCAAGTGTGATACCTGACAGAGTTACCTTTAAACAGGTTGTAAGACACACCTGGCACACCTGTATTGGCATAAAGAACGTAATTAGGCTGCCCTGTTTAAGAGCAGTCTAACATGACTCTTTTCCTACAGGTTCAGCAAAAAGAGGTGTGATCTATGTAAAAAGGGGACTTGGTTTGACTAAACAAAGGTGTAGTTTCAATCCCCCAAAACTTATATTTAGTTTTAATGTAGACTAAACATTTTTCAGATATGCCAGATTTATCAACCTGACATACTTTGGTAAATTTGGTACCCTTTGCAAAAGTCTGTACTTTTTGTGGTCTTATTACAGCCAAAGTAATATTAAGAGATGACCACTAGATGTCGCTGTATTTTGTATTGAAGTCTAGAAGCTGCACAGCTGAAGTGTCTTTACTTTCTTCTGTCCTATCACCTCTTCTCTTTCTACTCTTCTGTGGCACTCTTTCCACCAAACCACAGCACATCTTACACGCTGTATTGGAAGTTAGTCCCTTGGGTGAAAGAGGAATCTTAGACGAGATTCTGTGGAGAAAGGACGCAGACCAGATAGCTCTCGACAGTGGTCCTACCTGAGCCCTGGCCCTCTGCAAGGTCTCCTCTAAAGAAGAGAATTAGTCTTTGTCAGTTCCCCACATGGGCAGGATGCAGGACAGTGCTCTCTTACAAACTTCTCCCTTAGTGCCTACACCCTGCATGATGCAGTGTTAAACCCTTCAGGAGAGGACTAGCCAACAGACAACCTCAACCCACGCTGTTGACTCGGAGAAACGACAGTGCAGGACCATATCAACTAAAGAGCCAAAGAGCTAGGAACTGATCCTGGTGGAGCAAAGTTACTGTAACAGTTTATGAACTCCATCTCGCAACGCGAGTGTCATCCAGGGAACCCTCAGCACTCTGCTCATCCCAGGTAACAAGGTCTGTGGTCTTTGTTACCTATTAGTACGGTTCAGCCAACCATAGTGGGCATTAAGTGGTGTGAAGACTCTAGAAAGGTCAATACACAGGCACAGGTTTTTTTCATTCTTCTTCTTTTACAAGTATTCTTCTTTACACTCCAACATCCCTGTAGAGCACATTACTACTTGGGTTGAGACTCTCACAGCACCCTCCTCTCTACTACGCTACCTCAGTACAACTCTACCAACACTACTACATCCTACTCAGCACTTATCACACAGATCTGGTGATTCTACGTTCAAGTATTAATTGGAACTTTATCAAGTGTATATCTAAGCCCATTTGTATTACCTGCTGAACATTTGCCAATAGTAAATCAAGTCAACGTTATCTATGGAGTCTATAATTATTAACCACCACCTACACAACATATACAACGCAACCTTGGGAAAATTCCCCTTTCTGTGGGTGGCGGGTCCTACTATTCGGGAGGGTCATTACACTGCTCTGGCCATCTGTGACTGTGTCATCCGTGACTACACTATCCCAAGGGACCCAGTAGCAACCTGACAGGACACCAACCACAGGGGAAAAGGCCTTACTCCTCAAAAGCAGGCGTACCATGACACCTGTGTGCCCACCTGGCACTGGCGTCACATGACAAAACCCTTCGGCCTGGCTGTATGTTGGCCATCCACCACAAGAAGTGGCGCCACACTTCCATTTAGCAAGTGACCGGCCGTCTCACCACTCTAACACCATCCGGGGGCTCACCACACATCCATAACCATCCACATTAGCATGGATCCCTTCATTAAGAATAGGTCATCTGTTCTGCAACTACAGACTTGCCTGTTTTTTTTTTGGCAGCTTGGATTAGGGCCCCAACGTGGACCTCTAACACCTACGGATGTGTGTATGAGGCCCTAGATATTAGGTCCTTTTTCTGACCGCATAAACAGACCAGTGAAAGGGGCCTAAGAATTCAACAATTTTAAAAACTCTCTGCCAATGTGTTTTTTGTTTTGAATTCTTAGGGCTACATATCAATCAAAGAGGACAAACTGTTTTTAAATTATCTTTAAGACACTACATTTAATTGAGTTCTCTGGGTAAAATAAAAACAAATTCTGGGTAACAGATGCTGCTGTAAGCATAATAAACAAATGCCAATGATCTGTCCCAGTCAACCAAAGCCATTGTGCCACAATTCTCAGTCCCCCAGTCAGTCTCCATTTCTGTCACCAGAGGAACTACCTGCTTAGTCAATCAGTTGCTGCAGTGCTGTCCTGCCTCAGTCACTGATTAGTTGAATCGCAGTTCCTGTAGGTCCATGATTTTCACAGGAACCCCTTGATACAGCAGACCAGTGGGGGTTGGAAACAGCTGTGCAGTTGTGGTGTCCCACCACGGATGTTGCTAATGTATACACCCTTTGCAAAAGTCTGTACTCTAAGTAGAAGTGGTAATGAAGTAGTACCTAAGTATTGCCACTAGATGTCTCTAGTATGTATATCTTGTATGTATGTATGTATGTATTGCACAGCTGTAGTATTCAAGGGGTTATTGTTTTTGTGATTTGTGCACCAATTAGAGCTCTTTATCTTCTTCACCTATCTCTATTCTTCTTTCTTCTTTGCACTCTCTTCTCACCCACTCACAGCAGGTATTACATACCCTGTAGGAGGTTCACACATGGGTAGAGGAAGTGTAGTCACACTTAGTCTTAGTCTGGTTCCCGTACAGGGAGGACAATTCAGTGTAGTTTAGTCTACAGACACACATGGGAGACAAGGACACTCTTTTCTTGAAAGCAGCACTTCTACACACTATGCAGTGCTAAGCGCTTACAGAGAAGACAAATCAGGGATCATCCCAGCCAACGCCGAGAACAAGTCGAAAGGTGCAGGACAGTATCTTGAAGCAAGAGGAACTAACCTGGATAGAGCAAAGTTGCTAAAAGCCTACGCACTCTTTCTTGCAGCACTGGTATAATCAGAAAACCCTGACTACTCTGCTCAACCCACGTAACAAGGACTGGGACTTGTGTCACCCTCTAGGACAGGTTGCCCGACACTGGTGGCCAATAGGTGTTGCAAAGACGAAGGTCAAAACAAGGGCACAAGTATTCTCTCTACTCTCAAGTATTCTACTTATTCTACTTCTAAAATTCAGTCAGAGCACAATACTACATTGGGTTGGGGCTCTCTTGACATCCTCCTCTCTACTCCTCTGCACTTACTCTCTACTTCTCAGCACGCAACCGACACAGTAATTGATCCTTCCTTGGGTCATCTCCCCTTTCTGTGGGTGGCGGTACCAATAGTACGGGTGGGTCACAACTCCACTCCGGACCACCGTGATAAGCGCCCAAGGAACCCTCTAACAGCCCGGCAGGTTACTGACCACAGGGGAAAGGGTATAGCCAGCCTCTTTAAAATAAAAGCAGGTGTGCCCAACCGGCATTGGCATCACGACAACCTAACATCTGGCTGAGCTATATCTCGACCAACCACTACTGTAGGGGAGTCATACAACACCATCTAGCAAGTGACCGGTCAAGCCTCTTATCGGGGCTGCACCACACAGTCCCTGTGCTGGAGCCAGACTGTGAGGATCACTTGCCTATTGTATTTACGCAATCCCCTTCTGACCAGAATATTTTTATTTTACCATTTAAATTGGCTCTGAGGCACATTGTATAGCCACATTTTCTAATGCCCTCTCTGACAGTTCAAATAACTGTTGACAACTACCTTTTAAAACAGGTAGAAATCTTCACATGTACTTCAGGTATGACTAAGGAAGAATTTAAGATTGAACATCATTTGAGATGTCAATCTAACTTGGTAATATATGAGATACAATGCAAAAGAGGATTGCTGCACATAGGTAGGACTATGTAGGCTCTGCACAATTGATTAAATAAGCATAGGCTTAACATTAAATCAAAATATGGACCATCAAGACATTGTACACAATGTCATGCGGATGATCGTAATCCTATTTCCATTCTCCCTGTGGACACTGTTAGCACATTAAGCTATACTATCGTAAAATTTTAAAAAGAAAGGAGATATACTGGTTGTATAAATTGAAGACACTAATACCAGAAAGTGTAAATGAGGTCATAGAAACAATTCTATGAATAAGCAATACCTACCACAGTATATATGGATATATGTTTATTTGAGAACATTTTAAAATTATGTATTTATTGTATTTTCTTTATTGCTGGATATTTTACAGAAGCCGATGTGATTATATCCCATGTCCATTATTCAGTGGTATGACCATGATCTTAGAAACTATAGTATAACCTGCAAGTTCATTGAGGATACCTGCTGTACCAATGTATGCATATTGATTAGTAATTTTAGAAATAAATTGGAAGAAGTTATGCAGCAATGTTTGCACTGAAAATATTCATCCATATTTCAGATTTAATTCTTAAAGGAGAACTCCGGGCAGGATGACTTTTTTCAAAATGCCCGGGGAAGGAGGGGGTGAAAAAAAAGCCTGTGTACCTCCCCATCAAACTGCCTCTGCCCAGTCCCTGGCCACTTCCTGGTGTGGAGATGGGACTTGGGGCAGAGGCATAGCACCACTACAGCCACTAACAGACTGAGTGGACGTGGAAGGTCATGTCCTAAGTCCCATCCCGTGAATTCAAACCTGCCTCCTTTGTATGATATAATGCTCTTTCTTTCTGTTTGTTGACGGCCTGTGGCTACAGACCACCACTCGGATACAGTTTTTTATATTTATACATGTACATCCTAGCTAAATATACACCAGCCAAGCCACTGTTTTTAGAGCAAAACAAAGCTGTTAAAGGGGAACTCCACATAAGGAAAACTGGTTTTCTATTAAAAGTACATTAAAAGTTATATAGATGTGTCTATATAATGTATTACTGTATCTGTACGGTTCTGCCACACTGGTAGCTGTTGGAAGAAAAATGGCCTCTGTCCTAATTCACATTGTCTCCTGCTTCCACTCCTCTCCCCCCTTAGGAGACAAATCTTCCATGCCTCTGTCTCACATGTTGTGTGTTTGCTGAGCATAGGCTGATGATGCAGACAGGGGGCAGGGTGTGATGTCACAGGAGGCTTGTCTGGATCCCCCAATTCCCTGAGTGATTCACCATCTCTGACCGGCCAGAAGCAGCTGTTGCACTGATTTCACTGATTGTGCAAAAGTCTGCAGTGAAATTAGGGCTATGTTCACACATGTTAAGAGTTTCATTGCAGTACTGCAGCATATTCACAAAAACGATGCAGTAACACAAGTAAATGATGCTAAACGGCAGAGAGGATCAGAGCCGGCACTGCCAATCCCAATCCCAAAAACAATGCATAAATATTATATCCCATGTAAGATAATATGGGATAAAGAAAAAAGATGCTTGATCATAAAAAGTGTGTGGAAATGAAAAAAAAAATTTTTTTCAAAAAGTTCTTTACTTCATTCCAATATCAGCGTTACATGTAGAGAATACAGTGTGCTGTTCGGCGTTACAGGTAGTAACTGTGTGCAAATAATTCAGTAACACAATGAAACTGCAATGTATGAACACAGTCGAGATGTTCTGCAACAGATTTGGGTGGGGAATGGACAGGGTGGAGGACTATGATGAACAGCTGAGGGAAAGCATTGCGTTCTGGAACCAGTACTGCATTCTGGGAACTGCTCAACTAGGAAGTACAGAAACACAATACAGAACAAAAAAAAACAAAACAAATGGATTTTGGTAGTTTCAAAACTGGGATAGATAGGTAAGTAATGCTATATGCTTCTGCAGAAGGTTCATTTTTTTACCTGTACCTGGAGTTCCCCTTTAACAATGGGAGGGAAAAAGCAGGATATCAAGAGAGGAAGGAAAGATTGCTAAATTAATTATTTTTGCAAAGATATCTAGCTTGACGAACCCTACAAGTTAGTTGAGATTGGAATAACCCTTTAAGTTGTCTTCCCAAAACAAATGCTTTTGGATCCAAGCCCCTCTTGCATTTTTCAATAGTCACACAATGGGGGACATGTATGAAAAGGCGTAAATGCCGGTGTAAAAATATTCACAAATGGTATTTTTGCAAATATTTTTTTTGCATCTACCCCATCTGTGCCACCCTCGCCAGTGGGGTGGAGAGGGAGCGTTACGGGGGATGCGGCAGCACGCAGAGGGGGCGCAGCCTCTGCGTTCGCCGCATTTATCATTTTTCCGGTGGAAAAATGATACTGAAACCTTTCTTCAGCACTGTAGGTTTCAAAATTTTCGCACGGATGGGCTCCGTGCGATCGGGATTTATGTAGAGGCAATGCGCCTCTACATAAATCCCCTGAGCTGCGGGGACATTTGTAAGCCCGGCGTAAAAAACTCCGGACTTCATAAATGTCCCTCATAGTTCTTGGGACTTTCAGCAACACTGTGTGGCTATTGCATAACACAAAGGGGTCTTGTCTTCAAAAGTATGCATTTGAATGTACATGGAAACACAGGCTTCTAAATTATCAATAACAAGATTGACATTTCTGTCCCATATACAGTGAAACCTCCCAAACGGACCTCTTCTTTGAGAAGAACCCCCCCCCCCACACACACACACACACACACACACAGAACCTTCAACCTTTTTTTTGTTTTTTCTTTTTTTGACCGATTTATTAACCATTATTTTCTATGGACAATTCCTCTCTTTTAGAAGATCACCCCCCAATCCGCCCAAAGACCACTTTTTTGTGCAGTTTATTTTGCAGAATACCATAAAATGACCAGAAGCAGGACTTTACATGTTAAAATTGCTACCTGAGAGGGCTAACAGGGCCATGATTAAAGGAGTAGGGTCAATGCAACCAGGATGAGAGAGGGTGGAGGATGGAAGGAAGAGGTGTGGCTGAGCTGGGAGGAGGAAGGATGAGCGCCATAGTTTCCAGGGAAAGCACTGACAGTGATGGAATACAATGGTGTACACAGCTGATAGCAGTTATATAATATAATGGTGTATAGAGCTGATACCAGTGATGTAATAGAAAGGTGTATACAGCTGATAACAGTGATGTAATAGAAAGGTGTATACAGCTGATACCAATGATCTCATAGAATGGTGTATACAGCTGATACCAGTAATGTAATAGAATGGTGTATAGAGCTCCTGATACCAATGATCTCATAGAATGGTGTATATAGCTGATACCAGTGATGTAATAGAATGGTGTATAGAGCTCCTGATACCAATAATCTCATAGAATGGTGTAAAGAGCTGATACCATTTGCAATTGAATGGTGTATAGAGCTCCTGATAAAAGTAACGTAATAGAATGGTGTATAAAGTTGCTACAGTGATGTAATAGAATGGTGCATAGATCCTGATACCAGTGATATAATAGAATTGTATATAGAGCTGATACTGAACTTAGGTTATACTATATTCCGTTCCAAGAATACTTTTAGGGCAATACTTCCCATACAGTATGTAGTGATGTATAAAAAAAAGTTCATAATACAGTACTGTTTGCTGTATGAATGTGGTCTCATCAAACATATGATAAAGGATATGATTGTGTGCTTTATTATTTATGTGTAAATGTATGTTGTACATGTTCCTGCTTCAAACAGACACTTAATTCTGCATTTTCTATACTTTGATCTTTGAACAGACCATCAGGAGTGTCCCAGTGCAGGTGTGCCATTAAGTGCTGTATTCTACCTTTCTAACTGAGTCTATTGTATTGTGTTATGTGTCACTCTTTCTAACACTTTACCCACCAATAGGAGGGTCCTGGTCACCACTAGTTCCTGGTTGGAGAGTCTTTGGTTCAGTTCAGTTTCTAGTGGATGAAGGAGAGAGAAAGACAAATGAAGACTTAGGGGGAGATTTATCAAAGGGTGTAAAATTTAGACTGGTGCAAACTACCCACAGCAACCAATCACAGCTCAGCTTTAGGCAGTGTTAAAAGGAAAGCTGAGCTGTGATTGGTTGCTGTGGGCAATTTGCACTAGTCTAAATTTTACACCCTTTGATGAATCTCCCCCTTAGAGTTCCTGCTGAAGTTTATAACCAGGCCAGGCCTGAGGGCCAGAGCATTTGTCAAGAACAAACATTTCAGATTATGAGAGACAACCAGTAACAAATATACAGTGATAAACCCAAAAGTGAGGTAACTGTTATCTAAGAAAAGCCTTGCCTACGCCAGGGTTAACCAACTTAGATCTAGTCTGGACTATCCAAGAAAACAGGAAATAGTCTGCAGTGGAGCAAAGAGCATAAGCTAAAGTACTCCATTGGAACCTGCTTGACCTACTCGGGAAACCGATGTGCTGCTGCCCGGGCTGTCCGGGCTGTGTGACAAGAGGCGCTGGCCTCCAGGATGCTCACTACATGTGGGTAGCGGAGAAAGATGCCGTTTAGCTCTGCCAGAAGGCTAGTTGGCTCTTACTGCAACATGTCACATAACTTAGGACCCCAGATAAGAGGGGCTCTAAAACCTGCACCTGCTCCCAGTCTATGTTGCACCAAAACAGAAGAGTGGGAAGTCATGGCACAGCCAGGAAAGGGGGTAGTCATTGAGCAGGGCTGTTCTTAGCACTGTGCGGGACAGGTGCCAGTAGCAAACACAGACGCTCTGGTTGCTCAGCCTTGGACGTCTGCCTTGGACGTCCGCTCCCCATTCTCCTAATATGGTCTTCTTCTCCCCCTGTCTCATCTGCAGTCACTGACATGTCAGCGGTAAGGGGTTGGGGGAATTCCACACTGTGTCCACAATAACCACATGGACTGCGAGCCGTGCCTTTTAGTGGTCAGCCCTCTCACTTCAATTCACCCTCTCATTCCACCCTTTCTGCATAGCTGTCATGAACCCCCATTCAGGAGTTTGGAAAGTTAGTCTTTCACAGGATCCTGTATGGCAGCAATATGTAACCTAATGCTCCCCAGCTGTGGTGAAATTACAATTAATGCAGATGTCAGGGCAACTCGGGTCAAATGTTGGAGACTACAACTTTATAGTTCTAGTAGTTATATAAACTGGTACCCAGCTTTCCCAGGCTCATGAACACTATTTCCTTGTAACCATCTCAAAAAAGAAGAAAATATTCAGGAGGGCACTCACCACAAAACTTTACTTTTATTTTTAATCCATTATTACATAAAAATTCCATTGTGAAGTAACGGACAGCAGACCGCCAGCACCTCAAGGTGGCATGACAGCTGTTTTGCGTGCTAACATACACAAAACAGCTGTCATGCTACCTCAAGGTGCTAGCGGTCTACCGGCCGTTACTTCGTCATTGTGTCACTGGACTCCCTTAGCGACGAGATCGCGTAAATGTACATTCACAAAAAACTAATTTCTTTCAAATCAGCTGGTGCCTGAGATTTGTAATTTACTTCCAGTCTTCCAGTACTTATCGGCTGCTGTATGTCCTGCAGGAAGTGGTGTATTCTTTACAGTCTAACACAGTGCTCCCTTCTGCCACCTCTGTCCATGTCAGGAACTGTCCAGAGCAGTAGCAAATTCCCATAGAAATCCTCTTCTGCTTTCCAGACTGGAAAGAATTACCACAAACAATTATGCTCTCTAGTGTTCTGTTAATAAAAGCACCCATTGTTTAAAAAAGAAAAGCCAAGAAACTCAATTTAGTTCTCCTTTTACCTTGTCTTTCAATGAATTCTTATTATCACCCATTTATGCAGAAGACTTTAGTGTAGACCTATAGATGCTGTTAAGAATCTTGTTTTATATAATTTACTAGAAAATGTACCCGGCTCTGCCCGGGTATAAATTGTCAGTGTCCTGTATACCTGCAGGGTATTTACCATTAGGCACCCATGGTCTGGTGCGTAGGGTAGCACCTTGCAGAGGGGCAGTACCCTCCCGTTCAGACTTGCCAGAAAATCTGGTGTCTTTTCGAGGGGTCACAGTATGGCGGTATTGTATTGGTCAGGTCTGGTATGGCAGTGTTATTCACTCACAGTGTGTCGGTATTGGTCATGTCTGGTATGGTGGTGTTCTCCAGTCACAGTGTGGCGGTATTGGTCAGGTCTGGTATAGTGGTGTTATCCAGTCACAGTATGGCGGTATTGGTCAGGTGTGGTATGGCAGTGTTATCCAGTCACAGTATGGCAGTATTGGTCAGATCTGGTATGGCAGTGTTATCCAGTCACAGTATGGCGGTATTGGTCAGGTGTGGTATGACAGTGTTATCCAGCACAGTATGGCGGTATTGGTTAGGTCTGGTGTGGCAGTGTTATCCAGTCACAGTATGGTGGTATTGGTCAGGTCTGGTATAGCGGTGTTATCCAGTTACAGTATGGCGGTATTGGTCAGGTCTGGTATAGCAGTTTTTTCCAGTCAAAGTATGGTGGTATTGGTCAGGTGTGTTATGACAGTGTTACCCAGTCACAGTATGGTAGTATTGGTCAGGTCTGGTGTGGCAATGTTATCCAGTCACGGTATGGTGGTATTGGTCAGGTCTGGTATAGCGGTGTTATCCAGTCACAGTATGGCGATATTGGTCAGGTCTGGTATGGCAGTGTTATTCAGTCACAGTATGGCGGTATTGGTCAGGTCTGGTATAGCGGTGTTATCCAGTCACAGTATGGCGGTATTGGTCAGGTCAGGTATGACAGTGTTATCCAGCACAGTATCGCGGTATTGGTCAGGTCTGGTGTGGCAGTGTTACCCAGTCACAGTATGGCGGTATTGGTCAGGTCTGGTATGGCAGTGTTATCCAGTCACAGTATGGCGGTATTGGTCAGGTCTGGTATGGCAGTGTTATCAAGTCACAGTGTGGCGGTATTGGTCAGGTCTGGTATGGCAGTGTTATCCAGTCACAGAATGGCGGTATTGGTCAGGTGTGTTATGACAGTGTTACCCAGGCATAGTATGGTAGTATTGGTCAGGTCTGGTGTGGCAATGTTATCCAGTCACGGTATGGTGGTATTGGTCAGGTCTGGTATAGCGGTGTTATCCAATCACAGTATGGCGGTATTGGTCAGGTCTGGTGTGGCAGTGTTACCCAGTCACAGTATGGCGGTATTGGTCAGGTCTGGTATGGCAGTGTTATCCAGTCACCGTATGGCGGTATTGGTCAGGTCTGGTAGGGAGGTTGGTAGGGAAGTGTTACCCAGTCACAGTGTGGCGGTAATGGTCAGGCGTGTTATGACAGTGTTATTCAGCACAGTATGGCGGTATTGGTCAGGTCTGGTTTGGCAATGTTACCCAGTCACAGTATGGCGGTTTTGGTCAGGTCTGGTGTGGCAGTGTTACCCAGTCACAGTTTGGTATACCTGTCCTGTAGTGCCCTGTATATACATGTACTGTATAAATGGAGTAGGGGGTCTACCAGTTATTACTGTGGATGTTTAAGGCAGCTTCCCTAGCAACCATTGCTCCCTGTGAAAATTAAAGCAGTAATCCTATTGGTTGCTAAGGCTCCAACTGCTGTGTCTGCTGCAGCTAATTATATCACCTGTGTTTGCAGTGAGGAGATTTTCCAATTCATCTTTATGGGGTGCCGCTCTTCCCCATCCCCCTTCCCTCCTGTACATCTGGCGGGGACGGGACCTTCGCATAATCCTTCCCGGGCACCCAATGTATCTGTGTGCCAAATTTGGGGTCAAACGGTTCAGGCGTTTGGAAGTCTATTTGGGACAGACAGACAGACAGACTTTGATTTTTATTATATAGACTAGAAAATGTCCCCGGCGCTGCCCGGGTATAAAGTGTCAGTGTGTTAATTAGATTTGTTCTAAGGTGCCCAGGAGGCCAAGCTAAAGGTATTGTTTCATCTGAGTTAATCAGTAAAATTAGTGTATACCTGTAGTGCATAGTTGGAGGGGTTCTGTATACCCACAATGTAAAGTTTTTAGGGATCTTGCATATCTGTAGTGCATAGTTGGGGGGGCTGTATACCTATAGTGTATAGTTGGGGGGTCCTGTATACCTGTAGTGTGTAGTTGGGGGGGGGCTTTATACCTGTAGTGTATAGTTGAGGGAGGTCCTGTATACCTGCAGTGTACAGTTGGTGAAGGTCCTGTATACCTGTACTGTATAGTTCGGGGGTCCTGTATACCTGTAGTATGTAGTTGGTGCTGTATACCTGTAATGTATAGTTGGTGGAGGTCTTGTATACCTGTAGTTTATAGTTTGAGGGTCCTGGATACCTGTAGTGTATAATTGGTGGAGGTCTTGTATACCTGTATTATATAGTTTGGGGGTCCTGTATACCTGTAGTGCATAGTTTGAAGGTCTTGTATAACTGTAGTATAGAGTTGGTGGAGGTCCTTTACACCTGTAGTGTATAGTTTGGGGTCCTATATACCTGTATTATATAGTTGGTGGAGTTCCTGTATACCTGTAGTATATAGCTTTGGGGTCCTGTATACCTGTAGTATAGAGTTGGTGAAGGTGCTGTATACCTGTAGTATATAGTTGGTGGAGTTCCTGTATAACTGTAGGGTATAGTTTTGGGGTCCTGTATACCTGTAGTGTATAGTTTGGGGTCCTGTATACCTGTAGTATATAGTTGGTGGAGGTCCTGTATACCTGAAGTATATAGTTGGTGGAGGTCCTGTATACCTGTAGTGTAAAGTTTGGGGTCCTGTATACCTGTAGTATATAGTTGGTGGAGGTCCCGTGCACCTGTAGTGTATAGTTTTGGGTTCCTGTATACCTGTAGTGTCCTGTATACCTGCAGGGTCGTATTTACCATTAGGCACCCACGGTCTGGTGCGTAGGGTAGCACCTTGCAGAGGGGCAGTAACCTCCCATTGAAACTTGCCAGAAAATCTGGTGTCTTTTTGAGGGGGGTATGGCGGTATTGGTCAGGTCTGGTATAGCGGTGTTATCCAGTCACAGTACGGCGGTATTGGTCAGGTCTGGTATGGCAGTGCTATTTAGTCACAGTATGGCGGTATTGGTCAGGTCTGGTGTGGCGGTGTTCTCCAGTCACAATGTGGCGGTATTGGTCAGGTCTGGTATAGTGGTGTTATCCAGTCACAGTATGGCGGTATTGGTCAGGTGTGGTATGGCAGTGTTATCCAGTCACAGTATGGCAGTATTGGTCAGGTCTGGTATGGCAATGTTATCCAGTCATAGTATGGCGGTATTGGTTAGGTCTGGTATGGCAGTGTTATCCAGTCACAGTATGGCGGTATTGGTTAGGTGTGGTATGACAGTGTTATCCAGTTACAGTATGGCGGTATTGGTCAGGTCTGGTATAGCAGTTTTTCTCTTCTCGCCCTATGACGGCACCCCTGGAGAGGACCACCTCCTACTCCCATTGGACAGGAAACAGAACACTGGACCTTTAAAGACTCGCCTCCTCTCTCCAACACCAGTTACTGTTTCCTGTCCCATGGGAGCAGGACATGGAGGAGGTCTCCTCCAGGGACCTTCATAGGGCTAGGGGATCACCGGCAGAAGGACTTACCGGCTCCCGAGGCATCCAGCCTATAGACTGAGGCCCGTCCAACACCTCCAGATGATCGGTCCCCGCGCGTCTCCCGGCCCCTCTGGCGTCCTTCCCGGTGAGTGCGGCGGGAGTGCGCACGCGCGCACGCGCGGACGCAATGACGTAGTGACGTCAGACGCAGCGTCCCCACGTGGTGCGGCGCGCTCCCGGAACTCGTAGTGACGCGGGAGGGCGTCCGGAGGGGGGAGGTTACTATAGGCCTTGTTTCTATAGGCCCAGGCCATGGCTTGCCGGAGGTAGACGGCGGGAGGGTGTGCCGCATCAGCGCCGCGGCGGGGGCGGGGTCAGCCGGCCCTAGGCGCAATTTGGCGCCATATTTAAAAGAAACAGCAGAGGCTCAGAGTGCCTTGCACCTACAAAGGAGCCTGCTGCTAAAGAAACGATTGCTGTGTTTTTGCTGTACCAGCTGTGGGGACCTAAGACCAATCTTGGATCAGATGGAGTCCCAGGGCGCTGAACAATCCCAGACCTCTGCTGCAGAGAATCCAGCGGTATGGTGTGGTAAGAGGGGGTCTCCCCATATATATTTTAGATACTCTATCTTATCAGAATATTATGGTTTATATTTTAGGAGGGATCCTCTAAAAAGGAGCATACTAGGATTAAAGAGTGTCCGGTCTGCAGAAAAAGACTTAGTAGTGCATACAATAAGACCTTGTGTGGGGGGTGCATGAACCGAGTTTTAGAAGATCAAGGACCATCCTTCATTAGAAACATGAGAGACATGGTTAGGCGAGAAATCAGGGTAGGTAGAAGTATCTTATCACATCCTTTTCAATTTCACTTTAGCTCCCCCTACCGGAGTACTTATTGTTGTATTTCTGCAGGCCTCCTTACCCTCTCGCTCCACTTCCTCTGAGACACCTGAAGTCAGCATAAACCCACCTCCTGACTCTCAGCCACTTGTCATTGCGGGACCGAGTCAGCAGATGGATCCTTCTCCAATAAATGAGGAAGATCAGGATCTATCAGTTGAGGCGGACGATCAGGGCGAATTAGTCTCTGAACCAGAGGAGGCCTCAGGGGAGGATTCGGCTGGGTCCCTATTGCCAATTGAATCCATAGACTCTCTCATTAAGAATGTCAGATTAACTATGGAGATAGACGATACGCCTCAACCAAGATCCGTACAGGACATAATGTTTGAGGGGTTAGCCCCAAAAAAGAGGCTGGTGTTTCCAGTACACCAGAGTATTAAGACTCTTATCGGTCACGAGTGGGCCAATCCAGATCGGAAGTTCTTTATCCCTCGGGCAGTAAGTCTGGTGTTACATCCATCCTTGGGAATATACTGAGTAGTATGACACTTATATTGATTCTAACCTTTTCTATTTTTTAGTACAAAAGGAAGTATCCTTTCAGTCAGGAGGACTGTGAATCCTGGGAGGGGGCTCCCAAGATAGACCATCCGGTTGCGAAGATCTCAAAAAAGAACGCGCTACCCTTTGAGGATACAGCAGTGCTTAACCCCTAGACGACCCTGGACGTAGAGTTACGTCATGGAAGTCTGTCCCCAGACGACCCATGACGTAACCTTACGTCATGGGTGTTATTCCCGCTATGAAGCGCGCTCCGGAGCGGAGCGCGCTTCATAGGAGGTGGGGGCCGGCTGCAGTGAGCAGCCGGGACCTCACCGGGAATGACACGCTGCAGCAATCGCGCTGCCGCGTGTCATTAACCCCTTAAACGCCGCGATCGCGGCGCGACCGCGGCGTTTAAGTGTAAGTGACAGGGGGAGTCCCCTGTCACTTAGCGATCGGGACCCCCGCAGTGTGACTGCGGGGGTCCCGATCGTTGAAACGGACTGCTGGAGGTCTCTTACCTGCCTCCATGCGGTCCGATCGGCGATCTGCTGCACTGAGCCTGCACAGGCAGGCTCAATGAGCAGAGCGCCGATAACACTGATCAATGCTATGCCTATGGCATAGCATTCATCAGTGTATAAATCAAAGTAATGTATGTACAAGTCCCCCAAAGGGACTTCAAAAGTGTAAAAAAAAAAAGTTCAAAACACTAACACACAACCCCAAAACCCCTCCCCCAATAAAAGTCTAAATCACCCCCCTTTCCCATTATATAAATAAAACATATAAAAATGAATAAATAGATAAACATATAATATACCGTAGCGTGCGTAATTGTCCGATCTATTAAAATATAACAAGCGTCATTGTGATCGGTAAACGGCGTACACGAAAAGAGGGGGAAAAGTGCGCAGATTACCGATTTTATGTTACATTATATATTAAAAAAAATCAATAAAAAGTGATCAAAACGTCCGATCTTCACAAATATGGTATTAATAAAAACTAGAGATCATGGCGGAAAAAATGACACCCCATACAGCCCCGTAGGTGAAAAAATAAAACCGTTATAAGCGTCACAATAGGCCCATTTTATTAATATTTGATTGCCAAAAAAAAGGATTTCATAAAAAAAAAATATATATAATATTAGAGAATCTGTGTAACCTGCATATGGTTGTGTTCGGACTGACCTATAGAATAATAGTGTCATGTCGCTGTTACCATATAGTGCATTACGTAGACACAGGAACCCCCCAAACGTTACCATATTGCATTCTTTCTTACGATTTCACCTATTTATATCTTCATAAATAATATATTTGGAATTCCATCATACATGTTATGGTAAAATGAAAGACGCCATTACACAGTACAACTATTCCTGTAAAAAACAAGCACTTACATGGCTTGTAGATAGAAAACTGAGAGTGCTAGAGCTCTTAGAAGGGGAGGAGGGAAAAACGAAAGCACTAAGATCAAAATTTGCGCGGTCCACTGGGTCATTTTGGGCCTGGTCCTCAAAGGGTTAAAGACCCTCTAGATAAGAGAGCTGATATCTATCTAAAAAAGTCTTGGGAAGCCTCTACATCCGCATTCAAGCCTTTGATTGCGACGACTTCAGTAGCCAGATCACTAAAGATGTGGATGACTGAACTCAAGGATAAGGTCAAGGAAAGTAATCCAAGCCAGGAATTTAACCAGGCTTTTACTACAATTGACAATGCAGTGTCATTTATTGCAGAAGCATCAGCAGATGCCCTAAAACTGTCAGCAAGATCAGCGGCCCTTTCCAACTCAGCCCGGAGATCTATATGGGTAAAAGAGTGGAAAGGTGATACCACATCAAAGGCCAAGTTGTGTGGAGTCCCATGTGAAGGGAAGCTGCTATTTGGGTCAGCCCTGGAGTCTATACTAGAAAAAGCCTCTGACAGAAAAAAGGGTTTTCCTCTTATACCCCAACAGACCAGTAGACCATTCAGGGGAAGAGGTAGGAGACCTAGGGGTGGAAATGTCAGTAGTAGAAAAGATTGGCGACCTCAGAAGAAGAATAAGGGTTTTCTCTTTCCCTCTTCTGACAAAAAGGCCCCTCAATGACATGAGGTCCCTGTGGGAGGGCGTTTAGCCTGTTATTTTTCACAGTGGTGTACAATTTCTGGTAGCACTTTTGTGTTGGATACAATAAAATTTGGCCTTAAAATCTCCTTTTCGTCCTCCCCAGGGGAAAGATTTGTATGTACTGACCTGTCATAAGATCCTGACAAATACAGGGCTCTTCTAGCTGAGATCCATTCCCTTTTGAATAAAAAAGTGCTTGTTCCAGTTCCCAGGGAGCAAAGAGGAGCGGGGTTCTACTCCACTTTGTTTCTTGTGAAAAAGCCCAATGGTTCATATAGAACGATAATTAATCTCAAGCCACTAAACAGGGCCCTTACTTACGAGAGGTTCAGAATGGAGTCAATATCCTCAGCCATTCTGAATCTCTCGGAAAACTGCTTTATGGCCACCATCGATCTCAGAGATGCTTATTACCATATTCCTATGCATCCTGACCATTACAGATTTCTGAGAGTGGCAGTAAATATGGGCTCTGAGATTTCACATTTTCAGTTTACAGCCATGCCGTTTGGTATCTCTCAGGCTCCTAGAGCATTTACCAAGGTGATGGCAGAGGTCATGGCACATATCAGGGAAAGAAATATCATTATTATCCCCTACCTTGATGACTTTCTGATTGTTAACAATTCTCAGATAGCTCTAGATATAGATATTAAATTCATAGAGTCAGTTTTTTTCTCTCTAGGATGGGAGGTCAATGAGGAAAAATCCAACAAAACGCCTAGCCAGCGGTGTAAATTCCTGGGTATCTACTTAGACTCCAGGGTTCAGAGGTCCTTTCTCCCAGAGAATAAGATCTTACAGGTCCAGACAAGAATCAGACAACTCTCTGCTAACCCCCTTACTACTATGAGGTCAGCCATGTCACTATTAGGACTCTTAACCTCCTGTATCCAGGCAGTACCGTGGGCACAATATCACACCAGAAGGCTCCAATGTCAGATTCTGTCTGAGTGGGATGGCGTAACTGAGTCTCTAGATTTCCCTCTTCTTCTATCTCCACAGACTTTAAGATCCCTGTCCTGGTGGGAGCAACGGGAACATCTAGACAAGGGTCTTCCTTGGAATATTACAGAAGTAAAGACCATTACAACAGACGCCAGTCCTTCTGGATGGGGGGCCCATACAGGACCATTTCTTCTACAAGGAAAATGGAGCCCGGAAGAAGCCAGAGAGTCCCAGAACGTACGGGAATTAAGAGCAGTTTTTCTCTCTTTAATACAGGCACTACCAGAGCTTCAGGGGAAGAACGTAAGGGTACTGTCAGACAGCGCGGCAGCAGTAGCCTACCTCAATCACCAAGGGGGAACCAGGTCTACCGACCTGATGAGGATCACACACCATATCTTCAGGTTGGCAGAACCTCATTTTCTTTCTCTGACAGCACTACACCTGAAAGGATCAGACAATGCAGCAGCGGACTTCCTCAGCAGGAACGAACTAAAACAGGGAGAATGGGAGCTATCCCAGGAAGTTTTCCATCAAATCTGCAGACTCTGGGGGACCCCGAAAGCAGACTTGTTTGCCACCAGGGCAAACAGAAAAGTAAGAGAATTTTATTCCCTGTCTCAGAAGGACAACCCCGCAGCCATAGATGCACTGGCACAGGATTGGGGAGGCGGTCTCCTTTACGCCTTCCCACCGATCAGGCTTCTCTCTCGGGTGATACGCAAAATCAGGCAGGACAAAGCAGATGTCATTCTGGTTGCACCCTTCTGGCCCAGAAGGGTGTGGTTCGCCTGGTTGAGGAGACTGTCGGTAGCAGACCCCTGGGTGCTTCCAGAGACACGGGATCTCCTACACCAGGGACCAGTACTTCACCCGACAGCACAGAACCTTCACTTAACAGCCTGGCATGTGAAAGGCAGCTTTTAATTGACAGTGGGCTATCCCCTCAGGTAATATCCACCCTTTTGGCCAGCCGAAAGAGGGTTACATCAGCCATTTACCTGAGAACTTGGAAGGCCTTTTGTAGGTACGTGAACCAGCCAATCAATGTGATTGCTCCTCCTAATATTCCACTAATTCTGGACTTTCTGCAGGAGGGTCTTAACAAAAACTTGAGACCAAGCACTATAAAAGTTCAAATTTCAGCCCTTAGTGCACTTTTTGATTTCAGATTGGCTGAACATCCATGGGTCAAAAGGTTCACAAAAGCTGCAACTAGACTGGCTCCCAGTATAAAATCCAGACTCCCTCCATGGGACTTGAATATAGTGTTATCAGGACTGACCATTTCTCCATTCGAGCCAATGTTAGAATTACCTATCAGGCTGCTATCCTGGAAACTTGCCTTCTTGCTTGCTATCACATCAGCCCGAAGGGTTAGCGAGATCAGAGCCTTCTCCATCAACCCTCCATACATGACAATTAGGGACGACAGAATTATCTTATCTCCTGACCCTGCCTTTCTCCCAAAGGTGGTATCCAATTTCCACAGGTCCCAGGAGGTAGTTCTTCCCTCATTTTGCATTAATCCATCCAACGACAGAGAGGCAGCCTTTCATACATTGGACGTTAGGCGTATTCTGTTACACTATCTGGAGGTCACTAGGGATTGGAGACAGACTGATAATCTCTTAATATCCTTCCAGGGAAAGAACAGGGGTAAGGCAGCTACCTCACAAACCATCGCTAGATGGGTAAAACAAGCTATAGGGGAATGCTATAGATCCAGTGGAAGGGATATCCCCGTAGGATTTGGGGCACACTCCACCAGAGCAGTAGCCACTTCCTGGGCAGAGAGGGCATCTGTTACACTAGAGCAGATCTGTAGAACCGCTACTTGGAGCACTCCACACACCTTCTTTAAACATTATAGGCTACAACTGTCCTCAACTGAGGACTTGACGTTTGGTAGAAGAGTGCTTCACGCAGTAGTCCCTCCCTAGGCGGGGGAAGAAATTCCTAATCTAATCTCCAGGGGTGCCGTCATAGGGCGAGAAGAGAAAACAAGAATTACTAACCGGTAATGTCTTTTCTTTGAGCCCATGACGGCACCCCGCCTAATACCCGCCCTTGGAAAAAAAAAAAAAAAAAAAGATGTGACATACCTTGACGGAGTTAATGTATGTCTAAATGTATATACTTTATTTAAAAAAAAAAAAAAAAAAAAAAAAGGGATATGTTTGTGTGTGTATATATATATAAAGATGTATATGGAGGTGAATATACACAAATGAATAGATGCAAATATTAGATGACACAGATGGTATGTTATGTTGTGTTTGTTAAAAAGATTCGCTCCTAGGATCCTTGCAAAGAACTGGTGTTGGAGAGAGGAGGCGAGTCTTTAAAGGTCCAGTGTTCTGTTTCCTGTCCAATGGGAGTAGGAGGTGGTCCTCTCCAGGGGTGCCGTCATGGGCTCAAAGAAAAGACATTACCGGTTAGTAATTCTTGTTTTTCCAGTCATAGTATGGTGGTATTGGTCAGGTGTGTTATGACCGTGTTACCCAGTCACAGTGTGGTAGTATTGGCCAGGTCTGGTGTGGCGGTGTTATCCAGTCATGGTATGGTGGTATTGGTCAGGTCTGGTATAGCAGTGTTATCGAGTCACAGTATGGCGGTATTGGGCAGGTCTGATATGATGGTGTTTTCCAGTCACAGTTTGGCGGTATTGGTCAGGTCTGGTATGACAGTGTTATCCAGTCACAGTATGGCGGTATTGGTCAGGTCTGGTGTGGCAGTGTTATCCAGCACAGTATGGCGGTATTGGTCAGGTCTGGTGTGGCAGTGTTATCCAGTCACAGTTTGGTATACATGTAGTGCCCTGTATATACATGTACTGTATAGATGGAGTAGGGGGCCCTGTATATACATGTACTGTATAGATGGAGTAGGGGGCCCTGTATATATATATGTACTGTATAGATGGAGTAGAGGGCCCTGTATATATATGTACTGTATAGATGGAGTAGGGGGCCCTGTATATACATGTACTGTATAGATGGAGTAGGGGGTCTACCAGTTATTATTAGGGATGTTGTGAGGCAGCTGCCCTAACAACCATTGCTCCCTGTGAAAATGAAAGCAGTAATCCTATTGGTTGCTAAGGCTCCAACTGCTGTGTCTGCTGCAGCTAATTATATCACCTGTGTGTGCAGTAAGGAGATTTTCCCATTCATCTCTATGGGGCGCGGCTCTTCCCCCTCCCCCTCCCCTCCTGTACATCTGGCGGGAACGGGACTTTCACTAAAACCTTCCCGGGCACCCAATGTATCTGTGTGCCAAATTTGGCGTCAAACGGTTCAGGCGTTTGGAAGTCTATTTGGGACAGACAGACAGACAGACTTTGATTTTTATTATATAGACTAGAAAATTTACCCGGCGCTGCCTGGGTATAAAGTGTCAGTGTGTTAATTAGATTTGTTCTAAGGTGCCCAGAAGGCCAAGCTAAAGGTATTGTTTCATCTGAGTTAATCAGTGAAATTAGTGTATACCTGTAGTGCATAGTTGGAGGGGTTCTGTATACCCACAATTTATAGTTTTTAGGGGTCTCGCATATCTGTAGTGCATAGTTGGGGGGGCTGTATACCTATAGTGTATAGTTGAGGGGGTCCTGTATACCTGTAATGTGTAGTTGGGGGGCTATATATCTGTAGTGTATAGTTGAGGGAGGTCCTGTATACCTGCAGTGTACAGTTGGTGAAGGTCCTGTATACCTGTACTGTAGAGTTCGGGGGTCCTGTATACCTGTAGTATATAATTGGTGCTGTATACCTGTAATGTATAGTTGGTGGAGGTCTTGTATACCTGTAGTTTATAGTTTGAAGGTCCTGGATACCTGTAGTGTATAATTGGTGGAGGTCTTGTATACCTGTAGTATATAGTTCGGGGGTCCTGTATACCTGTAGTGAATAGTTTGAGGGTCCTGTATAACTATAGTATAGAGTTGGTGGAGGCCCTGTATACCTGTAGTGTATAGTTTGGGGTCCTATATACCTGTAGTATATAGCTGGTGGAGTTCCTGTAAACCTGTAGTTTATAGCTTTGGGGTCCTGTATACTTGTAGTATAGAGTTGGTGAAGGTGCTGTATACCTGTATTATAGAGTTGGTGTAGGTCCTGTATACCTGTGGTGTATAGTTTTGAGATCCTGTATACCTGTAGTGTATAGTTTGGGGTCCTATATACCTGTAGTATATAGTTGGTGGAGTTTCTGTATACCTGTAGTGTATAGTTTTAGGGTCCTGTATACCTGTAGTGTATAGTTTGGGGTCCTGTATACCTGTAGTATATAGTTGGTGGAGGTCCTGTATACCTGAAGTATATAGTTGGTGGAGGTCTTGTATACCTCTAGTATATAGTTCGGGGGTCCAGTAAACCTGTAGTGCACAGTTTGAAGGTCCTGTATACCTGTAGTATATAGTTGGTGGAGTTCCTGTATACCTGTAGTATATAGCTTTGGGGTCCTGTATACCTGTGGTATAGAGTTGGTGAAGGTGCTGTATACCTGTAGTATATAGTTGGTGGAGTTCCTGTATACCTGTAGGGTATAGTTTTGGGGTCCTGTATACCTGTAGTGTATAGTTTGGGGTCCTGTATACCTGTAGTATATAGTTGGTGGAGGTCCTGTATACCTTTAGTGTATAGTTTTGGGGTCCTGTATACCTGTAGTGTAAAGTTTGGGGTCCTGTATACCTGTAGTATATAGTTGGTGGAGGTCCCGTGCACCTGTAGGGTATAGTTTTGGGTTCCTGTATACCTGTAGTGTCCTGTATACCTGCAGGATCGTATTTACCATTAGGCACCCATGGTCTGGTGCGTAGGGTAGCACCTTGCAGAGGGGCAGTACCCTCCCGTTCAGACTTGCCAGAAAATCTGGCGTCTTTTCGAGGGGGGTATGGCGGTATTGGTCAGGTCTGGTATAGCTGTGTTATCCAGTCACAGTATGGCGGTATTGGTCAGGTCTGGTATGGCAGTGTTATTAGTCACAGTGTGTCGGTATTGGTCATGTCTGGTATGGCGGTGTTATCCAGTCACAGTATGGCGGTATTGGTCAGGTCTGGTGTGGCGGTGTTCTCCAGTCACAATTTGGCGTTATTGATCAGGTCTGGTATAGTGGTGTTATCTAGTCACAGTATGGCAGTATTGGTAAGGTCTGTTATGGCAGTGTTATCCAGTCATAGTATGGCGGTATTGGTCAGGTCTGGTAAGGCAGTGTTATCCAGTCACAGTATGGCGGTATTGGTCAGGTGTGGTATGACAGTGTTATCTAGTTACAGTATGGCGGTATTGGTCAGGTCTGGTATAGCAGTTTTTTCCAGTCATAGTAAGGTGGTATTGGTCAGGTGTGTTATGACAGTGTTACCCAGTCACAGTATGGTGGTATTGGTCTGGTATGGTGTGGCGGTGTTATCCAGTCATGGTATGGTGGTATTGGTCAGGTGTGGTATGACAGTGTTATCCAGCACAGTATGGCGGTATTGGTCAGGTCTGGTATGGCAGTGTTATCCAGTCAGTGTGGCGGTATTGGTCAGGTCTCGTATGACAGTGTTATCCAGCACAGTATGGCGGTATTGGTCAGGTCTGGTGTGGCAGTGTTACCCAGTCACAGTTTGGTATACCTGTTGTGCCCTGTATATACATGTACTGTATAGATGGAGTAGGGGGTCCTGTATACATGTACTGTATAGATGGAGTAGGGGGTCCTGTATATACATGTACTGTATAGATGGAGTAGGGGGCCCTGTATATACATGTACTGTATAGATGGAGTAGGGGGCCCTGTATATACATGTACTGTATAGATGGAGTAGGGGGTCCTGTATATACATGTACTGTATAGATGGAGTAGGGGGTCCTGTATACATGTACTGTATAGATGGAGTAGGGGGTCTGTCAGTTATTACTGTGGATGTTGTGAGGCAGCTTCCCTAGCAACCATTGCTCCCTGTGAAAATGAAAGCAGTAATCCTATTGGTTGCTAAGGCTCCAACTGCCGTTTTCTCTGGGCAAAGCTGCAGCTAATTATATCACCTGTGTTTGCAGTGAGGAGATTTTCCCATTCATCTCTATGGGGCGCTCTTCCCCCTCCCCTCCTGTACATCTGGCGGGGACGGGACCTTCGCTAAAACCTTCCCGGGCACCCAATGTATCTGTGTGCCAAATTTGGGGTCAAACGGTTCAGGCGTTTGGAAGTCTATTTGGGACAGACAGACAGACTTTGATTTTTATGATATAGATTTCATATACTTAAAGAACATGTTTTGTAAAATGACATATAAAGAGCATGCCAAGCCTTTGATCAGACCCAGGGTTTCACTTTAACGGGCTTCTTCTGGGGCTTTTGATGGGTGTCATGTTAGGCTATGTTTTTTTACAAGGAAATGCTGTCTTCTATTTACAGCTGACACTTAATGGTGATAATGTGGGAACAACATTTGTCCCCACATCATTACAAATATGTAATAATAAGGTAAATGAAAGATGAAATTCCCACTATGACTGAATGTTACATATTGTGGCAGGTGTTAAATCCATATTTGAAGATCTAAACCAGTTTCACATTCACTGTGAATAAAAGTGAGTTCACATTTTATAAATTAAATACAAGAATGGTATTCTATTTTTCTCTATTTCTTTTGATGTTCTGACTTATAGATGTGTTTAGAACCATTAGGAAAATTCCTTTTTATGAAAAGCACATCATGGAACATCTTTTGAGTAAATAGAAAAAAATCTGATATGTTATTGATGTTTAACAGAATTCATTATATTTTCAGTGAAGTGACTGCATAGAGAGGAATGAAGTTATGTGAGGCATAATCTCCCCTGTCTCTATCTGTTCTATTTTATTTTGGCCCAAATGAATGTGCTTTATTGAATCAGTTTTTCACATTTTTATTTAGTTGTGCTATTATTTGTTAAAGCCTTTTCTTTATTATATTTATTTGTGTTTTAAAATTAGTTTTAACATTGTGTTTGGATTTATCATTCTGCATGCCATGTACATGTTAAAAACAGCAGTCTGTACAGACTTGTATTCTGCATGGCTCACATCCAAGATGGTGGAAATTTCATTAAGTGCACGTGGGCAACCAAGATACGTCAGAGTCAATGTGTAGATAAAGAGAGTCGGCACTACTCAAGCTCCTTTTGCTGCTGTAGCCTCACAAGCCGCATGCATATAGCTGTGCTCTTTTGGAGCTGTTACCATCAGGGGTGCAACGATCAAACGGAGCTTAGTAGCTATTCATGCAATACTTAGCAAAAAAAAAAAGTCCAAGTGCACTCACCGGTATGGTAGAAAATGCTTTCTTTATTGGATTCTTTCGTTCATAGTAGCATAATACGGGTGGGGGGAAGGACGCCAACACCTTCCACTGGGGATGACCGCTTTTTCACGCCTGCTAATCGGCGCTTCTTCTGAAGAAGCGTCGATTAGCAGGCATGAAACAGCTGTCATCCCCAGTGGAAGGTGTTGGCGTCCTTCCCCCCACCCGTATTATGCTACTATGAACGAAAGAATCGAATAAAGAAAGCATTTTCTACCATACCGGTGAGTGCACTTGGACTTTTTTCTTTTTGCTAAGTAAGATACATCAGAATTAATGTTGAGCTGTGTGCCTGTGCACTGACAGGGGATTACTTAAGACAGATGTGTGAGATACAGTATATATAAATATATAAAACCCTCATTAGACATTTTGACAACAAGCGCTATTAGATTACAGCTTTAATTAAATGTCATAATTTTTATCTTATACTTTTCTAAATGTACCCAACCCACCAACCCTTGTTAGCCTTTCTTTGCAATCAACATGTTTGTCTCCAAGATTTTTATCCCTCCTCCCCCACGTAAAAGGTTACACAGGGAGCTGCTGTTAGTATATACAGTGAGTACAGTTACTAATACTGTACACTGACCTATTTTACTATAAAGTGGCCAACCCTTTTAAGTAAAATGTAAATTAATAAATTAGAAAATACATCACCAAAAATTCTTTAAAAAAGTTAACATAAAAACTTGATTTAAACAATAGATAATTTTCTAATGACACACTCCCTTCAAAGAGGAACACTGGAGAAACTGCTAAAGGGCCTATTACACCAAGTATTGAGCCAATTAATTGCTTGGTGTAACAGGTAGTGTTAAAAGGTAATGTTTAGCTGACACGTTGAAAGAAAACTATGCCGATAGCAATGGTATGCTGGCCGTCAGTGGCGCAATAGGAGAGCGAGGCAATAACTTAATGGGGTATTTCAAAAAATATTTTTTTCTTTCAAAACAACTGGTGCCAGAAAGTGCCAGAGATTTGTAATTACTTCTATTAAAAAATCTCTGCTCTTCCAGTAATATTCAGCTGCTGTATGTCCTGCAGCAAATGGTGTATTCTTTCCAGTCTGACACAGTGCTTTCTTCTGCCACTTCTGTCTATGTGAGGAATAGAGATGAGAGAATAGGGAAATATTCCATTCAATTGGATTCGATTCGAATAGCTCCCGATATTCGACTATTCGATCGAATATAGAATCCCATTATAGTCTATGGGAGAAAAATCCTTGGGACCTGGAAATCAAGATTCGACTAATTGGAGGTCACCAACTCCAAGACATCTTTAGAAAATTATTCAAACACCTCTGGAATGCATCTGGGAAAGCAGGGAATCAGTATTACAGGAAACGGTATTAACAGGGTTAGCGATCCCCGGCAATAAAGCAGATCCCTGTAATCGTTAATATTTAATTAATAGAGATGAGCGAACTGGGTTCGGGTTTGAGTCGATCCGAACCCAAACATTCAGTATTTGATTAGCTGGGGCTGCTGAACTTGGATAAGGCTCTAAGGTTGTCTGGAAAACATGGATACAGCCAATGACTATATCAATGTTTTCCACATAGCCTTAGGGCTTTATCCAATTACAGCAGCCACCGCTAATCCAATGCCGAAAGTTCGGGCTCGGATCGACTCGAGCATGCTCGAGGTTCGCTCATCTCTATTAATTAATAAAACAAAGTTTCATTCTAAAAAAGATATTTCCGTTGTTCAATAGCTTAATTAAAACGAATCCATGGTTTTGCAATTAAATATACTGTTAATAGAAAAATAAATATATAAATAAATGTGTATATATATTTATTTAATTATTTATTTACAGTATATTTAGTTGCAAAACTATGTATTCGTTTTAATTAAGCTATTGAACAATGAAAATAACTTTATTAGAACGAAAATGTGGTTTATAAATTAAATATTAACTACTACAGGAAACTGTAGTAATCCCGGCAATTCCTATTGCCGATAATACAGTTCAAAGTAATAATTAATACCTTACTTTAATTAAAACGGCAAATGTTTATTCTAATGATGCTATTTTTTTTTATCACAATAGCAACATTAGAAGAAACATTTAGAAGAGCCAGTCCCGTCACACTGAGCTCAGCGTGTCGGGGATCGGCGAAGAGAGAAAAAAGAAGACATCGGAGGGTGAGTAGAAAGCTTCCCCCCTTGCACTTCACCAATCCCAGCAAGGAAGGGGGGTCACTTAACCCCTTCCTTGCTGGTATTGGTGCAGTTTGACATCAGTCTGGCCCACAAGGGGTTAGGTGTGGACCCTTACTTAACCCCCTGGGGTATGCAAAACAAGAGTCCGTGGAGCCTTGGTTGTGAGTCTCAAAACACGGGATAAACAGATATCTCTAGCCTGTTGCCAAGGGGTGCCTCCATGATTGGAAGAGCACCACACCACCCTGAAAGATAACCCCTTAAGTCCCACTCGGTTGCGAGTATTGGAACATAAATAGGGAAACAACAGGGTGGCCCCTTTTTGTCAATGTCTAACTCAAGGTGCGAGTATTGTGATCATGACAAGGGCTTGTCAAGACAGGCATCCATCCACGGACAGCCATTTCGGGGTATTTGCCCCTTGTCAGTGTGGAGCAGGATTCTGGTTAGTTGGGACAATGAAAAATTGTCCAACAAAACACAGTAATCACTGAACTCAAGGAGATCAGTGAAAAACTTCCAATGGAGTACTCAATCAAGAGTCTCCACTGATGCCCCCAAAAATTTAAATATGTAAAACAAGAGTCCGTGGAGTCTCAGTTGTGAGTCTCTAAACACGGAATAGCCAGATATCTCAAGCCTGTTGCCACAGGGTGCCTCCATGATAGGGAGAGCACCACACCACCCTGAAAGATAGCCCCTTAAGTCCCACTCAGTTGAGAGTATTGGAACATAAATAGGGAAACAACACGGTCGCCCCTTTTTGACAATGTCTAACTCAAGGTGCGAGTATTGCGATCATGACAAGGGCTTGTCAAGGCCGGCATCCCTCCACATACAGCCGTTTCGGGGTATTTGCCCCTTGTCAGTGTGGAGCAGGATTCTGGCTAGTTGGGACAATGAAAAATCGACCAACAAAACACAGTAATCACTGAACTCAAGGAGATCAGTAAAAAAAATTCCAATGGAGTACTCAATCAAGAGTCTCCACTGATGCCCCCCAAAATTTAAATATGCAAAACAAGAGTCAGTGGAGGCTCGGTTGTGAGTTTAAAAACACGGGATAGCCAGATATCTCTAGCCTGTTGCCACTGGGTGCCTCCATGATGGGGAGAGCACCACACCACCCTGAAAGATAGCCCCTTAAGTAACCAAGGAACAGCAGCCTAGTAACACCAGGGAGGGAAGGGCGATTTGTCTTTGGCCCTCCCCAGCCTTCATATTACCAGCCTGCTGCCGCCCAGTCCGGGAGCGCCAATTTTGACCCTCCGGGGCCACTGGCACCCGGCTTTTCCCAGTACCCCTGGTGGCATTGGGTACTGGGATAATAATGCGGGGGTTAGTGTTAGACATTTTATACCGGCTAACACTAAGCCCTGAATTAGTAATGGATTCTGTTTATTAGATTAGGCTTTCACTACTTAGTCTATATAGTAAAGAAATAAAGACAAGACACAAGTGAAAAATATTTTTTAGTCAAATAAAAACACCCCCATACCCCTTGTTGACCATTTTATAAAAAAAAAAAAAATCCCAACAACCTCTGGTCATCGACGTAGTCCACCGAATACACAGTAATCCACAGGATACTGATATCTAAAAAACAAAAAGGTAGAAACACACAAAAAAGCCCCACACAAAATCGTTGTGAGGGGTGTTGTGCACCTTATAGTATGCAGCATCTTTACAGATCGCTGCTTACAGTTTGGCACCCAAGGGCTTAAGTGAGGATGCATTGCATCCCCCTTAATTCTTTGAGTGCCATACTGAACAATCTGGCCCCCAGGGGGTTAAGTAAGGATCCCCACTTAACCCCTTGGGGGCCAGACTGATATCAGACTGCACCCATGCCAGCAAGGAAGGGGTTAAGTGACCCCCCTTCCTTGCTGTGATGGGTGTAGTGCTGGGGGGGAGCTTTCTACTTACCCTCCGATGTATTGATGTCTTCTCTTCGCCGGTCCCCAGCACACTGAGCTCAGCGTGTCGGCTAAACTCTTTATATGTCCGTTTATATGTCCGCTCAGCCAATCAGTTGAGCAGACATATAAATCAAAATGTTTCTTCTAATGTTGCTATTGTGATAAAAAAAATTGCATCATTAGAAGAAACATTTGCTGTTTTAATTAAAGTAAGGTATTAATTATTACATTGAGCTGTATTATTGGCAATAGTAATTGCTGGCAATAATACAGCTTCCTATAGTAGTTAATATTTTATTAATAAAACAAAGTTTTGTTCTAAAAAAATTATTTTCGTTGTTCAATAGCTTAATTAAAAAAATACATACTTTTGCAATTAAATATACTGTAAATAAATAAATAAAAATATATACACATTTATTTATATATTTATTTTTTTTATTAACAGTATATTTAATTTCAAAACCATGGATTCGTTTTAATTAAGCTATTCAACAACAAAAATTACTGTTTTAGAACAAAACTTTGTTTTATTATTTAAATATTAACTATTACAGGGATCGGCATTATTGCCGGCAATTGCTAATTGCCGCTAATACCGATCCCTGTAATACTGCTTCCCTGCTTTGCCAGGGAGCATAAACTTTATTAAAACAGCTAAAAAATTTTTTAGCTGTTTTAGTAAAGTTAATTTAGATTCGAATATTCAATCACATATTCGATCGAACTCGAATCTTTCGAATAGTGCAGTATTCGATCAAATACAGTAGCTATTCGATCGAATACTATTCGCTTATCTCTAGTGAGGAACTGTCCAGAGCAGTAGCAAATCCCCATAAAAATCCTCTTCTGTTCTTCTACGGACTGGAAATAATACTCCTCTTGCTGCACTTTATAGAAGATCCACACCATTGGCGTATTTGCAGCAATTGTTAAGGATTTTAATTTATCTATTAAAATCAATGTGAAAAATCAAAAACACAAAAATCAAAGCGCAACAGAAATCTGGTGGATTTGGAAATCCACACTGCAGCTCAATTTACATAATATAAAATCAGCTGCACGTGGATGATAGTTTCATCCATATACACGGTAAATTATGTGTTTTAAGAGCGCACATCTGCATGGAAAACCTGTAACTTTTTTGCATTGTGTGCACATTGCCTAATGGTGCTGTAAAATCTAATAATTTTCTACCTTATTAAGATGAATGTATAAATAGGAGAGAGTGGTTTCCCAATTTCTGACAACCATCCTTTCTCTCTATTGAGTCCATCCCCTCTTAGCTAATGATCAGGTAGTTAAAAATAAACTTAGCTCTAGGGCAAAGTATTATCCCGGATGCCTTATAATAATTTGTTTCAGCCAATAAAAATGACAGGTAAGGGTCATGTCAACTAATATGCTAATATGAATGTCTGTATAAGAAGATCACATTTTATTTTGGATACATATCCATTATAAAGATGAAATATATTAAACAGAGGGACTTTTAACCTTAAAAAAAATGTGAATAGAACTGGTTTTAATTATGAATTAACTATCTCATCTTCAGCTGCTGTAGAACCAGAACTATATAAGCCAACGGCAAGAAATTGACAGGTTTATATTTCCATTCCTCATTTCTTTTTTCTCAAAGGTGTAAAATATATTCTATAGTTTATTATAGTATATAATACATTGCATCCCATCCCATGTACTATATTTGTTTGTTGAAAAAAACAAAAAAACTATTCTCATTTTCAATTATCATTTTTGAAACCTAAAATAGAAATAAGAAAATGTAAAGGCAACCATGGAAGCTGGCTATACTGATTTTGGTGGGATTGGCTAATGATCTAATTTGTAATTCCCTGACAGCCATTAGTGGAAAGAAGGATCGGGAATGTCAAATTTCAGGATGTTCATTTTTTGTTCCCCTAGGACGTAAGCCAGAGGCTTATCTCTCTTTTACTTTGTCAAGCCAAGCTTACATGTTTAAGGGAAGCTGGGTCCCCACCTATAGCATGCTGGCTTTAGGACTCTTTACTCATTATAAACATTAACTCCTTAAGGACAGAGCCTTAAATGACCTTAAGGGCCAGACCATATTTCATGTTTGCGCTTTTGCGTTTTCCTCTTCATCTTCTAAGAAAAACAACTATTTTTTTTTTCCATCTACAGGGCTATGTGAGGGCTTGCTTTTTTCAGGAACAAGTGTACTTTGTAATGGAGCATTTTAATCTACCATAGAATTAGTTCTGATACCCCCAAAATATTATTTATGGGAGAAATTGGAAAAAAGAAAAGGAAAAAAAAGCAATTCCGCAAATTTTTGAGGGTTTTTGTGTTTAAAAAGTGCACTTTATGGTAAATTGACAGTAATTTGGTCTAAAGATAATGATATGCATGTTAAAGGGGTATTCCAGGGGAAAACTATAAATTAGCAATGGTAAGGGTTAACCAAGGTTAACCCTTTCCTAATATACTTACCTGTCCGTTTTTGGCCCCCCCAAGGAGATCTCCTGTCCGGTCACGTGATGGTCTGGGCTGCAACTCGCGGATCCTCTTCTTCCGGTTCGGTGACGTCACCATACTGGGCCGGCGTCAGCTCTCCTATTAGCAGCAGAGCACTAAACCCTGACTGGCTTGGTAGCGTGTAGGCTTGGTAGCGTGTAGCCAATCAGGGTTTAGTGCTCTGTGTCCCCCCACCTGCTGTACCAAGCTAGCCGGGTGCTGATGTCCCCGACCCCCCTCCTTCATGTATAATCACCCCGATCTCTCCCCCGGCCCCCCTCCTTCATGTATAATCACCCCTATCTCTCCCCCGGCCCCCCCTCCTTCATGTATAATCACCCCGATCTCTCCCCCGGCCCCCCTCCTTCATGTATAATCTCCCCGATCTCTCCCCTGGCCCCCCTCCTTCATGTGTATACAGTCCTATTCAAAGATCGCTCAGCCCCCGGTGTAACGGCTGCCTGCGCTGGCCCCGATCTCCGCACCTGTACTCAGCTGACAGGCGCTGTGTAAGTGAGTGCAGGAGAGATTTCTTCCTTGCTTCGTACACAGCGCCTGTCAGCTGAGTACAGGTGCGGAGAGCGGGGCCAGCGCAGGCAGCAGTTACATCGGGGGCTGAGCGATCTTTGAATAAAACTGTATACACATGAAGGAGGGGGGCCAGGGGAGAGATCGGGGTGATTATACATGAAGGAGGGGGGCCGGGGGAGAGATTGGGGTGATTATACAGAGGGCCGGGGGAGAGATCGGGGTGATTATACATGAAGGAGGGGGGCCGGGGGAGAGATCGGGCTGATTATACATGAGAGAGGGAGGCCGGGGGAGAGATCGGGGTGATTATACAGAGGGCCGGGGGAGAGATCGGGGTGATTATACATGAAGGAGGGGGGCCGGGGGAGAGATCGGGGTGATTATACATGAAGGAGGGGGGCCGGGGGAGAGATCGGGGTGATTATACAGAGGGCCGGGGGAGAGATCGGGGTGATTATACATGAAGGAGGGGGGTCGGGGACATCAGCACCCGGCTAACTTGGTACAGCAGGTGGGGGGACACAGAGCACTGAACCCTGATTGGCTACACGCTACCAAGCCAGTCAGGGTTTAGTGCTCTGCTGCTAATAGAAGAGCCGACGCCGGCCCAGTATGGTGACGTCACCGAACCGGAAGAAGAGGATCCGCGAGTTGCAGCCCGGACCATCACGTGACCGGACCGGAGATCTCCTTGGGGGGCCAAAAACGGACAGGTAAGTATATTAGG
The DNA here is from genome assembly GCF_027789765.1 of Dendropsophus ebraccatus. Lineage (NCBI taxonomy): Eukaryota > Metazoa > Chordata > Amphibia > Anura > Hylidae > Dendropsophus > Dendropsophus ebraccatus. The sequence continues at coordinate 145,825,764 of NC_091455.1, read as the reverse complement.
AAAGGGTTAACCTTGGTTAACCCTTTCCATTGCTAATTTATAGATTTTCCCTGGAATACCCCTTTAAATTTAACATTAATATGCATGTTAAAAGTAACACTTTATATTTTTGCATATACAGTACACAACTGTATGGGGCGTCATTTATTGTGCAATGATCTCTAGTTTTTATTAGTAGCATACAGTATTTGTGTAGAGGGGACATAATGATCACTTTTTATTTTTTATATAAAATGTAATAATGACTTCCATTATTTCATTTTATATAAAAAAATATATATAAAAACAGTGCCTTGTCCTTATCATTTTGACTATTTCAAATGGTTCTTATCTTTCTATATTTGTGCAGGAGATGTATGAATATTTCAGGAAATTATGTCAGTATTTAGTAGTAGGCACCTTCTTTTTTTTTTTTTTTTTTATTTGCTCTTGAAATGGCATATTTTTTTTTTGTTTGATTAAAATTGCCTAACAACTACAAAATTACTCATTCAAATTTCTGATTATTCATTAAATTTTTATTGTGCTAAAACCTGTGCACCAGAATTGTGCTTTAAAATTATACTAGATTAATAATCAAATGAGTGGAATGTCAGGCAGGAGATGTTTGCGTGGGATGTAATTATACCTCAAGCTATAAAGTCAGTCATATACCATTGCGAGTCGAGCTAAGCAAAATTAGTTTGGTTCGGCTGGTTTGTGAATTTTTGGTGAAAAAATATTGTTCGTCCACACTGAACATTACATGAAGTGCACTAAAACCAGGAAACTATGGCTGCTACACTAGTGGGCCTATTGGCGCCGTATTGCTATATAAACTGCATACAAAACATTCATAATTTTTTGGGCAAAAAGTGATTTTTAATGTCACATTGCTTTCTATGGGTGAAACAGCTGTTTCAAGCATTTCTGTATGTGATTTTGCAACTTAATTCTGCCATCAAAACATATTAAAACTGACACCAGAAAAGCCTGCTGAACACTAATATAAAGCTTCATCTCTGCCCCTTTTGTTTATGCCCCGTCAGGGCAGGAGGTTGGCAGCATGATTATGAGCCAGATGCTTACCGGGAGTCTTCAGTCCATGAGTGTTTATAGGGTGGCCTGAAGAGAATGATGAGCCCTGGCACCTGGCATCCATGGCTCTGATGCTCAAGTGACTAAAGTCTACAAGTGTTAGAGAGGCAGCCGAGTTATAGTGAGCATGCAGCTGTCTCAGAGAGGCTGTTAGGCCTTACTGAGTGTGCGTCAGTGCCAGAATGGCTGTCAAGCTATACTGAGCATGCAGTAGTCCAAAAAAGGCCGTCTACTTGCTACAATAAATGTGTGTATATATATATATATATATATATATATATATATATATATATATATATATATATTGAAGGAGAAAGCCTGTTTGACTTAATGTAATGCAATTTGTGCGGCTGCCGTTCTGGACAAACCTGTGTACAAACTTTCCAAATGAATCTTCGTTCCGGAGGTTGAGCCATATCTAATTGCCAGCCATTTAAAGGGTTAAAGTGCAGACCAAATTCCCCACCTCAGACCCAAACACATGCTTTGCCTGTACGGCTTTCTAGGGAAGTACGGATACACTTTACTACTTTATTTGTATGTGTTATACTGTATGCACTGACTTTATACACTTAACACTGCTGTTCACGCCACTTAATGGCCCTCTCAGCCAATCATTTTCTGAAATGGACACCGCCACAGCCATTGGCTGAACGGGCTGTCACTGCTGAGTGTCAGTGTCAGAATTCAGTGAGGTACCAGAAGTCACTGCTAGGTAGGATCTTTATTATGTTCTTCTATAATGCAATATTACTAAATAAAACAACTGCAGTAGCATAAATCACCAGGGCTGCAATACTTGCATTACTGCTGGTTCTGCTGTCAGCATACACACATAGCGTTGCTACATACAAATACAAAGTTCTGTCACAAATAGCTCTGTTACATCAGCATACACAAATAGCCCTACTTTCATACACATGGCTCTGCTACATCAACATACACACAGCTCTGCTTAATACATAAACACACAGCTCTGCTTCATACATAGACACACAGCTCTAATAGATAGATAGATCTGGGAGGTCTGATACTGATACTGGAGGTCCCAACTGCAAACTATAAGATACATTTTTTATCACGTTTTCTTGCAAAAAAAAAAATCATTCTTATAGTTCGAAAAAATGGTTATAGGTATGTATTCTCTGAATGAGTCTGAATAGGCAGGGAAAGAGGATACCTGGGTTGAGAGTAGAGCGCACTTTAATCCCCCGCCCCACACCTCTTCTCCTCTTTTCAAGTGTCCTGCCTGCAGTCCCCCCCATCAGTATCTCCTGATTTATGTGAGACCATCTGTCCCCCCAATTACTAGTGCTACACTGTACATAGAGTACACTACTGGGTGTCTATGTTTGTTTGTATTTTGTATGGACTGTGTTTTTAATGAATTATTAAAAGTTAAGTATTAACTAGTCCTATAAGTGGTCCTTGTACGCCGGTGATAATAGTATAGTCTTTTTGACCACTGGGCCTGGTTCCATTAGTGGGTGACCCCTATTTCCGTCATTTAGATATTTGTCTTTGTATAAAAATCACACAGCCTATTATATATTATTGAAATGCCAACAATGGATCTCATATTCATCCATGATTACAATCCTGCCTGCCCCCATACTGTTGTTTGATTATTTTCCAACTCTGTTCCCTTTTATACTTAAATATAATAATAATTTTATATATTTTTTTTTCTTTTCAGTGGAAATATCTCTAAATGCTGCCTTTGTTATATGTAAAAATGCTACACCTCCTAGCACACTCCACTATAATCTCAAACTATACTGATACAGTGAAGAAGAACAAGCCAAATTCCTTCAGCTCACGTTAAAAATTAATTCTTTTTATTTCCAAATTCATTAAAACAGTAGCCGACGCGTTTCGGACCTAACCAGGTCCTTATTCATGGCATCTAAACAATAATTTTACAAACAAACATGGTATTAGTGTATATACATACAGGGTGGTTAAAAAACTTTACATAACATAACATAACAAGAAATTAGTAACGAAAGATTAATGACAAAAGACCTAGTTGTAGAGAAATACTGCTGAGTATGTAGGTCGCATCATTTGAGCCATAGAGTGTCCTATCTGCATGGAGAGCATTAATGTCTAAACCAAATAATAGAATATATCCTAGGCTCCATATATATCTATGTGCAAAGCAACTATGTATAAAACATAGGGTTAATGACAGATAAATAAAACATGAAATTAGTATCAAAGGCATTTAACCATATATGTGGGCCATATATTTGAATCAATGGGTAGAGCACATGTGTTGAGTTATATATGAGAAGTACTCCCATTATGACTAAAATACTGAGAGTGGCATGGACTCTATGGCTATATGCGTATAAGGACAAAGACAAGGATGAAAGAAAAAACGAAGACATTAGTTTATGTATAAAATAAGGGAAGAAATAAGCACATGTTATGAGATAAACCCCCATAGGATGTTTATTTAGAATGATACCTTGTGGCTGTGTAATCACAGGGAGAGAAAGATAGTCGCTCCCATAGTGGAAAGTTCTCCAAGAGACAGGAAGTCTCTGTAATGGATAAGTACAATATCATTGTCATGTAATACAAGCATGAAATCAAACTAGGATGACACAATAAATGTGGGCAGTAAAGATGCTGCATATAATCTCTTTCAGTGAAGGGAAGATGTGTAAAATTACACTCACCCGTGGAATCCGGACAGCAGGGGAAACACAGAGCACGCTGCACAGCGTTGCAGCATGTGAAGCAGATTGATATGAGCCCTGTTAAATGTACGGCAAGACCGGAAGTGACGGCAAGCGTCACTTCCGGTTGGTGGAACGCATATTGCGTGTCACCCACGGACGCGGCTGTGAATGATCAACAGCATTGTATCACATCCGATAGGTGAACCGCATCCTGCGTGTCAGGCAAGGCAGAGATACAAATCAATGTCCTGAGTATTGAGTCCATGTAGTGCGATGCGTTCCAGCTTGGAACGCATTGATGGAGGGAAGGGATTTGCATAGTGAACCGAGTTCTGAAGCGAAACAGAGTACTGAAAAGTACATAAAGAGGGAATAAACAAAGTACATAGAGGAAGAAATGAACAAAGGGGGGTTATCAGGGGCATAGATGGAACAGACAGTAAATTGATGAATAGATGGATGAAAAAATGAATGAATGAATAGAGTGGGCATATCACATGATGAAAGACACAACACAGTGTATTGAAACGCCCTGGAAAGAAAAAATTAATTAATAAAGAAACATAAGATCACTTCTGATATTAAGACCCAAAGGTGATCGTGTCCCTAATCTAAAAATCCACTCTGCCTCCCTTTTTAATACTGCTTTTCTCCAATCACCCCCTCTTTTAGGCTCCAGGACTCTGTCAATGGCAAAGCAGTTAAAAGATTTTAAGCTGCCATTATGTATGGTACAGAAATGCCTGGCAGCTCCAGAGAGTTTTAAACCTTCATTTCTGATACTGTGCACATGTTCTGCGATCCTAACCTTAAGTTTCCTAATCGAGCAGCCTACATATTGTAGGCTGCAATCTGTACACTGGATGACATAAATGATATGATCTGACTCACAGTTTAAGTGCTGATTGATATTGAAGGATTTTGTCATATCACTGGAGTGAAAAGATCCAGCAGAGTGGATTTTTAGATTAGGGACACGATCACCTTTGGGTCTTAATATCAGAAGTGATCTTATGTTTCTTTATTAATTAATTTTTTCTTTCCAGGGCGTTTCAATACACTGTGTTGTGTCTTTCATCATGTGATATGCCCACTCTATTCATTCATTCATTCATTCATTTTTTCATCCATCTATTCATCAATTTACTGTCCGTTCCATCTATGCCCCTGATAACCCCCCTTTGTTCATTTCTTCCTCTATGTACTTTGTTTATTCCCTCTTTATGTACTTTTCAGTACTCTGTTTCGCTTCAGAACTCGGTTCACTATGCAAATCCCTTCCCTCCATCAATGCGTTCCAAGCTGGAACGCATCGCACTACATGGACTCAATACTCAGGACATTGATTTGTATCTCTGCCTTGCCTGACACGCAGGATGCGGTTCACCTATCGGATGTGATACAATGCTGTTGATCATTCACAGCCGCGTCCGTGGGTGACACGCAATATGCGTTCCACCAACCGGAAGTGACGCTTGCCGTCACTTCCGGTCTTGCCGTACATTTAACAGGGCTCATATCAATCTGCTTCACATGCTGCAACGCTGTGCAGCGTGCTCTGTGTTACCCCTGCTGTCCGGATTCCACGGGTGAGTGTAATTTTACACATCTTCCCTTCACTGAAAGAGATTATATGCAGCATCTTTACTGCCCACATTTATTGTGTCATCCTAGTTTGATTTCATGCTTGTATTACATGACAATGATATTGTACTTATCCATTACAGAGACTTCCTGTCTCTTGGAGAACTTTCCACTATGGGAGCGACTATCTTTCTCTCCCTGTGATTACACAGCCACAAGGTATCATTCTAAATAAACATCCTATGGGGGTTTATCTCATAACATGTGCTTATTTCTTCCCTTATTTTATACATAAACTAATGTCTTCGTTTTTTCTTTCATCCTTGTCTTTGTCCTTATACGCATATAGCCATAGAGTCCATGCCACTCTCAGTATTTTAGTCATAATGGGAGTACTTCTCATATATAACTCAACACATGTGCTCTACCCATTGATTCAAATATATGGCCCACATATATGGTTAAATGCCTTTGATACTAATTTCATGTTTTATTTATCTGTCATTAACCCTATGTTTTATACATAGTTGCTTTGCACATAGATATATATGGAGCCTAGGATATATTCTATTATTTGGTTTAGACATTAATGCTCTCCATGCAGATAGGACACTCTATGGCTCAAATGATGCGACCTACATACTCAGCAGTATTTCTCTACAACTAGGTCTTTTGTCATTAATCTTTCGTTACTAATTTCTTGTTATGTTATGTTATGTAAAGTTTTTTAACCACCCTGTATGTATATACACTAATACCATGTTTGTTTGTAAAATTATTGTTTAGATGCCATGAATAAGGACCTGGTTAGGTCCGAAATGCGTCGGCTACTGTTTTAATGAATTTGGAAATAAAAAGGATTAATTTTTAACGTGAGCTGAAGGAATTTGGCTTGTTCTTCTTCACTGTATATACCCCAGCATCCAGGGGAAATACCTTCGTGCTCGGTTACCTCTACTATAAGAAGCTTCTGCTAATTTTCCGGGTGCTGACCAACACTTCTATATACTGATACACCCCACTGTCATCTTACACTGCCTTAAAGGGAACCTGTCACCGGGGACGCGGGCACAGAGCCCGCCTGACCCCCCCCCCCCCCCGATGCAGCCCCCAGATACTTACCCTTTCCAGCGAGTCCCGCTCCTGGAGCCGGTCCCGGGACGAAGATATCAGCACCCAAAGCCGTGTGCGCGCACTGCAGAGATGAATCCAATGCCCATAGAGAATGACGGCTCCAGTCATTCTCCATGGACATCAGACTCATCTCAAGTAATTTGCATACAGCATGCACATGGCTTCGGACGCTGATATCTTCGTCAAATATCTGGGGGCTACACCGGGGGGCGGGTGGGCTCTGTGCCCGTGTCCCCGGTGACAGGTTCCCTTTAATGCTCCCCACTGTTATCTAATAATATAGACACACACTACTGTCTTTCCACAGTACAGAGATAGATGCCACTGTTATCTAACACTGTAGTGTCACACACCGCTCATATCTCACACTATAAAGACACACACCACTGTTATCTCACACGGTACTGAGAAATGCTACTGACATCTCACTGTCATTCTAATATCACAATACATCTACAACTGGTCAATCTACAATTCACGTTTTAGTAAAAGAATAAGAGTTTTGTGCAGTATGCCATATGCCTATAAATATAATTTTTTAAAATATTTATAACTTATTATCGATTATTTGGATAAGGTAATAACATTTTAGTAATTTACATGCTAATTATATTTAAAAAAAAAAAATGTATATAGCATTCTGACATTACAGAAGAGGAAGACACAGTAGATAAAGAGGAAGTATGGTAGATAAAGAAAGGAAAATATGGTAAGCTCCTGTTCAATATTTTTTACTTTCCTTGATATTATGATAACAATAGTACATTGCATCAAATAATAATGACATGATAATTTCAGATAATTAATTATAATTCAATTTTCCATAACTTTTGTTTTAGATTATGGAAAATGTTAGAATTCAATTGAATACATGTAATGGGCAGTGAAAGAGAAGATAATTATTTTAAACAAATTTGCCAATAAAACTTTTTTTTTTCAGAGCAATTACGAGAACTGCATATGACATTATGTAAAATGGCAGAAGGTCACAGGACAACAAGGGAGAAACATTTTCAGAAGCAATCCAGAGCCACCAACATTGGAAGATATCTCTGTTTATATCAAATTAAAGTAGTCTACGCATTGGTAACTCTGGCTAGTGCAAATGTGAAATATACTGTGTAAAGGCATGAAGACACAAAAAGTAAACGCCCTCAACCAGCATTTAGATTGACATGCATCCTAGACCAATAAGAAATAGACAAATACTTGAAATAAAGACAGCATTCAGTGGAGTTGTTGCAAAACAAATGCTAAAAAATAGAAACAGGTAAATATTTTTTTGTCATCACAGTATTCACAGGGTTGTATTAGTTAATTTATGATGTTTTTATATTGTATTAAAGGGCTACTCCAGAGGAAAAAAAATGTTTGCAATTCGATTGGTGGCAGAAAGATATACAGATTTGTAAATTACTTTTATTTAAAAGAAAAAACTGAAGTCTTCCAGTACTTATCAGCTGCTGCATGCCTTGCAGGAAACAGTCTACTTTCCATTCTGACATGGTTATTCCTGCTGCCCCCTCTGTCCGTGTTAGGCACTGTGCAGAGCAGGAGTAAATCCCCATAGAAAATTTCTTCTGCTCTGGACAGTTCCTGACTTGGACAGAGGTGGCAGCAGGGACCACGATGTCAGACTAAAAAGTATACATCATTTCCTAAAGAGCTTACAGCAGCTGACAAATACCAGAGGTTTTTTTTAATAGACATAACAAATCTATATAAGTTTCTGGCACTAGTTGATTTTAAAATATCTTTTTCTCCAGAATATCCCTTTAATTATCCTTGTAAATTTTTTATGAGTAGGGCTAAAAAAGTGGAAAGGGCGCCATAGGGTGATAACGTAAACAACAGATTGTAGGTCGAACAAGCTGATAATAAAACTGCTCACCTGATGGTGTTGTGCTAAGAACACAATACCTGTATGCACTATCAGTGAAGAGAGAGGTAGTAGCCGTAGCAGCCAGGCTCCAAGGGTAGATGCCGAGATCCCAAGCCAGGAGATCAGGGAATGGAGAATGGTAGATGAAGTGTCGGATCCTCGGGGTAGGCGGGGACCACAGGAGCCAGAATGACGGCGCTTCACGGCTTCAGGTTTAATGAAGTAAAACGATGAATTTTAATGGTCTCATAAACAACGCGTTTCGAGGCATAAATTGCCATGTCTCTCCTACTTGACAAAGGGGCAATTTATGCCATTAAAATTCATCGTTTTACTTCATTAAACCTGAAGCCGTGAAGCGCCGTCATTCTGGCTCCTGTGGTCCCCGCCTACCCCGAGGATCCGACACTTCATCTACCATTCTGGAAATTTTTTATAGCCTTTCTCAAAATTGGTATTTCAAGTTTATATGTATTGTTTTTTTGACTGTGCAATGGTTGCAGATGTGTATAGGTTTTTATTGGTTAGGGTGTGAGTATTCATACCATAAATATCACTAGAGCTATTGGAGTGATACCCACTACTTAGTGCTTCTGTCCACGCTCTGTGTCTACTTGAGCTTGACCACCCAATATTGGTAAATATAGTGGCTGTTTTGACTACATAATATGGTGCAGTAAGAGAATGCACAATAACTTTTATTCCAAACCCAACACCATAGTGGTTGTGGTATGTTCACACAGACCAAAATGAATAATTAATTTGGGTATGATTTGGGTAAGATATTTATAATTCCATGTATATTAACTTCATCTTTTTTACAATGCAATTGCTGAATTTATAATTATCATACATAGTTATAATAATATATCATTATTCTTAGGGTAATTAGAAAAGCAGCTTATTAGATGTTTTTATGTTTCGCCCATGGCTACTCAGGCCCTGACAGAACAAAACCTATCCCATTATGTAGGGTCAATTTCATCAGACAAGAATTTCCAGACCCAGGCCATGTTCATATGTAGTATAACACCGGCCGTTCTGTGACCCGGCCGGGTCGCAGAACGACCGGTGTTACTGAAGATCATTCCGGCCGGTACTGAAGTACCGGACAGATTATTTCAATTTCTGCTGAATTCAAATACGAGCGCACCCGCGTGCACTTGCATCCAAATTCCCTGCTGCACACAATGGAGCGTGCAGCCATTTTTTATAATCACAAAAGCAGCACTGAAGGTAACTATGCAATGCTTGTATAATAGGCAATTATAAACTGAAAATACAGATGCATGCATATCCCTGCTGTTAGTTTCCACAGTTGGTTTGTGGTTATATATTTAACATTGCATTGTTGGTATAATTTCATTTGAGAGGGACTCACATTCTATAGACACCAGCCAATCTCACACCGTAGTGACAAATGCCGCTGTGATCTCACCTTGTAATACCAGACGGCACTGTCATCTCACACTATAGCGACAAACGCCACTGTAATCTCACCTTGTAGTATCAGATGCCACTGTCATCTCACACTGTAGTATCAGACACCACTGTCATCTCACATTGTAGTATCAGACGCCACTGTCATCTCACACTGTAGTATCAGACGCCACTGTCATCTCACATTGTAGTATCAGACGCCACTGTCATCTCACATTGTAGTATCAGACGCCACTGTCATCTCACACATTAGTATCAGAGGCCACTGTCATCTCACACTGTAGAGCAGGGATTGGGACTTATAGCCCCCCAGATGTAGCAAAACTAAATTCCCACCATGCTTGGACAGCGATAGATTTCCCCATGCCTGCTCTAGAGACACATGCCATTGTCATATCACACTTTTTTTTCCTCTCACACTATTGCCACACATACCATAGTCATCTCACACTGTAGTTACCCACTTACTTTCATCTCACATTGTAACTAGAAAACACAGATGAGACAGCACTCCATGGTGCAGGATCATAAAAACAAAGGTGGATCAAGTAGGGGAGTTTAACAGTGGATTCCCTCACCTGATGTGGTTGTGCAAGACTGAGGCACAAATCTCCAACCGTACAGAGGGAAACACTGACGCGCACCCTATCATGTATACTCACGCCGGGGCAATTGGAAAGATGCAGACCTCCACTCCAGAAAGACAGGTGCAACAGGCGCAGCCAACTGCAAAAAGATTGCTAGAGCTTAAAAAAAACTTTAATTTAAAAAGTTAATTAAAACAATAAAACAATTATATATCACAACGTGTTTCAAGGACGGACGGGCTTCTTCATCAGGTGCAGGCCTTATAACGTGTTGTGCTGCATCCATGTTTTAATATACTTTTTAAGTAAATTTTTATAAGCTCTAGCAATTCTTTTGTAGTTTGCTGGGCCTTTTGCACCTGTCTTTCTGGAGTGGAGGTCTGTATCTCACACTGTAGTCACACTCGTGACCCAGCTCCCAGTGCATTAACACACACACACACCACTGTCAATTTCACACTGTAGAGACATACACCACTGTAATCTCACACCATTCTATTTTTGTAATTGTACTTTTTTTCTGCAGATTCACTGATAGATTTTGTACATAATCAGTGCCTCCTCTTTGATAATAAAATGGTCAACAAAGGTTGTGTATGGTTGTTTTATTTCAGTAAGGCTGGAACCACACACAGCAGTGATTTGGAAAGCTGCCACTGCAGTTTTTGTGCCAAAACCAGAAGACGATCCAACAGAAAAGAGAAGTACAAGTCCTCCCTTTATATTTCCAATTCCATTTGAATCCAATTCTGTTTTTTTCACATAAATTGCAGTGTGTGTTTTATTCTATGTCACAGTGGACATATTAATGGCTCCTGTCTGACAATGTCTATTCATAAGATGGGGCTTTGTATTAGCATTTACAAAGGAATCCCCCCAAATTACCCTGACACCCACTACCACCAGGGCAGAGCTGGGTAGAGCCATGTGCAGTTCATTCTATGAGGTGTTATGCTAGTAGGGCACTGTGATTGACAGCATAAATCTCAGAATATCCTGTAGTTTGTCCAAGCCCTGATGTTGTGTTCTACAAAGATGTATTGTCAATAGGCAGACAAGTAGTAAAACCCATGTAAAACCTACTCTGCAGAGTAGAGCAGAGAAGTATGGTGCTCATTTATGTTTTTACTCTGAATCATATATTAAAATACAGGGCTGGGATCAGCACAGGGCTTACCTGGGCAAGTGCCGGGGAACACAGAGTTCTAATGTTCAACCGTCTCACAGGAGATGGAGCAGGGCCTGTACAGAGAGAGAGAAAAAAGAGAGACAAAGGTGAAGGACCTGATCACATGACCTAAAGGTCCTCGGACCTACAGAGTGGAAAGCAGAGAGACAGAGAGGAAGAGGGAGAAGACTGAGCTGTCAGTGTCTGTATCAGTCTGTCAGTGTCTGTGTCAGTAAGCCAATCAGTGTGTCTGTCAGTCAATGTCATTTAGTGTCAGTAAGTCAGCCAGTGTCAGTGTCAGTCAGTGAGTGAGTGAGAGAGAGTCAGTGTCAATCACTGTCATTGTCAGTCAGTGTAAGTTAGTCAATGCCAGTCAGTGTCAGTCAGTCTTTCAGTCAGTCAGCCTGTCAGTGTCTGTGTCAATAATGTGTGTTTGTGTATGTTAGGTGTGTCTCAAGTGATTGTGCATAATGTGTGGATGATAAGTATATAGTGAATGGATGAGGGACCCACTCAAGCTCTGATGCCTGAGGGCCTGCGAAAACCTGGCCCTGTTACAATGAATGTGCAACCAGCAAATGAATGAAGGTCATCAGCAGTATACAACACTCATTGTTTTAGGCTGGGTTCACACTATGTATATTTGAGGCTGTATTTGTGAGGCTGTATAGCAACCAAAACCAGGAGTGGATTGAAAACACAGAAAGGCTCTGTTCACATAATGTTGTAATTGAGTGGATGGCCATCATTTAATGGCAAATATTTGCTGTTATTTTAAAACAACGGCTGTGGTATTGAAATAATGGCCGTTATTTACTGTTATATGGCGGCCATCCACTCAATTTCAACATTGTGTGAACAGATCCTTTCTGTGTTTTCAATCCACTCCTGGTTTTGGTTGCTATGAGGACCTGACATGAGGACCAAATACAGCCTCAAATATACATAGTGTGAACCCAGCCTTATAAATGTAGATTAGAAGCCTGAATTCACACAATGGATGTTTAATAGCTTTGATCATATTTTATGAGCTACTAATAAATTCTGTAAAGGGCATTCCTTTACCGTTACTTTTAAAAGGTAGAAATGAGAATTGCTATAAGACTCTTTGAATATGAAATAGATTATAATTTTGATGTACAAATAAACATTTCTGGAAACATATCTATTCATTATACGTTTGCAGATTCACATGTTAATACAGCACGAATTGTAAATAATTACATGGTTTCTGGAATATCACATATTCATCAGTATGAAAGTTCATTAACATATGAATAAGTGACAGCTCCTTGACAAATGTACTGTCGGAAAATGTTTAAAAACTGCAGATTGATTTTGAAGCATCTGCTACCATTTATGTGTTACAATTAATGTTGTAATATAATATAGTTCATTGAGAAGTAAGATCAGGTAAATGAGGTTTCTGCCTTTTTTTTCATCTGTTTAGTTGTGACATTTTTCTTAAAGTTTTATGTGGGAGCTATTACTGTAAGTCTATAGGATTTTCCTGCCTCTGAATGCTAACAAGTCAGCACTAAAATAGACAAAGTGCAGGAGATTTATCAAACTGGTGTAAAGTAGAACTGGCCCAGTTGCTCCTAGCAACCAATCAGATTTTACCTTTCATTTTCCAAAGAATCTGTGGGAAATTAAAAGTGGAATCTGATTGGTTTCTAGGGGCAACTGAGCCAGTTCTACTTTACACCAGTTTGATTAATCTCCCCCAGTATGTTTACTTGCTTTCACCCCTAACAACCTCCTATATGTTTTTAGGAAAGTTGCTGTCTTTTGTTGACACTCTTCAGAAGCAGTCCCACAATAAACCCTACAGAGTACTCAGTAGAGAATGCAATTTAGGCTGGAAACACACCCAGCAGTTTTTTGGAAAACTGCCACTGCAGTTTTTGTGCTAACACCAGATGTGGATTAAGATGGGACGGACTTGTTGCAGTGGCAGTTTTGCAAAAAACTGCAGGGTGTGTTTACACCCTTTAGGCCATGTTCAAATGGCCTAAGACACCGGCCGTTCTGCAGTACCGGCCGGATGATCTTTATTTTTGATGAATTAAAAAGCAGGCGCATCAGTGTGCGCCCGCATTCTAATTTGCCGCTGCTCACAATGGAGCGTGTGGCAGGACCCGCACACTCTATTGTGTGCATTGACATGTCTCCTGCAGACGCTATTCAATGAATAGCGGTCGCAGAAAAGTGACATGTTTTTGCTTCGCCATTAGGGATCCCGGCCGGAGTGTATACTATGTGTATACACTCCGGCCGAGATTCCATAGATAGCAGCACTACGTAAGTTCCGTAGCAATCACAGCCGTTGTTGCAAATCGGCAACAATGGCCGTGATTATTACGAAACTTACGTAGTGTGAACATAGCCTTAATCAGTTAATATACTAAATGACTGAGCTTTCTTGCACAGGATAAAAAAAAAATGCTAGGATTGTAGCTGTGGTAATCCACCTCCCAAAAACTGTAAATTAACAATTAAAGAGTCATACATATTCCAAAGCAATACCAATAAAAACTACAACTTGTCCTTACAAAAAAATAAGCCCATATATGGGTATGTTAATAGAAAAATAAAAAGGTTCTCCCACTTGGGAGGTGACTGCAGAAAAAAAATACTTCAGCATTAGGAGACAGAATTTGTGACGGGGGATGGGGTTAATAATAGATTATTTATTGAGGTAATTGAACCAACCCTTTCTCATGCATGTGCAAAATTAGGCATTTACTGTGGGCACTATTTTTATAAAGAGAACCAATAATTTGATTTATGCCATTTATTTCAATTTTTTTGCAAAATGATTTCCTTTTTTATGATATATGTGGTGTTGCCTCTCAAGATTTAGGGTATGTTCACCTTGAGTAAATGAGGCGGAATTCCGCGGTGGTCACTTCTTTGAGCGGAAAACGGCGGCAGCAGAGGAGCAAACGACAGGCTATGGCACACAGAGGCGGACGGGATTTTTTCCGCCACGGAACTCAGCCTGGTTTACTCAGTGTAAACATACCCTAGCAATAATAAACTACTGTATACCTAAACAAAATAATAAATTATAATAATATTAAAACATAACAATAGATAGATAAACGTGGCATGCATATGAGGAGGAAAGCTATAGGAGTATGGGTATGATACATGTGATGCCTTAGAAAATAGAATATCTTATATCAAATCTATGGACATAAATGTTACTGTCAGTTCAAAAATGTAAAACGAAAAGGTCCCAGAACCGAACCCCAAGTCAACAGGGACCTGAATTTTTGGTCTTCAAAAGGTTGTAAAATGGTTGTAGAAAGGGGTTGAGGGCTGAAAATGAAACAAAAATGGGGGTAGGAACACTGCAATTGTCCAGCAATAATGGGATAGGAAAAGTGTTTAAAATAATAACATAAAAATTAACGAAATTAAATGGAAAATGAATGAAAAAAAGGGCAGAGAAATAGGTAGCCAACAGTGAGCACCAGGACCGACAAGTCCTGTGGGATCCTTGCCTGGTGTGGATGATGGGAGTGTGCATGGTGTGGATGATGGGAGCTTGCATGGCGGGCTGGGTGGGGAGCGATGATGCTCGGGGCCTGTTACAATGCCCCAAATGCTCTTAAGCAACAAATTTGCATTTAGCGATTTAATAAACAATGCAGGGGGAGAAGAGGGATAAAATTAAACAGCGATCTACTGATGAGGTCCTCTGCTACTGTGGCATATCAGCTGGTTCTCTGGGAAGTGCCGCTTAAATGAAATTGAAAAAAAAAAAGCCTTTGGAATTTTATTGATGACTGGTGGCTGTATTGCTGTACACCGTCTACGCCATGGGTCTCCAAACTGCGGCCCTCCAGGTGTTGCAAAACTACATTTCCCATCATGCCTGAACAGCCAAATCCAAAGCTTTAGATGTCCAGGCATGATGGGAGTTGTAGTTTTGCAACAGCTGGAGGGCCGCAGTTTGGAGACCCATGAATTCTATGCCATAGATAAGCTGACCCATTTAAAGTTAGGTGTAAAACCACTATGTTCACACAGCCTCAAAATGATGACCGCCATTTAAAGGCAAATAATGACTGTTATTTTAAAACAACAGATGTTATTGTGCGAATAACGAACAGTATTTGCTGTTAAATGACAGTTGTCCTTTAAGAGAGATGTGTGAACATAGTCCAATACAGGGATCTGCACCATACATGTGACATACTTTAAATGTCACTACTTACTGAGTTCAGGAGGCATTATTTCTGTTTGCACTTGTGCACCCTAAGGTACCTACTACTTTTTTCAAACACACTGTAACAGAATGGCGTACATGTAAGCCAACATGATTATTTTTCAGCAATGACTCATGAGCTTCTGCAATTTTCAGTGTTAGACTTTCTTAAGATGTGCCATTCACACATCTAAAAATAGCCTCAACATTGGGATCTAATGTTCCAAGAACAGACATACTGCTTTATGTTCTTTAATGAATGAATTGCTGGTAAAATGAGTCACATGGGGAAACTCACAGTGATACACCATGATCAGTCTTTCACCACAATTACTATATTTATGATCCTGAACTACGCTTCCATAAATAACAAAACTTACAAAGACAATTACTATAGTTGAAATAAAAATATGATTTGTATATTAGTTTCCATAGTGAATGATTAGTAAAATACCCTCCTCTAAAATTAGACTTAATTTTCAGTGCACTTTTGAAATAAC
Organism: Dendropsophus ebraccatus; assembly: GCF_027789765.1. Taxonomy (NCBI): domain Eukaryota; kingdom Metazoa; phylum Chordata; class Amphibia; order Anura; family Hylidae; genus Dendropsophus; species Dendropsophus ebraccatus. The sequence continues at coordinate 145,809,483 of NC_091455.1, read as the reverse complement.
AAATGAAGCTTACAAATATTAAGATAACCCTTTTTTTAATCTAATCCAACAATGTTAGAAGTTTAAAGTCATAAGCTTTGGGTTACCACAATGATTCCGTACAGGCAGGATGCACTTTGGGAGCCTAATGGGGACAGGGACGGATGTTGCGATGACAAGCTATATATAAATGTAGGAATTATTTGGAGGATTAGAATAGAAGCTCTGTTTTAGTGCAGCAATTAAGATGGGGGGAGATTTATCAAATTGGTGTAAAGTAGAATTGTCTTAGTTGCCCCTAGAAACCAATCAGATTCCAATTTTCATTTTTTAAAGAATCTGTGAGAAATAAAAGATGGAATCTGATTGGTTGCTAGGGGTAACTAAGACAATTCTACTTCACACCAGTTTGATAATCCTCCACCATAGTGTCTTATCTGTGTTTTTTGTGATTTGTTTAAGAATGTGCTATAACTTGTTTAACAATGCCCAGGCTTTGGAACCGTTCTAGAAGATACACAGAAAGCTGTTGGCGTCAGTACAACAAGGTAGTCAACAAATGACACAGATCCTGAATGTTACTTGGTAGCACCCCTATACCTTGTTTATTATATTCATTGCTATTCTCTTAGAATCAGCTAAGGAGTCATGAAAATAATATGAAAATTGTAATAAGCCAGTAACGGGATGCTTGCCTGATATAGTCAATTACTACTGTATGAGAATGTTCATTCCATCCCTTCACAGTGTATAATTATAGAACAGCCTAGTAATTTTGTCTAAATTACACATGCAGAATGTGTACATATTGTTCTGAACCTTATTCATATGTATATGGATACATCATATTATTGTAATAGAGTTACATTTTACATTTGCCACAATATGCCATAATTAAACAATGCATTATAAGTGGCTCCCCAAAGGACTGGCCCTCAACACATACACAGTGCTATTCAGTTTTGGCCTACACATAATGTACAGGGGAAAAAAAACAAACAAAACAAAATTTCACTGAGTGAAAGTGTTTTATAGCAGGTACATATTACATGAAATGTACTAAACTATTGAATCATCTGTAAGATTAATACAATAAACAATAATTTAATTTTTTATATTAAAACTTTACACAGTATTATGAACTGAAATCTTAATAAAGAAAAGTTGTATGCACATCAATTTGTATGGCCTTTTAGACTCATCCCAATACTTCATGAGCATACTTCATAACCAAATTTATGACAATGCCAGAAAATGATTAATTGTCTCTGTGTTCAGTTTGAAATGAAGGACAAATTAGAGATGATTAATTAGAAATGAGACTCACTTGTCTATACCTTGAAATTGTAGGAACACTCACATTAGGGTCCATTTACACAGAAAGATTATCTGACAGATTATCTGCCAAAGATTTGAAGCCAAAGCCAGGAATGGACTATAAACACAGATCAGGTCATACAGGAAAGCCTGAGATTTCTCCTCTTTTCAAATCCATTCCTGGTTTTGGCTTCAGATCTTTGGCAGATAATCTGTCAGATAATCTTTCTGTGTAAACGGACCCTCAGTTTACTACAGTTGTGCAAGTCATGGTAAAATAGTGCCATTTTGCCGCAAATTAGGGCATTAAAAACAACATGTGTGAGCCATGAATGGCAGCACTGATCATAAAACAGGGCCAAGTTTATACCCTGTTCCTTGTTCAGAAATGCCATAATAGCCATGGCTCAAGACTACTTCCACAAACCATGGCAATAGCTTGAAATGTTATATGAACAGCAAAAAGTTTGCTATTTGTGGAACTGTCAAGACCCTTTAGGACTTTAGGTGCAAAGAAGAGAACCGATCAGATAACCCTAAAAAGCAAATAAATCAATTGCAACATCCACAGAACTTCAGGATTAGGATTTATTTATACATTCAGAATTTTTACTGTAACTGTGGATCCGTAATTACAGCCCTATTCATCTCTATAAGGCCGGTTTACATGTTTGTAATTTTACGGATCCCTGATCCCGTTATTCACCTTTAAAAGTCTATGGGAGTGTTTTTAAGTTGTGGATGTTATGAAGGTAACTTTATTTTTTTTTTTTTTTTTACAATAAACTTCACTTTTTGCAGTCGAATATGCACCTATTGCAGGTGTAATTTTTTTAAATCACGGACATAAAGTTGCAGATTGGTGGCAGGGGGCAGCTTGGGATGTGAATATTTTAGGGCACTTTGCATGCTAGTACTATGAGGGTTCTCTACATGTTTATGCAGCAAGAGGGGGTATGGATGTGTATACAAAGGGGCTGCACTCTAGTATACATAATACTGATTTCTGTCTTTGGCTGGGTACATAATTAGGCTATTTTCACACATAAGTTTTGTAATAATCTATAGAACTTACGTAGTGTTGCCGTCTATGAAATCCTGGCCAGAGTGTATACACATAGTATACACTCCAGCCGGGATCCCTAGCGGCGCCGCAAAAAAACTGACATGTCAGTTTTCTGCGGCCACTATTCATTGAGACATGTCAGTGCACACAATGTAGTGGACGGCTCCGTCCACACGCTCCATTGTGAGCAGCGGCGAATTGGGATGCAGGCGCACACTCATGCACCCGCATCTCAATTCATCAGGAATAAAGATCATCCGGCTGGTAGATCTTCTCTGACACCGGCCGTTTCGTGACCCTGCCGGTGTCTTACACCATGTGAACATGGCCTTATACTGGAAAGAGGAAAAGAGCATTAATCGTATATGTATGCAATTTCTACGGGGACAGGAGGGCGCACAACAAAGCAAGGTTTATGTCCAGGCATGTGCTTTGCAGCAATGAAGCAGGCCCAAGTAGAGCTCCTTTTACAGCACATGTTATGGATGGCAATCTATGTAGCATGAAAGGAAAGGGTTAGAGAACAAAATGCATGACTACTCAAGATGGTGATTTCCCCCCCATGACCATTCAGTCATAAATAGCATACATTGCACCCTAGTCACACTGTATTCCAGCAAAACAGCCTTAGAGTTGACAGATTTATTGAGAGGTGCATGGGATACAGGGTTTAAGATTAAGTGGGAACGTATTCAAATGCCGGTCTTGTTAAATCCCCCCAAAGCCTAAAAAACATTTATCTGCATGTATTTTCTATGCTGTGGACCTACACAAGTGTCCCTGATGCTGAAGACTTTTCTCAGAATTTTTTGGGTTTTAAATGCCCATTACACCCCTAAATGAATTATAGAATTCTACAGTTTTAATTTATGAATTGTATGTGTGTGGGCGGTGGTGGTGGTGGTGGTTCACTGCACTAGTACCACAGAGGGGCACTGCAAATCTACATGGTCCCTAAAAACAGTTTCAGAAAAATCTGTGCAAAATATGCAAATCAGGCATCTTTCCATTCTCAGCCCTGTTGTGTGTCCAAACAATAGTTTATATATGTACAAATTAGCTCAAATAAAGCCCTATATTCCCCAATTGTTTAAAAGCTGCAGTACAGAGGTGCTACAATTCGCTTCATATTGTATACTCTGCTGAACTAGCTAATGTATGAGCTATAGAAACAACCTACTGCAGTTAATCTTGTAACAATGCTACATTGGCTACATTTGTGCATATGTAATTAAAGGAGAAGTCCGTCAAAATTTTTTATTAAAGTATTCTATTGCCCCCCCCCCCCTAAAAGTTATACAAGTTACCAATATACACTTATTACGGGTAATGCACATAAAGTGCTTTTTTCCCTGCACTTACTACTGCATCAAGGCTTCACTTCCTAGATAAAATGGTGATGTCACGACCTGACTCCCAGAGCTGTGCGGACTGTGGCTGTTGGAGAGGATGATGTCAGGGGGACACTGAGAGACACAGGGCACTGGAGGGACACTGAGCATCCCTCTGCCATCATCCTCTCCAGCAGCCACAGCCCGCACAGCTTTGGGAGTCGAGTCGTGACATCACTATTTTATCCAGGAAGTGAAGCCTTGATGCAGTAGTAAGTAGAGGGAAAAAAGCACCTATCACGCAGGAAACCACCCTATCTCTTAACAAAGCAAAGAATTTTCCCTTAATACTCACCCTCTCTTCCCGGTGATGCTCCAGATGGTTCCCTTTAAATTGAATTCTTTAAGAGGTGCAATTTTTAAAATGGGGTGCTTTATGACGATTTCGACCATACAGACCTTTCAAATCTACTTCAGAAAAGCGGTTCATTAGAAAATGAATTTTATAAATTCTTATGAAAATTTGCGGTAAAACTTCTAAAAAAAAACTAATAGCAGTCAAAATATGGTGATTTTTAATGCGATATGTTGGTACACAGTTAAATAGAAAAAAAACCTCTACTTACCCCCTCACTCCACTGTCACCATTGCTCTCTGTGTGTTGGTCCCCTGCTGCACTGTATTTGTGTCTGTGCCAGATAAGGACCTTCCAGCTTAACCAATAAGGGGTTGAGATGGGAAATCAATTTGGCTACTGATTGATTAAAAGGTCTATGTGGGACAAGTGCTTTGTATCAGAGGACCGACATGTAATTAGCAGTGGTGGGGGGAGCATTGGTCTTTTTTGTATTTAACCACTTAACGACCGCAGGCGTAAATTTACGCCCCCGAAGCCAGTGCCTTAACGCAAACGAGAGTACATTTACGCCCGTGGTTTCACCGATCGCTGTGTGTACACACACAGCGATTGGGGAAAATGGCCTGCTATAATGTATAGCAGGCCATCTCTGCTTAACTCAGCCGATAGCAGCTGTAAACAGCTTTCCGGGTCATCGGTGACCCAGAAAGCAATGGTGATTGGTGCTGTCTAAGACAGCACCAATCACCATTAGTGTCGGCCGGCCCATCACGTTGTTTAAAGTGTTAAAGTTTTCCCGGGTTTTGCACCCCTCAACTAGTTAGCTGAGGGGTGCAGAACAGGTGTGTAGGTGCACTATACTCATCTGATCCTGGCGTCCGGAGCGAAGATTGGCGGTCTCACGGCATCCTCTTCTCCTCGTCGTCTAACTTCGCCTCCTGTCAGCTTCCCGTCTCACTTCAGCTATATTCGGGCTCCTCCGTCGTCTATCTTCGGCAATCTTTGACAGCTTCACTCTACTGCCCCCTAGAGGCTTATCAGTGTATATTATACACTGATCAGTTGCTATGGGGTAAAAAGAGTTTTTTGTTTTCCATTTTTTTTTCTTTTTATGTGCCCTAACGCCTAACATAAGTGCGCTGCTGATCAGCAACTCCTCCTTTTTGTCGTATGTTTTTTTTCTATATCCTAGCGCCACTGTCTGCTGATAAGTACATAAGTGTGGCATTTATCAGAAACTTCTTTCTTGGCGTAGGTTTTTATTTTTCTTACAGCCAGCCAGTGAGGATGAATGAGGGGATCCTTTTTTCCTCCATTTATCCTCCTCATCAACATCCAGTGACATGTCTGGGAGTAGCATAACGTCTTTTCCGCCAGTACCATCTTAATAAGAGATCACAGTATGGCATAAAATTCTACAAACTCTGTGAGAGTACCTCAGGGTACACTTACAGATTTAGGGTATGTGCACACTGTGGAATGGCGAAGGATAATCCTTTGTGCATTCCGCAGCTGGCACCTGCCAGCGGACTGATGTGGGCGCGTGCGTGTCCGCCTGTGCCATAGACTCCATTCTATAAACACATAGGGCCATTTGTCCCGTGCCTGATGACGCCCATGCTAGGGCGAAACTAGTCACAGAAACAGAGAGTGTGTGTGTTTTTAACTGCAGTCTTGCTCCCATTCTATAGAGAAGACATACACTCACCGGCCACTTTATTAGGTACACCTGTCCAACTGCACGTTACCACTTAATTTCTAATCAGCCAATCACATGGCGGCAACTCAGTTCCATTTAGGCATGTAGACATGGTCAAGACAATCTCCTGCAGTTCAAACCGAGCATCAGTATGGGGAAGAAAGGTGATTTGAGGGCCTTTGAATGTGGCATGGTTGTTGGTGCCAGAAGGGCTGGTCTGAGTATTTCAGAAACTGCTGATCTACTGGGATTTTCACGCAAAAACATCTCTAGGGTTTACAGAGAATGGTCCGAAAAAGAAAAAGTATCCAGTGAGCGGCAGTTCTGTGGGCGGAAATGCCTTGTTGATGCCAGAGGTCAGAGGAGAATGGGCAGACTGGTTCGAGCTGATAGAAAACTCTCCAAGAAAACAAAAGCATATGCACAAAAAGGTAGCACATCACAAAAATACTTTATTATGACAATATCAAAAATACAGAAAATACAATAAATTATGCAGGGGTAAAGCAATAAGGGAGACAAACCCCAAACACTACCCTACATTAAAAACACTTTAAAATGTCAACATGAGGCCTGCCGGCGTACCAGCAAGGTCTAAAAACCACACTGACCCCTGGACCATATAAATCCTGAACAAAACTACCTAAACAGAGTCCCTATGACATATCACATCAAAAAAGAATAATAAGTATAGACATAAGGCAGAAAAGCGAAACCTATCACCATGTGCAGTCCAAAAAAGGAAAAGCGGGTCAGATGGGCAAAGAGTCACCCCACGCGTTCCGCCGCACAGTGGCTTCCTCAGGGATGACACATTTTAAAGTGTTTTTAATGTAGGGTAGTGTTTGGGGTTTGTCTCCCTTATTGCTTTACCCCTGCATAATTTATTGTATTTTCTGTATTTTTGATATTGTCATAATAAAGTATTTTTGTGATGTGCTACCTTTTTGTGCATATGCTTTTGTTTTCTTGGAGAGTTATCTGTTTCTTATATGCATTGGTTTAGCACTCCTTATCAATAGCGGTGCCCACTATTTTTATATATATTACGAGCTAATAGAAAGGCAACAGCGACTCAAATAGCCAACCGTTACAACCAAGGTAGGCAGAAGAGCATCTCTGAACGCACAGTACGTCCAACTTTGAGGCAGATGGGCTACAGCAGCAGAAGACCACACCGGGTGCCACTCCTTTCAGCTAAGAACAGGAAACTGAGGCTACAATTTGCACAAGCTCATCGAAATTGGACAGTAGAAGATTGGAAAAACGTTGCCTGGTCTGATGAGTCTCGATTTCTGCTGCGACATTCGGATGGTAGGGTCAGAATTTGGCGTCAACAACATGAAAGCATGGGTCCATCCTGCCTTGTATCAACGGTTCAGGCTGGTGGTGGTGGTGTCATGGTGTGGGGAATATTTTCTTGGCACTCTTTGGGCCCCTTGGTACCAATTGAGCATCGTTGCAACGCCACAGCCTACCTGAGTATTGTTGCTGACCATGTCCATCCCTTTATGACCACAATGTACCCAACATCTGATGGCTACTTTCAGCAGGATAATGCGCCATGTCATAAAGCTAGAATCATCTCAGACTGGTTTCTTGAACATGACAATGAGTTCACTGTACTCAAATGGCCTCCACAGTCACCAGATCTCAATCCAATAGAGCATCTTTGGGATGTGGTGGAACGGGAGATTCGCATCATGGATGTGCAGCCGACAAATCTGCGGCAACTGTGTGATGCCATCATGTCAATATGAACCAAAATCTCTGAGGAATGCTTCCAGCACCTTGTTGAATCTATGCCACGAAAAATTGAGGCAGTTCTGAAGGCAAAAGGGGGTCCAACCCGTTACTAGCATGGTGTACCTAATAAAGTGGCCGGTGAATGTATATGATATTGATCTGATAGTATATGCTATACTCTTATGGTAGAGCAGACTGTGTTTTTAGCTCACGTATTATTTGATTTTATTGGCACTTATTCATCCTTGTTTTAGAAGATATTAACAGTTACGTTTTATTTCATTGGGGAACACAAGTTGGGGGAGCCCCCTGTGGGCTTATAGCCCTATAAGTTTATAGTTGTTGATTACCACCTTCCCCCGATCATTGGGCAGGATTTCTTCGTTTAGTATAAACTCCATTCTATGCACGGGCGGATTCAATTGTCCATCCAAAGAATGAACACGTTCATTCTTTGGAATCCGCCCGTGCATAGAATGGAGTCTATGAGACGTGTGGAGACGCACGCGCCCGCATCAGTCCACCAGCGGGTGCCAGATGCGGAATGAGCGAAGGGTTATCTGTCGCCATTCCGCAGTGTGCACATACCCTTAGAGTGTTTGACAGAAGGGACACCCGAATCCAGCCCCCAGATGCCCCCCCATCCTTGGAGTTAGTGAGAAGATCGTTCGGGAACTGATCCTTCCACTGCTGGATAAAGGTTACCACCTGTACGAGGGATAACTTTTATACTAGCACCCCCTCTTCTGTTCCCTCGCTCCCAGAGCTACTGTAGCTTGTGGCCCAATCCGGAAAAAATCTAAAGCAGTAATTAGAGCCGTAATATTTAGCAGCCATGGAGCGGACCCAGTGCTTCTGGATTTGAAGGACCTCGTATCGCACCAGGGCAAAATTTTCACAAAATGTGTAGAGCAATTTTCACTGAGCCGGTAAATACTCCAAATGTGGACATAAAGCGCCATGTGGGTGCAGGGCAAGCCTCCGAAGGGAAGGGGCGCCATTTGAATTTTAGAGGCTGGATTTGGCCTGAATGGATGATGAACACGATGTCGCATTTACAGAGTCCTCGTGCTGCCACACTGGAAAACGGGAGATCCCAGAAGAAGTGCAGAGTGTGCTGTAACAGGGTGCTAAGGAAGGACACCATTTTCCAGTGTGACACCTGTCCTGATCACCTTGGCCTCTGCATACTGGATCGCTTCAAGGCGTACCACATGCCATTGGAGTTCAAAATTTTCTAAATTCTGTCCCTTATTCCTATTTCAGGGGTCATGTTTATCCAGGGATTGCCATTTTGGAGTCGGGAAGGAATGTTTTCCCTGTGATGAGGCTACTGTCGTCTGCCTCAAGAGAGTTTTTTGCCTTCCTCGGAATCAACACAGGTTGATTTTGATGGACTCCTGTCCTTTTCAACCTTATAAACTAATAATTAGCATAATACCCCCAAATAAATAAAAAATTGTCCCTTTTCCCCAGCTAAATAGGTATGGCCCCCATTGCCATTAGAAGCTTGCCATGATGCGATTACAAAGCCTCTGTGCTGCCAGGACAGTAGAAACCCCCTACAAGTGAAGAAACTACAGCCCATAAGGAATCTAACAAGGGGTGCAGTGGGGATATGAATTCCTTGTTGATGGGCACATTTGTGCCGTGAAAATGAAAAAAATTGTATTTTATATTTTCACACCACATGTTCTACATATGTGCCCGTCACCAGTGGGGTCCATATGATCACTGCACCCCTTGTTAGATTCCTTGAGGGGTGTAGTTTCCAGAATGGGGTCACTTGTGGGGGGTTCCCACTGTTCTGGCAGCACAGGGGCTTTGTAATTGCGACATCACCTCCCTTCCTCTATTCCAGCCTTTAAATGGTGCTCTGTCCCTTTGGTGGCTTGCCCTGTGCCCATATGGCACATTATGTCCACATATGAGGTATTTTCGTACTCAGGGGAAATTACTCTACACGTTTTGAGTTCATTTTCTTTTTTAATCCCTTGTGGAAATAGAAAAAAAATCAAGGCTAGACCAACATTTAGTGTAAAAATTTTTTAATTTTTACTAGTGTAAAAATTTTTTAATTTTTACACTAATTCATTGATCTTATCTTGATTTTTTTCAAAAGATTAAAAAAAAACACAAAATGTGTAGAGCAATTTCCCCTGAGTATAAAAATACCCCACATGTGGACATAAAGCGCCATGCGGGTGCAGGGTAAGCCTCCAAAGTGAAGGAGCGCCATTTGGCTTTTGGAGGCTGGATTTGAGTGGAATGGATTTTGAGGGCCTTGATGCATTTAAAAGGAAACTAAACCCCTCAAGGAATGTAATAATGTGTGCGGTGAGCATATGGACCCCACTCGTGACGGGCACAAATGTGGACAATGTGGCGTGAAAATGAAATATAACATTTTTTAAACTATAATGTTGGTCTAGCCTTGAATTTTTCATTTTCACAAGGGATTAAAAAAGAAAAAACACAAAAATGTGTAGAGCAATTTCCCCGTAAATACCCAAAATGTGGATTAGTGATGAGTGGTGAGTGAGTACCAAAAGGGTCGGATGCTAGTTACTCGAGACAGATATCTCAAAAGCTCATTTCAAGTAACAAACCCCATTGAAGTCAATGGGAAACTCGAGCATTTTTGCAGGGGACCCAAGTTCGGTAGAGGGAAGGTCATGTGAAAATCTGTCAACTCAGAAAATGATAGAAACACCATGGAAATGGACAGGAAGTAGCAGGGGCAGCATGTATGGATGCCTCTGAGGCTGCCTAATCGCACCATTATGCCAAATTCTGGGCAACAGCTGTGGGATACAATCTGTTGGTGGCTGCATCTATACACACTCTGTGACACCCCCTTTACACTGAGCAAGCAGTAGTGAACTTAGATATGCCTTGCGTAAGAAATACAGAAATCAGAAAATATAGTAGAGGGCCCACTAGTTTTTAGGGGGCTGTGGGATACAATCTGTTGGTGGCTGCACCTATACACTCTGTGAGACCCCCTTTACACTGTGGAAGCAGTAGTGAACTTAGATATGCCTTGTGTAAGAAATACAGAAATCAGAAAATATAGTAGAGGACCCAATAAAATAGTACTGAGAACTTCTTAGGGGTCTGTATGCAACACCTAATGTCCCCTTTCTGCCAGCAGCCGATCACTACAGTGTGCTGCTAAAATCGTGGTAGCTGCACTGCAAGTCCCAGCCAGCAGTCAGTCTGGCGTAATACAATTTAAAAACGATTTGAAGCCCTTACAAGGGCTGTTTGGTTGTTTCACTAGTATTCCCTGCCTACTGGAATGCTAATTCCCTCTCTAAAGCTCTCCCTGACCAACAGCAGCTCTGTCCCTAATCTCTTCCAGCATGCATGTGAGCCAAGCCTCAGCGGACGAGATTTTTATATGGCAGGGTCATCTCATCTGGCCAACCAATCGCTGCTATTGACATGTATGGGTCCCACGTGATCGCAGGATGTACCAAAGAGTGTCCTGCATGTTTATTGGCTGAGAAAAAGCGCCGAAACTTACAGGAAACGGATGATGAGATTTTCCTGAGTATTGCGAGATGCTCATCAGAGTAACGAGTTATATCGACTACCCTAATACGAGTACCAAGCTTGGACGAGCATGTTCGCTCATCACTGCTAGGCGCTCCTTTATATCTGAGGCTTGTGGTGTCCTCAAATAGCGCAATAGGGCCACATATGGGGTATTTCTATACACTGTAGAAACGGGGCAATAAATATTGGGGTGCATTTCTATGGTAATACGTTTACAATTATGAAAGATATTGGATTACAATAAAATCTCTGCACAGAAAATAAAAATTTTCAAATGTCTTAAACACTTAGGGGGACATTTATTAAGTCTGGCGTTTTCTTTACGCCGAACTTATAAATGTCCCCGCATCTCCGGCGCTACGGAGATTTATGTAGAGGTGGACTGCCTCTACATAAATCCTGCGCGCGTCTGTGCGCACAGCGGAAAACCTACGCCACCTGAAAGGTGGAGTAGGTTTTCGGCGTATCTTTGCGCTGAAAAAATGATAAATCGCACGGACTCTGAGTCCGCACCCCCCGTAAAGCCCCCTCCACACCCCCTCCCCGCCCCCCGGCGTACTCGGCATGAAGTGCCGATATGCGAATATTTTATTCGCAAATCGGCCATTTGCAAATAAAATCATTGGCATATCAGCACTTTACGCCGAAAATCATCAGTACGCCGGATGATGCATGTCCCCCTTAGCTTTAATTTTTGTTACTCCCCTAAAGGGTTAAAAAAAAAACTTTTTTTTTTTTTTTGGGGGGAGGGGGGGGTGCAGTTTCTGAAATGGGGTGCTTTGTGGGGCTTTCTAACATACAGTCCCCTCAAATACACTTTAAGGCTAGGTTCAGACTATGTAACTGTGCGGCTGTATTTGCGGCTGTAATTGTGCGGCGGTATTTTTGGTGGTTTATGCGTATGCTGGAAAGTATACGATATACGGCTGCACAGTGCACACTATGTATGAATCTACGGCCCTATCGTAAACGGACCCGTAAAAAATGAACAAGACCATTGTTTGCGGCTGGAAATGCGGCCGTGGATTGACAGGCGGTCGGTACGGAGTACTTCAAAAATAGCCGGCAATGATGCCGAATGCCGATGCCTCTAATAGTTAATATATTAAATTAATAAAACACATTTTCTTAGTAATAAAGTCCCTTTCGTTGTTCAATAATTTAATTCTAACGAATCCATCATTGTGCAATTTAATATACTGTTAAAATAAATATATATATAAATAAATGTATATTTATATATATATATTAATTTTTTGACAGTATATTTAATTGCACAATAATGGATTCGTTAGAATTAAATTATTGAACAACGAAACTGATTTTATTTCAACGGAAATGTGTTTTATTAATTAAATATTAATTAGTACAGGAAGCTCCAGTAAGCCGTTAATTCATATTGCCGGCAATAGAGAATTCTGTACTAATCATCACTTTACTTTAATTAAAACATCAAATGTTTCTTCTAATTATGTTATCACAATAGCATTATTAGAAGAAACATTTAGAATTATATGAGCGCTCAGCTGATTTGGCTGATCGGCTGAGCGCACATATAATTAGCGGGTCCGCAGCACAGTGACTTCATTGTGCTGCGGACCAGCGAAGAGACAACATCGGGGTGAGTATAGAGCTCTCCCCACCCCCTCCCCAGCTTTGCACCTATCCCAGCAAGGAAAGGGGGGTCACTTAACCCCTTCATTGCTGGGATGGGTGCAGTCTGACATCAGTCTGGCCCCCAAGGGGTTAAGGGGGATGCAATACATCCTCCCTTAACCCCTTGGGGGCCAGACTGTAAGCAGCGATCTGAAAAGATGCTGCATACTATAAGGAGCACAACACTGCTTACAATGATGGGTGTTGTGCTCCTGTTTGTGTGGTTTTTTTGTGTGTTTCTCCCTTTTTGTTTTTCAGATATCGGTATCCTGTGGATTACGGCGGATTCCGTGGACTACGTCGATGACCCGCGGTTGTTTGTTTGTTTGTTTTTTTTATAAAATGGTCAATGAAGGGTGTGGGGGTGTTTTTATTTGAATAAAAAAATTTTTTAACTTGTGTCTTGTCTTTATTTCTTTACTTTATAGACTTAGTAGTGGAAGCCGTCTAATAGACGGAATCCATTACTAAGTTGGGGCCTAGTGTTAGCCGGAATAAAATGGCTAACACTAACCCCCTTTTATTACCCCAGTACCCAATGCCACCAGGGGTACTGGGAAGAGCCGGGTGCCAGTGGTCCCGGAGCGTCAAAATTGGCGCCCTGGACCGGGCGGCAGCAGGTAAGATTTAGGTTGGGGAGGGCCTAAACCAATGGCTCTTCCCACCCTGGTGTTACCAGGCTGCTGTCGTTTGGTTTTTAACCCGGCTGGTTATAAAAATAGGGGGGACCCTATGCGTCCCCCCTATTTTTATAACCAGCCGGGTTAAAAACCAAACGACAGCAGCCTGGTAACACCAGGATGGGAAGAGCCATTGGTTTAGGCCCTCTCCAGCCTAAATCTTACCAGCTTGCTGCCGCCCGGTCCAGGAGCGCCAATTTTGACGCTCCGGGACCACTGGCACCTGGCTCTTCCCAGTACCCCTGGTGGCATTGGGTACTGGGGTAATAATGGAGGGTTAGTGTTAGCCATTTTATACCGGCTAACACTAGGCCCCGACTTAGTAATGGATTCCGTCTATTAGACGGCTTCCACTACTAAGTCTATAAAGTAAAGAAATAAAGACAAGACACAAGTTAAAAAAAAAATTTTTGAATAAAAACACCCCCACACCCCTCATTGACCATTTTATAAAAAAAACAACAAACAACCGCTGGTCATCGACGTAGTCCACAGAATCCAACGTAATCCACAGGATACCGATATCTGAAAAACAAAAAGGGAGAAACACACAAAAAACACACAAACAGGAGCACAACACCCATCATTGTGAGCGGTGTTGTGCTCCTTACAGTATGCAGCATCTTTACAGATCGCTGCTTACAGTCTGGCCCCCAAGGGGTTAAGGGAGGATGTATTGCATCCCCTTTAACCCCTTGGGGGCCAGACTGATGTCAGACTGCACCCATCCCAGCAAGGAAGGTGTTAAGTGACCCCCCTTCCTTGCTGGGAGGGGTGCAGTGCTGGGGAGGGGGTGGGGAGAGCTCTATACTCACCCCGATGTTGTCTCTTCGCTGGTCCGCAGCACAATGAAGAGAATGTACTGCGGACCGGCTCTTTATATGTGCGCTCAGCCGATCAGCCAATCAGCTGAGCGCACATATAATTCTAAATGTTTCTTCTAATAATGCTATTGTGATAACATAATTAGAAGAAACATTTGATGTTTTCATTAAAGTAAAGTTATGATTAGTACAGAATGCTCTATTGCCGGCAATATGAATTAACGGCTTATGGAGCTTCCTGTACTAATTAATATTTATTAATAAAACACATTTTCGTTGAAATAAAATCAGTTACGTTGTTCAATAATTTAATTTAAACGAATCCATCATTGTGCAATTAAATATACTGTCAAAAAATAAATATATATATAAATATACATTTATATATATATATATATATATATATTTATTTTAACAGTATATTTAATTGCAAAATGATGGAATCGTTTAAATTTAATTATTGAACAATGAAAGGGACTTTATTACAACAAAAATGTGTTTTATTAATTCAATATATTAACCATGAGAGGCATCGGCATCGGCATACTGCAGAGGATCGCAAACCCCGGTAATAGCGATTCCTGTAAACTGTGTTCTCTGCTTTCCCAGATGCATTACAGAGGTGTTTGCATCACTTTCTTAAGATTTTATTTGTTATTTTTAGTTGAACCAGATTTCCAAGTAAATGACCGTATGTTTTCAGCCGCATGTCTATTTTTCCCCACGGCCGTAGTTTCAGCCACACATTTACAGCCGCATAAAAAATACAGCCGCACACATACATAGTGTGAACATAGCCTAAACCTGATCAAGTCCCTTAAAAAATCTGATTTAGAAGTTTTATTGAAAATTTGGAAAATTGCTGCTAATGTTTTAAGCTTCCTATTGTCTAAAAAAAATAAAAGATAGTTTAATAAATGCTGCCAACATAAAGTAGACATGTTGCTAATGCTATTTAATATATAATATATATTATATAATATTATATTTATAATGTATATAAAAATGCAATTTGTTATAAGTATCAACAGAAATGTAAAGTACAATATGTCACAAGAAAACTTCAGAATCAGCCGGATAGGTAAAAGCATCCCAAGTTATTAATGAATAAAGTGACACAGGTCATATTCATAAAATTTGTCTTGTTCCTTAAAGCCATTTCAGGCCCGGTCCTTAAGGGGTTAAATCTTTTTCTATCGAATAAACTGGTTTCAGAAAGTCATATAGATTTGTAATTTACTTCTATTTAAAATCTCCAGTCTTCCCATACCTATCAGCTGCTGTATGTCCTGCAGGAAAAGTTTTATTTTCAGTCTGACACAATGCTCTCTGCTGACATCTCTGAAACAGGAACTAACCAGAGCAGCAGTAAATTCCCCTAAAAAACCTTTCCTGCTTTGGTCGGTTCCTATCTCGGACAGAGGTGTCAGCAGAGAGCACTGTGTCAGACTGGAAAACATACACAATTTCCTGCAAGACATACAGCAGCTGATAAGTTCTGGAAGACTTGAGATTTTTAAGGAGAAGTAAATTACAAATCTACACTAACGATCTAAGGTGCAGCTCCCCTGTATATGATTTGGCTGAGGTTAACTGGAATACACCATCCAATGCACACAGTGACTTAAATTTCTAAACATACCAGTCCTCAAAGCAAAATCTGATAATATATGTCAATTTATTGTGATAAAATGTAATAAAAGATAATCTTAAACCTGAGGTATCTTTCTGTACTTTCCAAGGTGAAATATTCATAAACACATTAAAAGCATAAAAAAATACAAATGCATAAGCTCCGGGGCTCTTATAGTGCAATAGATCAACACAAAGGGTTAGGGAATGCGGTACAAAAGCACATAAAAACAATAAAGAAATCATAAAGGTACATAAAACAACTAGATAATCATAAAAATAGCCATATAGTCATTATACTGAGATACTTCAAGTGTATGGTGAGAATAAATATGGTAGAATTGGTCATTTAGTTCAGACCAAGAGAGAGATTCCCATCAGCCTCTCACTGACTTTCAATAATATCACACAGTACGAGCAGACAGATGGGGGTAGTAGTCCTGGCTCACTGGACTGATCAAACTTCGTTGTTATAGTTCAGACAGTTTGTAGGTTGGATAGTGGAGTGGAGTTCCAAAGTGAAGGATCTCCTTATGTGGAGCGTATGGCTATTAGACCAGTATGACAGATGTTGCTGATCCCCGGCGTTCTGTCTGAGATGCACTGGATCTCTCTGGCTCAGCTTGTTGTCACAGGGGAAGATTTATACACATACAGATAGTTTGGTGCTTGTGCACCGCTCTCCCATACAGGATCTGCGTCTTCTCAAGGGTCACCAGCGTCCCGGTCAGCCCTTGGTGAGTATAGTGACGTCACCACCAGTTCCTAGTCTGTGCCAAAACGTGGCCCCACTGCCAGTAGTGCATTAGGCAAAGTGGCTGTTAAGCCAACTCCTCCCAGAGATGGAAAATAGATACAGGGTTAGGTTTAGATGACTGTTAAGGGGTGTAGGCAAATGTTGGGTGGCTTTCAGATGTGTTTCAAACCTACTAGCTTCTTCCTCAGTGACTAGGAAATGGTTATTACAAATCTTTATAACTTTCTGAAACCAGTTGATTTGAAAGAAAAAGACTTTCGCTGGACAATCCCTTTAACTGCCCTGTGCACAGTAAGAGAAAAAAAATCTCCATAACACCCCTAAAGTAGTGAAATAAAGATAACATGTATGTCAGGTTTGTTTGTTTTTATGCTATAAATAGAACTGTATAAAAAAAACAAAAAAACTTTCCTTCTGTTTTTCATTTTCGCCCCAAAAAGAATTTTTAGGTGGGTTATTGATTTTGGAAAGAAGGCAAGGGGAGCTGAAGGTTGATGTATTGTAAAAATGTAACCAAAATACTGACTCCGAATTCTCTCACTCTCTAAAACATCTATTTTCTTGTCCTCACTATGAGAAACAAACTCACTGACTGTATTTCACTATCTGTCTGTATTTCATTTTTTACGATCTTTCACTATGTGACATCATCTCTCTCACTATCTGACATTATCTTCCTAATAAGTAACTCCTATAGCCCCTTATGATTGGCTGTGCTAGAGGGAGGGCTGATTTTGATTCATGCAGTGCAATGCCAAAAGATCCAGATTTTTGGATATCTTATACTTTTTGCTAAATTTAGAACAAATATAATGCCAAATAAATTTTCTTATCTTTATATACAGTTTAATTTAAATTAGGATCGGTATTGTTAGCTTCTCTTAGTTTAACCTACTGCTAAACAAACATGGGATCTGATATAGAAAGCTAATGTTTAAATGGTGAACTCCAAAGTTTCCACTCCTCTTGATCATTTCCAGGCTCCCAGGTGTTTGTTATTATAAAACAGAGAATGGATGCATAAATTAATCAGGGACAAGTCAATGATTGCTGGTATTCATTATTATTTCTTTATCTCTAGGCTATTTTTGTAATTTGTGCAGCACCTGTAATCTTCTACATACTTTACCACTATTATCACTAGTGTACACTGCGCGTATTCATTTACATATAAATAGATGTTCTACATTTCAGTTCATTTAATATAAATTAAATAAAATGAAATAACATTATTAGGGATTATTTTCTTATACTTCAGGAATCTTTTCTATGAGTCAAGTATGCTACAGAGAAGTTAATTATGCTAATATTACAATGGAATATCTTTATTACTATCATAATAAGAGATGAGCGAATCTAATAAAAATCCAGTTTGCAATGTTCACAAATTTTTACTGCAAACTTTGCCAACTGAACCTTAACAAATCTATACTTACCTGCCGCACTCCCCCTGGTGTCCTCTTCCATGTCTTCAGACGCCTCTAGCCCACAAGCCACTTGTGATTGGCTCAACATGCTGTCACTCTTGAGACAAAAAAGGGACAGCCCGCTTAGCCAATCACTGGCCATGTTGCGCTCACTTCTCAGTCAGTCAGTGATTGGCTGAGTGGGCTGTCACCAGCCTACTCACCTCACCAATCACTGGCTGTGGTGCTGTCCCTCAGTTAGTAATTGCCTAAGTGGGCTGAAGACACTGAAGAGGACACCGGGGAGCACAGACAGGGGAGTTTTTAACAATTTTTTAAAAAAACAAATTAGTAAAATAGTTATTTAATTTCTTTAAGAAAAAAAAGCCTGATCTTTAACTGTTCACCAGCTCTTTCTATTCTAATAGTAGGAGCTATCTTTATAAATTGTTGTAGCTATGGAAATACTATAGCCATTGCAAAATCCATACATTAAAAATAGATTTACTATGAGTATTATTAGATGTATATTGTGGCAAATCAAATATGTTCTTGTGCAACAATGAATAAGGAATATTTAAATGAATATTCTACTCAGGTAAAATACATGCTAAATCATCCCTCCTCCTGGAGACTAAGGCCACATTCACATGTGGACACGGAACACGGACGTGGAATGCCTGTAACTGAGTACCCCCGCCTGGGCAGCATCTGTGATAAGATACTGGGAATGGGGGAACTGTATGAATATGCTCTGTGCTGTGTGTGTGGGGGGGTACTCCGTTACAGACATTCCATGTGCGTGTTCCGTGTGGAACAAGGAATATGTAAATGCAGCCTATAAGTCCATTCCATATATGTAATTTAGATATCCGACTCCTCCAGTTCTGAGCTTACTGCTTTGTGCTGAAGACACAGAAAACTGTATAAGAGCTGTTTACTCCAGCTCTGCCTCCTCCCCCCAACTTTTTGAGACGGCTTATGTAAACAGTGTTTCTGGCCGGATAATTATGCAATCTGTAATGTAGGAAAGTTAATCTAAGGTCAAGTCATTGTGACCTTACTGTGATTAACCCCTTCTGACATCGAAGAGAGCAGAAATAGTTCAGATACAATAATCTAGGGACACTGTTTACATTAGCTGTCGGGGAAGAAAGGGAGAAGAAGGGGGAGACAGGGAGGGCAGCTCACACACAGTTTTCTGTTTCTTCAGCATAAAGCAGCAGAACTGGAGGAAGGAGACAAAAAAGGCAAATGTATGTATGGAATGAATAGTTAGTCTTCAGGAGGGGATGATTCAGGATGATTCAACAAGTATTTTACCTGAATGGAATGCTAAAAATAAAGATAATTTTCTTACTTTCATCAACGGCACTATTTTCACTAATATTTCAATTTAATCAATGTTTAAATAAGGCAGTTTGGTGCACTGGGGGGGCATCTCCTTATGAATATCCAATGCTCTGCAGTGGATGAGCACCAGTGATGGCACTGCAAAGTGCCACCTTAATAATTAAGATGAGGAGCAGAGAAAATCGGTGCACTGAAGACATTAGTCCTGCCCCTCGTGCTCCAAATATTTGATAAAATTAAAACCTAAATGTTCCTTAAAATTGCTCTTTCCCATGCTTATAACGCTTTTATCCTTTGGTCTATGGGGCTAAGTGAGTCGTCATTTTTTTGCGCCATGATGCGTATTTACTATCGGTATCTTACGACTTTTTGATCGCTTTTTATCACAGTTTTTCTGGATTTGATAAATGCACAATTTTGCACTTACGCTGTTTACCGTACAAGATCAGGAATGTTTTAATTTATTAGTTTGGGCGATTACGCACGTGGCAATACCGCGCCGCACACCCTCTCTGACACCCCCACCTCCCGCAGGACGTTGCAGTATGGGGTTAATAAAATGAAGGTTAATAAAATGAAGATTTAATCAAAAATTGTGGTAAAAATGAAGGTAAGAAAATTACATTCATATTCATATCCTATGTGCTAGGGAAACAGGGATTTCATATAATTTTGGAACTTATCTGTTAATGATGGATAATTTCTTCATAATGTACACTGGAGCTGTGCAATATGGCCAAAAATAAAATAAACTGAACATTTTTTGACTTGCAGGCAGTCACAGATACTATTTTAATGGTGTGTGAGAAAGCAGCTGAAAAAATATTGTCATGAGGTTGGCTGACAAATTTTAGCCTGGAAGGGGCCTGCACACAGCTTTGGTCCATGAATAGATGCAAAAAACATTGCCACTTATGTTCTCAGTTTGTGTATGGTGTTGCAGCTCAATTCCTTGAAAGTGAATGAAGCTAAGTTGTAATGCTACACACAACCTAAGGAAAAAAGTGGCTCTGTTTTTGGAAGAATAAAACTATGGGGGTGTAAAATTTAGACTGGTGCAAACTGGCCACAGCAACCAATCACAGCTCAGCTTCCAACTCTGGTAAAAGGAAAGAGGCCAGTTTGCCAGTTTGCACCAGTCAAAATTTTACACCCTTTGATAAATCTCCCCCAAAAACAGGATAAACGGCCGGGCGCCTCTTGCGTTACCCTTTAAAGATTAGGATTAATGTAATACAGTGAAATGTCGCTCCTCAACTATTCACCACTTGGGCTTTGTGGATATCACCCCTAGGATCATAGTCTGGGGTACAGTGTAAATCCACCTGGTGGAAAGTTGAACTCTGCTAGTGGTGATGAGCGAATAGTGAAATATTCGATATCCGTACGAATATCTCCCGAATATTCAAATATTCCATCGAATATTCGATCCCATTAAAGTCTATTTGAACAAGTATTCGATTATGGAAAAATATCTATTCGACCACTTGGAGGTAAAAACCGGAAGCTGGGGGATTTGAAAGCTTATCAAATATTTATCGAATATTCTGCGAACTATTCGATAATATTCGATAGAACGAATTCGATCGAACAGTATTCGCTCATCACTATCTGCTAGGACTGCTAAGCTGACAATACCCTTGCACAGGATGCTTCTATAAGGGGCCCGTGTAAAACAATAAACAAAAGGAAAAAAATCCACCCATCCCTCCCTCCCTCCCCTGGGCAGTCCTCTGAGGTCTCCTCTTTCTCCAAGCCCTACATCATGGCTTATGGACCAGAGATCTGGGGGACAGAGTGACCTCTTGTGGTCTGATTCATAATACTGCTTAAGGCCACAAGAGTGACTTGCAGGGTAGGGAGCCAATAGTTTCTCTCTCTGTCAGTGCACTTTATTAGGAGCCCTTATAGTTAAGGGCTTAGGTGCAGCAGCTGGTGACTAAGAGACTCAGAGACCCATGTGAGTGTCCCACTAATTAACCCTTTCTGTGCTGAAGCATGTTAGTGACAGAAAGTAATTAAACTCCAGCAACTCCAGTACTCCAGCAAAAATCTTTTTCTTTCAGATCAAATGGTTTCAGAAAGTTATATAGATTTGTAATTAAATTTTATTTAAAAATCTAAAGTCTTCCCATACTTAGCTGCTGTATGTCAAGAAATGTTGTTTTCTTTTCAATCTGACACAACGTTCTCTGCTGCCACCTCAGGAACTGTCCAGGGCTGGAGAGGTTTTCGATGGGGATTGTTAGTAGAGATGTTAGTAGAGAGCACTGTCTCATACTGAAAAGAAAGCTCTGAGGTCTCTAATAGAGCTCCACCAGGTGGGGTTCAGAGCCTCATTAGCTCTAATGTTGGAGTGGAGTATATGGACCAGAAACTCCTCCTGAATTCCAATTCCCACTCCAGAGGCACAGTAGTTTACACGGAACGATTATCGTTCGAATTTTCGCTATAACGATCGCATTTGAGCGATAATCTTTCCGTGTAAACACAGCAAACGATCAAGTGATGAGCGAAAAATCGTATTGATATTCATATTGATCTTTTAACATGTTCTCAAATTGTCATCCGTCGTACGCTAAATATTCGTCGATCGTTTCGTGTAAACAGTCTTTCAAAGATTTACCCTATGTGAAAGATGGGCTTAAACGATCTTAAAAACGATCGCAATAACGATTTTTATTATGAATCTTCTAATGATTTTTCTCCGTCTAAACGCTGATCATTATAAAAACCAAATCGTTGCTTCAAAAGCATTAATCGTTCGATCGTTCCGTGTAAACCCAGCATTAAAGCCCTACCATGCCACAAGTGCTTGAAAAAGCATTATATTGTAATCCGTATTCTTCTCCTTCTTCCACTTCTTCTTCTTCCAGTTATTCTTCTGCGATTAATACAGCCCTAACTGCTTTGATCGGATTTCTGGTTTTTAAGAAATTTACTTTTAAATATCCCTAATTTGCCATAGGAAATATGGGCCACAAAGTAAAGCATTAACAGTCAAACACAGTACACATGCAAATAGCTGAAATATAGCAGCCAATAGAAATTCTAAGGTCTTGTCAGTTAATGCCTGACAAGTCCATGCAGTCACATGTCCACTAATGGCCAATAGAAGATGTAGAAGATGGAAGGTCTATTTTGTCTCACTGACATGAGTAAAATTGTCATGGTAACTGAGCAATGAGTCAGTGATGTAGCAGAGGTGAGTCATTGATGTAGCAGAGGTCAGCCACAGGGGCATAACTAGAAATGACTGGGCCCCATAGCAAACTTTTGATTGGGGCCCCCCTCCTCTGACCGACCACTATGACATCAACACACCCAGCTCTACACAGTCTCTGTACACCATACAAATTACAGTGCAGTTACATCAGGTGACTCACAGGGGAAGTCTTCTCTGATCAGAGTTCTACCTTTTCATCTTCTTCTCCATCTGCCCTGGGCCATTATAAGAACTTCTCCGAGCCACGAATCCACAGAATCTGCCAGAGAAACATATTAGGCTCCTTACTCTGTCACCATCTTCATCTCTCTACTAACTGCACATCTGTATTGGCCCCTTTAAGCCCTCATTTAGTGGGTAACCCTGACTCTTTGTAGTGTATGTGTGTGTGTGTATATATATATATATATATATATATATACATATATATATCCCTAATATGCCCCGCTCTGTGTAGACACCTTATAGATGGTCCCTTGTTCAGTCCTCCATATAGATGGTCTTTTGTGCATCTCCTATAGTAGGGAGCCTCCCTCTCTGTGTCCCTTTATAGTAGATGACAATCTCTGTGCATCCCCTATTCCAGGGGTAGGGAACCTTGGCCCTCCAGCTGTTGCAAAACTACAACTCCCATCATGTGTGGACAGTGAAAGCTAAAGCTGTAGTTTTGCAATAGCTGGAGAGCCAAGGTTCACTATCCCTGCCTGATAGTATATGGCTACCTCTGTTTGTGCATCCCCCTATAGGTATCCCCCAGTGTTGTCCATGCTCCTATAGGCAGCCCCCAGTCTTGTGCATCCCCCTATAGGCAGCCCTCAGTCTTGTGCATCCCCCTATAGGCAGCCCCCAGTCTTCTGCATCCCCAGACCCCAGTGTTGTTTCTCCCCCATAGAGCCCCTAGTGTTGTTCATCCCCCATAAAGCCCCCCAGTGTTGTTCCTCCCCAATATAGCCCCCCAGTGTTGTGGTTCCTCCCCCATATAGCCACCAATGTTGTGGTTCCTCTCAAATATAGCCCCCATTGTTGTTGTTCCTCCCCCATATAACCCCCACTGTTGTTGTCCTCCCCATATAGCCCCCACTGTTGTTGTCCTCCCCCAAATAGCCCCCAGTGTTGTTGTCCTCCCCCATATAGCCCCCAGTGTTGTTGTTCCTCCCCCATATAGCCCCCAGTGTTGTTGTCCTCCCCCCATATAGCCCCCACTGTTGTTGTCCTTCCCCCATAAAGCCCCCACTGTTGTCCTCCCCCATATTGCCCCCACTGTTGTTTTCCTCCCCCATATAGCCCCCACTGTTGTTGTCCTCCCCATATAGCCCCCACTGTTGTTGTCTTCCCCCATATAGCCCCCACTGTTGTTGTCCTCCCCCATATAGCCCCCACTGTTGTTGTCCTCCCCCATATAGCCCCTTCTGTTGTTGTCCTCCCCCATATAGAACGCCACTGTTGTTGTCCTCCCCCATATAGCCCCCACTGTTGTTGTCCTCCCCCATATAGCCCCCACTGTTGTTGTCCTTCCCCCATATAACCCCCAGTGTTGTTGTCCTCCCCCATATAGCCCCCAGTGTTGTTGTTCCTCCCCCATATAGCCCCCACTGTTGTTGTCCTCCCCCATATAGCCCCCAATGTTGTTGTCCTCCCCATATAGCCCCCACTGTTGTTGTCCTCCCCCATATAGCCCCCACTGTTGTTGTCCTCCCCCATATAGCCCCCAATGTTGTTGTCATCCCCCATATAGCCCCCACTGTTGTTGTCCTTCCCCATATAGCCCCCAGTGTTGTTGTCCTCCCCATATAGCCCCCACTGTTGTTGTCCTTCCCCCATATAGCCCCCAGTGTTGTTGTCCTCCCCCATATAGCCCCCAGTGTTGTTGTTCCTCCCCCATATAGCCCCCACTGTTGTTGTCCTCCCCCATATAGCCCCCAATGTTGTTGTCCTCCCCATATAGCCCCCACTGTTGTTGTCCTCCCCATATAGCCCCCACTGTTGTTGTCCTCCCCCATATAGCCCCCCACTGTTGTTGTCCTCCCCCATATAGCCCCCACTGTTGTTGTCCTCCAGCATATAGCCCACACTGTTGTTGTCCTTCCCCCATATAGCCCCTACTGTTGTTGTCCTCCCCCATATAGCCCCACTGATGTTGTCCTTCCCCCATATAGCCCCCACTGTTGTTGTTCCTCCCCCATATAGCCCCCACTGTTGTTGTCCTCCCCCATATAGCCCCCACTGTTGTTGTCCTCCCCCATATAGCCCCCAATGTTGTTGTCCTCCCCATATAGCCCCCACTGTCGTTGTCCTCCCCCATATAGCCCCCAGTGTTGTTGTCCTCCCCATATAGCCTCCACTGTTGTTGTCCTCCCCCATATAGCCCCCAATGTTGTTTTCCTCCCCATATAGCCCCCACTGTCGTTGTCCTCCCCCATATAGCCCCCAATGTTGTTGTCCTCCCCATATAGCCCCCACTGTCATTGTCCTCCCCCATATAGCCCCCAGTGTTGTTGTCCTCCCCCATATAGCCCCCAATGTTGTTGTCCTCCTCCATATAGCCCCCACTGTTGTTTTTCCTCCCCCATATAGCCCCCACTGTTGTTGTCCTTCCCCCATATAGCCCCCACTGTTGTTGTCCTTCCCCCATATAGCCCCCACTGTTGTTGTCCTTCCCCCATAGAGCCCCCACTGTTGTTGTCCTCCCCCATATAGCCCCCAGTGTTGTTGTCCTCCCCCATATAGCCCCCACTGTTGTTGTCCTTCTTCCATATAGCCCCCACTGTTGTTTTTCCTACCCCATATAGCCCCCACTGTTGTTGTCCTTCCCCCGTATAGCCCCCACTGTTCCCCTCTGATAAAAAGAAAAAAACAAAACAGAACTCACCAAACCACATGCTCCCCCATCGGTCGCTGGTCTCTTATTCTCTCTTCCCCGCCGAATGAGCAGCTCCCTGAGTCCCACGCAGCGCCATCACTGAGCTCAGTGTGCGCCGCCGCGGCTGGGACTTCCGGGTACAGAGAGCGTGTCACACTCTGTACCGGAAGTCCCAGCCGCCGCCGCGGCTCCGGGGGACTCTACCAGGGAGCTGCTCATCCGGCGGGGGCCGACACTCTTGTGATCGCAAGCAAAACGCTGCTTGCGGTCACAAGAGTAATTTACAGGGCGGAAAGCCTATGGCTTCTCGCGCTGTCAATTAGAACACTTAACACCCGGGAGGCCCAGGAGGCCACCGGGTGCTGCAGGCGGCCAGCTTTGGGGGCCAAGGCCTCGGGCCCACGCATGCCAGGGGCCCCGTAGCGGCCGCTACGGCTGCTACGGCGGTAGTTCCGCCAGTGGTCAGTCAGTCAAGTGGCAGAGGTCAGTCAGTGAAGTAGCAGAGGTCAGTCAGTAATGTAGCAGAGGTCAGTCAGTGATCTAGCAGAACTGACACCGGCATGACACAGCAGAGCTTTATCAGTGATTTAGCAGAGTTGATACCCGCATGACACAGCAGAGCTGAGTCGGTGATGTAGCAGAGCTGATACCCCCATGACACAGCAGAGCTAATTCGGTGATAGAGCAGAGCTGATACTCGCATGACACAGCAGAGCCGAGTCAGTGATGCAGCAGAGGTAAGTGATATAGCAGAGGTGAGTCAGTGATTTTGCAGAAGTGAATCAGTGATGTAGCAGAAATGAGGCAGTGATGTAGCAGAGGTAAGTCAAATTAGCTCTTAAAGTGATAGTACGAAAGTCGCTTTTAAAAGGGCGACTTTAAAGTCACTCTTAAAGTGTCAGTATCAAACTCATTCTTAAAGGGCCGGGGCCACATTCGCTTATAAAGGGAAAGTACCAAAGTCGCTCCGAAAGGGGCAGTACCAAAGTCGCTCTTAAAAGGGCAGTACCAAAGTTGCTCTTAAAGGTAGGGTACATAAATCCCTCTTAAGTCACTCCTAAGTCGCTTTTAAAGGGACAGTAGATAAACTGGTCTTAAAGGGACAGTATATAGGTCACTCTTAACCCCTTAGCGACCCATGACGTATCTAATACGTCATGGCGCCGCGGGGGGTGTTCAGAGCGGGGTCCCGCCGGGACCCCGCTCTGAACGGCGCTAATCCCGGCTGACACGTGCAGCCGGGCAGTGCCTCTGTTAGCCGGCGCGGGTCCCGTTGCCGCGCCGGCTAATTAAGCACTTCAATGCAGCTGTCAAACCTGACAGCTGCATTGAAGTGCTTTATGCACACTATCCCTGGTGTCTAGTGGGTCGGATCTCCCCCCCGCGATGCGATCACGGGGGGAGATCCGTTCTTCTGCCCGTGCCGGGCCTCAGCGTCGGAATGACGCTGATCCCGGCTCGGCAATAGATTGCTATGGCCTGCAGCAGGCCATAGCAATCTATGACCGATCTCATGGATCTTTGCTGTGTATATACACAGCAATGATCTCTATGAGAGATCATTGCTGTGTATATACAAGCCCCCTAGGGGGGCTTCTAGTGTATGTAAAAAAAAAAGTAAAAAAGTGTTTTTATTAATAAAAAATCCCCTCCCCTAATAAAAGTCCAAATCACCCCCCTTTTCCCATTTTATAAATATAAATTAATAAATAAATAAATAAATAAATAAACATATTTAGTATCGCCGCGCGCGTAATCGCCCGAACTATTAATTAATCACATTCCTGATCTCGCACGGTAAACGGCGTCAGCGCAAAAAAATCCCAAAGTGCAAAATTGCGCATTTTTGGTCGCATCAAATCCAGAAAAAATGTAATAAAAAGCGATCAAAAAGTCGTATATGCGCAATCAAGGTACCGGTAGAAAGAACGCATCATGGCGCAAAAAATTGACACCTCACACAGCCCCATAGACCAAAGGATAAAAGCGCTATAAGCCTGGGAATGGAGCGATTTTAAGTGACATATATTTGTTAACAATGGTTTGAATTTTTTACAGGCCATCAGATACAATATAAGTTATACATGTTATATATCATAGTAATCGTAACGACTTGAGGAACATGCATAACAAGTCAGTTTTACCATAGGGCGAACGGCGTAAATGCAAAACTCCCCGAAATCAAAACAAATTCGTTTTTTTTTTCAATTTGACAGCGCAAATGATTTTTTTCCGGTTTCACAACATATTTTATGGAAAAATTATGCCTGTAATTGCAAAGTACAATTGGTTTCGCAAAAAATAAGCGCTCATATACGTCTCTAGGTGAAAAAATGCAAGCGCTATGGACTTTTAAACATAAAATGGAAAAAGCAAAAGCGCAAAAACGAAAATTGGCTTGGACCTTAAGGGGTTAAAGGGATGGTACCAAGGGTTAAATTTTCTCTTAAAGGGAAGTCACTGTTAAAGGGGCGCTCTTTTCAAGCACTATATATTTCCCTGGAAATGCAAATCTAGTTTTTAATTAATAATACATTAATGTGTCATCAGCTCCTACACTGCCATCTTCTGCATAGGATCTTCAGGGTCCGCAGATTATTTATTTACAGCCTTACTATATGCTATCTGATGTGAAAAAGTGAAGATTTGATCAACACAATCAAAACAAGTTTTTAAGTGTTTTTAAATGTTGTGTCTATATATGTTTTGATATGTTAAATAAATCAATTATTATTTGCTCTTAATTGTGGGTGCACCATATATGTGTCTTTGCTTTTTCTTTTTTTGGTGTTGTTCTTGCTTAGACTTAAAAGGAATCTGTCAGCTCCTGGGCCCTACCTAAGGTGCTGACAGTGTGCTGAAGCTGGCAGTCCCTTTGTGAGTATGGTCACTTTTGGTAATTTGTCCGTGCAGTGGATTATGCACAATCTCACGTCTCCTACTGTAATGAAGAGGCAAAGTGAAGTTGTTTGCGCCAGAGTCACCTTTCCACTCCTTTCTTCTGCCTCTTCTTAATGAATAATCAATGCTGCCCATCATCCTGCTCACTCAGTTGTCAGCCATTGTCTCTGATTGCAGATCAGTCCTCTGTAGGCAGGTTATGTCTAAAAGAATCACTATGATATAGTTGAATCTCTCAGCCCATATGTGTTGGAGCTGTGGTCTATGGGTAACTCACCTGTCTAGAGACCTGCCAGCAGTTCATTCTCCTGTTCAAATGATATTAAAGCAAACTGAGGTCTTTATTTTTTCATTTTTACTTATTATTCTCATTATTGTATCATTTTAATACTATATTCCCACACAGTATTTTTACCCAGTATTTTGGTCAGTATTTTGCAACCAAAACCAGGAGTGGATAGAAAGGCTATAGAAACACTGTTAAAAATTGAGTGGATGGCCGTTATTTAAAGGCAAATATCGGTCATTGTTAAAAAAAAACCAGTAATTAGTTGCCATTAAGTGGCTGCTATCCACTCAATTTCAACAGTGTTTTAACATAGCCTTTCTGTGTTTCAATTTTGGTTGCAAAATACTGACAAAAATACTGTGTGTGAACATAGCCTTAACAATGATTCAGTAATGAGGAAAAAAACAAAGACCTCTATTTTATGTCCATTAGGGGGTTTGAACCAAACTGCTGGCAGGTCTCTAGACAGGTGAGTTATCCCTAGACCACAGCTCCAACACATTTTGAATCAGAGATTCAACTATATCTGAGTGTTTCTTTCAGACATAAACTACCTACAGAGGACTGATCTGCAATCAGAGAAACTGGCTGGCAGCTGAGCGAGCAGGAGGCCAGGCAGCATTGATTATTCATGAGGAAGAGGGAGGAGGAAGGAGTGGTGAGATGTGCCAGAGTGCGGCACAAACAACTCCTCTTTGACACTTCCTTACAGATCTGAGATTGTGCATAATCCACTACACAGAAAATTACCAAAAGGCACCATGATCTCTTTAGAGCTTTATACCTCTACTAATCTCAGTATCCAGGATTTGATCAGTACAATGGTAATACTGTATGTATTGTGATAATATTTCCTCTTTGATTACTGGTATTATTGATAACATTAGTCTTGTTACTGGACTTGGCAAGTTCAGAAAAGAAAAAGAAAACTGTATGGCCTCTCTTTGTCGTGTGCAAAAGAGTTTATTAAAGAAAACAAGTGATGTCATAAACATATAAGCATATATACATATGTACAAATAACTACAGTGTCCCTGCCTGTACTAGATAAGAAGTCCCCTGGTGTGGGCGTCCCCAAACTCCAAATGCAGGGGTGCTGTCCTTACGCTTGAAGCACATCAATGGATACACAGGTACAGTAGGTAACAATATGTCCATGATATATAATGGCATTTAGTAAAAAATATGTGTGTAACAGCATATCACATATTGTGGCAGGTACAAAGTACCTCACACCCTGTTGTCATGAGTAAGTTAAACATCAGGAAGACGTCTCACTTGTTCTTCCAATGCGTTTCCCCCTCCTATTGTTGTCAGTAAGGTGGGTTCATCAGGGAAATAAAGTGTGGGTCTCATATAAAGATGCATACATTATCTTTCATGCTGGTAATAGTGGATGCTGTAGGATATGGTGGAATAGTAATATAACCCCCCCGTGCCCCTGCATCTTGGAGACACAGACACCAGTGCCCCTGCATCTTCAGAGATACGCACCACCCATGGAAGCTGACATCTCTTATTGCCTGTGGGATGGATAATGCCTTAGACTACCTATCTAATTAATGAATTCTGATCTTCTATGGAACGGATAACACCATAGACTAACTGATTAATCTACTAATAAACTTGACTAACTCTGACAGAAGAACCTTGGGGGTTGACATCAAGCCCTCATATACTCTGCACCTGGTGGGGCATTTTGGAGACCACATTAGTGGACCCCGACATAACACATAACAAAGACTGTGTGCCTTGAGGGGGTTTATATTGCTATTCCACCATATCCTACGCATCCACTATTACCAGCATGAAAGATAATGTATGCATCTTTATATGAGACCCACACTTTATTTCCCTGATGAACCCACCTTACTGAGAACAATAGGAGGGGGAAACGCGTTGGAAGAACAAGTGTGACGTCTTCCTGATGTTGAACTTACTCATGACAACATGGTCTGATTTCATATCTAAATATAGGCACTAAGTGGTGGACGCAGTGGTGCCACAAGTGTCTTCAGTGCATACTTTGTATCTACAACGCTACTTTGTACCTGCCACATTATTTGATGTGCTGTTAGGTGTTGTGATCTAATGTGTACGTAGGATCTCCTTTACCACTGCCAGGTAAAAATCCAGTCCAACCTCGGTTCTTTTCCAGAGATGAAGCCTTTATTTAGATTCCGTCCCAGAGTGACGACCAGTAGGTATAGCTCTGATGTTATAGAGTTATGAATGAATGTACTACATACCCAGAATCTTTACCTTCATTCATTCATACCCTCTCTATGTTCTTCCTTACTCATCCATCTTGTCTGTCTCTATCATGCATTATTTCACAGTCTATATACCATTTTTACTTCATTGGTTAACATTGAAGAACATTTGATTGGACAGGGGCAGGATAATCTGGTTTTCATAACTAAATATTCAATTTGATTGGTCCAAAGGCCCTAACACTAATGTGTGGTAACTATGCAGATTTCCTTCCTTTGAAGATTTTGGAGGGAAGGTTCCATGGTCGGCCTATTGTTTACAGATGTGTTATGTAAACAATGAAACCTACCAAGGAAAACAAAAAGTGATCTTTGAAGTTACCTTCACCAATTGTCCCACATCTTGCTTATCCGCCAGGAGTGTGATACCTATAGACTCTACTCCTTATTTATTATCCTGCTCCAATCTACCCATCAAACAAAGTTTGGAAGGAACCATAAAATGCAAGACTGTTGCAGGCCCCATCCAGTCTGTGGAGTATAATTAAATGCTAATCCAATGTTCTTCAATATTAAACCAATGTTCGATCCCTATATACACCTACACACACACACACACACACACACACACACATATATATATATATATATATATATATATATATATATATATATATATATATAAATATTTATATATATACACATACATACTTACTTACATGTCTACACTCCCCCACTTGACTGGGCTGTCACATGACTGGGCTGTCAATATTCAGGGATTTACGTTGTTCAGAAGGGACCGGGTGGGCAGAAGGGGAGGAGGAGTATGTCTGTATGTCAGAAATGATATTAAAGTGAGTGTAAAAGATGCAATAGTGGGAGATGACTGTGATGATGTGGAAGCATTGTGGGTAGAACTACAGAAGGAGGAAAAGAGGGAAAAAATTATTCTTGGTGTAATCTATAGACCCCCCAACATTACTGAGGAGGTAGACGGCCAGTTGAATAGACAAATAGAGCGGGCTGCCCGGGAGGGGACAGTAGTGATAATGGGGGACCTCAACTACCCAGATATAGATTGGGGTCACGGTTCAGCTAAAACCACAAAGGGGAGGGAATTTCTTAACCTCCTGCAGGATAATTTTCTGGGCCAGTTTGTGGAGGAGCCAACTAGAAGTGATGCCTTGTTGGATCTGGTTATTTCTAACAACGCTGAGCTGGTTGGGGATGTCACTGTCCATGAACACCTGGGTAATAGTGACCACAATATAGTGACTTTTAGCTTAAAGTGTAGAAAAGAAAAACATGTTGGGAGGGCAAAAACTCTTAATTTTAAAAGGGCCAATTTTCCTGGGTTAAGGGCAGAACTTCAGGGCATAGACTGGGATCGGCTGCTGTCACATACGGATACAGCTAATAAATGGGAAATCTTCAAATCCACATTAAATAACTGTACTGCCAAATATATTCCTATGGGTAACAAATATAAACGGTTAAAATCCAATCCCACATGGCTTACAACCGAGGTTAGAAGGGCTATAAATGAGAAAAAAGGGGCATTCAAAAAATATAAATCAGAGGGGTCAGCTGTAGCATTTAAACATTACAAAGAAGTCAACAAAACCTGTAAAAATGTAATAAAAGCAGCAAAAATTCACAATGAAAGGCAGGTAGCTATAGAAAGCAAAAGAAACCCCAAAAAATTCTTCAAATATATTAATGCAAAAAAACCAAGGTCAGAGCATGTAGGACCCCTAAATAATGGCGACGGGGAATTAATAACTGGGGATCAGGAGAAAGCTGAGTTACTTAATGGGTTCTTCAGTTCTGTATATACAAAAGAGGATGGAGCTGTGGTGGGTGGAGCCAGTACTGAGGTGGGTGGGGCCAGTGCTGCTAACACATGTAATGTACTGAACTGGTTTACTATAGATATGGTCCAAGATAAATTAAACAAACTCAATGTAACCAAAGCTCCAGGGCCTGATGGATTGCACCCCAGAGTTCTTAGGGAACTCAGTTCTGTAATTTCACTACCCTTGTATGAAATATTCCGTGATTCTTTGCTTACTGGTATTGTGCCGAGGGACTGGCGTAAGGCAAATGTAATGCCGATCTTCAAAAAGGGCTCTCGAACTTCCCCAGGTAACTATAGACCCGTAAGCTTAACATCCATTGTGGGGAAACTATTTGAGGGGCTTATAAGGGACTACATCCAGGAATATGTAGTGGCTAATAGTATTATAAGTGATAACCAGCATGGTTTTACTAAGGACAGAAGCTGTCAAACCAACCTAATATGTTTCTATGAAGAGGTAAGTAGAAGCCTGGATGACGGCGTGTACCTGGATTTTGCAAAAGCGTTTGACACAGTTCCTCATGGACGTCTGATGGGTAAGTTAAAGTCTATCGGTTTGGAAAATTTAATGTGTAACTGGATTGAAAACTGGCTTAATAATCGTACCCAGAGAGTGGTGGTCAATGATTCTTACTCCGAATGGTCCCCGGTAATAAGTGGTATACCCCAAGGGTCAGTACTGGGCCCTCTTCAGTTTAACTTGTTTATTAATGATATTGAGAATGGAATTAACAGCAATGTTTCTATCTTTGCAGATGACACCAAGCTTTGTAGTACAGTACAGTCTATGGAGGATGTGCAGATGTTACAGGATGACTTAGACACACTGAGTGTTTGGGCGTCCACTTGGCAAATGAGGTTCAATGTGGATAAATGTAAAGTTATGCACCTGGGTACTAACAACCCGCATGCATCATATGTCCTGTGGGGAGTTACACTGGGAGAGTCGCTGATGGAGAAGGATCTGGGTGTACTTGTAGATAATAGACTACAGAACAGCACACAATGTCAGTCAGTGGCTTCTAAGGCCAGCAGGATATTGTCATGCATTAAAACAGGCATGGACTCTCGGGACAGGGATAAAATATTACCGCTTTATAAAGCTTTGGTGCGGCCTCATCTGGAGTATGCCAGTTTTGGAACCCGATTCATAAAAAGGATGTTCTAGAGCTGGAGAGGGTACAAAGACGGGCAACTAAACTAATAAGGGGAATGGAGCATCTTAGTTATGAGGAGAGATTAAAAGAATTACATTTGTTTAGTCTGGAGAAGAGACGTTTAAGGGGAGATATGATTAACTTATTTAAATATATAAATGGCCCCTACAAGAGATATGGGGAAAAGATGTTCCAGGTAAAACCCCCTCAAAGGACAAGAGGGCACTGCCTCCGCCTGGAGAAAAAAAGGTTCAATCTCCGGAGGCGACAAGCCTTCTTTACCATGAGAACTGTGAATCTGTGGAACAGTCTACCACAGGATCTGGTCACAGCAAAAACAGTAGAGGGCTTCAAAACAGGGCTAGACAAGTTCTTAGACCAAAATTATATAGATGCATATGTATAGAACCTATCACCCCTCCCCCTTCCCTGTATCCATCCCCTCCTTGGTTGAACTTGATGGACATGTGTCTTTTTTCAACCGTATTAACTATGTAACTATGTAACTATGTAACTATGTAACTTGAATTGGTTCTTACTAGAATCGATTCACAACACATAACATTCAAACTTTATGATTTATCATGGCTGCCAGTTCAAAACATTTCCCTGTATCTTGCAGCCGCTTGATCTGCTTCTTCCAGCAACAAAACAGTCCAAACAAAACACATATCAACAGAAATTGAAACAATACAAATACCATAGACAGTGTTCTCAATAAGGGGTGAGTGTAGGTATTATATGGGATACTCCACCAAGGCTCTTGAAATTCATTAACTATTTTTCTAGAATTGGCCATATTATCTTTTATTAATGTCTCCAATTCTATAATTTTCCTGTCATCCCTTTTAAATAATGTGTCCAATTCGATTTGAAGGGGTGGGATCTTTTTAAACAACGGATAACTCATGGCCTCCCAATCACCTAGGTCATCTTGAACAACGTCCATAGAAACTTGATCCAGTTTGATGTCGGCCTTAATATCTTTGGCTCCTATGGTTAACAGTCCTCTTGTCAAATTCACACACCACCCTGTCAGAGGCGCCTGGCACTGTACTTGTCTCTGCCAAGTGAAGGAAGGTACCCCTAAAGCACAGACTTTTGGCCCAAACCCGTGGATCACTCTTTTCCATTTTGGGGTGGGTCGTTGAATTTGAACAAGACAACTTCCAGTATGCGTCGCAGCACAACCATCTACGTTCTCTAGTGGTTCTGGCATACAGGAACACAACCAGGCTCGATCCTGTTGGTCACAGCAGTTGGGGTCTATTGACTTCCACACTTGGTCTTCTCTAATCAGCAGTTTGTTCTGAGGAAGAAGTTGTTTGATCACAGAAGTGCCATTGTTTACCTCCAATTCTTCAAGCACCATGACTTTGTAGACAGGGGTGGGTAGTACTGTCCATACAGGAATGTCAACAGTCAGTGGTATAATACTCTTCCCGACTTGGTTCTTGTCACAGACGTTTTGAAGGCCTCTTATCCTGGCCAGGGCCAGGTTTTTACAACTCAGTCCATTTTCCTTCACCAACCTGAGCACCAAACTAGAGTCCATTATTCTTGGCCATTCTCCTCTCTTTATTTCTTGAAGACCTAGGCTTAGGTGTTCACTCAGAAGGTTCCCTATCATACCACAAGTCATCGCTTTGGACACATTATTATAATTAAGTGAATCATTCAGTGCACTCACCAATGTCTGAATACTCTGCAAATCTGCAGCGATCATGTGAATGTCCTGAATATCGATCTTCACTTCAGCTACAGTGTTAAAATCCACTCTTTCCTCTTTAAGCAGTATTGGCTCCAACCCATCTACATATTATATCAGTACCCAGATCCCTCTTTGACATGCTAATTTTGAGCCTTTGTGTAGCATCCCAAAACAAATTTAAATGTGTTTGAAAAACAGATTTAAACCATATCCTCATTGTCTCTGGGCAACTCTCTGAAATATTAAATAATGAAAAATTTAACAATAATGGTAAAGATACATAAGAAACATCATTATATACAAAAGATGCGGTCCGTTCCATGAAAAGTCCATGTTCTGGCCACGGAAACATGTTTTGGCAGCTTTCTGAATTGGTCACAGTTACCCTGATAATATTTTTATTTTCCTCCTCCGTCACA
Organism: Dendropsophus ebraccatus; assembly: GCF_027789765.1. NCBI lineage: Eukaryota > Metazoa > Chordata > Amphibia > Anura > Hylidae > Dendropsophus > Dendropsophus ebraccatus. Next base: position 145,773,484 of record NC_091455.1, on the reverse strand, counting down.
TTATGGAGACTGCAGGATATACTTCAATTTTTCCATAAAGTAAGGTTCCTTTCTAGCACCATTGTGATGATGGGCTCCTTCAAATTCTTGACCAATAAAATATTGGGGCTTTTGTGGAAATCGCTCCCGCCAGGATATGTCCAAACGGCGTATTCATTATCAAAGTCTCGTTTCTGCATTGTAATGTTGCATTGAACTATAATAGAAACTCCCACTATGCTTTTTACTTCATCCTTTAAAACAACAACCGCATCTGATTTCCCTATAACCTTTAAGTTAACTGTATAAGTGTCCTTATTCATTTCGTTCCCACTATATTCCCCCACTTCTAGACTTTTGAAATGAAAGGCTATGCTGGTGTGGGTTACTAGAATCAGTATTATCGTAGGTATTATAACGTGCAGATTCCTATGTTCGCATTGTGGAAGAATCATCTTTCTCTTTCTTTCTCGAATCTGAAAGACAAACTTAGAAAAACAATTAGACCAGGTTTTCATCAAGTAATTCAGTCTTACCCTTAAATGCTTTTATCTGGCAGGCATGACTCCATCTTGAGTCATTATTCCCTAGATCTAAAAGGTATACTGAAGGCCCAATTTTGTCTATTATAATGTACGGACCCTTCCACTTTGCTTTCGGGAACAATACAATAGGAGTGTGATGGCTAGCAATGACAACTTTTTGTGTTCCAGTTAAATACCTGAATTTGTTAATTGCCCAATAACAACATAGTACGATTCTTGTACACAATGGGTACTTTTGCTCCACAGATGACAACAATCTAGATCCATAGGCTATAGACCTTTGTTTTCCAAAACATTCTTGCGTTAGTGCAACAGATAAAGTAGTGGGGCCTACATGAGGGTAAAGCCTAAACTCTTTGTTAGGGTCTGGTGTTGCTAACGCAGGAGCATTTCCCAACGCCTCTTTCAAAGCCTTTACAGCCTGTGTATGCTCCAAATTCCATTTCCATCCATCTTGCTTAAGCAACTCATATAGACACTCAGTAATTGCTGCATAATTGGGGTCAAATTCCCTGCAAAATCCAGTCATGCCCAAAAACTGTCTCAGACTTCGCATATCTGTGGGTAAAGGCATTTTTCCAATCAACTCCACCCTTTGTTCATTGATGCTATGTTCTGACTGTCCTACAGTCACACCCAAAAACTGAACTTTCTCCTTCCCTAGCTGTATCTTTTTGGGATTAATTTTCAAACCTGCTTCTCTCAACAATTGCAACATCTCCTTTACATCTTCCATATGTTCCTTCAGAGACGGGGACCCTATCAGAATATCATCAACATACGAGATGACTCTTTCAGATTTGGAAAACTTGTTAATTACCTCTCTCATATGCAAATTGAATATGGCTGCACTGTCTTTGTATCCCTGAGGCAAAACTGTCCAAAAATATTGAACAAAATCCCAAGTGAAAGCAGTTCTGTATTGACATCTTGGATCGAGAGGTAAATTCCAATAGCTGTTACTTATGTCAATGACAGTGAAAACTTTCATAGCTGGGGATAACTTTGCAATCATTTCAGGGTACGCGGCATCTTTACCAGAATCTTACGCAGAATCTTTACCGCCATTCATTCATACCCTCTCTATGTTATTCCTTACTCATCTATCTTGTCTGTCTCTATCATGCATTATTCCACAGTCTATATACCATTTTTACTTCATTGGTTAACATTGAAGAACATTTGATTGGACAGGAGCAGGATAATCTGGTTTTCATAACTAAATATTCAATTTGATTGGTCCAAAGGCCCTAACACTATTGTGTGTTGGTAACTATGCAGATTTCCTTCCTTTGAAGATTTTGGAGGGAAGGTTCCATGGTCGGCCTATTGTTTACAGATGTGTTATGTAAACAATGAAACCTACCAAGGAAAACAAAAAGTGATCTTTGAAGTTACCTTCACCAATTGTCCCTCAACTTGCTTATCCGCCAGGAGTGTGATACCTATAGACTGTACTCCTTATTTATTATCCTGCTCCAATCTACCCATCAAACAAAGTTTGGAAGGAACCATAAAACGCAAAACTGTTGCAGGCCCCATCCAGTCTGTGGAGTATAATTAAATGCTAATCCAATGTTCTACAATATTAAACCAATGTTCGATCCCTATATACACCTACACACAAACACACACACACACACACACACACACATATATATATATATATATACATATATATATATATACACACACATACTTATATATCTACATGTCTACATTAGGCACATATATCTTTTACTATTTACTAAATCCCATTATATATCATGGACATATTGTTACCTACCTGTGTATCCATTGATGTGCTTCAAGCGTAGGGACAGCACCCCTGCATTTGGAGTTTGGGGACGCCCGCACCAGGGGGCTTCTTATCTAGTACAGGCAGGGACACTGTAGTCATTTGTACATATGTATATATGCTTATATGTTTAGCTGTTTATGACATCATTTGTTTTCTTTAATAAACTCTTTTGCACAAGACAAAGAGAGGCCATACAGTTTTTTTTTCTTTTCTGAACTTGCTATGATGTAATATGAAACTTTAGACCAAAGTACATAACACAATATCGGTCATAGTGTGACCAATCTCTTAAAAGAATTGGTACTGGTATTGGTAAGAGTACAGTGGTAATATCCAGGGCTGATTCTAGGTTTGCTGCTGCTTGAGGCGAAACCTGAAAAGGCGTAGTGACGTGTGACGTGTGAAGCATATAACAATACCTGCAAAGTGTCTGCAGTCCTGACTTCCTTGCATTCTACGTTGTGTCCAGCTATCATCTGTAGGTCATGGGGTCAAGGAAGTCAGTGGTGTGTAGAAGGCAAAATAATTCATGGCCACTCCATAAAATCTGCCGCCCCTACAAACAACTACAAAGCTGCCGCCCTGAGCAATAAACTCATCTCGCCTCATGGCAAAAGTGGCCCGGGTAATATCTATGCTCATAATATATGATTATATACTGGTGCTTATATACTATTTGCTTATACACTGGTGTTATTATTGTCTTGTCTTGTATGATTATTGTCTTTATGTATACAGGGATATAATGAATGGAAAACTGTCTTCCCTATAATGTTAACATTATATGTATACAGAGCTTGAGAGGAAATTGGTTGACTCTAATTTTGACATGTTTAAGGCTCATGTCAACCAGTCCCAACAATGCTGTTGCAGACAAATATGCGCACTGAAGAGTGAACACCAAGAATTATTTTCATTCCTGGGTCCAAGATACCAAAGTCTGACATTGCCTTTAGCATCTGAAATATTCCGATATTTTAACAATGTTTGAACAGATTCTATTAAATCTACTTCCATAGAAAAATTAATATACTTTTAAGTTACTTTCCAATAAATTCCATACAAGCAAGATAGACCATATATTGTGATGCTGAAGGCACAGTAATGCATAACATTCTAGACATAACAATGTTCATTGATTACTTTTCACAATACATTTCGTAAGGTCATCATGCCAAACAAACATTGATTATATGTCAAGAGCAAATAATTCATTTTGACAGTGTTATAAGGGAAAAGGATGTTTAATCTCTGCTATGTTACAATAAGAATTATTCATGCATTTTGTACACAAAAAAAATTGTGGTTTTAGTTTCAAACTTTAAAGGCTATGCTTGCAAAATGTTTAAAGGTTTGGACCAGTCTATTTGTAATTCGGTATATATTCATAATGCTTAAAGTGTCACTGTTATACAACTGGGGTTGCCCCAGATCATCATGCTAAGTACCAACAGATACCGACAATTTAAACAACATATATGCTGTGAAGATCCCAATGATATAAAACTTAACATTTAATATAATAAAATGTGCAAATACAGTGAATTAAAATAAACTAGAGGTGTGAGGGGAACAATTTGTAGGTAGTCCGGATATACTGTATATTATTTACGAAAGTGTGAGAAAATTACCCACTTGATGAAATATTACAATGTATCAATAGAGGCTCCAGTGCGCAGGTGTATAGATTTAGATCTCAGTTCAGGTCTATTTGAAGAAGTGCGCAGGACTTGGAGGAAATTTGAGATAAACATGTCCATTGCATCGGTGCGGGAACTTAGTTTCCAAAGAGGTGAGTGTCATCTAGTGCACATATTCATTGACTTAGAATATGTTGAGCAGCAGGGAAGAAAAAGGGGGATTTTTATAAAGATCTATCCCCCGCTCCTAGTAGAGCCGATCTCCCGACAGAATACATCACATAACCTATATGGTAGATCAGTCTTAGGCTTATCATCAAAAGACTGGAGTCAGAATACAGAGACTGACTACCATTATAGGTTAACCCCTTTGAGACCTATTAATGTCATATGTTAATAAGTTAATAAAACATAAACTGGACTTATATAGTTAATTTATACATAAACTATACATAGACCTATATAATCAATATATACAGATATATTTACAGCCAGTATCTGGATTATAATGTTTTAATACATAAAGGCAGCCCGTGTCTGAATTATAATGTTTCTGTGCGTAGATCCTCAGCAACCTCCCCCCCCCCCCCCCCCCATTTCACTACTATGATAATGAGAACTTTTCGCTACAATTCCTGAGTATATAACTCAGGTGAAATTTGCCATTCAGGCTAGAGAGAACAAAGTAATAATTCAATAAATGGGGTATACGTGAAACCGTCATTTAGGCCCTTTGGGTACATACTGTCCGGACGATAAATCCACCTTGCTTCCTCCTGTAATACCAAGTTGTCAAGAATGCCATCTCTTGGGCCCAGTGTGGGTTTACATAGGCTGAAGAAACAAAGAGAATTTATGTCATTATTATGGAATCCTCTTACATGACGTACAATCGCGGTGTCAGTACCCGTCTTGATGTTGCTCACATGCTGACATATTCTTCCCTTAAACTCCTGTATGGTCTTACCCACATATATTTTTGGGCATGTGCACATAATGGCATAGACAATGCCCCTGCTTTTGCAGTTCACTTGATCAAAGAGTTTGAATATTTTTCCAGTGGATGGTTTTTTAAATTCAGTTCTCCTGGGAAGAAACTTACAAAAGGAACACTGTCCGCATGGTGACTTTTGGTGCCCTTCTCTGTAGAGATTCTGTGGAGACATGGCTATGCATGTCTTTCAAGTTTTGAACTCTCCGATACGTAATGTTGGGATATTAGTTAAAAACATCTTGTCTTGTAACTCCTTGTCACCCATCAGTATGGATCAATATTTATGATCTTAACCACCTCCGAGGAGCGGTTAACGAAGGTTCCAATACATTTAACAGGTGTCTGTGAAGTGGTGTTCGTATTACCAATCAGGTCATTTCTAGGGGTACTTCTAGCTATTTTGTATGCGTTATTAAGGACTGATCTCGGATAGCCACGTGCTTTGAAATGTGTTTTAAGACTGTGACATTCGGATTCAAATTTGGTATAGTCAAAACAGTTTCTGCGAGCCCGCAGGTACTGACTGGTTGGAATTCCTGACTTAAGGGATCTGGGATGGTGGCTCTGCCGATGAAGAAGATTATTAGTGGCTGTTTCTATCCTATAGATGTTAGTTTGTATTGTGTTGTTGACATCAATATAGATTTCCAGAACCAAAAAGTGAATTCTTCTTTCACCGATTTCTGATGTAAATAGCATTCCGATTTGGTTGTTATTAAGGTGACGGACACATTTTTGTAGTGTCTCGATATCACCCTCCCAGGAAATTAAAATATCATCGATATAAGGAGCCCAAAATAAAATGTGCTCAGTGAGTGGGGTGTTACTATCAGTGAAAACGATTTGATCCTCCCACCACCCTAAAAACAAATTGGCAAAGGAAGGTGCACACATGGTCCCCATAGCTGTCCCTTTAATTTTTTTCATAAATAATACCATTGAAAAGGAAAAAATTATGTGTTCAAACAAATCTAACGAGTGACAGTGTAAAGAGGTTGTGTGCTTGGTGCTGGGTTCCCCTTGTGCTCAAGAAATGGCTAATGGCTTCAAGTACAAGGTCATGATGGATGTTGCTGCATAAAGCTTCAACATCAAGGCTCACCAGGATGGTGTTCTCTGTTACTGTTATATCATGAAGTTTAAGAACTGTATGTTTTGTGTCCCGGAGATAAGATGGTAATGTCTCCACAAAAGGTCTGAGGATGCAATCAACGTATCTGCTACTTTCCTGGGTCAGGTTGTTGTTTCCTGAAACTATAGGACGACCAGGAATTGGCTCCACCTTTTTGTGGACCTTGAGTAGAGTGTAAAAAGTCGCCATATTCAAATTGGTATCTTGTAAGACTTTAAATACGCCATCAGTTAGTAATCTCTTGGTTTTAGCTTCCATTAACAGAACTTTTAGCTGTCTCAAGAAGGCATGGGTAGGGTCCCTCTTTAAGATCTGATAGGTTTCCCTGTCATCAAGAATTTTCTGGCTCATTGAGATTTACATATCTCTCTGCATCACCACTATGTTACCCTCCTTGTTAGAGCTTTTTATTACCAATTCCTCGTTTTTGAGCTGCTCCAACGCGCTCCACTCATCTTTGGTGGGATTATTTGGGATTTTCTGTTTTTTGTTCCTCTTACCCAATTCAGTGAGGTCCAAGCTGACCATATTTACAAAAGATGTTATTATACCAGGTGATGGATGGAGTGTATTGGCTTTTGGTTTAAGATCAGAGAAGGGGACTGTTTTTGGACTTGGACCGTGGAAGTGTCACTGTTGTTATAACTTTCAAAATCGAAATCAACAGTATATCAGTATATGTGGAGAAAAGAAAGCTTTCATTTTTTTTTGCAGTTTTTTTTTTTAGTTATCATGGAAACCACGACACTTCCTGTGTAAGAGCTCACAGATATGGCAGTCATGTGATTGATGGACACATTGAGCCGTGACTCTTTCCTCCTTATGTTTAAAATTAGTGATGAGCGAGCATGCTCGTCCAAGCTTGGTACTCGATCGAGTATTAGGGTACTCAATGGTACTCGTTACTGGGACGAGTATCTCACGATACTTGAGAAAATCTCATCATCCGTTTCCTGTAAGTTTGGGTGCTATTTCTCAGCCAATAAACATGCAGGAGACTCTTTGGTACATCCTGCGATCACGTGGGACCCATACATGTCGATATCAGCGATTGGTTGGCCAGATCAGATGACCCTGCCATATAAAATGCGCATACAGACGTATGCTGTGAGAGATTAGGGACAGAGCTGCTGCTGGTCAAGGAGAGCGTCAGTGTAGGATTTAGCGTTCCAGTAGGCAGGGAATACTAGCAATACAAACAAACAGCTTCAAATTGTTTTTTAATAGTATTACTACAGACTGCTGGCTGGGACTTGCAGTGATGCTACCACGATTTAACCAGCACACTGGTGATCGGCTGCTGGCAGAAAGGGGACATTAGGTGTTGCATACAGACCCCTAAGAAGTGCTCAGTACTCTCTTGATTTTGTGGCTGGTGGTGCTGCTGTACTATATTGTTTTGCTGGGATTTGTAGAACACCTGCATAAAACTTCACTGCTCATTGGAAGGGGGTGTCAGAGAGTGTGTATAGGTCCAGCCACTACCAGATTGTATCACACAGCCCCCCAAAACTAGTGGGTACTACATTATATTGCTGGGATTTGTAGTACACCTGCATAGAACTTCACTGCTCAGTGTAAGGGGGTGTCACAGAGTGTGTATAGGTCCAGCCACTACCAGATTGTATAGCACAGCCCCCCAAAACTAGTGGGTACTACATTGTATTGCTGGGATTTGTAATACACCTGCATAGAACTTCACTGCTCATTGGAAGGAAGTATCACAGAGTGTGTATAGGTCCAGCCACTACCAGATTGTATAGCACAGCCCCACAAAACTAGTGGGTACTACATTGTATTGCTTGGATTTGTTGTACACCTGCATAGAACTTCACTGCTCATTGTAAGGGGGTGTCACAGAGTGTGTATAGGTCCAGCCACTACCAGATTGTATAACACAGCCCCACAAAACTGTCTGTCTAAGTTCACAACTGCTTGCACAGAGTAAAGATGGTTTCACAGTGTGTATAGGTGCAGCCACTGCTGGATTGTATCCCACAGACCCCCAAAACTAGTGGGACCACAAGTATTGTTCCTCATTTCTGTATTTCATATGCAAGGTCTATCTAAGTTCACAACTGCTTGCACAGAGTAAAGGTGGTTTCACAGAGTGTGTATAGGTGCAGCCACTACTGGATTGTATCCCACAGACCCCCAAAACTAGTGGGACCACAAGTATTTTTCCTGATTTTTGTATTTCATACGCAAGGTCTATCTAAGTTCACAACTGCTTGCACAGAGTAAAGGTGGTTTCACAGAGTGTGTATAGGTGCAGCCACTACTGGATTGTATTCCATAGCCCCCCAAAACTAGTGGGACCACAAGTATTTCTCCTTATTTCTGTATTTCATACGCAAGGTCTATCTAAGTTCCATACTGTGCAGTTTCCATAAAATGGTGAACCCCAGGGGTAAGGGTCGAGGACGAGGGCATGGGCGTGGTATTCTAAGCGATGCAGTTAGCAGAGGCCGTGGTTCAGGGCTGGGTGACACAGCAGCACCTGTTAAGGAGGGAGCAGTGGCACACCGTAGACGTCCACTTCTTTGCCCAACTCACGGGGTCTCATGGTAGACCGATATTGAAACCGCAACAGGTGATCACGTGGATAGAGGATAATGTGTCCAGTAACTTATCCACCACCCAGTTTTCTACGCAGTCCACCCACACTACCCAAGGGAGTGGAAACCTTGCTCCAGTAGCTCAGCCTCCTTCCCCACAGCCTGGCCCCTCCAGGGAAAGAAGGGATTCAGATCCACCACCATGCTCCCAGGAACTCTTTTCTGGACCCTTCCCTGAGTCTGAGCAACAGGAGCAGTCGATCTGTCCTGATGCCCAAACTACTGTATGAATCTCATGCAGTCAGTGGGTGATGAGAGTGGGAACTTGTAAGCGGGGTTGGAAGAAATGTGTGATGATGACGATGAGACGCTGTTGTTAGACAGTGAGGTTGTTGTCATGGATGTAACTCAAAGTGAGGAGGAGAGTGAGGAATTGGAGGAAGAGCTGGTGGATGAGGACGAGGTGACTGACTCGAGCTGGGTGGATAAGCCTAGTGAAGACCATGCTTCTGAGGAGGAGGCAAGTTCCCCCGCAGGACCGGTTGGAAGAGTAAGAGGGGTGGGCAGAGGGAGAAGCAGGGGCAGAGCGAGTAGATCAGCAACTGTTTCACAGAGTCAAACTCCCGTGGCCAGGGCTAGATGTTCCCAAGTCTGGAGGTTTTTTAAAGAAAGTGCGGATGACCGACGGACTGTAGTGTGCAACGTGTGCCACACCAGGACTCACAGGGGAGCCACCACTACCAGCCTAACCACTACCAGCATGCGCAGGCATATGAGTGCTAAACACCCCACTCAGTGGAACCAAGGCCGTTCAGTGACTGCAAGTCGCAACCCTGCTCCTTCCCCTGTGTCTCGTGCTGGCTCTGTCAGTCCCCCCGCTCAGGCCCCAGGCACGAGCGTCTCCCGCCCTACACGCACCCCTTCACCTCCACGATGTTCCACACCCTCCAGCAAGGTGTCCAAGCCCAGCTTTCAACTGTCTCTGCAGCAGACTTTTGAACGGAAGTGCAAATACACTGCCACTCACCTGCATGCACAAGCCCTAAATGTGCACATAGGCAAACTGCTGAGCTTGGAGATGCTGCCCTATCGGCTGGTAGAGACAGAGGCTTTTAGGAACCTCGTGGCAGTGGCTGTCCCTCGGTACTCTGTCCCCAGCCGCCACTACTTTTCACGGTGTGCCGTCCCAGCCCTACACCAGGATAACATCATCCGTGCCCTGACCAACACGGTCAGCGACAAGGTCCACCTAACCACGGACACACAAACCAGGCATGGTTGTGTGTGACAACGGGCGGAACCTGGTGGCGACTCTGCAACTCGGCAGCCTTACACATGTACCATGCCTGGCCCATGTGTTCAACCTAGTGGTGCAGCGGTTCCTTAAGACCTACCCCAATTTGGCTGACTTGCTCACCAAGGTGTGGCGCATCTGTGCGCATTTCCGCAAGTCAACCACGCATTCTGCCACCCTTAGGGCAGTGCAAAGGCACTTGCAACTGCCGGCTTACAGACTGCTGTGCGACCTTCCAGATGGTAGCCAGGGTTTACCAGCAACGCAGAGCCATTGTGGAATGCCAGATGTCAACCTCTGTGCAAAGCAGTAGTCAGGTCAGTCAGCTACCTCAAATCTACTATGAGGAGTGGACGTGGATGTCTGCTATCTGTCAGGTACTGGGACCCTTTGAGGAGTCAACACAGATGGTCAGCGGCGATGCCGCCATCATCAGCCTCACCATCCCGCTGCTGTGTCTGCTTAAATCCTCCCTGCTCAGCCTGAAGTCTGACACTTTGCATTCGTCTCAGGAGACGGGTGAAGAAAAGACGCTGCTAGATAGCCAGACCACCCTGTCCCTGACGCCAGTTTCTCACCACGGAGTAGAGGATGAGGAGGATGAAGAAGAGGAGCAGACTGCTGCCACCACTGAAGAGGGTACCCATGCTCAATCCTTAGTTGTTGAGCATGTATGGCCTGAAGAGGAGGATTTGGTGGAGGAGGAGGAGGAGGAGGAAATTGAGGCTAGTGAGGAGAGGGAGTTCTTGCGTGTTGGGACCCTGGTGCACATGGCTCACTTTATGTTAGGCCGTCTTTCCCGTGACCCTCAGGTTAAAAATTTTTTTGACAACACAGATTACTGGGTGTTCACCCTCCTGGACCCTCGGTACAAACAGAACTTTCCCACTCTCATTCCTGCCGAGGAACGCAGTATGAAAGTGAATCAATATCAACACGCCCTGGTGCAGAAGCTGAAAAAGTACTTCCCATCTGACACCACTAGCGCCAGAGGACGTAGTTCTGTGGGCCAAAGAGCGGGGGAGAGGAGCAGTGGAGCAGGCAGCTTGTCAAGGGGCAGGGGAACACTCTCCAAGGCCTTTGACAGTTTCATGGCACCCCAGCAAGACTATGTCAACCGTCCCCAGTCTAGACAGAGTAGGTGGGAAGCCTTCAGGAAGATGGTGAGGGAGTACCTTGCTGACCATACCAACGTCCTTCCTGATCACTTTGCTACCTACAACTACTGGGTTTCAAAGCTGGATATGTGGCCCGAACTGGCGCTTTACACCTTGGAGGTGCTGGCCTGCCCTGCCGCTAGCGTGTTGACAGTGCGGGTCTTCAGTGCAGCTGGCGCCATCATCACTGATAAGCGCAACCGCCTGTCAACTGACAGCGCTGACAGGCTGACGTTTATAAAAATGAACAAAGCCTTGATTTTACCTGAATTTAACTTTCCACCCGGGGAAAGCAGCTCAACATGAAGATTCTTGGTATCTCCTCTCCTCCTCTTCCTTCAATTGTCAGCCAACAGCCAAGTCTTCTTCCGCCATGCAGGGTCTGGCCTAATTATTGGGAGGCTCAATTGCTACCTCACTCACTTTTAATGGTTCCCTGTGTCCTCACTGCCATGCTCTGACGTCACACTATGTCTGCGGAGGAGCGAGACTGGTTGCCGGGGGCCCATTGATCGCGCCCCCCGCCAACCAGTCAGCTGTTTTATTTTAATTTTTTTTTGGTCTAGCCGTGGCCGGGGCCTCACCATCCCACGGTCAAGAGGTATCAGGTGTACCCTTGATGGTGACTGACAGCTGGCGTAGCCAGTTAGCTGCCAGAACCCGGGTTCGTGTCCACTAAATATCCCAGCCCCTGGACTCACTCCAGTTTTTGGGTTGGCTCACTTGCTTCCTCACTCACTTTTAATGGTTCTCTGTGTGCTCAATGCCATGCTGTGTCTGGCCTAATTTTTGGGAGGCTCACTTGCTTCCTCACTCACTTTAAATGGTTCTCTGTGTGCTCACTGCCATGCTAGGTCTGGTATAATTTTTGGAAGGCTGACTGGCTACCGCTTCTACCTTGTTCACTCTGTCCTCACCGCCATGCTGTGTCAGGCTTAATTTTTGTCTGGTTCATGATATGCTACCTCTGTTTTAATGGTTCCCTGTGTTCACACTGTCATGCTGTGTCAGGCTGAGTTTTTGGGTGGTCCATATGCCTACCTCTGTTTTAACCAGGCTGTTGCACAGAATTAGGCATAATGGTGCCATTAGGCAGCCTCAGAGGCATGCATACATGCTGCCCCTGCTGTTTCCTGTCCATTTCCGCTGTGTTTCCAATAATTTTTGAGGTTGACAGGTTTTCACAGGACCTTCCCTCTACCAAACTTGAGTCTCCTGCAAAAATGCTCGAGTCTCCCATTGACATTGACTTCGTTACTTGAAAAGAGCACTCGAGTATCGGGAGATATTCATTTCGAGTAACAAGCACCTGAGCATTTTAGTACTCGCTCATCACTAATCGTCAGTTAAATCTCCCACATCAGCCTCCCACTCTCATGTTAGATTGACAAAGGGAATTTATTTAGATGTTCATGTAAAAGATGGTTTTATTGAAGGGAAATCAGACATTTGGAAAACCCCTCGTGAGATATAAAGTCTAATACTGTGTTAGAGGATAGCCTTATGGGTGAGACTGGTATGTGTGCTTCAATTGCAAATATTAAACAAAAAACAAACAAACAAACATGCATTTGGAATAGTATAAAAAGAATACCATACCTTTCCCATGGAGAGAAACCCTCTAACCTAAACACATCAGGCAACCTGGGCTTCTGCCAGATGGGTGTAAAAGTAGTAAATCCTTCCACCATAAGTGGAAAAAGCCAGTTACTCCTTCCCATGCCATCTGGCCTCATCTCTAGTTGAAACTACAGGTCTAGAAGTAATTGAGGCTTAGTGTTTGCTAGGAGACACCTAAGGAAGTGATGTCCCCTTGGTCTTCAGTAAGTCCTCCATGATGAGGAATTAAGAAAGCTAGTTTATCTTGACAATAGCAATATGATTATTACACCTAGCAGTCCATATATTAACAAGGGCAGGACAGGAATCTGCCTTGCAGGGCACATGGTCAGTCTGGGCTCGACCTTCAATGATAAGCAGATTACTCCAACAAATGGTTTTTGAAAGGGGTTGTCTAATCAAACCACCAACACTATGGTTTTACCTAATATTCAGGAGAGACATTGCACTATATTATGAATGAAAAAATCTTCTCCTATTAGATTAGCATTACTGCTTGTCAAGGTTCTGTGTGTACTGTAAACTACGGGATCCATGATAAATTATGGTAAAATATGTTTTTTTTACACTCAGTGGGGAAATTTATTGTTGAGTCTAATAGCTGCAACTTTTCTAACTAGTTTTAGCCACTTTCTCCCTATGCTTGGTGAATTTAAAAAAAAATTGTGCAAGGCATTATTTTGTCTAACAATTAAGTGAAATGTATTCCCCTGGTCTGGACCAGACATAGGCCTGTGTCTGAGGGTGTAAATTTGAAATTTTTGTGCACATGATAAATAAGGCAGAACTGCCTTTTTATGTGAATATTGTGGCCAATAAAACAGACAAATATAAAATAATCATACATGAAATATCACAATGTAAATAAATTGGCACAAACCACACATATTTACCTAAAAAATAGGCTCAAAGCCCATGACAAATGTCCCCCATGAGTGTAAAAGGTCTGTAAAGTTACTATTTTTTGTTTCTTTTTACTTTGTATTGCATAAAACATAAAAGGTATAAAAGTGGTTTTCATGCTGTTAAATGGTAACAGAAACCTGATGGGAAAAAAAACAAGTTTAACCATAAATATTAGCATCTCCAACTTACCTGTAATTCAAAATATTGTATTGGCAATTGGCAACAAATATCCTTTATCAGCATGGATAAAGGAGTTTTAGTTTTTTATTACTCCTGTTCAGATCAAGCAGAAGTTCTACCATGGCATTTAGTAATTAGTTGGAATTTGAGTACAGTATATTCATATGCTTCAGTAGTTTTTATGCCTTGTCAAGCTAGTTCTTGCAATTTCTGGTTAAATTCTTTCATATCTAGCAAATTATAACATATCTTTACAACATAAAAGGACAAACCTTAATTTAAATTTACACAAAAGGGCTGAGGTTAAGTATTTTTTCACTAGAGCTGAGTGTCACAGCTCTTATCCGGGTTTACTGACCTGAACTGAACAACATCAAACTTTAGATGATTAACTTAAAAAAAAAATAGATGAATGTCTTGAAATAAATGCTCTTAAAATAACATATACATTACTAAAATTAGAAAAGCTATATTTTATAATGATCTATTTTTTATGGCATCATTTTTTAAATGTCCTTTCACTTTTTAAGGACATTAAAATGTCTATTAGTTTAGCAGCAGGAATTTTCAAGTAAATTTTGAAAATGTATTAACCTTGGGTATTGTATGTGTTATAAATAGAGATGAGCGAACCGGGTTCGGGTTCGAGTCCTTCCGAACCTGAACGATCGGCATTTGATTAGCGGTGGCTGCTGACCTTGAATAAAGTCCTAAGGCTATGTGGAAAACATGGATACAGCCATTGACTATATCCATGTTTTCCAGACAACCTTAGAGCTTTATCCAAGTTCAGCAGCCACCGCTAATCAAATGCCGATCGTTCGGGTTCGGATGGACTCGAACCCGAACCCGGTTTGCTCATCTTTAGTTATAAACTAACACAACCTACATTTTACATTTAGTCATTAAGACATGTAATAGTTTAAAAAGATATTTTTTTCTATAATGCGGCAGGGACAGGGGGAAATTTATTACAATTAGGAACTTACCTCTCCCCGTGCCCACTGTTAGCGGTGGGACCGGACGGGCTCTGGTATCTCTGGCACTGACACATCACGACCCGGCTGATGGACTGGCAGCTCAGCCAGTCAGTGACTGGGGCGGGGCTCTGCTCCAATAACTGATTGGCTGAGCGGCCAGTCCATCAGCTGGGACAGGCCTTTTGTCATCACAACTATGAGGAACATGCCTTCCAGCAGGGGTGCCAAGGCTTGTCCCTCCGCTAAATGCAGGCACGGAAGAGGTAAGTTACTACTTGTAATCAATTTCCCCCCTGCTGGCTGCCACATTTTAAAAACCGCCAGATTTCTCCTTTAATTTGAACCAATTCCCATTCTCCCATTCCCCAGGTGTCTTTTTTTCCTGAAAACCATTTTGCAGAAGAAGTACGATTACATTTTACTTGTTAAGTTAATGAATATTAACATTATTCAATACGTGTTTCCTTAGTGGAGATAAGGAATTTAAAATTCAATTTCAATACATAATTGCAAACGACCAACCTAAATGGTTATCTTTCTAATTTTGACAGATATACTGCATTAAAAATTCCAATACATGTTTTCCTCACTGTAGATAGACGAGATATAAAATCCTACATATTTCTTTCTGTACCTTGGAGGAAGCATATGTATTTGAACCTGCATTCTGAATTCTTTATTTTATAGAAATTAATTTTCATGTGGAGCCTCTTGAAGAATGGTTGATTTTATTAACAGAGTCTCTTAAGCCCCTATTACTTGGGGCGATCAGAGGGAGCAAGCAAGCACCGACCTGTTCTATTACCTTGTGCTATTACTGTACATGCGCCGACCACAAGCAAGTGCGGAGAGGGGGCTGCAACAAGCTACGGGGTCTCCCTGTACAATCTTTAGATTAGTCCAGGGAGTCCATGGGAGATAGCTGCAGGCTGCTGCCGCCGCTCCTGTTCCACAGAGCAGCAGCAGATCACTGCTATGATTGTCTTTCACCTTTCAACATGTTGAAAGACGTTACAAGAAAATGATCAGCCAACATCATACATGTCAGCTGATCATTGCCTTTTATTACACAAAGAGATTATGGCCAACTTGTTGTAATAGTGCCTTATTCAGGACCAGTTCATAAATTTGCCATCACCACATCAAATTCCTCAAACCCTAACGGGAACCTGTCTGCTGCTATTCATGTTTCAACCCACTGATGCTGTCAGTTAGATGTTAGATCAGGGATATAGACATTGCACCTTTCATATACAGTATCTATCTGTGATTCCAGAATGTAGAAAAATGCAAGTCTAAAATGACCCAATGGACCGTGCCAATTTTCATTTTTGCGTTTTTTCCTCCACCCCTTCTTTCAGTTTTCTATCCACAGGGCGATGTGGGGGCTTGTTTTTATCTGGAATAGGTGTACTTTGTAATGGCGTATTTGATTCTTCCATAACATTTATGATGGAACCCCTAAAATATTATTTATGAAAATATAAATTGGTGAAATTGGAAAAAAGAATACAATATGGTAACTTTTGGGGGGTTTCTGTGTCTACGTAATGCACTATACAATAAAAGCCAAATAATACCATTATTCTATAGGTCAGTCTGGACCCAACCATATGCAGGTTCACACAGATTCTCTAATGTGTTTTTTTTTCTTCTCCCAATTAAATTATTAATAAAAAGGTCCTGGTTTTATTTTTTCACCTATGGGGCTGTATGGGGTGTCATTTTTTGTGCCATGATCTCTAGTTTTTATTTATACCCTACATGTGTTGATGCATAGAATTTTTATATATATAGTGTATATAAATATATATATATATATATATATATATATATAGTCATTTACACAGTTTGCGATAACGATTGTTATATTTTAATGGATCAGACAATTATGCACGCTATGGTATATAATATGTTTATTTAATTACTTTTATTTGTTTTATTTATATTATGGGAAGGGGGGATTTTAATCTTTATTGGGGGAGGGGCTTTGTGGTATTTTGAAAAACATTTTTCCTTTTTTTTTTTTTTTACACATTTTAAGTCATAAGATTGCATACACTGATCATTGCTATGCCATAGGCATAGCATTGATCAGTGTTATGGGTGCTCTGGCTGTGGCAGACTCAATGAGGAGAGCGTCGATTGGACCGCATGGAGGAAGATAATAGACACACTGTGGGGGTCCCAATCGGTAAGTGATAGGAGCTGCTCCTTTCACTTACACTTATTTGTCGCAGCACGATTGCTGCATTGCTGATTGCAGCAGCCCCCCACCTGCTATGAAGTGCATTTCATAGTGCTACAGTAGCTTATGACGTAATGGTACGGGATGGGTCATCTGGTGACAGGCGGCCATGACATACCGGTTAGTGATGGGTCTTTTAGGGGATAAGCATAGGGAAACTGTTCAAGTTATTTACTTCTTGTCTGATTTTCTCTGCACCTCATTACCATCACCATCATTACCATCTTTTTAACCTCTGTGGCAGTTATACCTCAGGAAGTGAGAGAGTTATTACCACTCGGCCTGTGACAGAATATATCTTAATTTATTCATCATAGCCTCCATCCTTCCTGAGATCCCATCACTCCAGACTGATACATTTCTGTCAGAAATTCATTTGTAAACTTGTCTGATGAAGGGATATTTGAATCCCGAAAGCTCACAATTCTAACCATTTTTATTGGCAAATAAATGTTTCACTCCTAAAATACTTTTATCAAAAGAATTTTCCACCAGATATATTTTTCTGGCTACCATACTATTTTTTCTCCCAATCATTTCCAAAAACAGTGCCACTCTTGTCCTCAGTTTCTGACAAAAGTACTCTTCAAAAAGGCTTGTGCTTTAGGTGAAGGCACATTGCCTAAATTCTAGTTTAAGGTACACCAACTAATAATTGGTGTACACTAAGACTAGACAGTTGTCAGAGATGCCAGATATATATCAACCTGAGCAACTGATGAATCTGAAGCACTTCAAGACTGTCTGGCTGCATTATATAAGAATCAGAAAGGTTTAATAAATTTCCTTCAAAATTTTTAACTTACAATAATCTTTATTGGCCCATTGTAACTTGAAACTTAATTCAACTTAAAACGTCACAGTCTGGCTCTATAACACACACTTGTCTAGAAGGTCCATCCAATCAGTATGGAAAACACTTGTACTGCTGATCACCACTAGGTTCATTGTATAGAGGCTAATTATGTGTATTAGGAAAAGGCATTCAGTAAGTCTATTTTAAAATGACAGCTTATCTGCAAATTGTACGCTATTCTTATCCTTTACATACATTATTACGATTTTAAGAGTTATATTTTCGTGTTTTATTTTTAAAGAGTGATGAACAAAGCTACAGGATGCTTTCAAGGTTAAACCTATAAAAAGATAGTATTAAAGTGACACTGTCACCCCCTTTTTGCATTCTGACTTCTCTACACAGGTGTAAAGAGTAAATTTTGCAGTTTTCATACCTTATTTTGTATCATAAGTTATGGTGCTTGTTCCAGTGAAAATTGATCTTTTATCAACTGCAGATTGTGTTAAGTGGGCGGGGCCTCGCAGCATTAGCGCCACTTAGCCCTGCCCACAGTGTAGCCATTGGTCCCTGCAACGGCCGTTGAATTCACTCTACGTATCAAATAACGGCCGTTGTTTATACAGCCCTGTGAAAAATGAACATGTCAATTATTTCCGTCCGGTAATACTGCAACAACGGCCGTGGATTTCAATGCGGCTGCGAATGTAAAATTTATATCTGCTGAATTAAACTTGATTTTGATGTAAAAAATTTTGGTTTCTCGGGCTTGGCGCAGTATTTAAAATAAATGACCTGTTTCATCCTGTTTATAAACATGCTAGGAATCAAAATTAAACAACTGACTAGCCGTACGATCATAATTCTACGGCCGTAGTTTTGGTCGCAAAAGTCCGGCCGATGAAAACAACGGCCGTTATTTTACGTAGTGTGAACATAGCCTAATAGCCTACATATTTATTACTTCTGCAATCATAAGGAAGCAAGTTTACTGTTCACAAACATATTCATAATAATAATAGGAATAAAATTAATAAAATAAAGTGAATCAAAGTGCCAAAATAGTGAAAAAAAATATTGGAAAAAAAAGTTTACAAGGAGGATGCGGCAGTACTTGATTGCACCCAGGCCAGTATTGTTGAGAAGAGACAAGTCGAGAACCAGGAGGAGGCAGCAGTAGATTGCTCGCCTCTCAGTCCAGTATTGTTGAGAAGAGACAAGTTGAGCAGCAGGAGGAGGCAGCAGTTGATTGATTCCAGTCCAGTATTATTGAGGAGAGGCTACTTGAGGAGGAGGCAGCAGTTGATCGATTCCAGGCCAGTATTATGGAGGAGAGGCTACTTGAGGAAGATGAGGCAGCAGTTGATTGATTCCAGGCCAGTATTATTGAGGAGAGGCTACTTGAGGAGGATGAGGCAGCAGTTGATCGATTCCAGGCCAGTATTATTGAGGAGAGGCTACTTGAGGAGGATGAGGTGGCAGTTGATCGATTCCAGGCCAGTATTATGGAGGAAAGGCTACTTGAGGAAGATGAGGCAGCAGTTGATTGATTCCAGGCCAGTATTATGGAGGAAAGGAATTCACTCAATTAGCTTATTTAGAACTTTGAAGGCAAATCGATGGAGGCAGATATGGTTATCGATAAATCACTCATCGACATTTATGGACTAATCTTAGAAGTGAGTATTTGATAACGCCTTGCCATTAATGAGTTAATAAATGTTGACAGGTGGAGTTCAAACAGCTTACCGCTTTTTGGCTTATCATTGTGAGTCTGAGAAGCGATGTGTGTGACAGTCACTTGATGTATTTTTTAGAGTTAGTGTCAAAATTAAATGTACAGGTCTGGTCTTCGAATATATCAGATATCTGTTCTCAATAATGCTTACATTCTGTCCCGGTACTTTACATTGCTTCATCTATATCAGGGGTGGGGAACCTTTTCCCTGTCAAGGGCCGGTCGGGCATTAATAAAATCATTTGAGGGCCGCATACCGTGTGCGGCAGTTAGTAGCGTAAGTTTGCAGCACCCAGGGCAAGGCAAAGTATTGTTCCCCTAGTTCCCCTGCTATTGTAGTTAACCCCCCCCCAGTGATGCCCCTTGTAGTCTAGTTAACCCCCAAGTCCTGTCCCTGGTAGCCTAGTTAACCCCCCCAGTGATGCCTCTGGTAGGCCTAGTTAACCCCCATCAGTCATGTCCCTGGTAGCCTAGTTAACCCCCATCAGTCATGTCCCAGGTGGCCTAGTTAACCCCCATCAGGCATGTCCCTGGTGGCCTAATTAACCCCCATCAGGCATGTCCCTGGTGACCTAATTAACCCCCATCAGGCATGTCTCTGGTAGCCTAGTTAACCCCCATCAGTCATGTCCCAGGTGGCCTAGTTAACCCCCATCAGTCATGTCCCAGGTGGCCTAGTTAACCCCCATCAGGCATGTCCCTGGTGGCCTAGTTAACCCCCATCAGGCATGTCCCTGGTGGCCTAGTTAACCCCCATCAGGCATGTCCCTGGTGGCCTAATTAACCCCCATCAGTCATGTCCCTGGTAGCCTAGTTAACCCCCATCAGTCATGTCCCAGGTGGCCTAGTTAACCCCCATCAGTCATGTCCCAGGTGGCCTAGTTAACCCCCATCAGTCATGTCCCTGGTAGCCTAGTTAACCCCCATCAGTCATGTCCCAGGTGGCCTAGTTAACCCCCATCAGGCATGTCCCTGGTGGCCTAGTTAACCCCCATCAGGCATGTCCCTGGTGGCCTAGTTAACCCCCATCAGGCATGTCCCTGGTGGCCTAGTTAACCTCCATCAGGCATGTCCCTGGTGGCCTAGTTAACCCCCATCAGGCATGTCCCTGGTGGCCTAGTTAACCCCCAAATAAAAAAAATAAACATCCCACTCACCTTACCTCCGTTCCCACGCTGCCCATGTCCTCTTCTGTCCCAGGTCCTCTGTGGCGGTCTTTCTCCTGCAGGCGGCGCGCGATGAAATGACGTCATCGCGCACGGCCCGCAGGAGACTGAAGACACGCGCCGCTCTGCTGGGGAAGAAGCCGGCATAGACAGCATCCTCCTGTATCCGGCAGCTGTCACAGACACCGGAGGATGCTGTGTATGCCGGCTCCTTCCTCCTCCAGAGCGGCGCGCATCACAGGGGAGCTGCGGGCTGCGGGCCGCATCAGGAGGTCTCAGGGGCCGGATCCCCTGATTCCCCACCCCTGATCTATATCATAAAAATGAAAGTCTGTCTGTCTGTCTGTCCCAAATAGACTTCCAAACGCCTGAACAGTTTGACCCCAAATTTGGCACACAGATACATTGGGTGCCCTGGAAGGTTATTGCGAAGGTCCCGCCCCCGCCAGATGTACAGGAGAGGAGGGAGAGGGGGAAGAGCGGCGCCCCATAGAGATGAATGGGAAAATCTCCTCACTGCAAACACAGGTGATATAATTAGCTGCTGCAGACACGGCAGTTGGAAGCCTTAGCAACCAATAGGATTACTGCTTTCATTTTCACAGGGAGCTGGAATGTGAATGGTTGCTAGGGCAGCTGCCTCACAACAGATCCACAGAAATAACTGGTAGATAACACTGTCATACCAGACCTGACCAATACCGCCATACTGTGACTGGGTAACACTGCCATACCAGGCCTGACCAATACCAACACACTGTGACTGGATAAAACTGTCATACCACACCTGACCAATACCACCATGCTATGACTGGATAACACCGCCATACCAGACCTGACCAATACCGCCATACTGTGACTGAATAACACTGTCATACCAGACCTGACCAATACCACCATACTATGACTGGATAACACCGCCATACCAGACCTGACCAATACCGCCATACTGTGACTGGATAACACTGTCATACCAGACCTGACCAATACCACCATACTGTGACTGGATA
This sequence comes from Dendropsophus ebraccatus, assembly GCF_027789765.1. Taxonomy (NCBI): domain Eukaryota; kingdom Metazoa; phylum Chordata; class Amphibia; order Anura; family Hylidae; genus Dendropsophus; species Dendropsophus ebraccatus. The sequence continues at coordinate 145,751,740 of NC_091455.1, read as the reverse complement.
ACACTGTCATACCAGACCTGACCAATACCGCCAAACTGTGACTGGGTAACACAGTCATAATACACCTGACCAATACCACCATACTATGACTGAAAAAAACTGCTATACCAGACCTGACCAATACCACCATACTGTAACTGGATAACACCACCACACCAGGCCTGACCAATACCACCTTACTGTGACTGGATAACACTGTCACACCACACCTGACCAATACCGCCATACTGTGACTGGATAACACTGTCATACCAGACCTGACCAATACCGCCATACTGTGACTGGATAACACTGCCATACCAGACCTGTTCAATACCGCCATACTGTGACTGGATAACACTGCCATACCAGACCTTACCAATACCGCCATACTGTGACTGGAAAACACCACTATACCAGACCTGACCAATACCACCATAGCCCCCTCGAAAAGACACCAGATTTTCTGGCAAGTCTGAACAGGAGGGTACTGCCCCTCTGGAAGGTGCTACCCTACGCACCAGACTATGGTTTGCCTTATGGTAAATACGACCCTGCAGGTATACAGGACCCCAAAACTATACACTACAGGTGCATGGGACCTCCACCAACTATATACTACAGGTATACAGGACCCCAAACTTTACACTACAGGTATACAGGACCCCAAAACTATACACTACAGGTATACAGGACCTCTACCAACTATACACTTCAGGTATACAGGACCTCCACCAACTATATACTACAGGTATACAGGACCCCAAACTATACACTACAGGTATACAGGACCTCCACCAACTCGATACTACAGGTATACAGCACCTTCATCAATTCTATACTACAGGTATACAGGACCCCCAAACTTTACACTACAGGTATACAGGAACCCAAAACTATACACTACAGGTATACAGGACCTCCACCAACTATATAATTCAGGTATACAGCACCCCCACCAACTCTATACTACAGGTATACAGGACCCCAAAGCTATACACTACAGGTATACAGAAACTCCACCAACTATATACTACAGATATATAGGACCCCAAACTATACACTACAGGTATACAGGACCCCAAAACTATACACTAAAAGGTATACAGGACCTCCACCAACTCCATACTACAGTTTTACAGGACCCACAAACTATGCACTATAGGTATACAGGACCCCCGAACTATATGCTACAGGTATACAAGACCTTCACCAATTATACACTACAGGTATCCAGGACCCTCAAACTATAAACTACAGGTATACAAGACCTCCACCAACTATACATTACAGGTATACAGCACCAACTATATACTATAGGTATACAGGACCCCCAAACTATACAGTACAGGTATACTGGACCTTCACCAACTGTACACTGCAGGTATACAGGACCTCCCTCAACTATACACTACAGGTATACAGCCCCTCCAACTACACACTACAGGTATACAGGACCCCCCCAACTATACACTATAGGTATACAGCCCCCCCAACTATGCACTACAGATATGCAAGACCCCTAAAAACTATACATTGTGGGTATACAGAACCCCTCCAACTATGCACTACAGGTATACACTAATTACACTGATTAACTCCTTTAGCTTGGCCTCCTGGGCACCTTAGAACAAATCTAATTAACACACTGACACTTTATACCCGGGCAGCGCCGGGAACATTTTCTAGTTTTATATATGTGTTGTTAAAGGCTCTTTCCTTCCTAATTTCTCAATTACAAGTTAGTCATGAATGATCTTTATTTATGACAAAGCTAAATGTTTATTATGGATTTTTGCCCCCACCTATTGCCCTGTGTGACTACATTGGTCACCATACATTGCTGATAGTAGTTCACGTCCCTACGAATGTGTGTAATTCCTATGGCTTGCCCATAAGGGTTAGCTCTAAATCGCACTATACATTTATATTTGTTAGGGTACAAACACACACACCGTATACGCAGCAGATACGCAGCAAATACGCAGCAGATCTGCAGAAGATTTGGTGGTGCAGATTTGATGCTGTGTTCAGTTATTTAGATCTAATCTACTGTGTATTTGTTGCGTATTTGCTGCGTATCGCAGCAGTAAATAGGCTGCGTATACGGTGTGTGTGTTTGTACCCTTAGGCTATGTGTCTGTGTGAAACATAATGCAATGTATTTCCAATTGTAGCCAATGTGCCGCTAATTATGTTTGATTCGCTATGTTTGTGTAATATCTCTTCCAGGAATTTTCTTTGTTTGATCATATGTTGCTGAGAAACAAGGATGTGACTTATGGTTTGTGTTAGCGAGCTGCCCGTGCTGCTAACTCACTCCCCCCTCCCCCATCTCCCCTCCGGATTGTGGTGTCGAATTCACTATTACATTATGTTTGAAATATTTGAGGCTTACACTATGACCACATGATGGGAGTAGTTGTGTACTGTGTATATGATATGGGCCGGCAGCAGACATCATGGAGGGAGAGGGAGGAGGGAGGGAGTTAGCAGCACGGGAAGCTCCATAACCCACCCACATAAGTGACGTCATATTTAGTCAGCAACATTGCCTCTAAGGGTACAAACACACACACTGTATACGCAGCCTATTTACTGCTGCAAACAATGCTCGCTTGGTAAGGTAATAGCTAGTCGAGGCTTTTTCCTTGTTAGGGTACAAACACACACACCGTATACACAGCAAATACGCAAAAAATAGGCAGCAGATTAGATCTAAATAACTGAACACAGCATCAAATCTGCACCACCAAATCTGCTGGAGATCTGCTGAGTATTTGCTGCGTATCTGCTGCGTATACGGTGTGTGTATTTGTACCCTAACAAGGAAAAAGCCTCGACTAGCTATTACCTTACGAAGCGAGCATTGTTTGCAAGAGGTTTATATTATTTATTTATCTTTTTATTAAGGTCCATGCTCGGCCACTGCTATGGGACGGCCCTGCGCCTGGCTACACAAGCCGGCTAAGGCGGAGTGCCGCATGGAGGGAGGTTGCCCGGATTGTGTTCCCAGATTGGGACAAGCATAGTAGATTACAGAAGTTGATCATTGGTAAGTTTTTTCCCACTATGTCAAACAAGAAACTCTACTGTTATGGTCACCTGACGCTCATATATTACTAATGTCTGTACGTTTTTTCCTTTCAGCCAAACATTTGGAGACCAGGTGGTCCAGTGTGAGGGACAGATTCATCAGGGAGCGACGGCAGCTGATGAGGCGTGGGGCCTCACAAGAAGAACTCGGCTCTTTGCGTTTTGCCCCAATGCTGCGTTTCATTTTGAATGCCAGCAGACGGCGCCAGTAAGTGTGTGTCTTAATTGCATCTGTCCATGCTAGGATTAGATGATGTCAGTATTAGTTCAGTCTGTTATGTGTGCAGACATATAGACATGTGTTACGTAGACAGAGATTATATACATCGAGCTTCCTGCAGGGGGACCTATATATTTCTGGAACAGGATAATAATAAAGTTACTAACAATAATGCTCCCCCTGCTGTACACTCAATATTCTTTATAAATGCAGCGTGCCCTAACTGGATACTAAAAATTGTTTAATAAGTCGACGATGTAAGACCTAACTGGAGTTCGATTTAGCTACAAAGCACGGACAGGATAAATGGCGACAAATGTGCCTCAATGATTACATATGACCTAACAATGTCCCACTCATTTTTCAAGTGAGATTTTTAGGGAGCCAAGGGCTAATTAGCGCAAGATGTGAGAATAAATTACTATTTCTTTGCAGATATATTATTTTCCCTGAGCATCATTTTTGGGGAGCAGTGTGAGAATGTTGATCAATAGTCTAGATTATGCGCAAAGGTAAGGCTAACTAACACATTGGACATACTGGATAAAAAAGGACACAAAAAGCCTAAGTAAAATCCTGCATTGGATGCATATTGGTTCTTGAGAATTGTTACAATGTTGCTAACATGTTTGTAATAACAGATTTTGTCCACTGTTCATTTGTCAGCAGAGATGAAGAAGCTCAACAAACAGCAGAGGCCTCATCGGATGAAGAGAATAAAGAACCTCATCTGACGGAGGCACGCACCATGACTCCACCACCAAGAGGCCAAGAGGGCCCTGTTGAGCCTGGGCAGGGAGACGAACATCTGGCTTGATGTTAAAGAATAAATTGTGGGCGTCCTGCCTGCACTCCCTCTTATACTAAGGTTGTTGTTGGCATAAATGATTGTGATTAGTGGTCACACAGCCTCTGCCCCCCCCCCTCAACCACTATCCTGTGCTTTATACTATTTCGAGCATGTAATAAAGATATTTTGTGATATATTAGTGTTTGACTATTTTCTGGATATCACAAGTTTTTTACTTCCTATCTCTGCCTATCTCTCCCTCTCTCTATCTCCCTGTAAATATCTACTTGTTTGCCTATCTATCTATGTGCTTTCCCTCCCTAACTAGCACGGAGCTCCTCTCTCTCTGCAGTCTAGACACACAATGAGAAAGAGCATGGACGCTCAGACACTTCCTGTTCCTGTAGTGACGTCACACACCTTGATATTCACATAATAAAAGGATAAAAGGGATTATAGGAGTAATAATTTCTTATATCCTCTTCCATTCTGTGAAAACAATACAGTTTTTACAGAAAAATTCCCCCAAAAAATCATAGAGGGGGCTAGAAAAAAAGCTAGTGGACTAAACAGAAAAATGTATATGAAAGGGAAACAAGATGAAGAAAAGAAGAAAAGAGAGGAAATACAAGCGAAAAGGAAAAATAATGTTAATTTCATCACCAAATACTCAAGCAATCATACAGCCATAAAAAATGTTTTAAAGAAAAATTGGTCGATTTTAATGAGGGATCCGTTCTTGAGTGAGATGATCGGTGAGGGTCCCAGCATGATTTTTAGAAGAGCACAAACAATTGGACAACAGATAGCACCATCATATCCAAGATTAAAATCAGGAAAAAGAAAAAAAGAAAGTATGGGGGAGAAAGTAGGAATATATAAATGTAGGGAAAAAAATGTATATTTATGTGTATTTATATTACAGAAGGCACTAAAGTGGTAAAAGGGGAAAAATCAGAAGAGGAAATCATTTTAAAAGATCATCTAAACTGTGGTTCATATTTTGTTTTTTATGTAATGGAATGCCAGTATGTGGGAAGAACCACTCAATCTCTACGATGGAGAGTCAATACACACAGATTCAATATTAAACATAGATTCCCCAAACATAGTGTTTCCCGTCATTTTTCACAATTTCACAATGGAGATGATAATAGTGGTAAACGGAAGAGGTTGGTGGGATTTGTCTGGCGCAACCACCCCTATTGGAACACCGGCCACGTTCCCCTGTAACTTCTCTGAATGAACTTCTCTGATGCCTGATGAAGAGGGGATTGCACCCTCGAAACGCGTTGCATCAAATAAAAGCCTGAATTACACTTCACATCAGTACCAGGAGTTCTCTTCATTCAGAGAAGTTACAGGGGAACGTGGCCGGTGTTCCAATAGGGGTGGTTGCGCCAGACAAATCCCACCAACCTCTTCCGTTTACCACTATTGTGATTAACACTGAGGATCCACTTTGGAGAATCGGAAAGTGGAAGGCAGCATCCCCCGTTGATCCAGAGCGCTTATTAGAGTCGTGCCTAATTGTGTACGACCCACTCAGGTGAGCGTGCATTTGCACACATATGCATGTTTCTCCAAAGTGTGTTTTGACCTGCACATGCAGCGCCGTTTGTGTGTTTTTTTCTTTGCATGTACAATGGAGATGATAGTGGATTAAAAGTATTTCCAATAGAAAGGATACATTTTCAGCTGCATAGATTATGGTTATGCAAAAGAGAGAGCTTTTGGATATTCAAATTAGACACTTTGGTACCCAATGGACTTAATGAGATGATAGAAAGGGTATAAATTTTATTGATATATATGTGTTTGTTGTCTAATAGAGTTGAGATATTTATGTATATGTGTGTTTTTATAAATGTATGGACAAAGAATAAATTTGTTGTTTTAATATTATCACCAAATTTATCTTCAAATCACTGTGATCGAGGAATTTGCTCCGGTCCTAACTGTGAAGCACGAAAGAAGACTCAGTAGGCTGCGCATAGAAGATCTGGGGAGAAATCCTGTCCTTCACTGAGAAGTGCAACATCGACTGGCTGTATTGCGGCTACGAGATTTCCTGGCGGCGGGGGGGAGTTTGACCAATCTCCCCTCCGAGATGTGAGTAACCCACTTAATTCAAGGATATCAAGGTTAAATGTTGGTTGCTAGAGAAAAGATCGCTCCCCAATTTTTCCTTTTTTTTTTTTTTTTTTTTTTTTTTTAATGCCTTTCAATATTCAGTTAGAGAATGAGGTCCTCTGTTCCATCCTGTCTCTTGACACAATGAAGGTGTTTAACAGTGTGGAATGACGGAGGGGGGAATCCTTTTGAAGCCTTTGACTTAGGACAGGACTTTGGGCTTGTCTCAGGCTACTTTATACTCTGCCAGTTACATGAGTTACTCATAATAACGTCTACCAAGTGGATTAAAATCAGCAGAGGGACAAGGCAAGATTGCCCTTTGTCCCCCTTGCTTTTGTTATTGAACCCTTGGCAATAAAGTTCAGAAAATCTAATTAGATTGAAGGGTTTGGATTGTTCGGGCCGGATGAAAAGCTCCTTCTCTACTCTGATGATGTACTTCCCTTCAATAAAGTTAATGTTATCTCAAAATATGGGTCCATTTAAGGGCTGCAAATAAACTGGGGGAAAAGAATCTATAGCTAAGAAATGTTCCCCTAAAGCATTAACTAACTTGGTAGTCTGACATGACATGAGGTTCTTTTGCCTTTCTTTGTCCTGAATGGGATATTATTAATGGCTGTAGTGTTTCTTATATATTCTTGTAACTGTGGGGATGGGCGGGGAATATTGGGATGCCTGACCCTTTCTACCCATAATGTATGTAACTGTACTGATATGGAAAAATAAAAGAATTTATTTAAAGGAAAAAGAAAATAGACTTTTTAAGGTTCTCTGTTGAAATTGTACATAATCCAGCTGAAAAAAAAACCTTTATGCCAAAATACTATATGAAATCAAAAGCATACGAAGATACTGAAGAGACCTCAAGCACCAATACGAAGCTTTATTATGGCTTTATACAAATTGGCCATATACTGTCCACAAGCCCTTACATTAGTGAATAACTTTAAAACACTCACAGAGGGGAAATGCTTATAATTAATGCAGAACTGTAATCTGCTGTACTTTGACCTAAACAAGAACAGAACATATAAATGCAATTATGAATTTAATTAAAGTGCACTGCTGTCAATTTGAAGATTGAATACTTACTTCTTACCAAGCAGAAGATCAAAGGTAAATTAACTTCTCATAAAAGATTACTATCATCAAATGATCCTCACATCACACCTCTGTGTTTCATTTACCAGTAATTCGCATATGCTTTAATGTCTATACTTTGATAAATCTATTGATCAGCATCTGTGCAGCAATTTCTTTTAATTGCATGATCTGCACTGTAATTGTGGATACATAAATATTTTCTGTCAAAAGCCAAAGCTTGTATCTGAGAGTATTTAAAATATCAATGACAAGTGCTCATTTAGTTATTTACTGTTATTTTCACTGTAGGGAGCCACATTACAATTTGTATTTTAACACCTTGACCTGAAAATGCATATTTATGTTCCTACAGTTTGTTTCTTAGTAAAGCCAAATATCCATAATAAATGCCAGAAAAATTGCAATTTTCTTTGATGCCTTTACTGCCAGTATTTTCTTACAATAGTTCATCAGTTCCAGAGAATCTTTATTGCACAAGTTAATAATGATGGCCAAGATTGCACTGACAACAAAGAAAGAGAACGCAACAAGACTCAACAAGACTCAACTCAACATCCTTGACATCTACTGTATAAGGTCTATTTTACATGCCATCACATTAACCGAATGTTCAATGACTATAGAGCACAAATGAATTACTTTACTTTGATGTTTTGATGCTTTTAAATTACACCTACACTTTGACACATGAGTTAGTCATCATGTGATGGTCAGTTTGGTCAATTAATAAAAAAAACTTTTTTTTACACAGTGATTTGAAGTTCCCCTGGGACAATGCACTGCATTGATCTATGAGATCCGTGCTCAAATATTATGGGCTGCTGGTGATCAGCGTCATTTTAGCACTGACCCCCGCCTAGTACAGAGCAAGTATCGTCCCTCTGTGAGGAGTGAAGGAGAGTTGGCAGTCCTGCCACTAGACCCCAAGTGTTGGCTTTTTTAAGAAAAAATGCTGCTGTCAGTTTTGATATTTGAAGAGTCAGAGCCTGGCACACTTCAAGCTCAGTGTGCTAGGCTCTGTTGAAGCAAAGAGACATCGGAGGGGAGTATGGATTCTCCCTCATCCCACAGTGCACCCATCCCATTAAAGAAGGGGGCATTTAACTCCCTTCCTTGCTGGTATGGGTGCAGTGTAAGATCGGTCCCCTAGGAGGTTAATAAGGCATACAATGCATCCTCACTTAACTCATTGGAAGTCAGACTTAAGGGTTACTGTAAGTGAAGAACACCTCTCAAATTGATGGTTGTTCTGCTCCTGCCTTTTTTATTTGTGTCTCTCTTTTTTGTTTTTCAGTTATTGGTATCTAGAGGATTGCGTCGGATTCATAGGACTACATCAGTGACCAGCGACTATGTCGATGCCACTGTTCAGTCCAGGAGTGCACGCTTTGATGTTCAGGACTACTGGCTCTCGGCTTTTCCCAGTACCCCTGGTGCGATGGGTACTGGGGTAACAATAAGGGGGTATTGATAGTCATTTTATACCAGTTAACACTCCATCTATTAGGTGGCTTTCACTACTAAGCCTGTAAAGTAAAAAAAATATAACACCCCCACACTACTTGTTAATTATTTTATTAAAAAAAAAAAAACGCTGGTTATCCATGTGGTCCAATGAACCCAATGCAATCCTCTGGATACCAATACATGAAAAACTGTCAGTAAGCCTCAAAAACCAGGGGGGAGAGAAAATCGCCACACCAAAAAACGCAGTGTGTAAGGCATGTCAAAAACTTCCATTGATTTCCAGCTAACATATGGCCGCTGGCATTTTTGCAAAAAAGGGAAAAAAGTCATGGGGGGAGATTTATCAAACTGGTGTAAAGTTAAACTTGCTCAGTTGCCCCTAGCAACCAATCAGATTCCACTTTTAATTTCTCACAAATTCTTTGGAAAATAAAAAGTTAAATCTGATTGGTTGCTAGGGGCAACTAAGACAATTCTCCTTTACACCAGTTTGATATTTCCCCTCCCCCCAATTGTTTTTATTTTTTTTATTGTTGTTTTATTGTTTTCTGAGATTTTAACCCTTTGAGGACCAGGCCCAAAATGACCCAGTGGACCGAGCAAATTTTGATCTTAGTGTTTCCGTTTTTCCCTCCTCCCCTTCTAAGAGCTCCAGCACTTTCAGTTTTTTATCTACAGGCCATGTAAGGGCTTATTTGTTACAGGAATAGTTGTACTTTGTAATGGTTTCTTTCATTTTACCATAACATGTATGATGGAATCCCAAATATATTATTTATGAAGATATAAATTTGTGAAATCGCAAAAAAGAATGCAATATGGTAACGTTTGGGGGGTTCCTGTGTCTACGTAATGCACTATATGGTAAAAGCGACATGATACCATTACTCTATAGGTCAGTCCGAACACAACCATATGCAGGTTTACGCAGATTCTCTAATGTTATATTTTTTTTTAAAATGAAATCCTTTTTTTTGGCAATTAATTATAAATAAAATGGGACTATTGTGACGCTAATAACGGTTTTATTTTTTCACCTACGGGGCTGTATGGGGTGTCATTTTTTCCGCCATGATCTCTAGTTTTTATTAATACCATATTTGTGAAGATCGGACGTTTTGATCACTTTTTATTAATTTCTTTTATATATAATGTAACATAAAATCGGTAAACGCGCACTTTTTTCCCTCTTTTCGTGTACGCCGTTTACCGTTCGCAATGACGCTTGTTATATTTTAATAGATCGGACAATTACGCACGCTACGGTATATTATATGTTTATCTATTTATTTATTTTTATATGTTTTATTTATATAATGGGAAAGGGGGGTGATTTCAACTTTTATTGGGGGAGGGGTTTTGGGGTAGTGTGTTAGTGTTTTTAACTTTTTTTTTTTACACATTTGAAGTCCCTTTGGGGGACTTTTACATAGATTAGTTTGATTTCTACACTGATGAATGCTATGCCATAGGCATAGCATTGATCAGTGTTATCGGCGATCTGCTCATTGAGCCTGCCTGTGCAGGCTTAGTGTAGCAGATCGCCGATCGGACCGCACGGAGGCAGGTAAGAGACCTCTGGCGGCCGGTTTTACTGATCGGGACCCCCGCAGTCACACTGCGGGGGTCCCGATCGGTAAGTGACAGGGGACTCCCCCTGTCACTTACACTTAAACGCCGCGGTCGCGCCGCGATCGCGGCGTTTAAGGAGTTAATGACGCGCGGCAGCAAGATCGCTGCAGCGTGTCATTACCGGTGAGGTCCCGGCTGCTGATTGCAGCCGGCCCCCACCTGCTATGAAGCGCGCTCCGCTCCGGAGCACGCTTCATAGCGGGAGAAACACCCAGGGCGTACAGTTACGCCCTAGGTCGTCTGGGGACAGACTTCCATGGCGTAACTATACGCCCTGGGTCGTCTAGGGGTTAAAGCAGAGTTAAGCCAGCCTTAAGGCAGTTCACTCCTTTTTTCAGTGCTTTCTTTTTCTAAACATGTTTGAAAGCCACATTTTTTGAACATTCCCCAATGAAGTCAATGAGAGATTAAAACCATGCTTTTTATGGGGCCAGTTGGGAGTGTTTTTTTTGTTTGCCTGTGTGAACATACTCTAAGGGTCCATTGACACAGAAAGATTATCTGTAAGATTATCTGCCAAAAATAAGAAAAAAAAAGCCATTAATGGATTTGAAAGGAGAAGAAATCTCAGGTTTTCCTTTATGACCTGATTTCTGTTTATAGTCTGTTCCTGGCTTTGGCTTCAAATCTTTGGCAGATAGTCTGTCAGATAATCTTCCTGTGTAAATGGACCCCTATAATACATAATTTAATGAATATTACTGTTCTATAGTGCAGCTGAAAGTAGCTAATTGATATTTTTTTTATTATTGATAGGCATGTTGGCAACACTGTTCTCAAATAAAACTTTCCCAAAATGTTTATATATATTATATATGTTTGTGATGGATCTTCGCCTACATATACGTCTGGGATTGCTTCCCATTAGTGCGACCCCACATACATTAACATGATTGGTGTGTTGACATTTCAACTCAGCAAGTAGCAGTGATTTCCTTTGGGCATCATCTCCGCTCATTTGCATAATATGCGTGCGATTTACCAGTGATGGGGTCGGCATCGGAAGTCCAGGGGTGAGTTGGGTTTGGAGCGCTCTCCCAGGGTTACAGATTCCCTTTAAAGGGGTATTGCGGTGCTACACATTTATTCACTAAATAACACACATTACAGTTATACAACTTTGTAATATGTGTTATTTAAGTGAACAGACCCTTTCCTCGTTTTCCCCCCACCCCCGGAAGTTAGTTGCAATATACTCACCGACCCCAGACTGTCGACCCCAGACGCCATCCTCGGACAATGACTAATCTTCAAGAGGCCGGCCGGACCACTCCAGCCGTCTCTCATGCCAGCCCCCCTCCAGCGCCTCATCAATTGCTCATCTGCGATTGGCTGAGCATATCTATGCTCAGCCAATCGAGGCTGAGCAGCTGATGACGCCCCAGAGTTGTATAACTTGTAATATGTGTTATTTAGTGAATAAATGTGTAGCACCGCACTACCCCTTTAAACATTTTTAAAAATGGTCAGTGTTTTTATTGTAAAATGGCAGGAATTATAATAAAAGTCTAACTGAATATTTATTACCCTGATTCTGCACGCCTCTTAGTGAATCCGGCAGGGTGCCCGAACATGCATCCAGCTGGAGTAGATTTGGATCATGATTTACCCTGTGAGTGGGTGTAAATCATGATAAACAAGGCGGGGAGGAGGCCATATGAGAAGTGTGCGCCAGGGAGAAGGGGGTGAATCTGCAGGTGAATCTAGGGCATGACTTTCATAAATGACCCCCCAAGTGCTTTTAGTTTAGCAACAGTATAGAGGTAATGATTTTACTACTGTATGGTGCTAATATTAGCTCCTAGTACATGAACAATAATTTTATATGATAACCATTTATGTATATAATTCTTTTTTATTTGTAGAGGTGTTGAGGTTTTTAGCCCGATCTTATAAAGGTAATGTCAGGAGCGTCCGTCATCCTCGGCTCCCGACACTGTCGGAGCATACAGCCGGCCTCCTGTTGCTCCCCATGGTGTCCCTGGTAACCGGCCCAATTGCTAGGGCCATGGTGGCAGCATCCTTTATTTTTGCAACGGCTTCACTGGCCCCCGGCCGATCGGCACAGGTGCTCTCTATTGTAATAGACTGACTGGCAGCCGGATCCACAAGTCAGCTCTGTGTGTTGTTGGGAGCTGGATTCTCAGCCCCAATCCCGCTCTGGGGCTGGGACTCCAGTCTCCATAAATATACTCCCCTCAGTGTCCTCCTTGCCTGCGATAGAGCCTCTTTGAGTGTGACTATGGTAGCATTGTATGCTCATTGTTATTTCCCGGTTTTCCTGATTTTGGATTAACTTTCCGAATATCCCCCTGACTTCTGATTTTGTACCGCGACGACTGATAGATTCTGACTTGCAAAAGAAGAGTTTGTGGAGCCTCGGTTGAAAGTCTCAAAAATGGGAATAGCCAGATATCTCTAGCCTGTTACCAAGGGGTGCCTCCATGATGGGGAAAGCACCACACCACCCTGATAGGTAGCCCCTTAAGTCCTCAAAAGTTTGCAAGAATGATTCTTTGCCAAGCCACCATGAGACTGGCCTGGAACATTACATGGTGGTTTTCTGTGGAACTACATTGCATGTATCACTTGTCACTGTCTTTGAGTTCAGGATCCTTGTGCTTGATGCTTCATTAAGATTGACAGTCAAAGTATAGATTATTGAATGTAATGACACACTATGTGCAATTTTACAGCCGTCTATTTTCAGCTGCATTTACTCATTAAGAGCACCTAATAGCAGTAGTATTTTGTAATGAACATTAAGCAAAAATTAACTTTATTTTTCCATATCCTGTACAGATAACGTTATTATGCTGGAATCACACAATGCAGTTTTTGAGTCAAAAGTGCATTTAAAAGGAATAAAAAATATGAAGAAAGAATTTTTCATTCTCTTTCCTGCTGGGTTCACTCCTGTCTCTAGCTTAGAAATTGCAGTGGCAATTTAAAAAAAAAAAAAAAAAAAAAAAAAAAAAAACTGTGTGGGATTTTAGCATCAGACTAATAGATTATCCCTGGCTACTGGTTGTCAATAATCAGAGAATTCATTGAGCTCACTTTACATCCTGTTACACTGGGGCACTGAAGGGAAGATATAATGAGCCCCTTCTATCTAGCAAGCTCTGCAAATGCCATAGATGCTATTGACCACTGCGACTAGGATCAGATATTACTCTGACCCTGCCCAATCTTCAGTCACAATGCTGTAGAGCAAAAAAACAGCTGAGCACAATGATCTATAGATTTGTAGAAAATAGTTAGCAAATTTACTTTTAAATTTATTCATTTAAATTATTGCTCAATTTCTTTAACTAAATTCTTAGAAGTTATATGTGATGTAAAACGTGTGCACTCTATTTAGGCTAAAAATGGGTGAAAATCTAAAATTTAGCAAATCCAGACATTCAGTTCAATTGATTCTTATGGTGCGTTTACACAGAGATACTGAATTTATCTGACAGATTTTGGAAGCCAAAGCCAGGAGCAGACTATAAACAGGGAGCAGGTCATAAAGGAAAGACTGGTAGATGAAGTGTTGGATCGTCGGGGTAGGTGGGGACCACAGGAGCCAGAATGACGGCGCTTCACGGCTTCAGGTTTAATGAAGTAAAACAATGAATTTTAATGGTCTCATAAACAACGCATAGACATGGATGTCTCTCCTACTTGACAAAGGGGCAATTTATGCCTCAAAACGCGTTGTTTATGAGACCATTAAAATTCATTGTTTTACTTCATTAACCCCTTGCCTCCGCAGCCTGTTTTGGCCTTAATGACCAGGGCCTATTTTTCAATTCTGACCTGTGTCTCTTTATGTAGTGAGAACTCTGCTTTTAATTATCGTGGTTATTCTGAGATAGTTTTATCGTGACATATTCCTCTTTATGTTTGTGGTATACTTTAGTTGATACACTCAGTAGTTTTTTGTAAAAGAAAACACAACATTTGGGCACAAATTAGAAATATTTACATTTCTTTATATTCAAAATTCTCTTTTCCTAAGAAAGATAGTCATGCCACATGAACTAATTATTACTGCAACATCTACAACATGTCTACTTTATGGTGACATCATTTGGTGAACGTCCTTTTACTTGTTAGGATGTTAGAGGGCTTTGAAATTTTGCATAGACTTTTCAAATTTTCATGAAAATTTCAATTCCGATTTTTTGGGGGACCGGTTCAGTTCTAAAGTGGATTTGTGGGGCCTGTATGTTAGTTACCCCCATAAATCCCTCCACTGTAAAAACTGCACCCCTCAAAGTATACAAAGTGACATTTCATAAGTGTATTAACCCTTTAGGTGTTTCGCAGAAATTTAAGCAAGTTGAAGGGGGAAATTTAAAATTTTCATTTTTTTTCTAAGATAATACATTTTAATCCATTTTTTCCTCTAACAAAGCAAATAATAACTGATAAATGGAACTCAATATTTATTCCCCTTATTCCAATGTTTCTAGAAATCCGCAGTGCGTCACTTGACTCAACCACAAGCCGCAGACATGACAGAAGCCTTGTGTATTTTTGGGGTCTTATGTTATTTCAGGTTTTTTATAGCCATTATATCATGTCATGGAGGCCTTGCGGTGCCAAAATATTTGTGTGAGACAAGTTGGCGTTTCCATCTGTACCATACTGGGGGACATGTGACACCCTGATCAATATTTATTTTTTTTTTTTTGAGGTGGTACGAATAAAAAACACAATTTATCACCTGTTTTTTATCATTTTTTTGTACGCCGTTTACTATACGTCACATATGACAAGTTATCGTTATTCATCAGGTCGGTACGATTACAGGGATATCCATTTTATATAGCTTTTTTTTTATAGTTCATAGCATTTATACTATATATACTGTTTGTGTGTTGCATATTGTAAGGGCAGTAATATTTAAATTTTTTCACCAATGGAGTTATGTGAGGGCTTTGATTTGCGGCATAAGCTGACGTTTTTAGTGGTACACCTTTTGGGTACATGTAACGTTTTGATAGCTTTTATCTATATTTTTTAGGGGGCGGGATTAACAAACAATTGGCATTTTGGTTAGTTTTTTTATTTAATTTTTAAATGGCGTTAATCTGGCGGTATAATTAATTTAACGGGTTAATAGATGGGGTTATTACGGATGCAGCGATACCAAATATGTGTACTTTATTTATAGGGGATCATTTATAAAGGGGGATGGGGAATGTGTATTTATTTTAATTAATTATTTATTTATGTCTTTATTTATTTATTTTATTTATGTATTTTTTTATGTATTTGTGTGTGGGTGTTTTTTTTACTTTTGCAGGTACATCTACAATACATTACAGCACAAAAGCTGTGCTGTAATGCATTATAGAGTGAATGAGTGTCAGTGTCACACACACTGCCAGTCATTCAAACTATCAGGTCCCTGCAGCTGATTCAAATGATCAGTGCAGGGACCTGATCGTATAGCACGGGAGGGAGCCTGAACTGGGGACAAGGGGAGGGAGAGGGACCGGACAGGACCACAAGTGCGAGCACGTGCACGGGGGGAGCGCACAAAGGTGAGCGTGAGTGCGAGCACGGGGGGGGGGGGGGGGGAGGCCACAGAGACGAGTACGGGGAAGGAGACAAGGGAGGGAGGGAGAATGGGGGAAAGAGAAGAGGACGGGGAAAACTGGAGGGAGCTGGATCGGGGCCGGGGGGGGGCTGGACCGGGGCCGGGGGGAGCCCGGACATTATAGGGGAAATGAAGGGGGGCCTGGGGGAGGATGACAGCAGTGGCAGCAGGGGGAGGCAACGTGCTGCAGCCTCCTCCTGCCGCCCGATCAACCTGCAGCACAGAATCTTCCCATAGACACTGCGGTCGCACTGACCTCCGGGCAATTGCAGCAAGAGGAGGCTGTGTGACACAGCCTCCTCCTGCTTCCCGATCTCAAATAGGGACAGTGGGGGGAGGCAGAGAAGGCATGACGTCCAGGGACGTCATGATACGTTCTGACACTGCTTTTCATGACGTCCCTGGACGTCATATTGGGGGAAGGGGTTTAACCTGAAGCCGTGAAGCGCCGTCATTCTGGCTCCTGTGGTCCCCGCCTACCCCGAGGATCCGACACTTCATCTACCATTCTCCATTCCCTAATCTCCTGGCTTGGGATCTCGGCATCTACCCTTGGAGCCTGGCTGCTACGGCTACTACCTCTCTCTTCACTGATACAGTGCATACAGGTATTGTGTTCTTAGCACAACACCATCAGGTGAGCAGTTTTATTATCAACTTGTTCGACCTACAATCTGTTGTTTACATTATCACCCTATGGCGCCCTTTCCACTTTTTTAGCCTTACTCATAAAGGAAAGACTGAGATTTCTCTTCTTTTCAAATCCTGTGCTGGCTTTAACTTCCAAAATCTGTCAGTTAAATTTCTCTGGGTAAACGCACCATAAGGGTATTATTATAATCAGAGAAGGGTTATTAATACATAGTTACATAGTTAATACGGTTGAAAAAAGACACATGTCCATCAAGTTCAACCAAGGAGGGGATGGATACAGGGAAGGGGGAGGGGTGATAGGTTCTATACATATGCATTTATGTTATTTTGGTCTAAGAACTTGTCTAGGCCGGTTTTGAAGCCCTCTACTGTTTTTGCTGTGACCAGATCCTGTGGTAGACTGTTCCACAGATTCACAGTTCTCATTGTAAAGAAGGCTCCGGAGATTGAACCTTTTTTTCTCCAGGCGGAGGCAGTGCCCCCTTGTCCTTTGAGGGGGTTTTACCTGGAACATCTTTTCCCCAAATTTCTTGTAGGGGCCATTTATATATTTAAATAAGTTAATCATATCTCCCCTTAAACGTCTCTTCTCCAGACTAAACAAATGTAATTCTTTTAATCTCTCCTCATAACTAAGATGCTCCATTCCCCTTATTAGTTTAGTTGCCCGTCTTTGTACCCTCTCCAGCTCTAGAACATCCTTTTTATGAATCGGGTTCCAAAACTGGACAGCATATTCCAGATGAGGCCGCACCAAAGCTTTATAAAGCGGTAATATTATATCCCTGTCCCGTGAGTCCATGCCTGTTTTAATGCATGACAATATCCTGCTGGCCTTAGAAGCAGCTGACTGACATTGTGTGCTGTTCTGTAGTCTATTATCTACAAGTACACCCAGATCCTTCTCCATCAGCGACTCTCCCAGAGTAACTCCCCCCAGGACATATGATGCATGCGGGTTATTAGTACCCAGGTGCATAACTTTACATTTATCCACATTGAACCTCATTTGCCAAGTGGACGCCCAAACACTCAGTGTGTCTAAGTCATCCTGTAACATCTGCACATCCTCCATAGACTGTACTGTACTACAAAGCTTGGTGTCATCTGCAAAGATAGAAACATTGCTGTAATTCCATTCTCAATATCATTAATAAACAAAATAAACAGAAGAGGGCCCAGTACTGACCCTATATGTATTTATTTATTTATTTATTTTTCTCTTTAATAGGTTTTTATAGAACAGTGGATGTTTTGTATGTTTCCATACTATTGGCAGTCCAGTGAGTAAATCCTGTGGCAAAGACTAACTAATAATTTGAAAGTACAACAATGTCTGGTGGGTTTACATAGTTTTTTCCAAAACACAGAGGGTTTATTGTATAAGGTCTGCATATCCAGTTAATTAACCCCCTAGCTGTCAAAACATAGAACCTCTTTTTATTTATAAAAATGAGACATTGCTGTCTAGTTTTGATGTATATATATAACTTTTTTTTTTTTTTTTTTTTTTTTGCTGTGATACAGGTGACTTATATACCTTTTACTTATTCTCCACCACTTTCCAATCACAGTGAGGAATGCCAGTTATGATATTGTTTCTTTCAATAGGGTGGGCAGTATTTACTAACAGCTATGTATTTTGCTACAGAGTACAGAGATGACTATGCTGCCTTCACACTATACCAGACTATATGAAGATATGTTACCTGACAGACACATATAAAAGTAATATCATGGTGACTGGCGTAAACCATGATGAATAGGACATAGAGAAGGCCACACCTTCTCCCTGCCTTGCCATGCAGATTTGTAAATTTGTAAACAATATAAGAAACCCAAGTCTTCCAGTACTTATCAGCTTCTGTATGCCCTGCAGGAAGTAATGTATTCTTTCTAGTTTGACACATTGCTCTCTGCTACCACCTCTATCCATGTTAGGAACTGTACAGAAGAGAGGTGGTTTTCTATAGGGATTTGTTAATGCTCTGTACAGTTCCTGACACAGACAGGGGTAGCAGCAGAGAGTTGTGTCAGACAGGCCCGCTTCTGCCATGAGGCGGAATGAGCCTTCCGCCTCAGGCGGCAGAATTTGCGGTCCGGCAGGGGGCGGCATTATGTCCCCCCTGCTGTCATTTTTGTTAAGTATCACTTAACACTCCGGGGGGATTCCGGCTATCACTCAGGGCGGCCGCCTGAGGTTTGCCTCAGGCGGCAGAAACCCTTGAATCGGCGCTGGTGTCAGATTAACCCACCAGAGGGCCTCAACAGAAAAGAAGCTCTCCAGGGCCATCCCAGGAATCCGCATAACTAAATTGCCTTTAAGGCAAACACACAACTGACTGAAGGCAGGTGGCTGGGATGTCTGGCACAGGCAGAATCTCTAATGCGCGCTGCCTGTTGCTTTCATATAGGGGCCATCTATACGGTGAGACTAAACATGTGGTGTCCCACTAGGGGTGTTACTGCTATTCACACTCTTCGTAAAAGTCTGTACTTTTTGTGGTCCTGTAGTACTAAAGAATAACCACTAGATGTCCCTGTGTTTTGTATTGAAGTGTGGAAGCTGCACTGCTGAAGTATCTCAAAGGGTTGTTATGTTTATGTGTACCAGATTCTGTGAACCAATAGGATCCTTCCTTTCTTCTGTCCTATCACCTCTCCCCTTTCTACTCGTCTATTACACTCTTTCCATCAAACCACAGAGCACCTTATAAGCTGGACAGAAAGGGGAGGAGTTTAACCTCTTAAGGATGCATGACGTACCCCTACGTCATGCGCCCGCAAGAGGTGTTGAGAGCGGGGCCGCGCGGCGACCCCGCTCTGAACCGCCTCGGTCCCGGGTGCCGCTTGTAGCCTGGAACCGTGGGTATTAGCGAGAACTGTCCGATCGCCGTGCCCACTACTACAGTAATCAGATGCAACTGTCAAAGATCACTTCTGCATCAGATTACCGGACGCAGCACTTCCCTGGTGTCTAGTGGCGGAGATCGCTCCTCCGACGTTGTCTGCATATCAGTTATTTCTTATGGGAAAATATGCTTTGGTTTAAGAGTAGATTTGGATTACAAGCACGGTCCCGGAACGAATTATGCTCCTAATACAAGGCACTATTGTACTTCTGTATTAGCTGTTGCACATCTGCTAATAGCAAACCAAGTCAACGTTATCTACAGAGTCTGTGATTATTCAAAACCGCCTGCACAGCACTAACACCGCAACTTTGGGACATCTCCCCTGTCTGTGGGTGGCGGGTCCTACTACTACTACTCGGGAGGATCATTACACCGCTCTGGCCATCTGTGACTATATCAACTCTGACAACACTATCCCAAGGGACCCAGCAGCAACCCGACAGGACATCGACCACAAGGAAGAAGGGTACAACCGGCCTTACTACTTAAAAGCAGGCGTGCCAACACACCTGTGTACCCACAGGCACTGGCGTCACATGACAAAACCCACAGGTCCTGATGTATCTCGACAATCCACCACAGTAGTAGTGTCAGACTTCCATCTAGCAAGTGACCGGCCATCCCACCACTATAACACCATCCGGGGGCTCACCACAAACGGGGTGGGGGGCATCTATACAAGAGACTAAACAAAATGGCCAATACAAATGCTATAGAAACAGCCCTTCAGCCCTACTCCACAGCATTTCGGCTGACACTATGCCTTTTTCAAGCGTAACCAAACAGTGCCAAAAAACACTCTTAAATGTGTTACACAGCAATCAATAAATTTAATTTCACAATAGTGATCAGTCATCATTCATTCATATACTGTAATAAAAATATCTTAAATCCGGAGCAATACACAAGACTAAAAAGAAAGGTGAGCAAGGCATTGATAAGGGGAGTGTTCGGATGATAGTGAAACATGCCTAGTTCACTCAGTCTATAAGTATATACATACAGTATATACTGTATGAAGATAAAGGTCTCTCTAGAGGCGTGTATCACATTATCGATATGTACAACTGCCACGAGGTGGCATTAGACTTCCTTACGGAGCCAGTGGCACCCCCCATCTTTATAGGGGGTTTCCACTTTTGCTGTAGCACTTCATTAGGAGGATCTTCATGTGCAATTGAGACTCCTCCCTACTGGTGACGTGTGTATGTCACTTAAAATGGCAAAATATAAGGGTATGTGCACACTAAGGAATAGGTAAGGAACTGAAGAGGAAAGTTTTCTGCTTGAAATTCCTTGCCTATTAAGCTCTGGCACAATAGCAGAATTTGATCAGAACTTGAGTGGAATTCAAGCCACATTGACTTCTAAAGGATTCCCCTAGTGGAATCCACCCAAAGAATTGACATGTCAATTGTTTGGGAGGAAAGTAGGTCAGTGGCAGAAAATTCTGCCATGAGAACAACAGAGCAGAAATCCCATTGACCAAAATGGTACATTGCTCTGTTCATATTTTACGGGAGGAATTTCAAGCGGAAATTAAGAGAGGATTCTGCTTCAAATTCCTCACCTATTTCTCAATGTGCACAAACCCTAAAAAGCAAAAAACGCAACTCTCAATATAGTCAGTTCTTAGATGCATATTATATCATGAATTTGTTGCATTACCTTGCCATAAACAGAATGACCATCTATAAGGAGGGGGGGTGTATATACTATAGTGCAGGGGTGTCAAACTCAGGAGCTCCAGCTGTTGCAAAACTACTATTCCCATCATGCTCAGGCAGGCAAAGCTTTAGCTGTCCACACTGAGTAAAAGTGGCGGAATTTCAAGCGGAGCCTACGCCGTGGATACTGCTTAATATTCAGCCTGTCACATTGATTCAAAGCAAAGCCTTGCACGCCTCTGTTCTCCACCAAAAGAGTTAAAATGTCGATCAAGTAATGATCAATGGGGTGACTTGGCTACTTGCTGCTTTTCCAACCATTGGGGACAATCCTTTGAAGTGTAGGATTTCCTGAGAAGATAGTTGATCAGTCTCTCTAGACGTGGATGGGTGAATTCCCCTGCTCTGGTAGTTGCCCCTGCTTTAGACTTTTAGCCTAAAGAGGGGAAAAAGAGAGATATCAGGAGGATAGAACCTTGTGTAATCCTGTTTTATGTTGTATATGGTAGAGGAGAAGCATAGGTGGACACCTTGATACTGCTTGGGTTTGATGCATGTAAACCCAATTAAATGGGGTGACTCAAGTCATATAGAGATGGCTGCTGGCCAGATGATTCGAATGAAGAAATATTCCTAAGAGTGGGGCCAGCCTTCCCTCCCTCCCCCCATCGGCCTCCATAACCAGGAAACCAGAAAAACCTGAGGCTTCCATTTCCATGGCTACCATCGGAGCTCTGCCATCACTTCGCAGAGCCCCGATGGACAGCGGACAGTGAATTCTCCCTCTGTAGAGAGAGAATTCTCTGTTAGAAGCCCTATAGATGCTGCGGTCTTGCTGACCGCAGCATCTATAGGGTTAACTCTCAGCACCGCAGCGCGGCTCTGGTGCTGAGAGCTGTGGTGGGTCTCCAGCTATCACTGATAGCCAGGACCCACCGCGGATGACACAGGTGCAGCCCCTGCGCTTGTGTCATCCTGTGGCGTAAATTAATGTTGCTGCAGCATCAGGCATAGGCTGCAGCGACGTTGACGTACTGCCCAGTGGCGGGAGGGTGTTAGGGAACTTAAATACAGAGGCGTAGCAAGCCTTTCCTGCACCTCTGGGGCAAACATTCAGTTTTGCCCCCCCCCCTTAGGCTGGGTTCACACTGCGTTTTTGCAATCCGTTCAACATATCCGTTTTTAATTGGTTACTTTTAATGGACATAGTCAACACTACTTTTGCGTCTGTAAAAAAACAAAAAAAAAACATGATGGCTAGGTTCGCCATCACGGGTGTAACCAAAGGGTTCAGTAGGTATAGTAGGCCTCCTAATGATTGCCATAAAAAGGTGTATTAGATGTCATTAAAGGGGTAGTGCGGCGGTAAACAATTATTCACAGAATAACACATATTATAAAGTTATACAACTTTGTAATGTATGTTATGTCTGTGAATGGCCCCCTTCCCCGTGTCCCACCACCCCCACCCGTGTACCCGGAAGTGTGGTGCGCTATACATACCTGTCACGTGCCGATTCGTCTCCGATCTTTAGTCAGCGATGTTGTCTTCGGCCGAATCCCTCCATCCGTCCTGAGTGCCAGCCGCCCTCTTCAGCGTCATCAGATGCTCAGCTGCGGTTGGCTGAGCACAGTTTGGCTCAGTTTGCCACAGTTTGGCACAGATTAAGATCTGGTGAGTTTACAGGCCATGGACCCAAAATCTCTATGTTTTGTTCCCTGAGCTGTTTAGCTATGACCTTTGCTTTATGGCAAGGTGCTCCATCATGCTGGAAAAGGCATTGTTGATCGCCAAACTGCTCTTGGACGGTTGGGAGAAGTTGCTCTTGGAGAACATTCTGGTACCATTCTTTATTCATGGCTGTGTTTTTAGGCAAGACTGTAAGAGAGCTGATTCCCTTGGCTGAGAAGCAACCCCACACATGAATGGTTTCAGGATGCTTTACAGTTGGCATGAGACAAGACTGGTGGTAGCACTCACTCGTCTTCTCCGAATAAACTGTTTTCAAGATGTCCCAAACAATCAGAAAGGGGATTCATCAGAGAAAATGACTTTACCCCAGTCCTCAGCAGTCCACTCCCTGTACCTTTTGCAGAATATCAGTCTGTCCCTGATGTTTTTTCTTGAGAGAAGTGGCTTCTTTGCTGCTCTCCTTGAGACCAGGCCTTGCTCCAAGAGTCTCCGCCTCACAGTGCGTGCAGAGGCACTCACACCTGCCTGCTCCCATTCCTGAGCAAGCAGGAATGCACTGCTGGTAGCCTGATCCCGCAGCAGAAACACTTTTAAGAGACGGTCCTGGCGCTTGCTGGTCTTTCTTGGGTGCCCTGGAGCCTTTTTGGCAACATTGGAACCTCTCTCCTTGAAGTTCTTGATGATGCGATAGATTGTTGACTGAGGTGCAATCTTTCTAGCTGCGATACTCTTCCCTGTTAGGCCATTTTTGTGCAGTGCAATTATGACTGCACGTGTTTCTTTAGAGATAACTATGGTTAACAGAAGAGAAACAATGATGCCAAGCACCAGCCTCCTTTTAAAGTGTCCAGTGGTGTCATTCTTACTTAATCATAACAGATTGATCTCCAGCCCTGTCCTCATCAACACCCACACCTGTGTTAATGGAGCAGTCACTGAAACAATGTTAGCTGGTCCTTTTAAGGCAGGGCTGCAATGATGTTGAAATGTGTTTTGGGGGATAAAGTTACACTGAATATGAACCTAAATATTACACAAATATGCACAATACATTGATATACCCAGATATAAACGCACACACGTGCATACATAGTGTACACACATTGACAATACACAAAGAGCACATACATATATGCATACAGTACATAGTACACAGGGAGCACATATATATGCATACAGTACATAGTACACACAGAGCACATATAAATACATACAGTACATAGTACACACAGAGAACATACATATATGCATACAGTACATAGTACACACAGAGCACATGCATATATGCATACAGTACATAGTACACACAGAGCACATATATATACAGACAGTACACAGAGAACACATATATATATGCATACAGTACATAGTACACAGTGAGCACATACATACTGTATATGCACACAGTACACAGAGAGCACATACATATATGCATACAGTACATAGTAGACACAGAGCACATACATACTGTATGTGCACACAGTACACAGAGAGCACATATATATGCATACAGTACATAGTACACACAGAGCACATACATACTCTATATGCACACAGTACAGAGAGCACATACATATATACATACAGTACACACAGAGCACATACAGTACATATATGCATACAGTACATAGTACACACAGAGCACATACATACTCTATATGCACACAGTACACACAGAGCACATATATACATACAGTTCATAGTACACACAGAGCACATACAGTACATATATGCATACAGTACATAGTACACACAGAGCACATACATACTATATATGCAAACAGTACAAAGAGAGCACATGCATATATGCATACAGTACATAGTACACACAGAGCACATACATATATGCATACAGTGCATAGCAGGGCCGTAGGGAGGGGAGGGGGGCAGCTGCCCCGGGCGCAGAGACCAGGGGGGGGGGGGGCGCCATCACAGGGAGCAGAGAGAGAGGATCACAGTGGATCAGGCAGCCTGGAAGCCTCCTGCCCTTTGTCAGTGTGGGGAGGCAGGGGACGATTTTAACTTGATCAGCAGAGGTATTTCCCATACTGTACTGTCTCCTGTTTAGCTATAATTTGCGCAAAATCGCAGGCTAAATAGCAGCCTGGAGACAGTACAGCAAAATTACTGTGTAGATGGTAAAGGACCTTGACATGTGACTATGATGTCACCGCAGGTCCTGTATGTACAGTGCACTATGGAGGAGCTATGGAGGAGGAAGAAAGAAGATACAGGTGTATGGGAGGAGTCTGGGGAGGGGGGTGAAGGGTGCCCAGTCTGGAGTGGGGAGGGGGTCAGGGGGGTACAGGGTGACACCAGTCTGGGATGGGGGGAGACACACAAGAGAGTGTCCAGTGTATTTAGGGCTCTGATCTGGTTGTACATTATTCTATACTTAACCCCCTTAATAACTGCCCTCTCCAAATATATATCATATTTATATAAACCTCACCTACTATCTGCAGAGGTAGGGAACCTTGGCTCTCCAGTTGTTGCAGAACTACAACTCCCATCATGTCTGGACAGCCAAAGTTTTAGCTTTAACTGTCCATGTATGATGGGAGTTGTAGTTTTGCAACAGATGGAGTTCCAGGATTCCTTACACCGATCTATAAAGCACCTATATCTGTATATACAGCGACCATGATACAAGAGTCATTTTTCTAAATTATTTCTTTTATGAATTTGCTGATGGAATACCGTACTGGAGGTGTTACTGCTGCTGTTGTCTCTGCTGCTAAGTGGAGTTGATCGAACCTCTGGAAATCCTAGGTTCGATCGAACTTGAACATTCACAAACCTGCCGCATTAGATTGCTGATGCCTGCCTGGTCCGTGGGGAAGGAGTAGAGTGCCCAAGTACCGCCTGAAATCCTGGGATTCAGCCTAGGTAATAGGTAATAGGCTGAATCACGGAATTCCTTCCACACAGGCTGGTAAGGCATCAGCAATCAAATGCAGCAGATTCGTGAATGTTAGAGTTCGATCGAACCTAGGATCTCCAGAGGTTCGATCAACTCTACTGCTGAGTGTGTATCATAGAGGGGCTAGGGTTTTCTCCCACTAAGGGTGGGTCGGCCCGCCTTCGATGCTTCTGCCTGGGCCTGGTGGTACAGTCACTTTAACCCCTTAGGGACCAAGCCTGTTTGGGCCTTAATGACCAGGCTCATTTTTCAAAATCTGACCTGTCTCACTTTATGCGCTTATAGCTCAGCGATTCTGAGATAGTTTTTTCGTAACATATGGTACTTTATGTTAGTGGCAAAATTTGGTCACTGTCTTGTATGTTTTTTGTGAAAAACATCAAAATATAATGAAAAATGTGAAAATTTTGCACTTTACAAACTTTGAAATTCTTTGCTTCTAAAAAAAAAGGCACATGACAAAAATTAGTTAGTAAGTCACATTATCAATATGTCCTCTTTATTCTGGCTTCATTTCGTAAACATATTTCACTTTTTTAGGGTGTTACGGGGCTTAGAAATGTATCAGAAAATTATAAAATTTTCATGAAATTTCCCAAACTGATTTTTTTAGGGACCAGTTCTTTTTTTAAGTTGATTTAGGAGGCTTGTATACTGGAAACCCCCATAAGTGACCCCATTTTGGAAACTAGACACCTTAAAGAATTAATCTAGGGGTATAATGAGCATTTTAACCCTACAGGGGCTGGAGGAAAGTATTCACAATTAGGCCGGAAAAAAATGGAAAATAGAAATTTTCCAATAATATATTTGTTAAGATTAAAGTATCTCATTTTCATAATAAACATGAGAGAAAATGCACCCCAAATTTTGTAACGCAGGTTTTCCTGAGTACAATGGTACCCCATATGTGGGCGTAAACCACTGTATGAGCACACAGCAGGCCTCAGAAGGAAGGGAGCGCCTATTAGCATTTCCAATTTCTGAGCGCCAGGTGCGTTTGCAGAGCCCCTGTAGTGTCAGCAGAATAAACCCCCCCCCAAAAGTTACCCCATTTTGGAAAGTGCACCCATCAAAGAATACATCTTGTGGTGTGGTGACCATTTTGACCCCACAGGTATTAGAAGAAAGTATTCAAAAGAAGACAGTAAGGGTATATTCACACGACACACTAATTGGCCGGACGGGAGAGCAGGACGCCGGACCCGTGCAGCGAGGACAGGTAATGTATGCTTACAGCGGGGGAGCCGGGCGGGAGCAGAAGGGGTTAAGGGCGGTATAATTACATACTCGCTGCGGTCGTTTAGACCGCAGCAAGTATGTAGTATATGGGAACTGCCAGGACCTGCCGGGCTTGCAGCGAGAATCTCGCTGCGAGCCTGCCCGTGTGAATATACCCTAAAAATGAAAAAATAGAATTTTTCCAATAATATGTTTGTTTAGTTTGAAATTTCTCAATTTCACAAGGAACAGGGGAGAAAACTCACCCCAATATATGTAACGCAGGTACTCCTGAGTAGAATGGTACCCCATATGTGGGCATAAACCACTGTGTGGGCACACAGCGGGGCTCAGAAGGGAAGGAGCGCCAATTAGCATTTCCAGTTCGGATTTTGCTGAAGAAGTTTCTGAGCGCCAGGTGCGTTTGCAGAGCCCCTGTAGTGTCAGCAGAATAGACATCCCCAAAAGTCACCCCATTTTGCAAAGTGCACCCCTCAAAGAATTCATCTTGGGGTTTGGTGACCATTTTGACCCCACAGGTATTAGAGGAAGGTATTCAAAAGAAGACAGTAAAAATGAAAAAATAGAATTTTTCCAATAACATGTTTGTTTATTTTGAAATTTCTCAATTTCACAAGAAACAGGGGAGAAAACTCACCCCAATATATGTAACGCAGGTTCTCTTGAGTAGAATGGTACCCCATATGTGGGCATAAAGCACTGTGTGGGCTCACAGCGGGCCTCAGAAGGAAGGGAGCGCCAAGCATTTTCAGCGCATGATTTTTCTGAAGAAGTTTCTGAGCGCCAGGTGCGTTTGCTGTGCCCCTGTAATGTCTACAGAATAGAACCCCCCCCAAAAAAAAAAAAAGTCACCCCATTTTGGAAAGTACACCCCTCAAGGAATTCATCTTGGGGTGTGGTGAGCATTTTGACCCCACAGGTATTGGAGGAAAGTATTCAAAACTAGACCGTAAAAATGAAAAAAATTTAATTTTTCCAATAACATGTTTGTTTAGTTTGAAATTTCTCAATTTCACTAGGAACAGGGGAGAAAAAGCACCCCAAAATTTGTAACTGAGGTTCTCCTGAGTACAATGGTACACCATATGTGGGCATAAACCACTGTATGGGCACACAGCAGGGCTCAGAAGAGAAGGAGTGTCATTTTAGTTACAGGCAATATGTGGGTGTTTACTGGTTATCTGGGGTGGTAATAGACAATCTCAGGGTGTTTACTGGCTATCTGAGGTGGCAACAGGCAATCTGGTGGGGTTATGGGCAATCTGGGGTGGTTACGAGCAGTCTGTGCCAATCTGGGGTGTTTACGATCAATCTGGGGTGGTCACAGGCAATCTGGGGTGGTTATGGGCAATCTGGGGTGTTTACTGGCTGTATGGGGTGGTTATGGGTAATTTTGGGGTGTTTACTGGCTATCTAGGGGTGGTTACTGGCTATCTTGGGTGGTGATGGGCAATCTGTGGGTGTCCACTGGCTATCTGGTCTGGTAACGGGCAATCTGGTGGTGTTCACTGACTATCTGGGGTTGCAACTGGCAATCTGGGGTGGTGACGGGCAATCTGGGGTGGTGACGGGCAATCTGGGGTGGTTGCGAGCAATCTAGGGTGGTTGCGAGCAATCTGTGGTGGTTACAGGCAATTTGGGGTAGTTACAGGCAGTCTGTGGCAATCTGGGGTGGTTACAGGCTGTCTGGAATGGTTATGGGCTATCGGGGGGATACGGGCAATCTGGGGAGATTACGGGCGATCTGGAGAGATTACGGGCAATCTGGGGTAGTGACAGGCAATCTGGGGTAGTGACGGGCAATCTGGGGTGGTGACAAGCAGTCTGGGGTGGTTATGGGCTGTCTGGGATGGTTATGGGCTGTCTGGGATGGTTATGGGCTGTCTGGGATGGTTATGGGCTGTCTGGGGTGGATACGGGCAATCTGGGGTGGATACGGGCAATCTGGGGTGGATACGGACAATCTGGGGAGATTACAGGCAATCTAGGGTGGTTACAGGCAATCTGGGGTGGTTATAGGCAATCTGGGGTGGTTACAGGCAATCTGAAGTGGTTACAGGCAATTTGGGGTGGTTACAGGTAATCTTGGGAGATTACAGACAATCTGGGGAGATTACAGGCAATCTAGGGTGGATACGGACAATCTAGGGAGATTACAGGCAATCTAGGGTGGTTACAGGCAATCTGGGGTGGTTATAGGCAATCTGGGGTGGTTACAGGTAATCTGGGGTGGTTACAGGTAATCTGGGGTGGTTACAAGTAATCCAGGGTGGTTACGGGTAATCCAGGGCACTTGACTTTGGTGACAGGCGTAAAAAAGTGCCGGCACCATTTGGAACAAGCAATCAGTGGTATATAGTATATACCACTGATCACTTGTACTGGGACCACACCGGGTGGTCACTGATCATTGCCCCATGCTCTCCGCCACCTCTGGTGGTGGAGAGAATGAAGCTTTGATCATTTTTAGGAATCCATCACTGTGAACAGAGTCTGTTCACAGTGATGGCGGTGGCCATCTTGGATCAGATGGCCGCCCAGGGAGGGGAGGGTCAGTGGCCAGGTCACTAGGGTTAATTCTGGGGACAGGGGGGGGACATGTTCTCATCTCCTCTCACTGTGGATTCACGGTGAGAAGAGATGAAAGCGTTCAGCTGCACTGGCAATGCCTGTTACCGGTGGCCGCCATTATACTGATAATAACGACAATCGCCGGTGGTGGGACTTACCGGGACTGACCCCACACTCTGCCCCAACCTCTTAGCTACCTCCGATAGCTGAGAGGAGGGGGCTTTGGGCATTACCGGCGCCGCTGCACTATTCTGCACCATCGCCATAAAGAGCTGATGGCAGCAGAATAGAGCCCATTAGTGATCTCCGTAAAAATCCGTATCGGCGGTCACTAATAACATAATACATGTATTCTCTGGGTCGCTACGGTTACGGCGATACCACATTTGTATAGGTTTTTTTAACTATTACCGCTTTGGCGCAATAGAAACCATCTTCCTAGCAAAAACCCACAAAAACTGTCGCCGCATTGCAAGATCCATAGCGTTCTCATCTTAAGCGTGACAGAGCTGGTTTTGGGCTTATTATTTGCCTGAAGATCTGTAGTTTCTATTGATACCAAGTTTTATATGTATATGACTTTTTGATCTCTTTTATGACATATTTTCTAAAGTGGATTGATAAAATACAGCTATTCTGGTACTGTTTTTTTTTATTTTTTTTTACAACGTGTGTCGTGCGATATAATTATTAATATAGTTTTATAGATTTGGTCGTTATGTAATGTTTTATAGTGTATAAGAAATGTAATGCATCTTTATTATTGGGGAGGGGGGCTGGGGGGCTGTGTTGTGTTTGGTGCACACTTTTTTCACTTTTTTTTTACTTTTACACTAGTGTACATTACTGTACACTAGTGTAAAATACTTAGATCATTGATACAATACATTGCAGTACCTGATGTACTGCAGTGTATTGTATCATGCCTCATGTTGACAGGCAATAGCCACAGCCACCCCTGTCAGCATCAGGCATCTCCATGGTAACCCCGGGGACCTTCATTAGGACCCCGGGATCAACATGGAGACATCGGGACCCCGGACGGCGCCGCGGGACATCGCGATTATGTAAGTGGACCTGCGGCGCCGTCCGGGATCCACCGGGACCCGTTAAATGCCGCTGTCATGGTTTGACAGCGGCATTTAACGGGTTAAACTGCCCGGAGCGGAGAATCAGTTACAGGAGTGAGACCTGCAGCCGCCGCCAGGCGGTAATTTATTCCGATGCGTCCGCCGTTAAAAGGCGTATGCATCGGAATAAAGCCCATTAGTGGCCGCCGTGAAAAGGCAGCATGGCGGTCACTAAGGGGTTAAGGTACTTAGGGACCAAATTTTAAATGGGAAAAATGGAAGTACTTTAAAAAATGCTGATTGAGCCCAGAGCTGCCTGATAATCATTCTTCATAAAAACATTCCAGGTACACAGTGAATATGACATTGTGTATCCCATATTGTGAACACCACACTAGTGATGCCAGTAGAGATGAGCGAATCGCTCATCTGAACAATCACTTATCTAAACTTCATTTGTAAAAAAAATATATATATCTAATAATATATAATATATATATATATTTAATAATATATAATATATATATATATATATATATATATATATATATATACTAGAAAATGTACCCGGCGCTGCCCGGGTATAAAGTGTCAGTGTGTTAATTAGATTTGTTATAAGGTGCCCAGGAGGCCAAGCTAAAGATATTGTTTCATCTGAGTTAATCAGTGGAATTAGTGTATACCTGTAGTGCATAGTTGGAGGGGTTCTGTATACCCACAATGTATAGTTTTTAGGGGTCTCGCATATCTGTAGTGCATAGTTGGGGGGGCTGTATACCTATAGTGTATAGTTGGGGGGGTCCTGTATACCTGTAGTGTGTAGTTGGGGGGGGGCTGTATACCTGTAGTGTATAGTTGAGGGAGGTCCTGTATACCTGCAGTGTACAGTTGGTGAAGGTCTTGTATACCTGTACTGTATAGTTCGGGGGTCCTGTATAACTGTAGTATATAGTTGGTGCTGTATACCTGTAATGTATAGTTGGTGGAGGTCTTGTATACCTGTAGTTTATAGTTTGAGGGTCCTGGATACCTGTAGTGTATAATTGGTGGAGGTCTTGTATACCTGTAGTATATAGTTCGGGGGTCCTGTATACCTGTAGTAAATAGTTTGAGGGTCCTGTATAACTATAGTATAGAATTGGTGGAGGTCCTGTATACCTGTAATGTATAGTTTGGGGTCCTATATACCTGTAGTATATAGCTGGTGAAGTTCCTGTATACCTGTAGTATATTTGGGGGTCCTGTATACTTGTAGTATAGAGTTGCTGAAGGTGTTGTATACCTGTATTATAGAGTTGGTGTAGGTCCTGTATACCTGTAGTGTATAGTTTTGATGTCCTGTATACCTGTAGTGTATAGTTTGGGGTCCTATATACCTGTAGTATAGTTGGTGCTGTATAGTTGGGTCCTATATACCTGTAGTATATAGTTGGTGCTGTATACCTCTAATGTATAGTTGGTGGAGGTCTTGTATACCTGTATTTTATAGTTTGAGGGTCCTGGATACCTGTAGTGTATAATTGGTGGAGGTCTTGTATACCTGTAGTATATAGTTCGGGGGTCCAGTATACCTGTAGTGAATAGTTTGAGGGTCCTGTATAACTATAGTATAGAGTTGGTGAAGGTCCTGTATACCTGTATACCTCTAGTGTATAGTTTGTATAGTCCTATATACCTGTAGTATATAGCTGGTGGAGTTCCTGTATACCTGTAGTATATTTGGGGTCCTGTATACTTATAGTATAGACTTGGTGAAGGTGCTGTATATCTGTATTATACAGTTGGTGTAGGTCCTGTATACCTGTAGTGTATAGTTTTGAGGTCCTGTATACCTGTAGTGTATAGTTTGGGGTCCTATATACCTGTAGTATATAGTTGGTGGAGTTCCTGTATACCTGTAGTGTATAGTTTGGGGTCCTGTATACCTGTAGTATATAGTTGGTGGAGGTCCTGTATACCTGAAGTATATAGTTGGTGGAGGTCCTGTATACCTGTAGTGTATAGTTTTGGGGTCCTTTATACATGTAGTGTAAAGTTTGGGGTCCTGTATACCTGTAGTATATAGTTTTGTGGAGGTCTCATGCACCTGTAGTGTATAGTTTTGGAGTCCTGTATACCTATAGTGTCCTGTATACCTGCAGGGTTGTATTTACCCGTATGGCAGTGTTATTCAGTCACAGTGTGTCGGTATTGGTCATGTCTGGTATGGCGGTGTTATCCAGTCACAGTATGGCGGTATTGGTCAGGTCTGGTGTGGCGGTGTTATCCAGTCACAGTTTGCCGGTATTGTTCAGGTCTGGTATGGCAGTGTTATCCAGTCATAGTATGGCGGTATTGGTCAGGTCTGGTATGACAGTGTTATCCAGCACAGTATAGCGGTATTGGTCAGGTCTGGTGTGGCGGTGTTATCCATTCACAGTATGGCGGTATTGGTCAGGTCTGATATGACAGTGTTATCCAGTCACAGTATGGTGGTATTGGTCAGGTCTGGTGTGGCAGTGTTACCCAGTCAAAGTTTGGTATACCTGTAGTGTCCTGTATATACATGTAGAGAGTAGTGTCAGCTCACAGATTGCAACCTCTCTGGTGCCCGGACTCACATATGGCTCGATGCGTGGATATGCAACACTGAAGGGAAAGTTCAACAGTCCAGCACTTGGCAAAGAAGTTTTTCGTTTATTCAGTAATGTTGCATATACATGCATATACAGGGCCCCCTACTCCATCTATACAGTACATGTATATACAGGACCCCCTACTCCATCTATACAGTACATGTATACAGGACCCCCTACTCCATCTATACAGTATATGTATATACAGGACCCCCTACTACATCTATACAGTACATGTATATACAGGACACTGAAGGGAAAGTTCAACAGTCCAGCACTTGGCAAAGAAGTTTTTCGTTTATTCAGTAATGTTGCAATGAACAGCAGAACACCAACAGGCAGTGACCCCACAGATTAGACGTGTTTCGAGCGCATGCGCACTCTTGTTCACCTAGTGCCGCCCCCTCATTACCTTCCTTAAATAGTCACCATACAGGTGTACATACAAGTGAATAGAGGATTACAATTAAAAGAACTAATAACAAATGCTGTGAACACATGGACAAAAAATGCGGTTACCTGATTGTATGAGGGAAAATATGGAAGTTCATGCACCATATAAAAACCCAAACATAAACATAAACAAAGGCATAAATAAATAAATACATTTTTTCCATAATGATTAAATGGATACATTTCGGATATCAAGCACACAACTGTGCGGTAATGACTAAACTATGTGAATAGTGTCTTAACTGCATCTAAGCAGAAACTTTTCATAGATGGCTATCCCGATATGTTTATATTTATTATTTTACATAAATGTCAACAAACGTGTGTTTGTGAGATGGTGCATAGACATAAAGAATGTAAGAAGGAAAAATG
Source organism: Dendropsophus ebraccatus (assembly GCF_027789765.1). Classification (NCBI taxonomy): domain Eukaryota; kingdom Metazoa; phylum Chordata; class Amphibia; order Anura; family Hylidae; genus Dendropsophus; species Dendropsophus ebraccatus. The sequence continues at coordinate 145,717,542 of NC_091455.1, read as the reverse complement.
ATATTTACATATCTAATAATAAAGAATAATTTTACATTCCATAATTTATCAATAGTGATACATAAGTTCCTTACGTACATTCATTCCTTCTGGTGCTCTGGTACCCAACTTAAATTGCCAGTATGCCTCCCGATTTCTAAGAAATTTTTCAGTATCCCCTCCTCTTATTTTCGGGGTTATTTTTTCAATGCCATAGACAGTGAAACCATTGCATCTACCACCATGGCAATGTAGAAAATGTGCAGAGGCACCTGATTTATTTCGTAATGGGTTACCAGTTATGTCATTGAGATGTTCCAATGTGCGTATTTTCAATTTACGTGTGGTACACCCCACATATTTGATATTGCACAATGAACACTCAATGACATAAATGATATTGGTAGAGTTACAATCCATTCTTTGTTTAATGAGAAATTGTTTGTCATTTGAATTATTATAAAATGTGGTACATGGTTTGACATATGTGCAGGTTCTGCAAGGATAGCCTCCACATTTGTAAAAACCATGTTTTTGTAGCCAAGTGGGAATCCTTTTCTCGGTTACAATAAGGCTTGGTGACAACAAATCTCCCAATGTTTTAGCCCTCTTAGGGACAATGGCGCAGCCCTGTGCTAGTATTTCTGCCAATTTGGCATCCTCCATCAAAATATGAATGTGATTCTTTATTATGTATTTGATTTGATTAAAAGTAGGTGTATTTACCATGGAAAGTACTGGTTTGGACATGCTTTTTTTAGGGCAAGATGTATTTTGTTTGGGTTTTACTAAGATGTCACGACTTTTCCTAGATACTATGTGTTTGGCTCTATTGAGGTAATGGTTTGCGTAACCTCTTTTTTTCAGCCTCTGTTCCAACATTGCGGTTTCTTTGAGAAAAACCTCGTTACCCGTGCAATTCCTTTTGAGCCTGGTTAGCTCACCCACAGGAATGGCACGAATTGTATGTGCTGGGTGATTACTATCTGCCCGCAATACAGTATTACCCGATATGGGTTTGCGATATGTGGAGAATTGTATACTACAGAAAGGTGTGCCCTGTAGCTGTAAGTCCAAAAATTCAATTGTTTCTTTTTGTAAATTGTAAGTGAATTTTAAATTATAGTTGTTGGAACTTAAATACTCCACGAACAATGGTACGGGAGACACATCTCCGTTCCAAATGATGATGACATCATCGATGAATCTCCCGTACCATTGTAAGTGCAAACAAAAAGGATTGGCATTAGAAAAAACAAAATGTTCCTCCCAAAATGACATAGTCAGATTCGCTAGTGAAGGGGAGTGTCTAGCTCCCATAGAAACTCCACTTCGTTGTAGGAAAAATTTCCGATCAAACATGAAAAAATTATGACTAAGTAAGAAGGATGTAACTTCTAAAATGAACTCATTTAGGTCTTTTGTATAATTGCCATATTTTTCTAAGTGGAATTGCAGAGCCTGTAATGCTACTTGCCAGGGAATGCTGGTGTATAACGAAGTGACGTCACATGTAAGCCAGTGCCACTCTGGCTGCCATGTGACGTCACTAAGAGAAGTCAAAACATCTCTAGAATCTTGTAGATATCCTGGTACGCGTTTTACCATAGGTTGTAATAAACAATCCAACCACTCTGACAATCGCTCCAGCAGTGAACCAGTGCTGGAAACGATTGGACGCATGGGAGGTGGATTGATACCTTTGTGCGTTTTTGGAAGGGTATACAATATGAGGGTGATAGGCTGATCAACTATTAAATATTCTGATTCTTTTTTAGTGAGAATGCCCAAGTTCAAACCATGGGTGACAATTTTACCTAGTTCCTCAATAAATTTTTTGGTTGGATTATATGTGAGTGGTAAGTAAACTGATGTATCACTTAGTAATTTTTCCACTTGGTCTACATAATCAGATTTATTCATGACAGTTACAACCCCACCTTTGTCAGACATCCTGATGACAATGTCACTATAGGATTTTAATTCTTGCAGAGCTCCACGTTCTCTGAATGTAAGGTTATTTTTAGCCTGATTGCCTCCAGTGACACTGTGTACCAAGGATGTACTGTCCCTTTCTACAACCTGCTCGAATTTATCCATGCATTCAGCCCTAGATTGTAGGGGGTAAAAGCATGGATTTCTGGTTGTGAAAGAGACATTGGTATTGACCTTTTCAACATGTGTGTAATTTCCAACATTATGTAGGTCGTGCAAAGTCATCAAAGCAATTTGTTCACTGAATGTCTTACCCACAAATTCATTCGCAACCTCATCCATAATAGTAGTTGTATGGTTGGCTTCAATGGTAGCCGTATTGAGAAAATGCCTGCGTACTGTGAGGCTGCGAATGAACGTGTTCACATCACACAAAATGGAAAAAACGTCAGGTGCATTAGTGGGTGCAAAGTTCAAACCTCGTTCGAGTACCTTAATTTGTACTTGTGTGAGTACTCTCAAAGATAAGTTCATCACTGTCCTTTCCTCGCTTTGCTCCTCAGTTCGCGTGCTTCTCCTATGTTTTTGCCCTGCCCTCCTCCAGGGCCTTGCTTGTTTTTTGATTTCTTGTTTTTGGCATAATAAGAAGCACCTGCATTGGGCCTCGGTGAAGCCTCTGAAGCTGAGCTATCTTGACCATCTGTATCCATTTCAGAAGAGCTGAATGTAACTTTAGTTTTCTTGTTCCTTTTGTTCTTTTGGGGATTTCTCTTTAGTATAGATCTTGGGGTGTTGCCCTCTTTCTCCCACCGTCCCCATTCATAAACTTGCTTGTTGGAATAGTCATAGGAATCTCGTTGAAATTTAATTTTTTTCATTTCCATAATATGTTCTTATAGCTTTTTAATGCGATCTTCCATAGTGGTTGTCAAATTGTCATAATCAGGTAAGTCTTTGTAACTTGTGAGTGTCTCCTTCATTTGTGCAATTTCTGTTTTAAACTTTTCCAAGTCTTTGGCTTCATATTTGGTTATTGTTTTCATGAGACGTATGGAACAGTTACTTAGTGCATCATTCCATTCAGTTACAAATTCATCACAAAAGATTTTGGTTGGATGCCAAATTGGCAGAAATACTAGCATAGGGCTGTGCCATTGTCCCTAAGAGGGCTAAAACATTGGGAGATTTGTTGTCACCAAGCCTTATTGTAACCGAGAAAAGGATTCCCACTTGGCTACAAAAACATGGTTTTTACAAGTGTGGAGGCTATCCTTGCAGAACGTGCACATATGTCAAACCATGTACCACATTTTATAATAATTCGAATGACAAACAATTTCTCATTAAACAAAGAATGGATTGTAACTCCACCAATATCATTTATGTCATTGAGTGTTCATTGTGCAATATCAAATATGTGGGGTGTACCACACGTAAATTGAAAATACGCACATTGGAACATCTCAATGACATAACTGGTAACCCATTACGAAATAAATGAGGTGCCTCTGCACATTTTCTACATTGCCATGGTGGTAGATGCAATGGTTTCACTGTCTATGGCATTGAAAAAATAACCCCGAAAATAAGAGGAGGGGATACTGAAAAATTTCTTAGAAATCGGGAGGCATACTGACAATTTAAGTTGGGTACCAGAGCACCAGAAGGAATGAATGTACGTAAGGAACTTATGTATCACTATTGATAAATTATGGAATGTAAAATTATTCTTTATTATTAGATATGTAAATATCATTTTTCCTTCTTACATTCTTTATGTCTATGCACCATCTCACAAACAAACGTTTGTTGACATTTAAGTAAAATAATAAATATAAACATATGGGGATAGCCATCTATGAAAAGTTTCTGCTTAGATGCAGTTAAGACACTATTCACATAGTTTAGTCATTACCGCACAGTTGTGTGCTTGATATCCGAAATGTATCCATTTAATCATTATGGAAAAAATGTATTTATTTATTTATGCCTTTGTTTATGTTTATGTTTGTGTTTGGGTTTTTATATGGTGCATGAACTTCCATATTTTCCCTCATACAATCAGGTAACCGCATTTTTTGTCCATGTGTTCACAGCATTTGTTATTAGTTCTTTTAATTGTATTCCTCTATTCACTTGTATGTACACCTGTATGGTGACTATTTAAGGAAGGTAATGAGGGGGAGGCACTAGGTGAACAAGAGTGCGCATGCGCTCGAAACACGTCTAATCTGTGGGGTCACTGCCTGTTGGTGTTCTGCTGTTCATTGCAACATTACTGAATAAACGAAAAACTTCTTTGCCAAGTGCTGGACTGTTGAACTTTCCCTTCAGTGTCCTGTATATACATGTACTGTATAGATGTAGTAGGGAGTCCTGTATATACATATACTGTATAGATGGAGTAGGGGGTCCTGTATACATGTACTGTATAGATGGAGTAGGGGGTCCTGTATATACATGTACTGTATAGATGGAGTAGGGGGCCCTGTATATGCATGTACTGTATAGATGGAGTAGGGGGCCCTGTATATACATGTACTGTATAGATGGAGTAGGGGGTCCTGTATATACATGTACTGTATAGATGGAGTAGGGGGTCCTGTATACATGTACTGTATAGATGGAGTAGGGGGTCTACCAGTTATTACTGTGGATGTTGTGAGGCAGCTTCCCTAGCAACCATTGCTCCCTGTGAAAATGAAAGCAGTAATCCTATTGGTTGCTAAGGCTCCAACTGCCGTTTCTGCTGCAGCTAATTATATCACCTGTGTTTGCAGTGAGGAGATTTTCCCATTCATCTCTATGGGGCGCCTCTCTTTCCCACCCCCCTCCCCTCCTGTACATCTGGCAGGGACGGGACCTTCGCAATAACCTTCCCGGGCACCCAATGTATCTGTGTGCCAAATTTGGGGTCAAACGGTTCAGGCGTTTGGAAGTCTATAGAGGACAGACAGACAGACAGACTTTGATTTTTATGATATAGATATCTATATATTTATGTCTATATCTATATATATCTATATATATATATATATATATATATATATATATATATATATATATATATATATATATATATATACCAGAAGTGAATGGACAACATGGGCCCCCCTGTGCTTACTGTGCACACAAGGGGGGGGGGGGGGGTTGGGGGCAAAATGAGAATCTTTGCCCTGGGTGCAGGAGAACCTAGCTCGCCTCTGGTACATAGTACACACATAGCACATATTATATACATACAGTATATAGTACACACAGAGCACATACATATATGCATACAGTACATAGTCCACAGGGAGCACATACTGTACATATATGCATACAGTACATAGTACACACAGAGCACATATAAATACATACAGTACATAGTACACACAGAGCACATACATATATGCATACAGTAGATAGTACACAGAGCACATATATATATATATATATATAGAGAGAGAGAGAGAGAGAGTACATATTACAAAAATAGACAATAAATGCATACATATATTTACTTTACACACATACAGACTCACCCTTTCTGATGGGAGGGTCCTCATAATGAAATAAATCTTCAGCTCCAGGACGTGCTCACAGCTGCAGACAGTCTCCCCTCCTTCTGTTTCCTGACATGGGGCTGAAGAATACAGTGCAAAAGGCTGTGGGGAGGACGCTCAGGGGTGGGGAAGGGGCGCTTCTTCTCTGCAAGGTTCTGCCTCCTGCCTCTCTGGTATGTGTGACAGGGTCTGCAGTGAGGGGCCATGACTCCACATCCCCCCCACCCCAAAGTGTTTAGGCCTTGCCACCTAACGTAACACCAGCCCTGCCTGATATAGAACCATAGCAGAGGGGACGGGTGTGTACAGTGTGTGCAGAGCTCTTTTCTTCCAACACCCTAGGAGGAGCGGCACAGAGTGGAGCACACTTCAAAGTCCTGCAGTCTGATGAGCAAAATCTCGATAGGAACAAAGCGCTTTGCTTTGATCCTACTGTACATTTGCTCATCTGTAATCAGGGATTTTAATCAGTGTCTGCATCATGCTACTTTATATATGTATCCATATTACCAAATACCAAATAAGACACAATGTAGGAGGTGTAACTAACAAGATGCATAGTCCACAAATTAGTGAATGCTGAAAAATCATGGCTGCAATGCAGCAAGTCCCAAACCCACAAGATTCCCACATCACATGACTAATTGTCAGGTGACCAATCCAAATACCTTGCTAGTATGCCAGCAGAAACCCCTACTTTGAAAGTGAAAGAGTAATCATACTGTATGTACAAGTGCAGTTAATCATAATAATAAGAGAGCAGTTCCATACCAGATAGCGTCTACATTTCAGATCACAGTGCATTTCAGTTTACATACTAGTATAGATGGCACATATCATACATCCAACTTGTGTTTATTTGTATCACCAGCAGGTTTCACCTAAGTCATGGGAAACACATGTATTACAATGGCAAACATGTCCTACTGCAAAGACGAATGAATGCAATAAAATATATCCATACACAAACGCAGTAGTGAGATGGGGGGGGGGGGCAGACGCCCCTGGGCCCACTCAGGGAGGGGCCCACTGAAGTCCCAGACTGTTAATGCTGTCTGTAGAAGCTATTGCTTAACACGTCTGTAGGGGCCTCCAGACGGCATCAGCAGGTGCGGGCCCACTGCTCCTGGGGGCCCCACTCATTCACCTGATGCTGCCCCTGGCCCGGGATGCGCGGCAGGCTTCAGACAGCTCCTCCCCCTCAGCTCCTCCACAGTTCTGCATAGTGCTGTGTATGAGGAGGGGAGGAGGGGGAGCCATGTGGTGAAAGGAGCTGAGGGATCCTGCAACTGTATGGCTGCCAGGTGTATGGCTGACTGTGAAGAGGAGCAGCAACAGCTGACTGACTAACTGAGAGTTATCATCATCATCAGTGTGTCTGTTAGGCTGCTGTGTGCTGTAAGTTGTAGTGGGCAGACTAAATGAGGGGAAGTACAGAGAGCCCCCCTCCTGATGCTGGAGCCTGGACATCTCTGTACAGTCAGCAGCTTCAGGGAACTGGTTTTAAGTTTATTTGTTTTCTGCCAATAACTTTGCCCTCCTCCCCTGTGCAGAGCTCAATCCAGCATGGTTGTTCCTTTTATTCATCTAACCCCTAAACAGCAACATACAGTAAATGTGTCCCACCTGTGCCCCAACAGTGGCACCTCCAGTGTGTTATCTCCCCTCCCCCACCCAGAGTGCCTTCAGTCTTTTATCTCCCCTTAAGGCCCTATTCCACGGAACGATTATCGGCCGCTCCACGCACCCCAAAAAAAATAGGGCATGTCCTAGTGCGGATCTCAGCACGGATCACACCTCCCCCCCGCCAACTGCATGGCATCTGAATAGGATAACTTTGTAACCCACAAATAAAAGGGTCCCATTAGCTGCAAGAAAGCCATCTCTGGTCAGAACACGACCCTGTTCGGTTACCAAAGCCCAACCAGATCCACTACAGCTAAAGGTGTCTATACACCTTACGCCAAAGTCAGCTAAACATGCCAGCAGCTTCAGCCTATTGTATAAAGTATAAGGCAGCCTCCCAATTGTCCAACAACAGATAATGTAACTAGAGATAAGGGTTGGGTGTGCTGGATTTTGCCACTCCACTATGATAGATAGATAGATAGATAGATAGATAGATAGATAGATAGATAGATAGATAGATAGATAGATAGATAGATAGATAGTGGTGCCGTTTCTGGAAGAAAGCAGCTACTTAGATAGCCCTTTTAATTTTTACATGGTTCTATATGTGAAATGTAGAAGCCTCTAACACTTTTCTCAATCTCTATTCATGAAGTAGAATATAGCCTTTGTTAGTCAAAAAACATTGTTGTCTGCCAAGGCTATAGGTAACATAATCGTAGGGGTCCACTGAGACTCACTCGCCCCCCCCAGGCTGAACCCCTAGCTACGCCCCTGCACAAACAGTATATATTATAGGATTGAAACAGGACCTATAAGATCAAGTTGCAAAGTAGGTGCCCGGGGTAAAACCTGAAGAAAGTATACAGTATATATGTGCGGGAAGCCTGTAGAGGGAACCTAATGTTCCATGGTGCAAAGTGTGAAAAAAATAGTGAGATCCCCTGCATTTGGTGAATCTATCCGACCCCACACACACACATATAGTATAATGATTCCCTTGACTTGGGTGACACCTTCTAGTGATACAAATAAACACAGGTTGGGTTTTCTGCTGTGATACTAGCACATTATTTTGACTGGTCACATGAAACTAGTCATGTGATGTGAGAATAATGTGAATTTGGGACTTCTTGCATTCCAGCCATGTCTTTTCAGCATTCACACACGTAAGGACTATTGCATCTTGTGAGTAGGGCCATATTTACCTCTAGGCACCCATGGTCCGGTGCCTAGGGCAGTACCAAGGAGCAGGGGGAAGGAAACAACTGTTTTTAAAACATTTTTTAGTCTCCCACCTTGGTCAGATATGGTATGGCGGTATTGGTCGGGTCTGGTAAGACAGTGTTATCCAGTCACAGTATGGTGGTATTGGTCAGGTCTGATATGGCACTGTTATCCAGTCACAGTATGGTGGTATTGGTCAGGTCTGGTATGGCAGTGTTATCTAGTCACAGTATGGTGGTGTTGTTCAGGTCTGGTGTGGCGGTGTTATCCAATCACAGTATGGTGGTGTTGTTCAGGTCTGGTATGGTGGTATTGGTCAGGTCTGGTGTGGCAGTGTTACCCAGTGACAGTATGGTGGTATTGGTCAGGTCTGGTAAATATCCCATGGTTATGTTCACACACTGTAGAAATGTCGGCCATTTTTTTTTTTGGGGGGGGGAAGGCCCTCATGTAACGTCAAGTAATGGAAATTATTTAAAAAACAATAGCTGTTTTTGTGTGCATCCATTTTGATCCTTTTTTTTTCTATCGACTTCCAATTTTCTTTTAGCGCACACAAAAATGTGGTCACCCATGATTTTTGTGTAAGGATGCGTTTTTCTTTTTTTTATGATGGAAGTTCATGGAAAAATTGATCAAAATAGATGTATCCAATTGCAATTTGTTTTTGTTTTTTTGGCATAAAACGGATGGGGAAAAATTGCAAAAATGCAGTGTACAAAACCCTTAGTAAATATGTCAAGACTTCTGAAAAAAAAGCATATCACCCCAAGATATATCACTTACTAATAAAGTGTTATCACTTATAGTACTGGTGTCAGCTGACAGGAAATGGAAACTAGAAGGACTACAATATTTGTCTTGTCCCTGGCTTCTCCCTCGCACCTGTGGCAATGCAGCACCCACTGATATAACAGGGGGCTTGGACAGATCTTTTACCGCAATCACCTGAGTGATTCCCTGACAGCCCCTCCAGCCTACATCAGTAGGGGTCTAATTTACTAAAATGGTCTGGTTTTCAAGAACCCTATGCCTCAGGCTTTTAGTTTCCAAAATCAACAGATTATTAATGTGTCCTATTGCCCTTAGTAAATCTAGCCCGTTTTTAACATGACAAAACTATAGCCATGTTCTGTGAATATGGTTCGGGCATTGAAAATGCACCTGCCAGCAACGTGTCATTATGTTGCTGCAAGCTTCAAATCAGTTTAAATCTTTATGGTACTGTACTGACACAGTTGCGCTGCTGCGTCAATGCAGTACCACAAAGATTTAAACAGTTTCGGCCTGTAAATCTGATAAGTAGCAGATCTTCTGTGTACAGAACTTATTCGCAGAACGTGTGAATGCCGACCATACCACAACACTAGAAATGGCAGACTTTTAGAATTGAAAACCTGTGAAAAATGATGGTTTGCTTAAATAATATGTTGGTTATGGATGGTTTTAAAGGACACATCGATGACATGAACACTTTCCAGATTTTGCTTCAAAAACGATGGATGAGTCGGGTCTCTGGCATTTTTGTGTTGCACACCATTAGTAAAAGGCAGAACAGTAAACCGGCAGGGAAAATGGAAGCAAAACTACTAATTTTCTGATGTCAGAGTACCCCTTAAGTGTGCATTAGCAATAATTTTTCTTGCAGCCAGTCCATGGAGCCGGGGAGGGTTCGGTACAAGATCAGAAGCAGAGTTGCAGGCTGAAGGGTTCAGGACTTTTCTGGCGCTGAACGGCAAGTTGTAGTCACTACCAGATGAGATCTACTTTATATTGATCTAACAAAGAGGCTACGTTTTGAAATGCATTATCTGTGCTAACTTTACACCCTCCACTACCGCTTTTATCAGTCTGGTAGTGACTACGACTTGTGCCGTTCAGCGCCAGAAAAGTCACGGACACATTTGACACGGCTGTGCCTCCAGTGTCAAAGAATGACCACTGTCTAAGATGTTCAACATCTCTTCATGTTGAACATCACTTCAACACTAGGGTGTTATGTCATGACGCCAGTGCCGCTTGGGCACACAGGTATGGTGGCACACCTGCTTTTATTTTAGAGGACCCGTTAAACCTTGTTCCCCTGTGGTCAGTGACCTGCCTGGCTGCTACAGGGTCCCTTGGGTTGTTATCATGGTGGTCCGGAGTGGAGTAATAACCCACCCAGACTGGTTCTCAAACACTTTTCGGGGAACCCAGTCTTGAAGTACAGTAATACCGCAGTATTCCAAAAAAAAATTTACCTTGAAGTAATCTTCAGAATTCAAACTTTGCTTGGTATCTGAATGTTTTTGCGACTGTGGATGGTGGGTTATACCTGGTGAGTTTGGCACTGGTGAGGCTTCACATATAGTACAGTACTGTATAAGACTGCTGGGATGCATATACAGTACAGTAGTAGTACAGTCAGTGCACCACCATCTTCCATACCTAACAATGCTGTAGTGGGGAGGAGGACTCTATACAGTAAAGGATGAGTGAGGAGTTAGTGACTACTGTACTATAATTGCTGGATTTGTTGAATGCTTCTTGTTTAAAATGTACTGTACAGTATAGTGCTGTTCTGTAATTTACTATACCAGGGGTGGGGAACCTTTTCCATGTCGAGGGCCAGTTGGGCATTAATAAAATAATTTGAGGGCCGCATACTGTGTGCAGCAGTTAGTAGCGTGGGTTTGCAGCAACTGGGGCAAGGCAAAGTATTGTTCCCCTAGTGCCCCTGCTATTGTAGTTAACCCCCAGTGATGCCCCTTGTAGTCTAGTTAACCCCTTAAGTCATGCCCCTTGTAGTCTAGTTATCCCGCAATGTAATAAATAAGTATTGTAGGTAATTTTTGGTGGGTGCTGGAACCAATTAAACACATTTACATTATTTCCTATGGGAAAACACTGCTCAGTTCTGAAACTGCCTTCCTGAACTAATTAAGTTCGAGAACCTAACTTAAGTTTGAGAACTCTCTTACTCGAAGTTACTCTTAAATAAATATAAATATATATATATATATATATATATATATATATGTAGTGGTACCTTAGCTTAAGAGTAACTTGGATTAAGAGTGTTTTACAAGAAGAGCTCACAGTTTTTCAAAATTGCAACTTGGTTGGAGAGCATTGCTTTGGTTTAAGAGCTCCCTGTACTGGGTGCTGGATGGGAGGGGGAGCGGGCAGGGGTATGATCTGCATAGCCTGGTCTACAGCACTGTACTCTGACCCAGGAAGTCTTTCTCACCTTCCAAATCCTAGCTTCAGGCTGGGGCTTACATCAGGACACATGACTGTGGAGGTAATCTCTCCATAGCTGTAGCCCCTCTCTCCCTGGACAGAGAGTGCGGCATGTATGTCCACATATGCCCTGCTTATTCCTTTATGCTCTCTGCAGTCTCTTTCAGCCTTTGTGTTTCCCATCCTCTCCATTCCTGCTATAATCTGCTTGTACTTACACTCAGCTATACACACTGCTGCTACAATGTACCTGCACTTACACTCAGCCATTTACATTGCTGTATAGAGATATCTCTGTCACTGTCTTCCTGCAGAGCTCTATGATTCTCACTTCCTGATTGGTCCATGCTGAACACTCCCCCCCCTTCCCCATTACTTTCATGTGACCATGCGGACCTGTGACAGCAGCCCTGTTTCTCTATTTTAGCCTGTAATAGTATGCTACTGCATTATAGAGATCTGCAGTTATATCATGTATCTACAAACTGCTGCTGGTTTTTCAGGTTTATGCTCTTACTATACATTATACTCCACATGCTGATTGCTATACTGTACAGTAACTTATAATATCACATATTCAGCTGCTTCTAAATGTTTGTTTCTTTTGTTTTACATGTTACTCAGCATAAAATATCCTTATTTTTGGGGTGTGGAACCAATTTTCTGCATTGCAATGATTTGTTATGGGAAAATTTGATTTGGATTAAAAGAATGGTCCCGGAACGAATTCTGCTCGTAATCCAAGGCACCACAGTATATATATATATTGAACACTACTGTACTTAATAGCCACCAAACTAATGGTCCTCTGCTAACCTATTAGATTTTTATACCTGACATGATCTCACCTGGTCTTACACATGGTATACATATTGATTGTGCATTTCCTTGTTGTTCAGAGAACCCTTTTATGTACCCTTTAAAATTTGTCGTATCAATCCAGTGATTAGAGTTATGTGAACGCTCTAAATAAAAAGAGATTTCATAAAAAGGAACTTGATCCGAAGGGAGAGTAAAGCATCAATATATTATGTTGTTATATATTAACCCATCTGCCAGGGATAGATAACGTCAGCTTCTTTCAATTCAGACTGTAGAAATGAAATGTACAGTGTATACAATAAATGGTCTCTAATGTTGCAGCACAATACAATGTGTCATCTTTTAAAATGCCTTTGATATGTCTGGCATGTGTCAGCTGCAAGGTGGGAGCATGTGGCTATCTTTTTTTCTATTATAGAGCACTGTCTGTCAATACTGATGAGTACAGCTTGAGGAGAGGCTTCTGTTGCTGCACAAATGAAGCTGTTCTACAGCTCTATGCTTCAGTTAGCCAGCAGTCAAGCACAGAGACTGTGTTCCCGTTTGTGCTTTTCAGTTTTCTGCATCGAATTCACTCCAAGCACAGGCAGCGGTTAGCTGTTGCACAGCCAGATCCTGCAATGCAAGTTAGTTTCACTGAACCAAGTATCAATTCAAATGGCAGCACAGGAAGCTTGGATTTAATTATTGCAACTTGCTTGTCAACAATTTCCTCTACAGATATGGAGGAAGACGACTGGCAATCCTTCTACACCTCTTTTAAGGTAATATATCTTTTTCATCTACCAATTATAACTTCTTTATTAGTAATTTTTTTTATGTTCATCTAAGCAAAGTACCAATCATTCCAATGTTAGATTTTTATGTAACTTTTTTTTTAAATTAGTATTAAAAAAATAATTCTAATAATGGGTCATATTATTGAGAACATCTGAATCAATAAAAGATGTATGTAGTATCAACCAGTTATAATCTATGTCTGTATCATTCATATCAAACTGAATAAAACTACATAAAAAAGTTAAACAAATATTAAAAAGTAGCCCATTCTTTATATTTAAACATGCAAATATAAAGATACCTGTAAATAGATGTTACATTATAGCACAAACAAGTTTTGATAAACAGTATTGTGTGTACATTATGAGGAAACTATTGCTTTGCTGCCCAACTGAATGTAAGCTACTGTAGGTTCACACTATGTACAGGCATATTCGATACCACTTTTCAGTTAATGCATAGTAAAATGTACCCTGAACAGTGTTTTGTTTTTCACCAGCATTCAATAGCAGACTGTAGGCAAACAATTGTGTATATATGTGTCTGCAAGATATATTTGGATGAATGTGTCAATTGCCCATACACACTTAATACCTTATAACACTGTATACCTAGCCCTATTTGTATGTAATAATTTCAGGTTGTGAAGTAGCGGACTACAATGTTCTCCAAAGAAACAAGTAACAGGAAGTCTAGAAAACTGTCTGTCTCCAGTAATAAGCACATGTCTAATTCTAAGAAACACCTGAAACAATTGCATTAAATAAACCTGGTAACCTGTAAAAAAACAACAAAAAACATGATACTATAGGTAGGCTTCACTACTTTTACACTCACTGATAATATCACTGAACCCCTGAAAGTTTGTGAGCTATAATTTGTATTATATACTTCTTTTTGTTCCAATTTTGTAAGGAAGCATACCGATGTTTTTACTCTGACCTACATGGAATCCAAGCGGTGTGTTAAACTTTTGCAGAGAGATTTTCTACTAGAAGCATTGCTTCTATTGTAGAATACCTCCATAATACATTGATACAGAGTGCCTACTGTACATACAGCTTTATGGTACAGACTCATAAGGACTGCTACTGTACAGGGTCAATGCACATGGCTCTGTAGCTCCAGCATCTAAATGTGTATAAAAAAACGATTCTATCAATCTTAATGTTATCAGACTCAAAGTCTAAATGCTTTTTACTACCTAGACTTGCTATACCATTTTTAAATTTAATGTCATTTGTGTAAGGTACCTTTATACTATGTTCACACACTGTGTATGAGCCTTATTTTAAACTGTAAACAGCTGAAAAGATGGACCAAAAGCTTTACAGACCAGCGGAGCTCAGAAAACAGTGTGTGGATATAACATTGCATTTTGAATTGTCTGGTGTATTCTCTCGGAAAACTCTGGACACAAACATTAAATCTATCCATAGGCTATGTTCACACATACTGTTGCATTTCCGTCAGTCTTTTGGTCAGTGTTTTTTTCCAGTGAGTTGAGAACACAGAATTTATGCAAATCTTTCCATGATAGTCTCTCTTGGTTCATCTCCTGACTACAAATATTGACCAAAATACTGTGTGTGAACATAGCCATAGAGTATACTTTGCAGTTGGGGTGGTATACACCAGAATAACTTTTTTCCCTTTGGCTGTATGGGATAGCACAGCATACTATGCTTTCTATACTGAGACACTCAGAAAAATACAAGCTACACATTAGAAGCCTATGGAAAATTGTTACCACTGCATGCCTCTACCGTGGCATACTTTATGTTGGAGGTTTGTTAGTATCATACTCTGGGAAATCCTCCCAATAAATTCCTCAGACACTGAAAAATCCAGTAGGAAAATACAGATATCAAAAAAAATCAATGACAAGTATTTAAAGGGGTAGTGCGGCGCTAAACAATTATTCACTAAATAACACACATTACAAAGTTATACAACTTTGTAATGTATGCTATGTTAGTGAATGGCCCCCTTCCCCATGTTCCCCCCCACCCACTCTAGACCCGGAAGTGTAGTGCTCTATACTCACCTGATTCGTGTCGACCCCTGTCCGCCATCTTTTGACAATGATGTCATCTTCGGGAGGCCGGCCGAAGCGGTCTGACCACCCCTCGTGCCGGCCCCCCTCTGCCACGTCATCAGCTGCTCAGCCGCGATTGGCTGAGCATAACTGTGCTCAGCCAATCGCGGCTGAGCAGCTGATGATGCGGCAGAGGGGGGCCAGCACGAGGGACGGGCGGACCGCTTTGGCCGGCCTCCCGAAGATGACATCATTGTCAAAAGATGGCGGACAGGTCTAGTGTGGGTGGGAGCATGGGGAAGGGGGCCATTCACTAACATAACATACATTACAAAGTTGTCTAAGTTTGTAATGTGTTATTTAGTAAATAATTGTTTAGTGCCGCACTACCACTTTAAGAACCAGAATGAGGCCAAAACAAAGGAAAAATTGGCAGCACATCTTTCCCTTTGTTCACACTGCAGGTTGCATGCTGCTTGTGGCTAAAGTAAAGACAAAAATTCAAAAAGTGCAACAGCAACCCACAGGGGCTCTTACCATATATACTCCCCCCGGTGTACACACAACGAAAACTTGCTCCGTAGATATTGAAAAATTAGGATCTTAGCAAACTAGTTAATCAGAGTGTACCATGTCACCACATGAAGGCGTCCTCAGAGACATGGTCCCTACTCTACCATTCTTACACTAGCAATGGCCTCTCCAGGACAGAACAAGCCTACAACTGGGTAGATAGGATCCAAATTATCTCTTTTTATGTCCCTTGGGGCATGGGTGGAGTGCAAACCAACAGGAGGTAGCCACACGACCCACATACAACAGAAATAAACTAGATTTGTATTTCCAGGGAAATACATAGTGCTTGAAGAGAGCTCCCCTTTAACAGTGACTTCCCTTTAAGAGAAACTTTAACCCTTGATACTCTCCCTTTAAGAGCGATTTTGGTACAGTCCATTATGGAGCGACTTTGGTGCCAACGCTTTGAGTGACCTACAGTATATACTGTCCCTTTAAGACCAACTTAAGTACTGTCCCTTTAAAGAGACTTAGGTACCATCCTTTGAAGAGCAACTTTAGTGCTATCCCTTTAAGAGTGACTCTGACCCCGGGCCTTTAAGACCAACTTTATCACTGTCCCTTTAACCCCTTAAGGACAGAGCCAATTAGCATTTTTGCACTTCGTTTTTTTCCTCCCTGTGCTTAAAAGGCTGTAGCAGTTGCATTTTTTAACCTAGAAACCTACATGAGCCCTTATTTTTTGCGCCACTAATTGTACTTTGCAATGACAGGCTAAATTTTTTTCATAAAGTACACTGCATAACCAGAAAAAAATTCAGTGTGTGGTGAAATTAAAAACAAACAAACCATTTTTTTATTTGGGGGGGTATTTGTTTTTACGATCTTCGACCTGGAGTAAAACTGACTTGTTATACATGTTCCCCAAGTCGTTACGATTACAACGATATTCAACATGTATAACTTTTTTATTTTATTTGATGGCTTGTAAAAAATTCAAACCATTGTTAACAAATATATGTTCCATAAAATATAGCGCTTTTATCCTTTAGTCTATGGGGCTGTGTAGGGTGTCATTTTTTGCGCCATAAAGTGTTCTTTCTATCGGTTCCTCAGTGATTGCGCATATGTGACTTTTTGATCGCTGTTTATTACAATTTTTCTGGATTTGATGCGACCAAAAATGCACAATTTTGCACATTGGAAATTTTTTGCGCTTACGCAGTTTATCGTGCAAGATCAGGAATGTGATAAATTAATAGTTCGGGTGATTACGCACGCGGCGATACCAAACATGTTTATTTATTTAATTTATAACATGGGAAAAGGGGGGTGATTCTGACTTTTATTAGGGGAGGGGGCTTTTTATAAATAACTTTTTTTTTAACACATATACTAGAAGCCCCCCTGGGGGACTTCTAGTATATGCACACTGATCTCTCATTGAGATCTATGCAGTATAGATATACTGCATAGATCAATGAGATAGGCACTGGATTGCTTTGGACTGCTGCAGCCGAAAGCAATCGAGTGCCGAGCCGGGATCAGCGCCATTAAGGCGCAGACCCCGGCCGGTGCCGGACACGGTGATCGCCTCTCTGTCGCGTGGGGGGGGGGGGGGGGGGTGATCCACTAGACACCAGGCAGTGGGACAGCTGCATTTAAAATGCTTATTAGCGGGCCTGGCGATCAGACCATGCCCTCTAATAGCCGCAGTCTCTCCCCACTCTGAATAAATATGGTGTAAATATGCGCCTATGGTCGTTAAGGGGTTAAGAGTGACTTACGTAACATTTCATTAAGAGGGACTTGGGTACCGTCCCTTTCAAGAGTGACATGGGTACCGTCCCTTTCAAAAGCAATTTTGGTACCTCTGCTACTTCACTGACTGAGCTCTGCTGTATCATGTGGGAATCGGCTCTGCTACAACACTGACTCAGCTCTGATACTTAGTGCGGGTATGAGCTCTGCTACACGGCTGGTTCAACTCTGCTACAGAGTGCAGGTATCGGCTCCGCTACAGGGCTGCCTCAGGTCTGCTATGTAGTGTGGGTATCGGCTCTGCTACATGGCTGCCTCTGCTCTGCTACGTAGTGTGGGTATCGGCTCTGCTACACGGGTGCCTCAGCTCTGCTGAGTAGTGCGGGTATAGGCTCTGCTACTTTACTGACTGCTACTTATAATTGTAAAGAACATTAATCGGTTACCATGACAATCTTACTCATGTCAGTGAGAAAAAATTGTTAAGGACCTTCCATCTTCTACATCTTCTATTGGCCAATAGTGGACATGTGACTGTGTGGATGTTGTAGGGCATTGACTAACAAGACCTTAGAATTTCTATTGTCTGCTATTTTTCAGCTATTTGCATATGTGCTGTGATTGGCTGTTTCAGTGTGGGCAGTATTTCCAATGGGCCATTTTTACCTATGAGAAATTAGGGGTCTTTAAACATAATAATAATCATTTTTTAATGACAAATGCGATTGAAACAAAAAATAGCACACCTGTCACCGCCGATGGCTTCAAAACACAGTTTGAATGGAGTCTGTGCGCAAAGCAGTTCGGGCTGTATTAATCGCAGAAGAATGGCTGGAAGAAGAAGCGGAAGAAGAATATGGATTATAATATAGTGCTTTTTCAAGCACTGTAATAAAAAAATTGACAGCACCTCTATGCCTCTGTTCACACTGCAGGTTGCACACTGCTTGTGGCTAAAGTACAGACAAAAATACAAAAAATGCAACATCAACCCACAGGGGCAAGCTCTTACCGTTGTGGACATGTCACGGGAGAAGTGCTCCAGGGGATGTACATCTCACCCAGGTTAATACATAGCGTGAGATGGTAAGTCCAGGAGGGATCTGTGCTCAGCAGTGTTATGCTGCTGAGCTATTATTTATTATTCCCGGGCCTGGACTTACATGGAATGACAGGTAGGTTTTGGTAGTGGGACTTGCCATTCCCTCCCCCCGATCCAGGTCAGGTTTTGGGGTCAGGTGTCTCTGACCCTAATCAGCCTGACAAGGTAAAAGCCCTGCAGAGGATCCAGTGTTTGCTCTCAGCCAGGAGTGAACAGCCTGGGTGTCTGTTTGGGAGTAACCTGGGAATAAAGCCTCTGCTGGAGCTTATATACCCTGCGGTATCCAGGTGGAAGACGCACTGTTAGTTACGCACTAAGTGTTAGATAGGTGAGCCAACCTGTTAGTAAGCGCCCAGACGGGCAAGACCTTTTTGTTTGTTTTATTCTTAAAGCACGGTGCTGCTGTGTTTCTGTTTGATGGACTGTTTATGCTGCAAATAAACGCCAAGCTGTTATTTTACAAGTCCAAGTCTGCTGTGAACTGTGTCCAAACACACCATCCCCCGGGACACCTTAACGTGGTGACATGGTACACTGTTTGATCAAATAGTCTGCTAATTTTTCAATATCTACAGAGCAAGTTTTTATTGTGTGTACATCGGGGGGAGTATATATACGGTAAGATCTTGCCCCTGTGGGTTGCTGTTGCACCTTTTGTATTTTTGTCTGCACTAATTGGCCAATATGTATGTATGGATCCTAATTGGTGCTTATAATTATAAAAGTATTTTGTGTGTTATAAAGTGGCACTAGAGATAAGAAAATCACTTTGTTCCTATCTACATTCTGCTCTTTAGGCCGCAGGGCTTTGAAGTCTGCTCTGCTCCCTGCCACTCCTCCCTGGGTGCTGGGAAAAGCTAAATCCAGTCCTGGGAAACTTTTCCCAGCACCCTGGGAGGAGTGGCAGGGAGCAGAGCAGACTTCAAAGCCCTGCAGCCTAATGAGCAGAATGCAGATAGGAACAAAATTATTACTATACTATTGTATTGATTGCTTGTATTAAAACACATCAGCAGTACGAGAAACATGCCTCAATACTAGTATACGCTGATCATAAACATAATTGGGTCTACATGATTGCAGATTTAAATCAGAGAAGAGCACACAGTTAGCTCTGTAGTCATGTAGTCCTGCAGTCATAAAACAAAACAAACAAACAATGGTTCATATAATATCCTATATATGGTCCATAGGTAGTCTGTATGCAAGGGACTGAACTGTCGGCACTCTGCATAATAATTAATTATGATGCTGTGAGCATGGAAAACACTGGGCTCTAACTGTTTTGTAACTTGCTGCATTAAAGTAAATTATGATGTAGGGAGTTCTTACAGAGTGCCCATATACATAATGTGGGAATACAGCCTTAGGCTAGGTTCAGACTATGTAACTGTGCGGCTGTATTTGCGGCTGTAATTGTGTAATTATGTTTTCATCTGACATGTTGCTCCTGCACTTGTGGTGTAAATTAGGAGAAATATATTTTATCTTCCTCACTGCTGATTTTGTTCTGAAGTGTTTGCCAGGAGATAGTATAAGTTAAGGTGCTGAAAAACCTTACTGAGAAATAGTGAGCAACTTAAATATATTCTGGGCATATGCAATCGCTAACTTGTTTTTTGTCTATGACTTGGGCATTTGTGTTTAGCTGGGAATTAATGGGAATTGCCCTACTAAAGGGCAATTTGCCTATTTTGAGACTAATGGTGCATTTACACAGAGAGATTTATCTGACAGATTTTTTAAGCCAAAGCCAGGAATGGATTTAAAAAGAGGGGAACTCTGTCTTTCCTTAATGACCTGTTCTCTGTTTATAATCTGTTTCTGGCTTTGTCTTCTAAAATCTGTCAGATAAATCTCTCTGTGTTAATGCACCTTAATTTACAAATTTATGTCTAAAAATATGGGCAAAGACTAATGTTTACTTTTTATCATTGAGTTTACAAATGTGTGAATATGACTCTACAGGGAGTCTGGTTTCACACTGGATGTCAGTAGACGTTTATAAAATGCCTTACATACTTGGTGAACATTTTTTTTTTTCTTTTTTCACCCTCTCCTTTTAGAGACTCATTTTAAGGCCCTGACAACGGCTGTGATTACTACAGAACTTACATAGTGCTACCTTCTAAGAAATCCCAGCTGTTAATTTAACCCCTTGGGGTGAGACTTAGTTACATTGAGGGTGGAGGTTAAACTTACCCTCCTGGTGTCAGGCATTATTCTTCTATTAATCAGCCAATCAGCAGTTGGTGCAAAACACTCAGCGACTTTTGCAGTTTCAGCTTAGCCAATTATCCTGCAGCAATGTCTTGCCTCAGCCACTGGCTAAGCAGACATTTCAGAGCCTGGCACACATCAAGCTCAGTGTGCCAGGTCTGATGAAGAAAAAAAGACATCTGAATGCTCGCGTGCCGCCCCACCGCACTGCTCCCGTCCCAGCAAGTAAAGGGGTCTGGCTCTGGCTCCTAAAAACATTCACTCGGCCAATCAGCAGCTGAGGTGGAACATAACCATAGCAAACACAGACTAGCTATAAAGTCTGTGTTTGGTTCCACATGCAGACCTGAAAAATGTCAGTTGCACAAAACACAATACACATATTAGGCTTTGGATGCAACAAAAAATGTTTATTGGTAACAAACCAGAAAAAAGTCCAGCATGAGGCTTTTACAGCAGCCGTTCAAGCTTCAAACACATAGCGATTGCCTTTCAGGAACATTAACAGAAAGAATATACACACCACTGTGTAGTTATGTCCTTATTCAGACCAGCAAGTCTGTAGCAGCTCTGTTGCAGGGCTTCTCTCTCCAGCTCCTGTCTGCCAGATTTACTGTGAATCAACTGATTTCCAAACACTCTCAGCAAGTTGTCTCTCCACACCTGAGGTACCATGTCAGACCTTTTAAAGAACCCAGTAAAGCCTGGACCGGAACGTGGGAACGGCCTCCCACCCACGCTACAGCCGTTCCAAGAAAGACAGCCCATTTTAGCCGCACAGCAGCTATACTAAATAGCAAATGTCAGTAACCTATAGTTACTGACCACAAACTGCTGTCTTTCCCCCACAAAGTCCCAGGACCTCTGTGGCACATATATTGTAGTTCTCCTGCTGCAATTCAGGTATGTGGAAAGTCTGGGATGTACTAGCAGACTGGCAACCCTGAACTCCCTGGAACTTCCATACAGAGCACAATAACCTACTTGGCACATATCTACCTTCCACTATTTTTCCTGCTGGTTGGCCACTACATATATATAATATATATATATATGAGATGAGCAAACCTCGAGCATGCTCGAGTCGATCCGAACCCGAACTTTCGGCATTTGATTAGCGGTGGCTACTGAACTTGGATAAAGCCCTAAGGCTATGTGGAAATCATGGATATAGTCATTGGCTGTATCCATGTTTTACAGACAACCTTAGAGCTTTATCCAAGTTCAGCAGCCCCAGCTAATCAAATACCGAACGTTCGATCGATCGACTCGAAACCGAACCCGGTTCGCTCATCTCTAATATATATATATTTTTATCAAAGATACTGAGAAAGATGAGGCAAAGTGATGTAAATGAAATATATTAATTCATAGTGGCGGAATGCATCTTGAAATACCTTCAATAAGAGTTTGTCCCATCCTTGCGTTATTGCATTGCATTGACAAAAGATCCAAAGTTTCAGAGCCTTATAAGCTCTGTCACTGGAAATCTGCTGCACAACATCATACATACATACAGTGTTTTCCTGCATATAAGACTACTTTTTAACCCAGGAAAAACTTCTCTACAGTCAAGGGTCATCTTATATGCCGGGTGTCGTCCTATAGGACAGGGGCTGAAAAACTTTAGAACCGGACTGGAGAATCTTCATTTGCCCGATATGGTGGGGGGAGGTCAACAACGGCTGCATCCTCACTGTATGCAACGACCGTATGAAGGGCAGAGCAAGCTGCCGGGGATCGGGGTATGGAAAAAAGACATATGGTACAGTGGTGCTGTGGCCAGAAAAACACACCTCTTTCACTCATCTGTCCCGCCCTTGTTTATTATCGGTATTACTGTACCTCCTTCCCTGCTTCTCAGATCTCACTCCTGTCTGATTTTTTTTTTATTAATTTTTATTTGATTTATTTGCATTGGAAGAGGGATAGTCTTAAATGGCAAGTGTATCCTAACTCTATATTTTAAATGGAAAAGTTGGGGGTCGTGTTAAATGCCCAGTCGTCTTATGTGCCAGGAAATACGGTACATCAGACACAACTAAATGTGTCTAAAATTGCTCTGTAACCATCTTTGTAATGTTTTTATTTTTGTGGGGCTATTTAAGATGTCAACTTTTGTGCCATAATCTGTACTTTATTCATATTATTCAGAATTTTATGTGACCAAAAATCTGCAATTTTGCTCTTTAGCATTTTTTTTTGTGCATACGCATACGCTATTATAATAATATAATAGTTTCGTTAGCAAATATTATTTTTTTTTATTTAAAAAATGGAAAAAGGGGGTTTATTGCACATAGAGATCAATGCACATATGTACTTCATTGATCTCTGCAAGCACTGCTTTATTACTAAGGGCTGCTGAAGCCCATAGTAAAGGTTTATCTAGTCAGGATTAGCGCCTTTATGTCGCTGAGGCCCAAACTGGCAAGTATAATGAATCAGCCCTTTGCGATTGCATTGTGGAGGAGGGGTGATCCCCCGAATAGACCTCCATGATCCGGCGTGGCGATAATCGTGACAAATAATGCCTGTGGTCCTCAGCTATCATCCAACGCGGAGTGATACAGAGCAGGGTCATGGTGTGACCCCTCTTCATACCTTCATAGGGACCCATTGGCATATTCTTATGTCATGGGTCCTTAAGGCGGAGATGTGACCTGGTTTTTTACATATGTATAGCTTTGTTTTACAGCATGATAAAAAAAAATTTATGTTAATTCACCATTTTTTCACATATAGGCCCCGTTCACACTGAGTAAGCAAGCCGGAATTCCGCTGGCGCGCGAAGGAGAGCGCGCCCTCTCATTCACTTAAAGCAGCACACTGAGCATGGCAGGATTCTGCGGTGGAGAGCTCCGCCGTGGAATTTCGACGTTCTTGCTCAGTGTGAACGGGGCCATACTCTTGATTTAGACACTTAAAGACGCTTAAAGATGCCTAAGAAATCTTAGCATATTTATATGTACCTCAGACAGTAATCAATTCACTGATAGATTAATATTATTTTCCATAGGTTTTATCACTACCTTGTAATGTCAAGTGGAAATAACTATAAACTGTATAAAATCTAAAAGATATTTTCCCAAAAATTGAGTAGAAAGTTTCTTGTTAAAGTTCTAACATTCACTGTTTGAAAAAAATAATAAATAAATATAACTAAATAAGACATTAAAATCACAAATAATAAAAATTAATCTTAATGACTATTTGATTATTTGCATATTTGTTACATCTTGTACCATGTAAGTTCTATTTTTTTTTTATGCCAATGTCAAATAAATGGAAGTAACATATCTTTCTTTTCAGACAGAACAGCTGATTACTCTTTGGATTTTGTTTGTCATTATCATGGTTGGAAATTCAGTAGTCCTGTACCTAACATGGAAGGAGAGGATTAGAAAAAGAAAGTCTCGCATGACATTTTTTGTTACACAACTCGCAATAACAGGTAAAAAATAAGAGTTTCTGATTACTAATGGATTTTTATACATGTAATACTGCAATTAGGCTTGCTAAGGTACATTAATAATATCCCAAAAATTCAGGATATACACTGGTGCCTTGGATTACGAGCATAATTCGTTCCGGGACCATGCTTGTGATCCAAATCCACTCTTTAACCAAAGCAAATTTTCCCAAAGGAAATCACTAATATGCAGACAATTGGTTCCACACCCCAAAAATGATGATTTTTATTCTAAATAACATGTAGAACAGATAAAACAAACTATGAGAAACAGCTGAATATGTGATATTATCAGTTACTGCACAGTATAGCAAGGAGCATGTGAAAAATAATGTATGTAAGTGCATAAACCTGAAAAAACATTAGTTTGGAGAATGGAGATGCAGAGGCGTAGTACAACAGGCTAAAATAGAGAAGCAAGGCTGCTGTCAGAGGTCTGTGTGGTCACATAACAGCAAGGGGGAAGGGGGGGGGGTGTTAAGCATGGACCAATCAGGAAGTGAGAATGACAGAGCTGTGCAGGAGGACAGTGATAAACTGTATATACAGCAGTTTGAATGGCTAAGTGTAAGTGCAGGCACATTAAAGCACCAGTGTGTATAGCTAAGTGTGAGTGCAGGTACATTATAGCAGCAGTGTGTATAGCTGAGTGTAAGTGCAAGCACATTATATTGGGGCTCACACACACATTGTATGTGCTCCGGCCGGGATCCTCTGCAGCACCAGAAAAAAACTGACAGGTCAGTTTTCTGCGTCCGGAATTCAGTGAATTCAGGCCGCAGAAAGCTCCGGCCGCTCGCTTCACTGTGTGCAACGGGAAGCTCTGATGCAAGCGCGTGTTGATGCACCCGCATCAGAGCTCCACGGCCGGAAAGAGAAGTACCGGCCGCGATGATCCGGCCAGAGACTGGCCATTCTTTAAACCCGGCCGGGGTCACGGAACGGCCGGTCTGATACCAAGTGTGCACATAGCCTAATGTTGCAATGAAGCTTAATTCTTTCAAAATCATAATTTCACAACATAATTGATCTCACACATTATTTCACAGTTGAAATCAATTCAGAACATAATGTTTGTGCATGTCTCTTGCCCATATTTTCTTGAAATCGATTGTCTTCTACATTTTATTGCTCTGCAAGAAGCAACTTAAATCTCTTCTATCATAAAAGCAAATAGGAACTTCATTACATCATGGGGATCATTTATGTATTTCATATTAATAAATAATGTGCAGCAAGATTGGGTACCAGACTATTACTGGATCATGTCTGTGGCTGAAGTGTTTCAAATACAGGTTGACGTAAAGGTGTTTTTTTTTTTTTTACTTTGAGGTTATGTAAACACACAGTAAAATAAAAGCAAAACCTTTTGGAAGATAGGGTCTAATTTTAGTTACTGCAGCCTAGCTCCCCTTCACTTTAATGAAAGCTGAATTATGTAACACAGCATGGCCACTGCACAATTCCCGCTCCACATATTGTTTACATCTCGCTGCTGTGGCTATGCAGAGCTGCTGATCACATATTCTTTGCCTATCCTGTGAATAGACCATCAATACAATTTCCCTTAAAGTCCTATTTGAGCTTAAATGTCTTTGTGAATTGCAAAAAGAAACCCACAAACTTGACAATATATAAGTGGTTGTAATAAGAAACATATTGGGGGGTTATCAAAAATATGCCTGGGGCACACCAGGGAAAAGGCACATATTATTTGCGCAAATGGCATGTGCATGGGGACAAGGATTTATGCAAGACTGGCAAACAAGTACGATAATCTTGATAAATTCTCCCCACATTGTCTATAATGCTTACTCTTTTACTGTACTTAAGTAACTTCTTTTTAAAGAATAGCTGCAACCTCAAGTCTTTTAAATATACTGTATGCATTAGACAGTGTACACTTGCAGTCAGCCTACATTTACATAATTGAGTCTTAATTATTACAGCCTATAACACTTATGCAAATGTACAGTTGCCTCTGTTTATTTAAGCTTACACTTTTTTTCACATAGAGCCGTTAGTTATGCAAAGATTTTATTTTAAATGCAGCTCCATTTGGAAATTATTTGCAGACTCCTAATCCCTAGAAAGTTGATTAGTATATTTATCTGTGCTATGACCCCTTAGCACTTTAGCACTTGTTGCTGTTATTTTTGTCTCAGCACATATAAATAGGTACCTTGCTAGCACCCTTGCTTTGTTGGCGTGGAGCATGTTAGGTGTGTACCAGGTACAGACGAAAATATTAATGGATGGAGTAGTTATTCCACCTTAGTGGAATCTTAGTAGTGCTTAGTACATTTGTCCTTTGCATGCTGTTTTAACCCAGTAACCAAATCATTTATTTGAATGTGTACTGTATAAAAAACGTTTCAGAGATGTATACGTACCAACAGCTTAGCTTTTTGCTATGAGTCATGTTTGTAAAAGGACAAAGGAAGTTTTTCTACCTTTTACTTTTAGTATTGGCTTAGTTAAAAAAAAAAAAAAAAAATCATTTTCCCACTCTGGAAAGTGATGACATACAGTTGGAATATTCCATTAATTCTATAGCAGTAAAAGTATGACTGCTAAGCCCCCCTACATTATCACTGACATTCCCAGCAAGCTTTGCGTTGTTTGGAAATCTTCCCTTTGCACTTAAAGGGGTTATCCAGCGCTACAAAAACATTGTCACTTTCCCCCTACTGTTGTCTCCAGTTTGGGTGTGGTTTTAAAACTAAGTTCCATTGAAGTAAATGGAGCGTAATTGCAAACCACACCTGAACTGGAGACAACAGTAGGGGAAAAAGTGGCCATGTTTTTGTAGCGCTGGATAACCCCTTTAAAGGCTAAAGTTTCCCATTATCACACCAGACCTACTCACCTGGAAAGCACTCTCTATTTATTGTATGTAGCTGATCCTCTATGTCTTTAGTAATGGTGGTGGTGGTGGGGTGTCTTATTAGTGATGAGCGAATACTAAAATGCTCTGGTGCTCGTTACTTGAGACGAATAGTTCCAGATACTCGGGTCGAGGAGCGAACCCGATTGAAGTCAGTAGGAAACTCGAGCATTTTTTCAGGGGACCCAAGCTTGGCACAGGGAAACACCACGGAAATGGACAGGAAACAGCAGGGGCAGCATGCATGGATGCCTCTGAGGCTGCCTAATCTACCATTATGCCAAATTCTGGGAAACAGCATGGCAGTGAGAACACAGGGAACCGTTAAAACAGAGGTAGCATATGAACCACCCCAAAATTTAGCCTCTGAGGCTGCGTAATCACACCATTACGCCAAATTCTGGGCAACAGCCTGGTGGTCAACCTTAAGGGTATATTCACACGGGCGGGCTCGCAGCGAGATTCTCGTTGCGAGCCCGGCAGGTCCTGGCAGTTCCCATACACTACATACTTGCTGCGGTCTAAAAGACCGCAGCGAGTATGTAATTATACCGCCCTTAACCCCTTCTGCTCCCGCCCGGCTCCCCCACTGTAAGCATACATTACCTGTTCTTGCTGCACGGGTCCGGCGTACTGCTCTCCCGTCCGGCCAATTAGTGTGTTGCCCAGCTGCAGCCACTGATTGGCCGGACGGGAGAGCAGGACGCCGGACCCGTGCAGCAAGGACAGGTAATGTATGCTTACAGCGGGGGAGCCGGGCGGGAGCAGAAGGGGTTAAGGGCGGTATAATTACATACTCCCTGCGGTCGTTTAGACCGCAGCAAGTATGTAGTGTATGGGAACTGCCAGGACCTGCCGGGCTTGCAGCGAGAATCTCGCTGCGAGCCCGCCCGTGTGAATATACCCTAAGACAATAGTGCTGACCAAGGTCAAAGGCCTGAAGGTCACTTTGAAGGTCAAAGGCCTTGGAAACTATTCCCCTGTCAGTGCCTGACAAGCTGACTGCTCCCCTCCTCCCTCCCTTAATAACTTGTCTTTTTTAAATTACTAGACTGACCAGGGATGGGGCATGACACCCCCTGACTACTTTAGCAGTTGGGGTAATTTTCCCAGTATCATGTCACTCACCACTTTTCCCCACCGCTTCTGTTCTGGCGACCAAATTTTAAATTATTATTATTATTATTTTTAAATTTGAATTATAATTTGATTTTAAGTTTGAATTAAAATTTGAGTTTGAATTCAAATTAGTTTAAATTTTGAGTTTGACTATAACATGGTATGAAATGGACAATACAGTCATCCAATAAAAATAGCCGGATTATGGCTAGATTTAGCCTCAAACCCTCATGCAGTTGTGCATGACAGGCAAAATTATTGGAGGTAGGGACGGAGAAATAACAGTACAGTCTTCTTAAGAGGCTCGGAATTTGAATAAATACACTTTTATATGGCTATATTTACACTACGTAAAATAACAGCCGGGGAAAACTTTTGCGACCAAAACTACGGCTGTAGAATTACAATCGTACGGGCTAGTCGTGAAACTACGGCCGTTGTTTAATTTTGATTCCTAGCATGTTTATAAACGGGATGAAACAGGTGATTTACTTTAAATACTGCGCCCAGCCCAAGAAACCACTCAGAAATTTTTTTACATCAACATCAAGTTTAATTCGGCAGATATAAGTTTTACGTTCGCGGCCGCATTGAAATCCACGGGCGTTGTTGCAGTATGACCGGCCGGAAATAATTGACATGTAAATTTTTCACGGGGCCGTATAAACAACGGCCGTTATCTGATACGTAGTGTAAATTCAGCGCCCGTAGTAACATTGCATTGCAGTCATTATAGGGAACCTCAAAACAACGGCCGTAGTTTTTGCAGCGCGGACAGCGGCCGTTATTTTATGTGAACATAGCCTAAATCCTTTAGGGTACAAACACACACACTGTATACGCAGCAAGTACGCAGCAAATACGCTGCAGATCTGCAGCAGATTTGATGGTGCAGATTTGATGCTGTGTTCAGTTATTTAGATCAAATTATTTAGATCTAATCCGCTGCGTATACGGTGTGTGTGTTTATACCCTTACTTAAAGGGTATCTAAGAGGGGGCAAGTGTGGTAGTAGTGGGTGGACTTTTACCACCATTTTCTCTGTCTGTTTCTTTTAGCTGTGGTGTGTATCTTGGAGATCCAATAGATGACCAGACAGCCCAGCAAAATAGTCGAATTTAAAGCGTAACTGTCATTTCAGGGCCATTTTTCTGAAAACATTAAATATCAACAGTACAAGCGATTTTAAGAAACTTTGTAATAGGTTTTATGTACTAAAAGAGTTTCCTTCTGTACTGAAAAAGCAATCTCCCAGCCTCCCCCCTCACATCAAATGAAGCAGGATTTCTGTCTCCATTATGTGGCTATGGAGAGGGGAGGGGCTGTTAGGAGTGACTGAGCATGGAGGATTTCTGCACAGCACAACACCCTGCAATCTTCTCTCAGTAAGTTCATAGATAAGCACTGACCTTTCTGACACCTGAATCCTGCGGTTTAGGTGCCCAGAGAGTCTACAAACAGCTGACCTTCATGTCACCTCTTCCTGCTCCCTCATCTCCCTCAGCCCCTCCCCCCTTCATAGGCTTACAATGGAGAGAGCAGAACCCGTCTTCACTGGCTTCTCTGTAATGAAGACGTGTTTGCCTGATGCACAGATAAGAAGTCAGGGGGGGAGAAGTCAGGGGGGGGAGGCTGGGAGATTGCTTCTTGAGTACAGAAGGAGGCTTTTTTGGCTGATGAAACCTATTACAGAGTTTCTTAAAATCCCTTAGACTACTGATTTCTGCAATAAAAAAACATGACAGTTACGCTTTAAGTTGATTTGATTTGAAAATTGAAAATTAAGGATTTAAAAAAAAGCCATAAAGTAGCCTTTAACCCCTTAACCTCATCCCGCGCGAGGACGTATTGAGGACGTAACTGAACCGCCGCGGTCCCAGGTGGCGCAATGTAGCCTGGGGCCGCGGCTATTAGCGGGCACAGTCTGATCTCCATGCCCGCTAATTAAGTCTTCAGATGCAGCTGTCAAAGTTGACAGCTGCATCTGGAGACTTCAGAGCAGCTCATCCCTGGTGTCTAGTGGGGAGGCCGGGGTCTGCGCCGTAATGGCGCTGATCCCGGCTCGGCATTCGGTCGCTTCCGGCTGCAGCAGCTTAAAGCAATCGAGTGCCTATCTCATCAATCTATGCTGCATATCTATGTAGCATAGATCTGTATGAGATATCAGTGGGCTTCTACTAGAAGTCCCCCAGGGGGGCTTCTAGTATAAGTGTAAAAGTTAAAAATAAAGTGTAATTTTTAATAAAAAAAAAAAAACCCTCCCCTAATAAAAGTCAGAATCACCCCCTTTTTCCCATTTTATAAATAAAAATAAATAAATAAACAAACAAACATGTTTGGTATAGCCGCGTGCGTAATCGCCCCAAAATATTAATTTATCACATTCCAGATCTTGTACGGTAAACAGCGTAAGCGCAACAAAAAAACAAAGTGCAAAATTGCGCATTTTTGGTCGCATCAGATCCAGAAAAATTGGAATAAAAAGCGATCAAAAATTCGCATATGTGCAATCAAGGTACCGATAGAAAGAACACATCATGGCGCAAAAAATGACACCTCAGACAGCATAATAGACCAAAGGATAAAAGCGTTTTAAGCATGGGAATTTAAGGAGCGATTTTAAGGAACATATATGTGTTAACAATGGTTTGAATTTTTTTTACAGGCCATCAGATACAATAAAAGTTATACATGTTATATATCGTTGTAAGCGTAACGACTTGAGGAACATACTGTATATAACATGTCAGTTTTTCCATAGGATACACAACGTAAAAACGAAGCCCCCCCCCCCCCCCCAAAGAAAAAGAATTGTGTTTTTTTTTGTTCAATTTGACCGTGCATATAATTTTTTTCTGGTTTCGCAACATATTTTATGCAAAAATTCAGCCTGTCATTGCAAAGTACAATTAGTGACGCAAAAAATGCAATTGCTATGGCCTTTTAAGCACAAGGAAGAAAAAACGAAAACGCAAAAATGAAAATTAGCCTGGTCCTGAAGGGGTTAAGGACCGGGCCTGAAATGGCCTTAAAGGGGTTGTCCAGCGATAAAAAATTATTCACAGAATAACACACATTACAAAGTTATACAACTTTGTAATGTATGTTATGTCTGTGAATGGCCCCCTTCCCCGTGTTTCCCCCCACCCACGCTAGACCCGGAAGTGTGGTGCATTATACTCACCGCATCTCGTGTCGTCCACGGTCTCCGATCGTCAGCAGTGACGTCTTCTTCGGGTGGCCGGCGGATCTTCCCGAGTGCCGGCCGCCCTCTGCAGCGTCATCCGACGCTCAGCCGCGATTGGCTGAGCATAACTGTGCTCAGCCAATTGCGGCTGAGCGGCTGATGACGCGGCCACGTCATCAGCTGCTCAGCCGCGATTGGCTGAGCACAGTTATGCTCAGCCAATCGCGGCTGAGCTTCGGATGACGCTGCAGAGGGCGGCCGGCACTCTGGAAGATCCGCTGGCCTCCCGAAGAAGACGTCACTGCAGAGGATCGGAGACCGTGGTCGGCACGTGACAGGTAATGTATAGCGCACCACACTTCCGGGTACACGGGTGGGGGTGGTGTTACACGGGGAAGGGGGCCATTCACAGACATAACATACATTACAAAGTTGTATAACTTTGTAATGTGTGTTATTCTGTGAATAATTTTTTATCGCCGGACAACCCCTTTAAGGACCAAGACAATAATCATGAATATGACCTGTGTCACTTTATTCATTAAAAACTTGGGAGTGCTTTTACCTATCCGGCTGATTCTGAGATTGTTTTCTCGTGACATATTGTACTTTACATTTCTGGAGTCGATACTTATAACGAATCTTTATGAAAAAATAAATAATGTGAAAAATTGTGAAAAAATGCGTTTTTCCATCTTTGAAACTTTTCTGTTTACAGAAAATGGTTATGCTACATAAATTATATATTAAACTAGAAAATGTACCCGGCGCTGCCCGGGTATAAAGTGTCAGTGTGTTAATTAGATTTGTTCTAAGGTGCCCAGGAGGCCAAGCTAAAGGTATTGTTTCATCTGAGTTAATCAGTGGAATTAGTGTATACCTGTAGTGCATAGTTGGAGGGGTTCTGTATACCCACAATGTATAGTTTTTAGGGGTCTCGCATATCTGTAGTGCATAGTTGGGGGGGCTGTATACCTATAGTATATAGTTGGTGAAGGTCCTGTATACCTATACTGTATAGTTCGGGGGTCCTGTATACCTGTAGTATATAGTTGGTGCTGTATACCTGTAATGTATAATTGGTGGAGGTCTTGTATACCTGTAGTATATAGTTCGGGGGTCCTGTATACCTGTAGTAAATAGTTTGAGGGTCCTGTATAACTATAGTATAGAGTTGGTGGAGGTCCTGTATACCTGTAGTGTATAGTTTGGGGTCCGATATACCTGTAGTATATAGCTGGTGGAGTTCCTGTATATTTGGGGTCCTGTATACTTGTAGTATAGAGTTGGTGAAGGTGCTGTATACCTGTATTATAGAGTTGGTTTAGGTCCTGTATACCTGTAGTGTATGGTTTTGAGGTCCTGTATACCTGTAGTGTATAGTTTGGGGTCCTATATACCTGTAGTATATAGTTGGTGGAGTTCCTGTATACCTGTAGTATATAGTTTTGGGGTCCTGTATACCTGTAGTGTATAGTTGGTGGAGGTCCTGTATACCTGAAGTATATAGTTGGTGGAGGTCCTGTATACCTGAAGTATATAGTTGGTGGAGGTCCTGTATACCTGTAGTATATAGTTTTGGGGTCCTGTATACCTGTAGTGTAAAGTTTGGGGTCCTGTATACCTGTAGTATATAGTTTTGTGGAGGTCCCGTGCACTTGTAGTGTATAGTTTTGGGGTCCTGTATACCTGTAGTGTCCTGTATACCTGCAGGGTTGTATTTAACCGTATGGCAGTGTTATTCAGTCACAAAGTGTCGGTATTGGTCATGTCTGGTATGGGGGTGTTATCCAGTCACAGTATGGCGGTATTGGTCAGGTCTGGTGTGGCGGTGTTATCCAGTCACGGTATGGTGGTATTGGTCAGGTCTGGTATAGCAGTGTTATCCAGTCACAGTATGGCAGTATCGGTCAGGTCTGATATGATGGTGTTATCCAGTCACAGTATGGTGGTATTGGTCAGGACTGGTGTGGCGGTGTTACCCAGTCACAGTTTGCCGGTATTGGTCAGGTCTGGTATGGCAGTGTTATCCAGTCACAGTATGGCGGTATTGGTCAGGTCTGGTATGACAGTGTTATCCAGCACAGTATGGCGGTATTGGTCAGGTCTGGTATGGCAGTGTTATCCAGTCACAGTATGGCGGTATTGGTCAGGTCTTATATGACAGTGTTATCCAGTCACAGTATGGCGGTATTGGTCAGGTCTGGTATGACAGTGTTATCCAGTCACAGTATGGCGGTATTGGTCAGGTCTGGTGTGGCAGTGTTATCCAGTCACAGTATGGCGGTATTGGTCAGGTCTGGTGTGGCAGTGTTATCCAGTCACAGTATGGCGGTATTGGTCAGGTCTGGTGTGGCGGTGTTATCCAGTCACAGTATGGTGGTATTGGTCAGGTCTGGCAGTGTTATCCAGTCACAGTATGGCGGTATTGGTCAGGTCTGGTATGACAGTGTTATCCAGCACAGTATGGCGGTATTGGTCAGGTCTGGTGTAGCAGTGTTACCCAGTCACAGTTTGGTATATCTGTTGTGCCCTGTATATACATGTTCTGTATAGATGGAGTAGGGGGCCCTGTATATACATGTCCTGTATAGATGGAGTAGGGGGTCCTGTATATACATGTCCTGTATAGATG
This sequence comes from Dendropsophus ebraccatus, assembly GCF_027789765.1. Classification (NCBI taxonomy): domain Eukaryota; kingdom Metazoa; phylum Chordata; class Amphibia; order Anura; family Hylidae; genus Dendropsophus; species Dendropsophus ebraccatus. The sequence goes on along the minus strand of NC_091455.1, from coordinate 145,683,460 downwards.
GAGTAGGGGGCCCTGTATATACATGTCCTGTATAGATGGAGTAGGGGGTCCTGTATATACATGTACTGTATAGATGGAGTAGGGGGCCCTGTATATACATGTACTGTATAGATGGAGTAGGGGGTCCTGTATATACATGTACTGTATAGATGGAGTAGGGGGCCCTGTATATACATGTACTGTATAGATGGAGTAGGGGGTCCTGTATATACATGTACTGTATGGATGGAGTAGGGGGTCTACCAGTTATTACTGTGGATGTTGTGAGGCAGCTTCCCTAGCAACCATTGCTCCCTGTGAAAATGAAAGCAGTAATCCTATTGGTTGCTAAGGCTCCAACTGCCGTGTCTGCTACAGCTAATTATGTCACCTGTGTTTGCAGTGAGGAGATTTTCTCATTCATCTCTATGAGGCGCCGCTCTTCCCCCTCCCCCTCCCCTCCTGTACATCTGGCGGGGACGGGAACTTCGCAATAACCTTCCGGGCACCCAATGTATCTGTGTGCCAAATTTGGGGTCAAACTGTTCAGGCGTTTGGAAGTCTATAGAGGACAGACAGACAGACAGACAGAAGGACAGACAGACAGACTTTGATTTTTATGATATAGATATCATTAGCAATATGTCTACTTTATGTTGGCGGCATTTACTAAACTTTCTTTATTGTTTTTAGACAATAGAAAGCTTAAAACATTGGCAGCAATTTTCCAAATTTTCAGTAAAATTTCAAAATCTTTTTTAGGTACCTGTTCAGGTTTAAAGTGTATTCGAGGGGACTGTATGGTAGCCCCACAAAGCACCCCATTTCAGAAACTGCACCCCCAAAACTCTGCAAAAGCACATCCAGAAAGTTTTTTAACCCTTTAGGTGAGTCACAAAAATATTACCAGAGAAATGCAGCTCAATATTGATTGCCCGGTTTCTGCAGATTATAGAAGTACCCCATATGTGGCCCTTTTTGCGCTATTTGACGCAATCACAAGACTCAGATATAAAGGAGCGCCTAGTAGATTTCAAACCCTCCATTATATTTGGTCATTTTTGACTGTACCACTTCAGGTTGGCAGAGGCTCTGGGGTGCCAAAACATAAAAAACACCCCTCAAGGAATATAACAAGGGGTGCAGTGAGAACTTGGACCCCACAGGGGCTTCACAGATTTTAAGAACAATGTGGCATGAAAAAGGGAAAAAATATTTTTTTTACTCTAAAACGTTCTAGCCTTCGATTTTTCCTTTTTACAAGGGGATAAAAGAAAAAAAAAACACCAAACATGTAGCGCAGTTTCTCCCAAGTACGGAAATACCCCACATGTGGACATAAAGTTCCAAGTGGGTGCAGGACGAGCCTCCAAAGGGAAGGAGCGCCAATTGGCCTTTGAAAGCTGGATTTCACTGGAATGGATTTCAAGGGCCATGTCGCATTTACAAAGCCCTCGTGCTGCCAAAACAGTGTTAACCCCCCACAATTGACCCCATTCTGAAAACTACACCACTCAAGGAATCTAACAATGGGTGCAGTGAGCAAATGCACCCCACTGGTGACAGGCACAAACGTGGAACAATGGGACATGAAAGGAAATTTTTTCATTTTTTCACTTTCACGGCACAAATGTGTCATCAAGGGGTCCATATCCTCAGTGCACCCCTTGTTAGATTCCATGAGGGGTGTAGTTTCCAGAATTGCATCAATTGTGGGGGGGTTTCACAGTCTTGGCAGCACAAGGGCTTTGTAAATGCGACATGGCGTTCATTATCCATTCTGGCCAAATCAAGTCTCCAAAATCCAAATGGCGCTCCTTTCCTTTGGAGGCTTGCCCTGTGCCCACATGTCCACATGTGGGGTATTTATGGACATTTTGTGTGTTTTTTTTCTCTTTTAACCCCTTGTGAAAATGAAAAATTCAAGGCTAAACCAACATTATAGTGTGAAAAATGTAATATTTCATTTTCACGCTACATTGTTCCACATTTGTGCCGGTCACCATATGCTCACTAAACCTCTTGTTAAATTCCCTGAGGGCTGTAGTTTTCATAATGGGGTCACTCTTGGCAACACAGAGGCCTTCTAAATGCAACAAGGCCCTCAAAATCCATTCCAACCAAATTCAGCCTCCAAAAGCCAAATGGCGCTCCTTCCCTTTGGAGGCTTACCCTGCATCCGTATGGCGCTTTATGTCCACATGTGGGGTATTTTCGTACTCAGGGGAAATTCCTCTACTCATTTTGTGTTGTTTTTTTTATCTTTTACCACCTTGTGAAGATGAAAAGATCAAGACAAGCACAATGATTTTGTGTAAAAAAAAAAAAAAAAAAAATTTACACTAAATGTTGGTCTAGCCTTGATTTTTTTCTATTTCCACAAGGGGTTAAAAAGAAAATGAACACAAACAATGTAGGGTAAGAAAATACCCAACATGTGGACATAATGTGCCATATGGGCACAGGGAAAGCTACCAAAAGGACAGACCGCCATTTAGAGTCTGGATTGGAGGATGGAGGCTATGTCGCAATTACAAAGCTCCTGTGCTGCCAGGACAGTAGAAACTACAGGAAACTACACCTCTCACGGAATCTAACAAGGGGTGCAGTGAGCATATGGACCCCACTGGTGAAGTGCACATATGTAGAACGTGGTGTGAAAATAAAAAATACAATTTTTTTTTTCATTTTCACAGCACAAATGTGCACGTCACCAGGGGTCTATATCCCTGCTGCCCCCCTTGTTAGATTCCTTATGGGGTGTAGTTTCCAGAATGGAGTCACTTGTGGGGGGTTTCTACTGTCCTGGCAGCACAGAGGCTTTGCAATTGCATCATGGCAAGCCTCTAATGGGAATGGCGGTGGGGAAAGGGACAATTTTAATTTATTTGCGGGTATTATGACAATTATTAGTTTATAAGGTTGAAAGTCCAATTATTAGTTTATAAGGTTGAAAAGTTCATCAAATTCAACCTGTGTTGATCCAGAGGAAGGAAAAAAACCCTCGTAAGGCAGACAACAGTAGTCTCATCACTGGGAAAAAATTCCTTCCGACTCCAAAATGGCAATCAGAATAATCCCTGGATCAACGTGACCCCTGAAATAGGAATAAGGGAGAGAATTTAGAAAATGTAGAACTCCAATGACGGGTGGTATGCCTTGAGGCGATCCTTTATGCAGAGGCCGGGGTGATCAGGACAGGTGTCACACAGGAAAATGGTGTCCTTCCTGATCCCCCTGTTACGGCACACTCTGCACTTCTTCTGGGGTCTCCAATTTTCTAGTGTGCGGGACGTCACCTGGAAAATGTTGTCCCTGTACGATACGGGGTCCTTCATATCCAGAAGCGCTGGGTCTGCTCCATGGCTGCTAAATATTAGGACTATATTACTGCTTCTGATATTTTCGGATCGTGCCACAAGCTAAAGTAGCTCGGGCAGCGAGGGATCGCAAGAGGGGGTGCTGGTATAATAGTTAACCCCGTACAGATGGTAGATCAGTTCCCAAACGATCTTCCCACTAACTCAGAGGATGAGGGGGCATTCTAGGGGCTAGATTCGGGTGTCCCTTCCTTCATACACTCTAAGGGTACGTGCACACTGTGGAATGGCGACGGATAACACTTTGTGCATTCGCAGCTGGCACCCGCCGGCGAACTGAAGCAGGCATGCATCTTCGTCCTTGTCATAGACTCTATTCTATGCCTAGGCGGATTCCGCCCTCTGTCCATAGAATGAACATGCATAGAATGGAGTCTATGACACAGGTGGAGATGCGCACCTGCATCAGTCCGCTAGCGAGTGCCAGCTGCAGAATGCACAAAGGGTTATCTGTCGCCATTCCGCAGTGTGCACGTACCGTAAATCTGTAGGTGTAAGCTGAGGTACTCTCACAGAGTTTGTAGAATTTCACGCCATACTGTGATCTTGTTGGGACGGTACTGGCGGAAAAGACGTGTCTGGGGGGCAGCTGTTTGCGTTAAGGCACAGGCTTCTGGGGTGTACATTTACACCCGCGGTCGTTTAGGGGTTAACAAGCAGCTGACTACTGCCTTTGAAACAGCTACAAAAAGAAAGGACGGCAGAGGACACCAGCAAGTTGACATGCACCAATGGTATGGTTTGAAATGGACAACACAAGGATCTTAAATTAGGATCCACCATTTTCACTGTCTGTTCCTTTTATCTGTGGAGTGTATCTTGGAGATACAATAGATGACAAGACAGCCCTGCAAAATAGTCAAATTTGAATTTGACTATTATTCGAATTGAAGTCAATTTGATTTGAAAATTGAAAATTAAAAAAAAAGGCCATTAAGTGGTGTTTAACGAGGAGATGACTACTGCCTTTGTAACAGTCTGTTTCGCGGTCTAACGCTTCTACAGGGCTCTAGGAGGTCCATAGAAGCGTTACACCACAAAACAGACTGTTACCTCGTACCTGTTCAGCGTCTGCCTTAATGATATCCGCACCTTGTTTGTCTTGCTTTTTATGATGGAATGAAAACATCATCGGATGGTGAGTGCTACCGTGTTCATTGTCCCTACGTGGCAAGCATATTATTAAAAAACTTTCCTTCTCATTTGTGGCAAGCACCCCATCCTGCTCTCCTGCACGGAGCCTTACATTACACTAGGGTTGTCAGCAGTCAATCACCACAGTGTGTAGCTAAAATCGTGGTAGCTGCAAGACACAGCCAGCAGTCTGGAGTCATCCAAAAAAAAAATAAATAAGATTTTAAGCCCTTACAAGGGCGGTTGAGTTCTTTCTCTAGTATCCCTGCCTACAGGAAAGCTAATTCCCTCCCTAACACTCTCCCTGACAGACAGCAGCTGTCTCCCTAATCTCTTCCAGCCTGCGTCTGACGCGAGCTCCGCCGGCCCAAATACTTATATGACTGCGTCATCTGATCTGGCCAGCCAATCGCTGCTATCAACATGTAGGGTTCCCATATGATGCTACGAGCTCCCAAAGAATCTCCTGATGCATGATGATTGGCTGAGAAAAAGCCGCCAAACATGCAGGAAGAGGAAGATGCCATGGTCTCGAGTATCAAGAGATGCTCGTCTGAGTAACGAGTACCATTGAGTACCCTAATACTCGAACCAGTACCAAGCTCGGACGAGCATGCTCGCTCATCACTATAGATTACACCAAAAATAGTTTTGTCAGTGTTATTCTCCCTTGGTTATTCTACCCACATGGATTTCACATACTTACAATCTTCATTCACTATGCACACTTACTTTCATACTACTAACATACAGACATACTTCTCTTCCTTTGTAGTTTGCCCTGTCCTTTCAAAGAGTGTAAAAGCCTGTATACTGCTAGCCCAGTCAAGTGAGGAGTCTAGTCATGTCTGAGCATTGCCAAATACATGAATCTGGTCCTCCAGTGCCAAGGCCTCATGCATCCCTATTTTGTCTACCAGACGTCTGTAATGTTTGAATATAGACTTTAAGCAATTTAGCTTTACACTTTCATTTTCAAGAATATGATTTACTAGAAAATATACCCATCGCTGCCCGGGTATAAAGTGTCAGTGTGTTAATTAGATTTCTTCTAAGGTGCCCAGGAGGCCAAGCTAAAGGTATTGTTTCATCTGAGTTAATCAGTGGAATTAGTGCATACCTGTAGTGCATAGTTGGAGGGGTTCTGTATACCCACAATGTATAGTTTTTAGGGGTCTCGCATATCTGTAGTGCATAGTTGGGGGGGGCTGTATACCTATAGTGTATAGTTGAGGGAGGTCCTGTATACCTGCAGTGTACAGTTGGTGAAGGTCCTGTGTACCTGTACTGTATAGTTTTGGGGTCCTGTATACCTGTAGTATATAGTTGGTGCTGTATACCTGTAATGTATAGTTGGTGGAGGTCTTGTATACCTGTAGTTTATAGTTTGAGGGTCCTGGATACCTGTAGTGTATAATTGGTGGAGGTCTTGTATACCTGTAGTATATAGTTCGGGGGTCCTGTATACCTGTAGTAAATAGTTTGAGGGTCCTGTATAACTATAGTATAGAGTTGGTGGAGGTCCTGTATACCTGCAGTGTACAGTTGGTGGAGTTCCTGTATACCTGTACTGTATAGTTTTGGGGTCCTGTATACCTGTAGTGTATAGTTTGGGGTCCTGTATACCTGTAGTATATAGTTGGTGGAGGTCCTGTATACCTGAAGTATATAGTTGGTGGAGGTCCTGTATACCTGTAGTATATAGTTTTGGGGTCCTGTATACCTGTAGTATATAGTTTTGTGGAGGTCCCGTGCACTTGTAGTGTATAGTTTTGGGGTCCTGTATACCTGTAGTGTCCTGTATACCTGCAGGGATGTATTTACCCGTATGGCAGTGTTATTCCGTCACAGTGTGTCGGTATTGGTCATGTCTGGTATGGGGTGTGGTATCCAGTCACAGTATGGCGGTATTGGTCAGGTCTGGTGTGGCGGTGTTATCCAGTCACGGTATGGTGGTATTGGTCAGGTCTGGTATAGCGGTGTTATCCAGTCACAGTATGGCAGTATTGGTCAGGTCTGATATGATGGTGTTATCCAGTCACAGTATGGTGGTATTGGTCAGGACTGGTGTGGTGGTGTTACCCAGTCACAGTTTGCCGGTATTGGTCAGGTCTGGTATGGCAGTGTTATCCAGTCACAGTATGGCGGTATTGGTCAGGTCTGGTATGACAGTGTTATCCAGCACAGTATGGCGGTATTGGTCAGGTCTGGTATGGCAGTGTTATCCAGTCACAGTATGGCGGTATTGGTCAGGTCTGATATGACAGTGTTATCCAGTCACAGTATGGCGGTATTGGTCAGGTCTGGTGTGGCAGTGTTACCCAGTCACAGTATGGCGGTATTGGTCAGGTCTGGTATGGAGGTGTTATCCAGTCACAGTATGGCGGTATTGGTCAGGTCTGGCAGTGTTATCCAGTCACAGTATGGTGGTATTGGTCAGGTCTGGTGTAGCAGTGTTACCCAGTCACAGTTTGGTATACCTGTTGTGCCCTGTATATACCTGTACTGTATGGATGGAGTAGGGGGGTCCTGTATATACATGTACTGTATAGATGGAGTAGGGGGCCTACCAGTTATTACTGTGGATGTTGTGAGGCAGCTTCCCTAGCAACCATTGCTCCCTGTGAAAATGAAAGCAGTAATCCTATTGGTTGCTAAGGCTCCAACTGCCGTGTCTGCTGCAGCTAATTATATCACCTGTGTTTGCAGTGAGGAGATTTTCCCATTCATCTCTATGGGGCGCCTCTCTTTCCCCTCCCCCTCCCCTCCTGTACATCTGGCGGGGACGGGACCTTTGCAATAACCTTCCCGGGCACCCAATGTATCTGTGTGCCAAATTTGGGGTCAAACGGTTCAGGCGTTTGGAAGTCTATAGAGGACAGACAGACAGACAGACAGACAGACAGAAGGACAGACAGACAGACTTTGATTTTTATGATATAGATTAGAATTTTAGTGCACATTTGTTTTCTTTGTATCTTATAGATTCTCTTATCATTTGCTCTAATCCTTACCTTACAGTCCACCTCCCCACCTCCCATTATATTCTGATCCTCTCTAATTTATCTGCTGCTTTATTTTATCTTTGCCCTTTCTCAGCATTAGTGATTTAAATACTGATTTAAATGCCATTATCTGCAGAAAACTACTAAACAGGAACTCTGTACCCTAAAACCCAGCCCCTTCTCCTTTTAAGTTTTTTTTATTATTATTTCAATCTTTATTTATAATTTTTTGAGTTGAAAGAAGATTCATGTTTAAAATCATTTTGGATCAAGAAGAATACTTTTGAATTATTCCAAACAGAGGGATAGATACCGAATTTCAAGAGGGGTTATCCCCGAGAATGCTTCCAAGGTCATCTAAAGCTGCTTACATTGGACCTGCTAAAATTTGACCCCTTGCAAAAGATACTGCTTCTCCCTTGTCAATATTTATTTTCTAGTCCCTATACATCCAAAACCTACCACTACAAGCAAAATTTGGTCTCAACAATCTGTGGTATTACCTACTAAACACTAATCAAAAGGAATGATTTGGACAAGTTATCTATTGTACTAGCTGGAGCAGTGCAACCAGTGGCACCCAACACCTTACAATACCTAATCACATTTATCCCACAAAATAAGCAGTAGTGCCCACACTCTTTTTGTGGGTGCCCCTCACACACATGCCACTGAAGTCCGACTTTGTACAGCGGGTGTCCCTATATTAGGTACCTTATCCACTACACTTGCCGGGTCTTTAAACTACCAAGCATTCCAACTCCCATACCCTCATGTGTCACAAGGGCTAAGAGTCAGATCCCCCGATCCTTGCATACTGATGCAGCAACTGAGGACCCCTGCGAAGAGTCCCCACTGCCAACTAGATTATTCCACTCATTCTGTGGGGCACCCACCCCTATTTCTTTTTGCTTTAATTGATCCACTTAGCCACAATTGCTTAACCCTTTCACCCTAAGAGGCCACTGACCACAATGCCCCAACCAGCACCCTGTTATCCATTATCTACACCTATATCTCCACCTAACCTACTTTTGCTATTTAACAATCTTCATTTCACCATAAAATTCTCTTTACCGCGGTCAATTTTTATTAATTGTATACATGGACAGGGATCGACAGTCTCTCAGCCCCAGTTTTACAATCTTGGGCACCTTCCAGCAATCCCGGAGTAAACCCCCTATTCCATTCACATCTCAATCTTTGTAAAAATTTTACCCCTCTTCATCCCCCTTATCCTCCTTCCCCCGATCCTATCATAATAAGCAATTCTAACCCTATTACCCAAACATCCCCCCTCCCCTGGTTGCCCCTGAGGAGAAGAGAGAGAACTAACAAAAGACAAAAAAAACCTGCACTTACACAAACAAAAATACACCTAGGTGCTTATGTTGCTCCAATATTGTACCTACATATGGTTATACTCCCTCAGCCTGGCATAGTATTTTTTATTCTTGTTCTTCCTTTCCTGAGCTCACTTCATAGCGCCGCCGGACCCACTGGCGTACTGATACGTCATGGGTCCTTAAGTGACAGGCTCCTTAAGAGGTGAACAACCACTTAGTAAATATCAGTTAAATATAAGGTTCTTTTTGGAATCACTTGTAACGCCCGGAGTAGTGGATCCACTGGACCGGCACCAGCGATGGCACAAACCTCACCAGGGAGCGGAGTCTAAGGGGCCGCTGGTTTTCACCAGAACCCGCCGCAAGGCGGGATGGACTTGCTGCGGCAGGCGACCCCCAGGTCGCTACCCCTGGCTTGGTTGCTGGTGTCGGCAGGCGAGGCGTGGCAGGAGATGGCACAGGCAATAGTCTGCAGATGAGAGAGCACGTGACAGGCTGGACACGGGAACAGGTGGCGTGACAGGGAAACAGGAACCAGGAACGGGGACTTGGGACCAGGTAACGGACAGGACTCAGGAACAGGGACTTGGGACCAGGTAACGGACAGGACACAGGAACAACAGGGAGCTGGGCCAAACGCTATGGGAAGCATGTAGAGGCTCCAACACTAAGGACAGGGCATGCTGGGATTTATAGGGGAGTGATTGGTGACACTAACCAATTAGGAGCGCACTGCCCCTTTAAATCTGAGACAGCCGGCGCGCGCGCGCCCTAGGAGGCGGGGACGCGCGCGCCGGCCGGCACAGACCGCGACATGCACGGAGGAGAGGTGAGGCGCCCCGGGGGCCGAAGCAGCAGCAGCGCCGGGTCCCTACACAAGGACCCCGGCGGCTGCACGGGACAGGAGGCGGTCGCGGCGGCAACCCGGAACGCGGGAAGCCGCCGCGGCCGTGACAGTACCCCCCCCCTTTGGCCTCCCCCTCTTTCTTGCCTGCAAATGGCACAGGAAGCCACAAAGTCTTTGACATCTTGGGATAGGCTGGGCCACCAGTAGTGGCGAGAGATCCGTTGGCCGGTCTTACGGACTCCAGGGTGCCCGGCCTCCAACGAGGAATGTCCCCACTTCAAAATACCTCTTCGAAGCGCAGGGTGAACATGAGTCTTTCCGGGGGGTACTCTCTGAAGAGTGGAGGTGACGACTGGTACTAGGCGATCAGGCGGTATAACGTGGCAAGGGACTGTGGGTCTGTGGACGAGGACCTTCTGTAAGTTCTTCCGGTGGTGAGAGGACACGACCTTAGTCTTGGGTACAGGGAGAGGGTACACCTCGGCAGAGAAGGCCTCCGCCGAGTCTTGGTCTTCTGCTGGTAGGCCGGATAGAGGCTTGGCCGGGACAGGAAATGACATAATACACTTGGTCTGAGGTGACTTGAGACACTGGTGGGAACAGTCCTGACCCCAACTGAGAATCTCCCCGGCTCTCCAGTCCAGCTGAGGGGCATGTTCTTGTAGCCACGGGAGTCCCAAGAGGACCGCGGGGGAAGAATGGGGCAGGACGTAGAAGGATATCTCTTCTTGATGTGAAGGACCCACCTGGAGGACTAAAGATGCGGTCTGGTAGTACACACGGTCGGTAAGAATTTCGCCCGTGACCGAGGAGATAGTCAGGGGCCTGGCTAGTCGGGTCACGGGTAGCCGCCATCTTTGGACCAATGTTGCCGCAATAAAACTGCCTGCTGAGCCAGAATCGAGGAAGGCAGTAGTCTGATGACTTTGTCCTGAGGGAGTCCGGATGGAAACTGGCATAGACAGACTTGGAATGGTGGCATTCGCACCTAGGGACACCTGTCCCACCGGACCTAGGTGCGAGCGTCCTCCGGATGTTTGGGGACGTAGGGGACATCCCAGCCGGAAGTGATCGGAACCACCGCAATAGAGACAGAGATTCTGCTCCAGGCGCCGGATTCTTTCATCAGGCGTCAGGTGAGCCCGTTCCACCTGCATAGGAATCTCAGGAGAGGGTTGGGACATCGAAAGGTCAGGATTCTGGAAAAACGGCGCCAGCTGGGGATGGCGACGGGAATGGGTTAGTAAATGTTCATGCCGAACCTCCTCCTCCCTCTCCGAAAAACGAGTATCAACTCGGGTGGCCAGTAGAATGAGTTCGTTCAGGGAGGTAGGCAGGTCTCGGGCAGCGAGCACGTCTCTCACTCGACTAGACAGACCCTTCTTGAAGGTGGCCAATAGGGCGGCCTCGTTCCAGTCCAATTCAGCTGCCAGGGTGCGGAACTGGATGGCGTAGTCACCAACAGAGGAGCTGCCTTGAGAGAGGTTGAGGAGAGCAGTCTCGGCTGAAGAAGCACGGGCAGGTTCCTCAAAGACGGAGCGAAACTCGAATAGGAAGGCCCGGAGATTGGCAGCAACAGGATCATCACGGTCCCACAGTGGCGTGGCCCAGGCCAGGGCTCTACCTTCTAATAGGCTGATGATGAAAGCCACTTTAGAGCGCTCGGTGGAAAACTGACTACTCAAAAGTTCAATGTGCATGGTGCACTGAGTCAGGAATCCTCTGCACAACTTAGAGTCCCCAGAGTACTTGCTTGGGAGGGCCAGTCGGAGTGAAGAAGAAGCGTCAGGAGGTGGTGTGCGCTGGGCAGTAGTCTGCTGCTGTAAGGCGGCAGTGAGTTGCTGGATCTGCTGTGACTGTTTCTGGATTTGTTGAGCCTGTTGCGCGACCACTCTGGCGACGTCACGGAGATCTGGCACCTCGCCGGGATCCATGGTTGGAGCCTACTGTAACGCCCGGAGTAGTGGATCCACTGGACCGGCACCAGCGATGGCACAAACCTCACCAGGGAGCGGAGTCTAAGGGGCCGCTGGTTTTCACCAGAGCCCGCCGCAAGGCGGGATGGACTTGCTGCGGCAGGCGACCCCCAGGTCGCTACCCCTGGCTTGGTTGCTGGTGTCGGCAGGCGAGGCGTGGCAGGAGATGGCACAGGCAATAGTCTGCAGATGAGAGAGCACGTGACAGGCTGGACACGGGAACAGGTGGCGTGACAGGGAAACAGGAACCAGGAACGGGGACTTGGGACCAGGTAACGGACAGGACTCAGGAACAGGGACTTGGGACCAGGTAACGGACAGGACACAGGAACAACAGGGAGCTGGGCCAAACGCTATGGGAAGCATGTAGAGGCTCCAACACTAAGGACAGGGCATGCTGGGATTTATAGGGGAGTGATTGGTGACACTAACCAATTAGGAGCGCACTGCCCCTTTAAATCTGAGACAGCCGGCGCGCGCGCGCCCTAGGAGGCGGGGACGCGCGCGCCGGCCGGCACAGACCGCGACATGCACGGAGGAGAGGTGAGGCGCCCCGGGGGCCGAAGCAGCAGCAGCGCCGGGTCCCTACACAAGGACCCCGGCGGCTGCACGGGACAGGAGGCGGTCGCGGTGGCAACCCGGAACGCGGGAAGCCGCCGCAGCCGTGACATCACTACAGTGACTTTTTTTGTAATTGGCTAAATTCTCCCTCCAACTATATGTCCACAAACACCTCATCCTAACAGTTACAGTCATGGCACGATATACTCCTGATATCATAAAGCACCATGCATTTGGGGTGCTTTTATGACCATAAAACCAAGAAACTACATTTGTACTTTTGTGACACTCTCTTGTGCCAACCTCTATAAGCTGGGTGTCTAGTCTATGCAGATTTTTTTAAAGATTTTAATAGTGCTATAAAAAGAATGTTTTTATTCGGCTTTCAATATGTCACAGTTAACAAAGTCACAGTGCATATAGGGAGAGGTCATGTAAGATGGCTGTTTAGTATCAGAATGCCAGGGGACTACCACAGTTTAATTCTAACTGACTTTAGTTTCAATTTGTCTTAGTCATAGACCATAATGATTTATGAAAGCTTGTGAGGACCATACAACTGTTATTTTGTCCATGATAAATAAAAAAACGAAGTAGCACATAAATATGTATATTGTTTAAATTAATAACATACTGCAAGTTTTACAATAGACTAAGTGCATATATTAAGTGATCCTTCTCTTACAAATGACAGCTATTCTGAAATTGTAATGCAGTCAGATTGACAGTTTGTACAATAGGTATTGAATTTAAAATGCTTATAAAGCTTTTATCCATTTAACTACAGCAAATGCAAAAATATATATATTTGTATTTATGTAATTTGTTACCTAATATTACATAGTAAGGTTGAAAAGGACAAGAGTCCATCATGTTCAACCTATAACCCTACTATGTTGATCCAGAGAGAGACAAAAACCCTCATCAAAGGGAGAAAAATTCCTTCCTGACTCCACTATGTCCTATCGTCTTTTCACAAGTAAACTAGTGCCCATAACTTGTATATATTTTACTTGTGTATATAAGTTAGATTTAGCTAGAAAAACATCCAGGCCTCCCTTGAACCTATTTAATTAATCAGCCATGGCAACATCATGTGGCAGAGAGTCTTACAGTCTTACCGCTCGTACAGTAAAGAATCCGCGTTGATGCTGATGGTGAAATCTTCTTTCCTTTAGACGTAGAGGATGCCCTCTTGTCATGGTTAGAGGCTCAGGAGTAAAAAGATCACTACAAAGATCTCTGTACTGTCCATTTATACAGTGGTACATTGGTTTAACCCCTTAAGGACAGAGCCTGAAATGACCTTAAGGACCGGGCCAATTGTCACTTTTGCGTTTCATTTTTTCCTCCTCGCCTCCTTGTTTTTTCAGGAACAGGTGTACTTTGTAAGAGCATCCTTCAATCTGCCATAAAATCAATGACGGAACCCCTTAAAGTGACACTGTCACCCCCTATTTGCATTTTGACTGATCTTCACAGGTGTAAAGGGTAAATGTTACAGCTTTCATTACTTATTTTATATCACACCTCATGATGCTTGTTCTGGTAAAAAGTAGTTTTTATCACCTGTGGATTGGTATATGTGGGCGAGGCCTTGTGGCCTATGTGCCAAATTGCCCCGCCCCTAACTATAACCACTTAGCCCCGCCCCATCTGTGGCTTCATCGCTGCATAGGCCCGCCCCCTCAGCAGCCATTGGAAGGGCCAGCCTAAAGCTCTAGGCCCCATAACCCCTAGGTTGTCCCCCACCAATGGCCGCTGAGGAGGAGGGGTCTACGTGGTGGTGACGTCACAGATGGGGGTGGGGCTAAGTGGCGCTAGGGGCAGAGCGATGTGGCACATAGGGCGTGAGGCCCCGCCCACATATACCAATCCACAGGTGATAAAAACTACTTTTTACCAGATCAAGCACCATGAGGTGTGATATACAATAAGTAATGAAAGCTGCAACATTTACCCTTTACAGTCAAAATGCAAATAGGGGGTGACAGTGTCACTTTAAACATCATTTATAGGGTGAATTTAGGTAAAAAAATTTGATTTTGCAAACACTTTACGGTTAAACTGACATTTATTTCTTTATTCTATAGGTCAGTCTGAACACAGCGATATGCAGGTTTTCTAATGTTTTACTATTTTTTTAAGCAGTAAAACTTTTTTTTTTGCAAATAGGTGTATTTAAAGTAGCCCTTATATCGCTTTTATTTTTTCACCTACGGGGTCGTATGGGGCATCGTATGGGGCAGATAACAGCCGGTCCTCACCCGATATAGGGCAAGCTTGGCTTCTGAGCCCGTCTCATAGCCCGGTACCCCGACGGGGCGTACACTTACGCCCGTTTGCGCAGAGGCCCAGGCAGCGAGGGTGTAAATGTACGCCCCGCGTCGTTAAGGCAGGGGTCTCAAACCCGCGGCTCGCGGGCCAACTGCGGCCCTCGGGACACTAGTTTGCGGCCCACACCTCAATGGTAGCTTTCCTGTAAGTGCGGCCCTGACACTGTGCTCGTCTTCGGGAGTTCAGCCGTCCCTGATGCCGCCCCCCTCTGCTGCGTCATCAGCTGCTCAGCCGCGATTGGCTGAGCTTAAAGGGAACCTGTCACCCCCCGTGCCGGGGTGACAGGCTCCCGACCCCGTTAGAGCACCCTATACTCACCTAATCCCGCCGGTTCCCACTTCTGGAGATGGTCAGGTGACGGAGATCTCAGCCGCTGCAGCCCGGCGCACGCGCTCCTCAGATGAGTCCAACGCTAATAGAGAATGACGTAGCGCTGGACTCTCCTGTCATTCTCTATGGGTGTTGGACTCATCTGAGGTGCGCGCGCCGGGCTGCAGCGGCTGAGATCTCCGTCACCCGACCATCTCCAGTAGCGGGACCCCGCGGGATTAGGTGAGTATAGGGTGCTCTAACGGGGGGTCAGGAGCCTGTCACCCCGGCACGGGGGGTGACAGGTCCTCTTTTACTTTATGCTCAGCCAATCACGGCTGAGCAGCTGATGACGCGGCAGAGGGGGGCCGGCATCAGGGACGGCTGCAGCTGTTCGGCCGGCCTCCCGAAGACGACTGAGAGGTGGGCGGCGGCGGTGGGAGGGGAAGTGTGCGGCGGTGGTGTGGGGCAGGTGAGCGGAGCAGGGGCCTACAGCCGCCTCAGCCCCCTAGTGTCCCTGCCGCACATGCAGCTCCCCGGTCTCTGGAGGAGGAGGCCACGGGGACTGCAAGGTGATCGCATTGCTGCAAGTCCTGGGGTTGTTCAGCAGGATCGGGGGATGCAGTGCAGACCGCCGATCCTGCTTTACAGCCCCAGGACTTGCAGCAATGCGATCACCTCACCCTGCAGTCCCCGCGGCTTCCTCCTCCAGAGATCGAGGAGCTGCATGTGCGGCTGAGAGGAGAGCGCCGGTGCCGGGGGTGAGAGGAGGAGGAGGAGTGTGTGCCCAGCTCCCCCCAGTCCCCTGTGTCACCCCCCAGTCCCCTCTCAGAGACTCCCAGTCCCCTGTGTCACCCCCAGTCCCCTGTGTCACCCCCTGTTCTCCCCAGTCCCCTCTCAGAGACTTCCAGTCCCCTGTGTCACCCCCTACTCCCCCCAGTCCCCTCTCAGAGACCCCCAGTCCCCTGTGTCACCCCCTACTCCCCCCAGTCCCCTCTCAGAGACCCCCAGTCTCCTTTGTCACCCCCAGCTCCCCTCTGTCACCCCCTGCTCCCCCAGTCCCCTGTGTCACCCCCAGTCCCCTCTCAGAGACCCCCAGTCCCCTCTCAGAGACCCCCAGTCCCCTCTGTCACCCCCCTTCTCCCCCCAGTCCCGTGTCACCCTCTCCTCCCCCCAGTCCCCTGTGTCACCCCCCAGCTCCCCTCTGTCACCCCCTGCTCCCCCCAGTCCCCTCTCAGAGACCCCCAGTCCCCTCTGTCTCCCCAGGTCCCCTGTGTCACCCCCTGCTCCCCCCAGTCCCCTGTGTCATCCTCTTTCCCCCCCAGTCCCCTGTGTCACCCCCCCAGCTCCCCCCAATCCCCTGTGTCACCCCCCAGTCCCCTTCTTGTGGAAAACCTGATGCGGCCCAGCCTCACCCAGACTCCTTCAGCGGCCCCTGGGTAAATTGAGTTTCAGACCCATGCTGTATACCCTCCTGCAGGTGACCCCGATACTGTATACCTCCATCCCCCCTCTGCAGGTAGCCCCTGTATTGTATGTATATCTCCTCTGCAAGTTGCCCCCATACTGCATGCATCCCCTTCTGCAGGTAGTCCCTATACTGTATACACCCCCCATCTTTCAAGTTGCCCCCATACTGTATACATCCCTTCCCCTTCTTCAGTTAGTTTCCATACTGTATACCCCCCCCCCAGCAGGTAGTCTGTATACTGTATACATGCCCCTCTTCAAATAGCTCCATGCTGTATGCCTGGGACCCCCTAATAAAAATAGATTAGTGCTGCAGCCCCCCCTTCCTGCCGCCTTAGCCCTCCAGTGTCAACCCCCTACCCCCGGTCCTGACCCGGGGTTTATCCTCAACAAAGCACAGGGCAGTCCCCTTTTGCTCAGGAATACGAAGTCCCACTGCTTGGACAGCTATGGCACACGCACATACCCAATAACAGGAAGACTGCTGGGTGACAGAGCAGGGGCGGCAATACATGGGGCTACTCAGGCCCCATCCAGGCCAGGGACTGTTCGGGGAGGTTGTAATTTTAGTTAAGCTAAACTTAAACTAAAGATAAGTAAAACTCATGGCAGAAGCGGCACTGGCAAAAAAGAGTCAGTCCCCCCGCCCCCATGCCATCACCTACAATATGATACTGGGAGCGGAGAAACTGAATATATGTGGCACTGTAATGTAGCAACCAAGCGGCTGCTTCACTATATTACCACTATTATTCAGTTTTCCCACTTCCAGCATCATACTGTAGATGATGCCATGCAAGGAGGAAACTTTACTACATGGTACAGGCTGTCCATGAAACACAGAACGTGAGAATAAGCCCTTAGCACTCCTGTGCTGCATGTGGATGTAAAAAATGGATGCAACCTGATGGAAAGTTATACAACAGATCCATATAAAACAGCACACTTGCTGTTAAAGGGGTTATCCAGCACGACAAAAACATGGCCACTTTCTTCCAGAGACAGCCCCACTCTCGTCTCCAGCTTGGGCGGGGTTTTGCTGCCCAGTTCCATTGAAGTGAATGGAGCTAAATTGCTAACCGCACCTGACCTGGAGACAAGAATCGTGTTGTCTCTGAAATAAAGTGACCATGTGTTTGTAGCACTGGATAACCCCTTTAAAAAGCTGACTTTTTTTAAAATAAAAAAAACAAAACAGGAATGTTTCAACATGATTCATAAATGTCATGTGAACCTAGCCTTAATTTAAAGGTTTGATATTTCTAGAAATATGGTTATTTATTTAAGTGAAGACAAAAAAAGACCAAAGGAAACAAAGGACAAATAAAACCTTCTGTGTTTTCTTATTGTGCCTTTGAAATGACAACCCTACTATATTATTGTATTTATTTTTTTATCATCATAGTATGTTAGATAAATACATTATGGTTATGGATGACAGATCTTCTTAAAACTTTTACATTTCCCATTAGGTTTGTGATAATCCTCTTCTCATGTTCCATTAAAGCATTATACAATACAATGATTTTAGTAGGTCATTTAAGGAAATAGTTTTTTGTTAACATCACTCAATGTGCAAGGTAAAATCACTATACAGTATATGTGTGCTCCCTTATCCAAGCAATCTTGGAGCGGGGGGCCATAACATGTAAACGTAGCATAAGGGCCCTTTTACACAGAAAGATTATCTGACAGATTATAAGCCAAAACCAAGAACAGACTATAAACAGAGACCAGGTCATAAAGGAAAGCCTGAGATTTCTCCTCTTTTCAAATCCAGTCCTGGCTTTGGCTTCAAATCTTTGGCAGATAATCTGTCAGATATACTTTCTGTGTAAAAGGGCCCGAATGGTGGGTTTACACAGGCAGATTTATCTGACAGATTTTGGAAGCCAAAACCAGGAATGGTTTTGAAAAAAGGAGAAATCTCAGTCTTTCCTTTATGACCCATTCCCTGTTTATGGTCTTTGGCTTCAAAAATCTGTCAGATAAATCTGCCTGTGTAAATGCACCATGAGGCTGGGTTCACACTACGTATATTTCAGTCAGTATTGTGGTCCTCATATTGCAACCAAAAGCAGGAGTGGATTAAAAACACAGAAAGGCTCTGTCCACACAATGTTGAAATTGAGTGGATGGCCGCCATATAACAGTAAATAACTGCCATTATTTCAATATAACAGCCGTTGTTTTAAAATAAAAGCAAATATTTGCCATTAAATGGCGGCCATCCACTCAATTTCACCATTGTGTGAACAGATCCTTTCTGTTTTTAATCCACTCCTGCTTTTGGTTGCAATATGAGGACCACAATACTGACTAAAATATACATAGTGTGAACTAGCCTCAGTCTGCAGTGCAGCTGAACTGCTGTAAGTGACTATTTCATACTGGCAGACAGGCAGCTGATTCTCATCTCATCTCATCTCTTGTGTAGCAAGTCTGCAGTGAAGCTGGACCGCTGTAAGTGCAGTGTCCCAGAACATGCAGACTACTACTCCTATTATGGCCATTTCTCTTGCTGTGTCAACGCTTGTTCTGGTAAGGGTTTGCACTGCAACTGCTGCTGGTTTTCCCCTAGTATTCTCTGGTAATGTGCATTCTCATGTGTATTCTCATGTATTCCTGTGTATTATTGCATTGTACAGTGGTATGCAAGGCTGTTGATCACGTGACCGTGTCAGTGCCCTGTAACCATGGTTCCTCCAATGGCCGACTAGCTCTGGCCAGGAGCAACCATGTGACCTCCCACTTCCTCCTAACAAGTTAGTCTTCCCCCTGCTTCCAAGCAAGGAGGGTGTGTGTCTTCCCTCTCCTGCCTCAGAGGAGTTGGACTTCTTCTTTGCAGCTCCCACTTCACCACTGGAAATGTGGATCAGGTGCTCTGCTGTATTCAAGTCCTCGGCTGTATCTGCCTGCTCAAGTGTCCGGAGTCTTCTCTCTCATCTGGGTGTCATTCCGTTATCTCTCCTCATCGCTGCAAGGATTCACAGCAAGTATTCTTCTCCAGTAAACTACCCAGCAACGCTATTTCTCTCATACTCCTACTCCCATCATCCGGCACGTATTCTCACAGCTTTATTTGTCAAGCCTGCTATATACCCGGTTGCATCCGGACAGAACTGTTGCTACTAGTTACCTTATCTATAATAAAACCGCTGTTACTGAACCCTGGCATTGGTGTCCACTAACTGGTGCCCTGACCAGGTGCAGCGAAGAATCGCATGCCCATCATCACCCGCAGATTCCACAGACCGGCCCTACAGCTGTGCCGCCCTCTGGCCTATACCGTGACAAGTATAACCCCTGCAGCTGCCCCGGTCATTGCCCGCTCATAACACCAGCACTGCGGAAGTGGCCCCCAGGGGCCAGGGCATCGCATAAGTGACTACTTTTATACCAACAGGAAAGCTGATTCTCAACTCACTGTCTCCTCTCTAATGCTTCAGATTAAGCAGCACACTTCAAAATACAGAATTGAAAACTCAAGGAGAGATAAGGATTTTGTTCAGTAAGTCTACATTGCTGTTCGACCACTTTAAGTGACTACTTTATACCAGCAGGCAGGCGGCGGAGTCTCATCTCATTGTCTAAAGCACCAGTGCATTATGCACTGTCCCAGAGCAGGTATGCCATTGCTGCTTCTAGCAGGTGTAGGTTGTCGCAGGGTGGAAAAGAGACTGCGATGCTGTAACTGCTGGAGATGCGGGCTGTGCGGTGGCTGCTGTGTCGGTGCAAACAGGATTACAGCTCTAGCATGAAGAGATGGAGAAAGACAGAGCTGTCCGGAGCAGCCCCACACCACCAAGCAACCACAGCGAGAGGGCACTGTGACTCACTCTAGACTCCAGTTCCAGCAAGCAGGCGGGAGGAGGAGAGGAGGCAGTGCATCACACACTCGGGGACCAACCGACACTGGAGGGGGAACTGGATTTTGGCACAGTGCAGGTGGGACAGGTCCCCAGAAATGAGCATGTTAGGCAGGCTGCTGTGATCGCACACACACCACAGCAGCCGTCGCTGCACAGCCCAACCTGCACCACAGGGACTTATACAAGGAATTAAAGACTTGGTGCAGTAGTTAGTGGAGAATAAAAAGCACTATGGGGGAGATTTATCAAACATGGTGTAAAGTGAAACTGGCTCAGTTGCCCCTAGCATCAGATTCCACCTTTCATTTTCCAAAGCGTCTGTGAGGAATGAAAGGTGGAATCTGATTGGTTGCTAGGGGCAACTGAGCCAGTTTCACTTTACAACATGTTTGATAAATCTCCCTCAATATGCGCATTTCCTGTAATAAGTGTCTATTGAGAATTTGTATAACTTTTATGTTGCAATAACATACTTAAAGTGTCACTGTCATTATAACTTTCAAAATTTAAATCAACAGTAGACGTGATATAAAGAAAGTTTGCAATATACATTCATTATTTATTTTTTTTTGTTATCATGGAAAATAAGGCACTTCCTGTTTTCTGACTTTTTTTCTCGAAAACAGGAAACAGTCAGAAAACAGGATGTCCTGTGTATCCCAGGCCATCTGAGCACTCACAGAGAGAAGGCAGTCATATGATTGATGGACACATTGAGCTGTGACTCTTTATACTTGTCGGAATTCTTGTGTTTAGTCTAATTTTTTAACCAGCACAGTCAGAAAATCTTCCTTCTGGAGACTGGACCTGGATTTCTGGTAAATTCAGCTTTGTTTTGCAGCATGATAACAACAAAAAAAGTAATAAATGTATATTGCAAACTTGCAGCCCCGACTGTATAACCCAGCCCCTCACCGGAGCTCACTGGCACCCACACTATGTGCACCAACCCCCCCAGCACAGTCGCCCGCGGCGATTCGGTGAGTGCAGTTCCAACTGTGTAACCCTGCCCTCCCCCACCCGTGACTCACCCGCACTCACACTATGTGCCCCAAAGCCCCCCCCCCAAGGTCTCCAGGTGGCCTCCCACAGCGATCCGGTGAGTGCAGCCTCGACTGTGTAAACCACCCCCAGCTCACCCACACTATGTTTACCACCCCCCCATCCCCCCCGGAAGGTCACCCGGTGGCCACCTGCGGCGATCTGGTAAGTGCAGTCCCGCCACACAGCTCCCCCCCCCCCCGCCGCGGAGCTCACCCGGTGGCTGCGACTCGCCCCAATTGTGTAACCCGCCCCCCTCACCGGAGCTCAACCACACTATGTGCACCAACCCAACCAAAGTCTCCCGGTGGCCGCTTGCGGCAATCCGGTGAATGTATCCCCTCCCCGCCCAGTCCCACCTCCCTGTAAACTCACCTGCGGGCCCTCTCAGCCACACACACCCCTGGAGGCCCTCAGTGCTCCTCTGCTACATCACCATCACCACCATCATCTCAGCTCTGCTACATCACCACCATTATCTCAACTTTGCTACATCACCACCATCATCTCAGCTCTTCTAAATTACCATTAACACCATCATCATCTCAGCTCTGCCACATCACCATCTCAGCACTGCTACATAGCCATCTCAGCTCTGCTACATCACCATCAACACCATCATCATCTCAGCTTTGCTACATCACCTCTACCATCTCAGCTCTGCTACATCACCTCCACTATCTCAGCTTTGCTACATCACCACCATCATCTCAGCTTTGCTACATCACCTCTACCATCTCAGCTCTGCTACATCACCTCCACTATCTCAGCTTTGCTACATCACCACCATCATCTCAGCTCTGCTACATCACCATCTCAGCTCTGCTACATCACCATCACCACCATAATCTCAGCTCTAC
This sequence comes from Dendropsophus ebraccatus, assembly GCF_027789765.1. NCBI lineage: Eukaryota > Metazoa > Chordata > Amphibia > Anura > Hylidae > Dendropsophus > Dendropsophus ebraccatus. Next base: position 145,661,343 of record NC_091455.1, on the reverse strand, counting down.
TACATCTCCATCACCACCATAATCTCAGCTCTACTACATCTCCATCTCAGCTGTGCTACATCACCATCTCAGCTTTGCTATATCACCACTATTATCTCAGATCTGCTACATCACCATCCATCATCAGGCATAAGCATTGTATGATGGGAAATGTAGTTTCTGATCTTGAATATAGACCATCTTTTAGAAAAACTTGTAAGCTCTTGGACTTGTAAGTTCTTTGCGCCTTACTTGCACCTACACTTTTCTTCTTAATGAGCGTGTCTGGTACCCGGGGAGGGCACATACTACCCAGGCCCCAAGACAAGAGCTGAAGAGGTACACCACCTGCCCTAACTAATACCACCTGGCTCCTCTGGGTTACCGCACATCACATTGAGTAGCATCTCATTGTCTCATCAGCAGTGCATCAGATTCAGCAGCAGACAGCAAGGGGTAGAACTGAATAGGCCTTATGCTATCTTGGCATACATTTTTGCCAGTATCTGGATGTATATAGGCGACATACAACCCAACTCTGATGTGACTGCACACATTAATGCAGCATATAGTATATTGCAGTCATCATCTGCTCATACACTTCTTATATATAAAATTTACAGCTATTACATTGGTAAAGTGTATAAATGTATTATGAAGATCCTCAGGAATATCTTATGGCACAAATAACTGTTTTGTTTGTCTATGAAAATGGGGCTTGTGCTTCAATTCACTTAATATTCCCCATTCTCTGTAGAAACATCTGTAGATATAGTGTATTGTGGATTTAATAAAGGCATGATTGTATCTGAACAATTACAAGTGCTGGATCTACCTTTCTTTTACATTATGGTGGGAATACAGCACAGGGTTGTCCGGTTCTTATAAATATGGCCACAATGCACTTCAGAGTGCTTCAATTTAAGAATCTACTCGCTACGACAAAACCTTTTTTTTCTAAGTTACGGTATGCTCTCTATTCATCATCTGGTTCCCCTCTGAGTAATGGTGTAATGAGTAATCATGAGAAGAGAAAAACAGGAATGTTTTAGAAAATAGGAAAATGCATCTCACAACAGGACTACTCATTGAGTTATGGTCGTTTCTTTGTTTATGACCATGAAGAGTAAAAATCATTGACAGGATCAGGTGTGAAAATGCTTACCTGTCAACATTGTACTATAATGAAAATTATAGGTGTATGATAATATTACTCATAGCTATGTTTTAGTTCTATTGAGTTAATGCAGTGAGGGACAGCTGGATGGCAATTAAATGATTAAAGGAGAAGTCCGGCAGGGAAATAAATCATTAACGGCAGGGGATGGGGGGGAAACACTATACTTACCACTACTGGAGCCCGTGCTGCACCACATCACGGAGCCGCGGACCCGGACCCTGTTTAATGCAATTAAACAATATATTTTCATTGAATTGCTGCATGTGTGAACTCATTCCTACATATTCATGTTCAGTGCAAGTGTGCCTAATTAACTATATTGTTCCCCAATATATAGGGAAAAAGAAGTGAAGAAAAATGAACATATGGGGGGAGATTTATCAAACTGGTGTAAAGTAGAATTGTCTTAGTTGCCCCTAGCAACCAATCAGATTCCACTTTTCACTCCTCACAGATTCTTTGAAAAAGTAAAGGTGTAATCTGATTGGTTGCTGGGGCAACTAAGACAAATCTACTTTACACCAGTTTGATAAATCTCCCCCTTGGTTCTTTTTGGCAAAATTACAAATTATTAAAAAATTGATGTCGCCGGTATCTCCAATGATTTATGAATGGAAAATTTATAGCTTTGATAAATTATATGAAAGCTATAAAGAATAAGAAGGAATGGATTAGGAAGGAGAGAGGAGGGAGAAAGAAGGAAAAGAGAGAAAACTCTCTCTTTCTCTCTCTCTCTCTGTGTATATATATATATATATATATATAAGAAAGAAATGAAATTATATGGGTATTTATTAATAATGTTGTCTGTTGTGACAGATAGGATCATGGGGTTGGGCCTTTGGAACACCAGCTGTATAGATACTCTTCTCTTTCCTTGATGAGGAAATAACAGAGGTGGGAAAGGCTGACGCTTCTACAGGGAGCACGATAATAATAATAATAATAATAAAAATAAAATAATAATAATAATGAGAATAACTGAGTGGTTTGTTTTCACTGTATAGTTTTTTAACTATATGTAAACAACTTCCTGTCTGTGTGCACTGTTAAAGGAGAAGTCTGGGCAAATTGATTTTTTTGTAACAAGTGCTTAGGAGGATAAAATAAACAACATGCTCTTACCTCCCCCTCTCTAGCGCGGGTGGCTGTGTATCACCGCTTCGGACCCTGGGTCCCTGGCCGCTTCCTGGTCTGAGCCAGACCAAGGTCTTGATGTGTGCGGTCTGCTCAGCCAGTCAGCAGCAGTCAGTAGGGACTCAATGTAGCAGGCCAGATCAACCCCCATCTAGATTATACCAGGTATAGTTTGACCTAGTATACCCCAGGGTATAAATTAGCCTAGGCTAGAGTATACAGGGGGGGGGGCAATCTGTAAGAAGAGGGAGAGGGGGCCATCTATCAGAAGGGGGGAGAGGGGGGGGGCATCTATCAGAAGGGGGGAGAGGGGGGCCATCTATAATAAGGGGGGAAGAGGGGCCAATCTATAAGAAGGGGGAGAGGGGGGCCAATCTATCAGAAGGGGGGAGAGGGGGGCCATCTATAATAAGGGGGAAGAGGGGGGCCATCTATAATAAAGGGGGCCAATCTATAAGAAGGGGGGAGAGGGAGGCCATCTATAAAAGGGGGGAGAAGGGGGCCATCTATAAGAAGGGGGGAGAGGGGGCCAATCTATAATAAGGTGGGCCATCTATAAGAAGGAAGGAGAGGGGGGCTGTCTATAATGGGGGGGAGAGGGGGCCATCTATAAGAACGGGGGAGAGGGGGGCATCTATAATGGGGGGGAGAGGGGCCCATCTATAAGGGAGGGGGCGATCGATGGGGGAGAGGAGGCCATCTATAAGGGAGGGGGGAGAGGGGGCCATCTATAAGGAGGTATAAGTAAGGGGGCATCTATAAGAGAGGGGGGAGAGGGCGCCATCTATAAGGGAGGAGGAGGGAGAGGGGGCCATCTATAAGGGGGTATAAGTAAGGGGCATCTATAAGGGAGGGGGAGAGGGGGCCATCTATAAGGGGGTATAAGGAAGGGGGACCATCTATAAGGGTGGTGGGGGAAGAGTGGGCCATCTATAAGGGGGTATAAGTAAGGGGGGCAACTATAAGGGGGTATAAGTAAAGGGGGGAGAGGGGGCCATCTACAAGGGGACTACATAGGGGGAGAGGGGGCCTATAAGGAGGCTACATAGAGGGGGGCATATACTATAAGGGGGGGGTCACATAGAGTCAGCCTACCCACTAAATGAGGGCATAAAGGGGCCAATACAGATGTGCAGTTAGTAGAGAGATGAGGATGGTGCCAGTGTGAGAAGCCTAATATGTCTGTCTGGCAGATTCTGTGGATTTTCATAATGGCCCAGGAGAGTTGGAGAAGAAAATGAAAACAACTCTGATAAGAGAAGACGTCCCCTGTGAGTCACCTGATATAACTGCACTATAATGTATATGGTGTACAGAACCTGTGTAGGGCTGGGTCAGCCTCTATATGACTGTATGAGGTGACAGTGATCTGTGTACAGTCGATTATTCAGTAGCAGTGGTAGGGTTAGTCAGTATGTGGTGGCATTAGTCAGTAGCAGCGGTGGTGTAAGTATGTGGTGGTATTTAGTAGCGGCGGTGGTGTTAGTGAGTATGTGATGGTATTAGTCAGTATGTCGTGGTAATATTTGTTACTTTTATTTGGTACTGTGTTTTAATCATCTCAGTATGGATTTGGTCAGTAACAATATGGTGGTGATGGTAGTGGTTGTGGTGTGGTGGTAACCTCACCACCAAACCTTAACAAAGGCTTAAACACAAATAAACCCTGCTCGTCTGAGCACTTACTAGTACATAACCAATCCCTGACTATACATGGGACTAGCTATCCAGCCCACGGGTACAAAGAACAAAGTATGGTGTGGCCCACGCAATACCTTCAGTATTCCAGCAGACAGTTCTCCAGGTCTGGCCACCCTCAGCACTGCAGTGAGCTTCTTTTTTAAGGCCCTGATGACCCCCAGCTGTGGGCTATGGAAGCCCAGGACCGAAAGCCCGGGTGGAGTGAGCGTCCCACTGCCAAACTCACTCACTCCAGAAAAAGCAGGTCCCAGTACGTATTTTTACAATCTGTCTATGTTAGCTATGGCCAACACAGACAACTAGGCTATCAATCCTGCTTTACCTGTGTCTGGGTTAACCCCTTGGTTACCAGAGACACACCCAGGGCTTACCAGACACAGTTTAACCACTTCAGTGGCAGATATCTGTTCTCCCAAACCATGCCTATATACCAAAAGCATCACTTGGTCGTAAAAGGAGGGGGGGGGGCAAGTTGACCTCTCGCACCAGGGCCCAGAAGACATTAGCTACGCCCCTGGCTAGACACAGACTCTCTGTACCATTTTAACTGTAAGGCATAGTATAGTTAACATTTGCCTCACTATACACACTACATTAACCCCTTAAGGACCGGGCCAATTGTCACTTTTGCATTTTCGTTTTTTCCTCCTCGCCTTCTAAGACCCATAACTCTTTTATTTTTCCACGTACAGGGCCATGTGGGGGCTTGTTTTTTTCAGGAGTAGGTGTACTTTGTAATGGCTTTTTTTCAATCAGCCATAAAATGAATGATGGAACCCCCAAAATATCATTTATAGGGTGAATTTGGGTCAAAGAATGCGATTCCTCAAATTTTGGGGGGGTTCCATATTTACGTAATGCACTTTCCGGTAAAACTGGCATTTTGACTTTATTCTACAGGTCAGTCTGAACACAGCGATATGCAGGTTTACTAGGTTTTCTATCATTTTACTATTTTTATTAGCAGTAAAACAGTTTTTTTTTAAATAGGCATATTTAAAATAGCCCTATTTTAACTCCTATAGCGCTTTTATTTTTTCACCTACGGGGTCGTATGGGGTGTCATTTTTTGCATCATTATCTTTAGGTTTTATTAATGAATTTTTTTTCTAGATCAAACGTATTGATCGCTTTTGAACAAAAAGCAACCGCTTTTTGTTCACGCTGTTCACCGTGCAGGAATAGTATTGTTTTATTTTAATAGATCGGGCAATTACGCACGCTACGGTATATAATATGTTTATTAACTTTATTACTTTTTATGTGTTTAATGTATGATATGGGAAGGGGGGGTGATTTTCACTTTTATTAAGGGAGGGGCTTTGAGGCATTTTGTAAAACATTTATTCATTTATTTTCACTTTTATAGTCCCCTTAGGGAACTATCACTTTCATACATTGGATCAGTGACACTGATCCCTGCTATGCCATAGCATTGCAGTGATCAGTGTTATCTGCGATCTTCAGATGACCGATCCGAGGACTGCACAGAGGTAAGGAGAAGACCTCCGGCAGTCAGGAAATGCAACCGGGATCCCCGCAGATGCGGGGGTCCCGATCGCTAAGTGACCGGAGATGCTGCGTTTAAGGGGTTAATGGCGGGCGGCCCATCATTGAGGGTGAGGGCCTGGCTGAGGATAGCAGCCGGTCCTCACCCGCTATAGGGTGGGCTCAGCTCGTGAGCCGCTCCAAAGCCGGGACCGCGACAGGGCGTACATTTACGTCCTCCTGCCTTAAGGCCCAGGCAGCGGGGGCGTAAATGTGTGCCCGCGGTCCTTAAGGGGTTAAAGGAGAAGCCCGGCAAAAAGTATTGTATTGCCCCCGAAAAGTTATACAAATCATTAATATACACTTATTAGGGGAAATGCTTATAAAGTGCTTTTTTTCCCTGCACTTACTAATGCATCAAGGCTTCACTTCCTGGATAAAATAGTGATGTCACGACCCGACTCCCAGAGCTGTGCGGGCTGTGACTGTTGGAGAGGATGAGGACAGGGGGATGCTCAGTGTCCCTCCAGTGCCCTGCGTCCCTCAGTGTCCCCCTGCCATCATCCTCTCCAGCAGCAGCTCTGGGAGTCGGGTTGTGACATCACCATTTTATCCAGGAAGTCAAGCCTTGATGCAGCAGTAAGTGCAGGGAAAAATGACACCTCAGCCTTTAGTGAGTGTAGGGGCTTCCAGAAGACTGTGGGAGAGTGTCAGTCAGCATTCCACAGCCAGGAAAGGGCTTGCACTTCTACAGTTAGTGGCAATCCTCGATTCAGGAACCTAACAGTATGTTTGGCGGCAGAGTTAACTTAGGCCTCTGTACTGTCACTTTCTGAGCTTGAAGGGTAAGATGTACAAGGACCCCAGGGCACTTCTAGGAACCATACATTTTAATGCTGAAAGCTCCAGTGGGTGCACAACCTCTAGATAGCCTGACTCATAGACTCCTCCAGCAGCCACAAAAGAAAGTAAAAAGGCAGCACTCCCTTTAACCCCTTAGTGAACGCCGCACGCATATTCACGGCGGTCACTAATGGGCTTTATTCCGATGCGTACGCCTTTTAACGGCGGCGCATCGGAATAAAGCTACGGCGCAGCGGGGGTTAAAATCTCCCTGCTTTCAGCTGCCGGAGGTAGCTGAGAGCTGGGAGAAGGCATGGGGGGGCCGCGGTGAGCGGTCCATCGGCAATGCGATCGCCGTTATTCACAGAATAACGGCTATCGCATTGAAATGAATGGCGTCTGTGCCATACAGCATTTTTATCGCCACTGACCCGCTATTTTCGGTCAGTGGCGATAAAAATGCTGTGGGACAGGTCCCCTCACCTGTCCTGGAGCAATGGCCGCCGGCGATCTCCAGGGGGGAGGCCCCCCTCCCCTCTGGGTGCGAAGAAAAACAAAATGGCGCACGCATGCGCTGTTTGCTATGTGACAGAGCTGCCTGTCAGCTCCTGTCACTTAGCAACAGGGGAGGGACCAATCTGATTGGTCCCTCAGCAAATGTTGACTGTGATATACCTATCACAGTCATCATTTGCACTGTGTTTAGTAAACACAGCGCAGGTCTTGTGCTGTGTCTCTCCCTTCTCTCCCTGTAGTTGATCTGGGAGAGAAGAGAGAGATACTACAAGACCTGTGCTGTGTCTCACACAAGTACAGAACACATTCTGCGTCGCCCCTGTCCACCGCCCCTGTCAGATAGCCCGTGTCCATGACCCCTGTCCGTTGTTCCTGTCTGATCGCCCGTGTCCGTGACCCCTGTCCGTTGTTCCAGTCTGATCACCCGTGTTAGTCACCCCTGTCTGTTGTCAGTGTCTGATAGCCCCTGTCAGTCACACCTGTCCGTCGCCGTCCGTTGTCGCTGTCTGATAGCCCGTCAGTCACTCCTGTCCATCGCCGTCCGTTGTCGGTGTCTGATAGCCCCTGTCAGTCACTCCTGTCCGTTGTCAGTGTCTGATCGCCCCTGTCAGTCACTCCTGTCCACCGTCACTGTCAGATCCCTCCCTGTGTGTGAAGAACCCCCACTTCACATATATATTTTATTTTATAGTGTTTTTTTCTGTTGCTGGTAAAAGTAAAATGTCCAGCTCCAGATCATACAGTGCAGAGCAGGTGTACGCCATGCTATGCTCTGGGAGTGGGAGTGAGACTGACACTGCGTCAGATCCAGAATTTTTTCCGGATTCTGATGCCAGTGGCAGCAGTTCAGAGGAGTCTGTCCCTGCTAGACCCCGTATGGCGGCCGCAGCTGCAGTGGAGGTGTCGCAGCCTGGCCCCAGTCGTGTCCCTAGGGAAAGGGGTGTCCCTAGAACAAGTGGCGTCCCTGTGAGTTTTTGGGTTCCTGCCACCTCTTTCTCTCCCCAAATCTCCCCATTCACTGCCACGCCTGGGATCAACAGGGATGTCGGCAAATTTTTTTATTCATTTGTGGGTGATGAGGTCCTAGGACTTATTGTCGAGCAGACACATTTATATGCTTGGCAATACATCACCCAAAAGCCCACCTGCACCTATGCAACATCCTGGAGGCCCACAAGTGTCATTGAAATAAAACATTTTCTGGCCCTGACACTTCTGATGTAGTAGTGAAAAAGCCCTCCATACGCAGCTACTGGAGTGGCCGGGCTGTCCATAGCACCCCTGTATTCGCAGCAATCATGTCCCGCACCCGCTATGAGACCCTGATGCGTTTCATGCACTTTAATGACAACGCACAGTGCCCCTCAAGAAATGACCCAAATTTTGACCATCTCTACAAATTAAGACCCTATTATCCCTCCTCCAACAAACCTTCCTCAGTGTATAAACCTCTGACAAGCAGCTGTCAGTGGACAAGTCCCTTATGAACTTCAAAGGCCGCCTTTCCTTCTGCTAGTTCATACCATCCAAGCGGGCACGCTATGGCGTGAAGGTGTATAAGGTGTGCGAGAGCCCCACTGGCTACACCTGCAATTTTTTTATTTATGAAGGCAGGGACTGCCAGCTAAACCCCCCAGGCTGCCCAGACACAGTTGGCGTCAGTGGGAAAATTGTGTGGGAGCTGATGGTGCCTTTTCTGCACAAAGGCTACCATCTCTACACTGACAATTTTTATTCTAGTGTCCCACTCTATAAATTGCTGCATGCTGTGAATACAGGGGCCTGTGGGACAGTCCGAAAAAGCAGGGTAGGACTCCAACCTGAATTGCTGTCCAGGCGGGTAGAAAGGGGGGCATCATTTGCGCTGGTAAGTGAAAACCTGCTCGCTGTCAAGTGGCATGACAGAAAGCAGGTCTTCATGATCACCACCATCTGCCATCCGAAGGTACCCCCAAAAAAGGTGCAGAGTTTGCCGCAAGAACGGAAGGAGGAGTGATTCACGCTATTATTGCCCCATGTGTCCATCCCACCCAGGCCTCTGTATTCATTCTAAATTTATTTCTGATGCCAAAAAGGGTGGGTGGGGGGTGATTCTTTGTACGGACAAAATTTCCTTATAATTTCTATTTCATTTTGTGGTTCATTATTTCTGGAGAGGCATTCTTTTTAACATTTACTGTACTGGGGATAAAAAAACACCAAGAAGGTTGGGAGGGAGGGCTTTTTTCAGGGAGTCAATTTCTTTATAATTTCTGTTTTATTTAGTGGTTTATAATTTATGGAGAGGTATTCATTTTACAATTTATTCCACTTGGAAAAAAAAACGCCAAGAAGGTTGGGAGGGAGGGCTTCTTTCAGGGAGTCAATTTCTTTATCATTTCAGTTTTATTTTGTGGTGTATTATTTCAGGAGAGGTATTATATTTTTATTGGGAATTTTAAAAAATAAAAATCTATCCACTTCTACTAGACTACAAGTGCTGTCCAGACAATCCTTGTACTGTCATCAGTAATCTGATCCCACGCCTTTTTTTCTTTTTTAATGTACTTTAGTAATAGCTCATAGGGACCCCCAAAAAGTGACCCTGGCTATGATTGCCTACATAAATGAAACCATTGATCACGCTCTTAAATTCCTTAATTCTTACACCCCCTAATGTCAGTGCACCTTTTTCATGGCACAGCCAATTGTGCATATTTTATTTTTAAAGTTAAAGGCAACATTACTTTGGAAAAGTAGCATTTGTGATCATGTCCACCCACAGAAGTCTGTTATTTCCATTCCTAATACTGTATTCTCATAAGGGCATTTTTTTTTTTCTTTTTTTGAAGGATATCTAATAATAAAGCTGTTCAATAGCAATACACTATGGGCTTAAATATAAATTCTTCACTATGGGGACTAGTGATACTTTACTGTTCAGACGAATGGTAATGGACAAGGTCTCTATATATTTTGAAGGTGATTGGTTGTTTTGTGCACCTAACGGTTCCTACTTTCCCGGGCAGGGACCTGTTATGGTGTACCGCATCGCTTACCACATTCGTTCCTCATATAGGGATTGATGTGGCTACAGAGGTGTTGTATGACCAGTCGCTATAAAATAATAAACTTGTCTTTATAGCCCTACAAGTGTTCTTTCATATTTTTTTTTTAAAAAAAGTCCAGTTTTCCACACAGATGGATCTTCCTCAATTTTTTTATATATTGCCCTTCAATACAGAACTTTTTTTTTCCTTCAACATTTCAGACCAGAATGTTGTTCTTGATGTCATCAAAGTGACACAAATGCGAGATATCTGCTTCTGTGCCAAGACATAGTCATATTTACAGGTAGTTACTGTTTTAGGAACATGCCCCCTTAGGGGTACTCTGCTTTAATTCTCTACTTTTTGTTGCCAATAGGGATTTCACAATTTTTACACCTGTTGATTTTTAAAATTTGTTTGTTAATTTACCTGCTGTGCATTGATTTTGTCCAAAATATATTCCCTATGGTTTCTTTTCCAAAATGTGGTCATTTTTGGAGGTTTCCTATTGTTCTGACAGCTCTATACCCCTCCAAGTGAACAATAGGGGCCTAATGGGGCCTAATAGATTTTTTTTGAAGAAAAATACATTGAGTTAGGGCCACAATAGTTATATTTTTGAACTCAGAAGAAATGGGATGATAAATTAGGTGGTGCCTTTTCTCATTGTAATGTGTGAAAGACAGATAACATGTCTAGTTTCTAAAATGGGGTCATTTGTGGGGTTTTCTATTATTCTGGCAGCTCTATATCCCTCCAAGTGAACAGTGAGGCCTAATAGATTTTCAAGCTAAATTGGTGCTCTGAAAACCACTAAGTGCTCCCTTCATTTGGAGCCCTGCCGTGTGCCTAGACATTGAGTAAGGGGCACAATGGTCATATGTCTGAACTCAAAAGAAATGGGGCAATAAATTAGGGGGTGTCTTTTCTCCTTATCATGTATTTAGAAAGGATACCATTTTTTTTAAAATGACATGACGAAAAAAAAAATTGACACTTTCACCTGCTTTGAAATAATTCTGTCCAAACACTGTGGGGTTAAAATACTCACTGTACCCCTAGATTAATTCCTTAGGGGGTCTAGTTTCCAAAATGGGGTCATTTGTGGGGGTTTTCTATTGTTCTGGCAGCTGAATACCTCTCCATAAGTACAATGGGGCCTAATAGATTTTCAAGCTAAATTGGTGCTCTGAAAACCACTAGGTGCTCCCTTCATTTGGAGCCCTACCGTGTGCCTAGACATTGAGTTAGGGGCACAATGGTCATATGTCTGAACTCAGAAGAAATGGGGCAATAAATTAGGGGGTGCATTTTCTCCATATCATGCATTTAGAAAGGATAACATGTCTTTAAAGTGACACAAAGAAAAAAATAAGAAACTTTTGTCACTTTCACCTGTTTTGTGTTAATTTTTTCAATACACCGTGGGGTTAAAATACTCGCTATACCCCTAGATGAATTCCTTAGGGGGTCTAGTTTCCAAAATGGGGTCATTTGTGGGGGTTTTCTATTGTTCTGGCAGCTGAATACCTCTCCATAAGTACAATGGGGCCTAATAGATTTTCAAGCTAAATTGGTGCTCTGAAAACCACTGGGTGCTCCCTTCATTTGGAGCCCTACCCTGTGCCTAGACATTGAGTTAGGGACACATCGGTCATATGTCTGAACTCAGAAGAAATGGGGCAATAAATTAGGGGGTGCCTTTTGTCATTATCATGCATTTAGAAGGGATAACATGTCTTCAAAATGACATATAGAAAAAAGAAAAAAAGAAATTTATTTCACGTTCACTTGCTTTGCGTTAATTTTGTCCAAACACTGTGGGGTTAACATACTCACTCTACCCCTAGATGAATTCCTTATGGGGTCTAGTTTCCAAAATGGGGTCATTTGTGGGGGGTTTCTATTGTTCAGAAACGTATGAGCCTCTGAAACTTGGCTTGATGCAGGGAATAAAATGCAATTCACAATTTTTAAAAAGTATGGTTAATTTTGTATGTTCTCAAATTTGAGTATTTTTTATTTTTGTTCCCAAAAACTTATGCCAAAACAAGGGAAACAGATGGAAATATATGTATGATGAAAAAAATTGTACAGAAATTACATATATAAGTGGAATATTATAGTTAAAAGTTGAAAAAAAAGAAAAATTTTCAAAATTTCTCACATTTTTGCTTTTTTAATCTATTTAAGAAAATTATATCAACGTTTTTTTTACTGCTAGGATAAAGTACAAGATGTCACAAAAAACAATCTTAAAACCGCTTTGATATATGAAACTGTTATAGAGTTATAAACAGATTAAGTGAACCATACCAGATTTCCAAAATGTGGTCTGGTCATTAAGGCCCAAATAGGCTTGGTCCCTAAGGGGTTAAAGTGTCACTGTTGTTATAACTTTCAAAATCTAAATCAACAGTAGATGTAATATAAAGCAAGTGTGCAATTTACATTTATTATCTATTTTTTTGTTATCCTGGAAAACACGACACTTCAAGTCCTGTGTATCCCAGGCCATCTGAGCGCTCATAGAGAAAAGGCAGTCATGTGATTGACAGACACATTGAGCCATGACTCACTGTACTGGCCGGAGTTCCTGTGTTTGTTTTTTTTCAACCAGCGCAAGTCAGAAAATTTGCCTTCTTTAGAATGGACCTGGATTTCTGGTAAGTATAGCTTTGTTTTACAGCATGATAACAACAACAACAACAAAAAATAAATGTAAAGTGCAAACTTGCTTTATTTCACATCTACTGTTGATTTAGATTTTGAAAGTTATATATGCTCTGTACACAGCTCTTACCTATGCTCTCAACCAATCCTCAACCCTCCCCCCCCCCTTTTTTGGTTCTCTTCACATAAAATATTTGTGGTGTATGTCAGGGTATTTCCTGATGTATACTTACATCATATAGTTTACAGGTGCAACTTTTTGTCCCACATCCTTTTTTACAGCATTCTGCTTTATGGAATAGCACAGAGGCCTTTTATCTAGCAGAAAAATGCAAACCCCTACAGAAACCACCCAAATGTGGCCTTTGTCATGGCATTATGATCTATTCATACCTTTACCATATCTGCCAGTGGATTTTTCAATGCATATGGCAAACTGGTGGTGGTGTGAAAAGAGAATTATTGATTGTACAATATTATATACATTATTCTACAACATTGATTATTTTATGCCCTTTTATGACCTGAGTTGACTGGGTTGCGTAAGCTGTTATTTTAATGCATTCATTGGTACTACTTTTTGCTTTCTATCCGTGTTGGAGAAAAAGGTAAATAATAACATTTCATTTAAAAAAAAATACTGAACTATTCTAGCGCAAAGGTTTAATGACCAGCAATATTTCTTCTTCAAAGTATAACACATTTTCATCCTGATCCATTTATCTTAAAATAGCAACAACCTGAAGGTCATTTCTAGTGGAACGTGAGGAACTTTTGTTTTCTCTGAAAGCAGTACTGTACATTTAGTGGGTGCTCTGTACTCTCAGCACATATGTTATGAAATGTATAAAATTTAACCTCTTAGTAAACTGATTCATATCTTAGAAAATTAAAGAGTTAAAATAAATTTCAGGCTATGTTCATACATCGTCAATAGACCGGCTTTGAACAGCCATTATTTTATAACAATTGCACAAATATCGGCCGCTATTATAAAATAACATGTGTTGTTTGTCTTTACATGATGGCTATCGAATAAAAACGTAGGGGGAGATTTATTAAACTGGTTAAAGTAGAATTGTCTTAGTTCCCCTAGCACCAATCAGATTGACTGGTTGCAGATGAAGGAGAAGATGAGGCACGCGGGATCCCAGGGCGGTGAGTATAATTTAACTCCACTGCCCCCTCAATGGGAAAAGCTGTGGAAATGCCTTATGCATTTCCACAGCCTTAAAGCTTGATTGTTGATTTCAACAAGCTTTCTTTTACAACCAAGAAGTTTAGCACCCCAATGCTCAATTGAGCACTAAGCACTATGTTCAATATTAGTAATGAGTAATCTGTATACCTTCATCCAAGGTTTAGGTACACTATGTTTAACCAAAAGGATTGGATGGAAGGGACAGTGAGTAGTGATCTAAACAGACCGCTGCTTAGTGTTTGCTACCAAAAGAGTTTGGAAACAGTTAAATTGCAATATTATAAAATAATCATTCACCTCTCCAGTATCTCGAGTCAGAACAAAAGCTCTAGCGGACCCATGCCAAACTTTGTCTACAAGTGACGTCATGTGACCAGTGTGGCTAATCAGAGATCCAATTTGTTACTGCTTTCTTAGTGTGGTTTAGATACAATCAATTATGATTTTGTTTTACAAAATTACTTTGGCCTGTAAAGGGTTATCTAAGGGCTATAATTAGTATATACCACTGATTTGGATATATTTCACAACAAAATGCTGTGCTTCAAATGCCAGGGTGACCCTGAAGATTATATTTTTTTGCAACCCATTAGTGAACAGAAGGGGCATCTGGTTCTATGGGATTATGTTTGTGACAAATTTAGATACGGGTGCTTTTTATCAATATACTCTCAAAGTGTAGTACATACAACTACTGGTCGAGAGAATACAGTAGGCTTGTTGCTCAGGCCATAAAAGTAAGAAAACTTTTAACAAGCTGCTCTGTTATATTCCATAGTCACATCCTAGCAAATTACTATAATTCCCCAAATAAATCAGAGTGTCAGTAAATGATAGCAATATAATATCTCTTGGTTGCCTGGTGTTATAATTGACAGGATAAATACTTCTCCCTCATGAGATTTGTTCCCTTTGTGACACTGCTACTTCTCAAATTATATATTGGCTAAAATGAATACTTATTTTTTACATTGCTTAAAGAACAAATACAACATTCAGTAATCTCATAATTTTGACATTTGGTCATCAATATCATGTGGGTGTGCATAATAAGACCATTTTCCACTGGTCTGTTGGAATTATGCGTTTAATAGTGTTTTTGGTCAGGTTTTGAGCAAACTGAGTATTTACCTAATAGCTTATTCATTCCCGAATGGTCTTATTTGATAATATGCACATGTTCTGTTGATATGCCAAAGCTCTCTGCTATCTATGCTATCTATCTTTCACCCCATGGTCTACTAAAACAATCTAGTAGATATATGGTATTTATCTCATTTATGACCCCAGCATACAGCAGGGATGTATGCTGGTGTCAGAACATGGTCCCTTAGGGGTACCAGTAAACGAGCTTTCAACCCATGAAGAAAATATACATGAAATTGGTTGCCATGAACAGTGATCTAACTGCATTAGGGAAATTATTACCTGGCAGATGTTGCAGAATTCCAGCTGTGTATTACTTGTGTGTTGCACAGGCATAGTGGGGGCACTACAAATACACACAGAGCCCTAAAACCATTTCTGCAAAAGCTCTATTGAAATGTCTCTCCATTATGGGCCTAACTGTATGCCTAAACAGTAGTTTATGGCCACATATGGGGTACTGCTGCATTTGGGGTAAATATATCCCTGTGTTGAGGGTGCTTATGCCCCTATGTGCCTTGTGGAAACCTTTAGCATTTTACTGGGGGGGGGGATTTTCATTGCCCTCTTCTAAAAACTTTTCTCAACCACCTTTGAGGGGGGTTTCCGCTGTACTAGTACCATCTAGATGAATTTTTTGTTTAAAGTGTAAGTGTAAAGTGTGCCGTGACTCCCGACAATTTCTAGAATGAAGGGGTAGATGCACTCAGAAACATGTGCTCTCCCTTTTCATCTCCCCCATAACTAGGGGTGAGCGAACGGGCCGAGGTTCGAGGTAGTATGAACCTGAACTCTCGGCTTCTGATTCCCGCTGTCTGCCCACTCTGTGGAGAGGGTGGATACAGCCTGAGGATCGCCTAGAAAACTGGGATACAGCCTATGGTGGTCCTCAGGCTGTATCCACCCTCTCCACGGAGCGGGCAGACAGCGGGAGTCAGAAGCCGAAAGTTCAGGTTCATACGAACCCGAACCTCCGCCGGTTCACTCATCTCTACCCATAACTGGTAATATGAGCAATCTGCAGAACTTTAATTGGAGCCTATGGAACTTCTGGCTATTCCGTTACCAGAAGTTCTATAAGCTCTCATTACACTTACACTGCTTGTATCAGTGGTTTATAGCAGAGAAGAAGGGGCAAAGTGTACGCTGCTGAGCGTGTCTGCCTGTTCATTCTAGCAATCAGAGAGGTCTTAGCACCCAGACCCCCACCAATGCTAACTTCTGACACATCACTTCTTACCCAGGAAGTCTCTCTCACCTTCCAAATCATAGCAGATCCACTTCAGGCTGGGGCTTAGATCAGGGGACAGGACTGTGGAGGTAATCTCTTCATAGTTGTAACCCCTCTCTCGTCACACAGAGAGTGCTGCATGTATGTGCACACATATGTCCTGCTCATTCCTTTATGCTCCCTGCAGTCTCTGTCCACCCTTGTGTTTCCCATCCTCTCCATTACTGTACAGTAATGGGGAATATCACATATTCTGCTGTTTCTGAATGTTTGTTTCATTTGTTTTACATGTTATTCAGAATAATAAATCATTATTTTGGGGTGTGGAACCAATTGTCTGCATTTCTATGATTTCTTATGGGAAAATTTCCTTTGGTTTAAGAGTGGATTTGGATTACAAGCTCTGTGCTGGAATGAATTATGCTCGTAATCCAAGGCACCACTGTATATATGTATATATATACACTCACCGGCCACTTTATTAGGTACACCATGCTAGTAACGGGTTGGACCCCCTTTTGCCTTCAGAACTGCCTCAATTCTTCGTGGCATAGATTCAACAAGGTGCTGGAAGCATTCCTCAGAGATTTTGGTCCATATTGACATGATGGCATCACACAGTTGCCACAGATTTGTCGGCTGCACATCCATAATGCGAATCTCCCGTTCCACCACATCCCAAAGATGCTCTATTGGATTGAGATCTGGTGACTGTGGAGGACATTTGAGGACAGTGAACTCATTGTCATGTTCAAGCAGAAATCGAGACTCATCAGACCAGGCAACATTTTTCCAATCTTCTACTGTCCAATTTCGATGAGCTTGTGCAAATTGTAGCCTCAGTTTCCTGTTCTTAGCTGAAAGGAGTGGCACCCGGTGTGGTCTTCTGCTGCTGTAGCCCATCTGCCTCAAAGTTCGACGTACTGTGCGTTCAGAGATGCTCTTCTGCCTACCTTGGTTGTAACGGTTGGCTATTTGAGTCACTGTTGCCTTTCTATCAGCTTGAACCAGTCTGCCCATTCTCCTCTGACCTCTGGCATCAACAAGGCATTTCCGCCCACAGAACTGCCGCTCACTGGATGTTTTTTCTTTTCCGGACCATTCTCTGTAAACCCTAGAGATGGTTGTGCGTGAAAATCCCAGTAGATCAGCAGTTTCTGAAATACTCAGACCAGCCCTTCTGGCACCAACAACCATGCCACGTTCAAAGGCACTCAAATCACCTTTCTTCCCCATACTGATGCTCGGTTTGAACTGCAGGAGATTGTCTTGACCATGTCTACATGCCTAAATGCATGTTGCCGCCATGGCTGATTAGAAATTGAGTGGTAACGTGCAGTTGGACAGGTGTACCTAATAAAGTGGCCGGTGAGTCTATATATATATATATATATATATATATATATATATATATATATACAGTAAATATATATTAAATCTGTAAGTCACTGCATGCCTGGTCCTTCTGCAGATCCAGCATATTTGCCAGTAAAGTAGTCCATGCTCATAGCTATTTTCATCTCAGGATTTTAAAGTATTATGTAATTGCGGAGTAAAATATGTCTTAATGAGGTTGTGCATAGGTCCAATTAATGTTATATAATTCTATTAATTAGAATGAAAGCAACATCCATAGTATCCTGATAATCTCACTATAAAGGATTCTGTTTTTTGTGTTTAACTATACAAAAAGAATGCAATGCACAACAAAAATGTAGAATTTGCACATTCCATCTGCGCAATGCAAAACAACGAGTTGCAGATAGAGAATATTGGACAGAATTTTACCAGACATCAAATGCTTGCTTTTAGTTACAATTTTTTCTTTGCAATTAATTTATGTTGTTATTTATTATGTGAATAAGGCGGACGCTTTTACCATGGATTATATACTGTAGTATTTCTATGTAATAACTAAATGGCAGAAAAAATGCCTTTTAGGAAAAGGCATGTGAAAAAGGCCTCAAAGGCAATGTGTCATCAAAAATGGCCTACTGTTTAACCCCTTAAGGACACATGTCGTACTGGTACGGCATGCGCCCGCTGGGGGGGGTATTAGTGGGAGTTGCGCCATGACCCAGCTCTACATCACACCGTTCCCTTTCAGCAGCTGGGGACGGTGACTATTAGCGGGCATGGGACGATTGCCCACTAATTAGACATTTAAATGCAGCTGCATTTAAATGCCTTTAAAAAGCATCATTGTTGGGTCAATGGTGGTCGTCAGGCTTCCCTTAATGCGATTGGGGAAGCCTTATCATTTTTTTTATTGTTACCTGACTCAGCGGCGCAATAATGCTGATCCCGGCTTGCTGATCGATTGCTTCTGGGCTCCAGCAGCCCTTAGAATCGATCTGCAGAAAATGGAAATTGTCTCATCCTTAAGGGGTTAAATCAAGTTGTTATTGTAAACATTTTTTTCAGAAATCTTTTATGCATTTTTTTTAATTTTTCATGGCATTATCTATATGATAAAATAATCATGAAATCTTGCAATTGTCATTTTGGCCAATAGGCTTAAAACTAAGTTGACACTTTATAGTCTGATCATTTCCCAGCAATGCTCTACTTATTACCACATACAGAAGTACAGTAATAAGTAATGCCAGGATATAGGATGCTCACAACTCAGCTCCCCTGAATCCCCCCTTTTTTGCCCACAGAGCATGCTCAGAAGTGTGTCCCATGCAAAGATTAGGGTCTGGAGTTTATTGTGTCTTTGTCTACAAGGCTGTAAAGCATGTCACTAAATCAGGGCAGATGGCAGCCCCCATAATATTGTACTATAAAAATAATACATTCAGAAAATAGAAACAGATTATAAAAAAAAACACGTTCCAGTATCTGGATCTATTTAGCAACAACAAATATAGATGACAAATTCTCTTTAAAAGGGAACTGTCGGCAGATTGGACGAATTTAACCTGCTAAGAGCCTTTTATTGCGTCCGTGGAACGGAGGAGGAAGGTATGTCTGTTACCTTCATCCTCTGTGTTCTTCCCATGCTGTTATCAGTGTAATCTGCTGTGCATAGCACCATTAGGAGCACTGCCCTGCCCCCAGAGTGCGAGCCGGCCCACCCAATTAATTATCATTAGCAGGAGCGGGCCAGCTCGTGCTCTGGGCGTGGGGAAGTGCTCCAAATGGTGCTCCGAACCAAGGATTACACTTCTAACAGCACAAGAATGTCGTCCCATGCGCATTAGAGGGCTATAAGCAGGTTAGATTAGTCTAATCTGCTCATAGTTCCCCTTTAAACCTTTTTAATACATAGTAACTTTTTTTTAGCTTACAAAAAAATGCTAGGTTTTGTGTGTTTTTCTAAAAAGTATTTTTTTCTCCTGGATGTTTTTTTTTTTGTTTTTTTTAAATAGGGAAAATTATAGGAAAATGCCTGACAAAAGGCCACCCCTAAACATGTTATGTTTAAAAACTCCATTAAACTGGGTTCACATTGTGTAAAATAAGAACAAAAAATGGCAGTAAAATAGGTATAAAAAAGCAGCAGTTTTTTGTTTATTTAACAATGTTTCAATAAAGTGTATGGGAAAAGCAGTGTCATTGCATACATTTTATACCTTTTAATACCAGCCAGACTATTTTTCTCCAGGCCATGATGTTATCTTTTCACTGATTTTTCCCACCTCTTGCCTAGACCACAGTATACCCCAGGGAATATATATTCTATACCCTGGGGTATAAAATAGCCTAGGCCAAACTATACCCCTCCAGGCCATAATGTTATCGCTTCACTGGTCTTCTCACACTTTCTCTAATTTGTTGAAAATTGTTCAGATTTTTTTTTCTGTCATACTCACAGCTGACACACAGCTGCTTCTTCTTGTTGGAAAATACACTACAGGGCTTAAAATGAACTGACAGTAGAAGGTGATGCCCCAGTGTATAGTTAATGTTATTTATTATAACTTGTAATGTATGTTTCTCTACCATATATACCATTAAATTATAATGTTTTTATTTAGGTCCTATCTTGAGAAACTAGCATTCCTAAATGGCAAAGTATTGATATAGGGGAACATTAAATATCACCCGCCGCCAATGTATATATATTTTTGATAAATTAACATTGTAGAACCTTGTATAGTGTGCCTTTTTCATAGGTATTAATTTATTTTATTTTATTTTATTTATTTTTGATCTAGAAATTAACTATGCTGTAAGTCGCTTAAGCATGTATGTGTTTCAAACTAACTAATAATATGAACGCAAAGCGATGATCCCGTATAGTGTATTGAATCTTGTAGATATCAGACACACCGCATAGTATGTGATGCGTTCCATCATACGTAATAATATGGGTGCCTTGCGTTCCAGGCGCGCTGTGCGTTCCAGGTACCGGATGTGACGCGAGCTATGCGTGTCACTTACCGGAAGTGATGCGGTCGGCGCTCTGAATGAACACAAATTCAGCGTGCACTATTTGCACGTGTCAAACAGCGGGAGATACCATCGCAGCCGCTACTGTATTGATGTGAGTAGTTGGATTATGGACTGCTAATTATGTTTAATATACACATCGGTAATTCAGGTGAGGAGGTGGAGCAAACTATATGGACTGCTATAAATGGTAGACTCCTTCACTCAGTCTGGTGCTGCCTTCCATCCATGGTGCCAGGTCCCGGTGTGGATTGCTATCCGTATCTTTACCCGGGGACGTGTATTCTATATTTTTGATTAGCCTCCTGATGAACTCCCTGAGATATAATTGCTGGGGAGGGAAACGCGTAGAGGTATAAGACGGGCTCTGGATGAGGTCACAGTTTATCTACATACAGTGATGTGATCCCCATCCATTGTAGCCCTATTAGGATTGTTTTTTCAATGGCCTTGTGTTTTGGGACAGGGACAGACTAGGGAGAGCCTGGTCTATATTGAGGGTTGACTAGGGTATCTTCCCATCTATCAAGGTTCTTTTAATTTTCGAGGTACAGTAATCAATGTGACTCACTGTGGGATTTTTTTGTTTCCCAGACCATCAGTAAGTTTGGGGTCAGCTGACCTTGAAAACTTCAGAACCGTAAGTTATACTGTCCCTATCCCTACTCTGCATTATCAAAAGTCTGAGGTCATTGTGTGTAATGTGGCAGAGTTTCTTAAATCTATGTTATGTATGTCCATGAATTTTAAAATAAGTAGTAAAAGTTATGTTTTAGATTGATACACACCATGAATTTTTTGCAATTAACATATATACCCGTGGGTGTAAAATAGCCTTAGGTCAGACTGTACAGTATGCCTCAAAGCCAAGTTGTCTAAAGATTGTTCTAAATGAAAAGTGGTCTATATTATGCCTTTATCAGAGCACAGGCACCGTCTTAAATTTGGAGAAGACAAAATTTGTAGTGGCAGTGCCATTTAATAGATTAAAATGGTGCATCTTAGCATTTGTGCTATTTTAAGGCATAATTTGCAGCAGTTTTAAGTGTGGTCCAGACTGGAGTGCCTTTTTGCACCATTTTTCAAAAAGTTTCATTTGTTCAATTAGCCATGGCACTGAATATATATATACCAAGAGACCTGTTCTGAGAACAGACATGAGTGAGGTAGACTTTAAAATAGTTGCAATTTTTTGTGCAATTAAGCCATTGTGCAAAAATGTGCAACTCTTTTATATAAAAAGACATATGTACTGTCTCTAATTTGTTGAAAAGTGTGCTATCTCCTATCTCTGCAGGGCTTCTGGGTTACCAATTAGTGTATGACACATTATATGCTGATCAGGTGACCAATAAACATTCGGCCAATAATTTCCCCCACCTAAAGCCATCTTTATAAGTTAAAGTTTCAAGACAATATGACTTTCTTATATTTTGAAAAGTCAAGTTTTTCTGGTTGATGTTTACTGTTGTTACACAAAAATTATTTGATAAATCTTGCACAATTTTTTGCAGATTTTTTGCCTTAAGCAGCTTGGCTAGGAAACTATGCATTGGTAGGAACAGAGTACTGCTACAAAAATGTTTTTGCAAAAATGAAAATTTGCACGATAAATCTAATAGAAAACCCTGCCCCCTCCCAAGTATATATTGTGTATATCACTCATCAGAGCCCTATAGCACTATTTCAGCGCTATTTAGGCAATGTAGTACAAGTAGTATGGATACTATGATCATGAGGAGAGAATTATGGAGCCACAAATAGGTCATATGAATACATGCTGTTAGAAGAATGCATCAAAACTCTAGGTATGGTGCAAGAGCAGATCCCAATATAGTGGTGGCGGATTTTGGAGTGGGCAGAGCCAGTTCTAAATGGGCTACATGGAGTGCTATTCAGGAGGCCGGAGGTCACATGGTGCAGCTCTGTAGATGAAAAAAGTAAAAAACAGTTAGGCGGTGAGGACAAAAAAGGCAGATATTTAAACTTATTTTACTGGAGTTTTTTGGTTTTCATATTACAGTGCTTTCCATTTAAAGTGACACTGCATTCACCAACCTACTCCCCCAAATCGCTGGTATCGTCAATATAATGAGAGTCCTTTCTGGTTTTGTCTTTTAAAATGTGCCCGATGCCCTGGTTAGGGTAAAACATTATCTTTTAACCTCTTAAGGACATAGGACGTACCAGTACGTCCTATGTCCTCATTAGCACTTCAAAGCGGGGCCGCGCGGCGGCCCCGCTTTGAAGTGCCGCGATCCCGGGTGCCGCGTGTAGCCCGGGACCGCCGCTATTAGCGGGCACGGTCCGATCGCCGTGCCCGCTAATTAGCTAATCGGAGGCAGCTGTCAAAGTTGACAGCTGCCTCCGATTACCGGAGGCAACGTTTCCCTGGTGTCTAGTGGGGGAGATCGCTCCTCCGGGACCTTGTCCCGGAGGAGCGATCTCCGTTACTGATGCCGGCCGGGGACGCGTCCAAGATGGCGCCGTCCTCGGCTCGGCACTCGTTTGTTTCCGGCTGCAGCAGCCGAAAGCAAACGAGTGCCGATCTCATGGATCTCTGCAGCATATCTATGCTGCAGAGATCTCTATGAGAGATCAAAGTGTATATACTAGAAGTCCCCCAGGGGGGCTTCTAGTATATGTGTAAAAAAAAAAAAAAAAGTGTTGTTAATAGTAAAAATCCCCCTCCCCTAATAAAAGTCTGAATCACCCCCCTTTTCCCAGGTTTTAAATAAAAGTAAACAAATAAATAAATAAATAAACATGTTTGGTATCGCCGCGTGCGTAATCGCCCGAACTATTAATTAATCACATTCCTGATCTCGTACGGTAAACGGCGTCAGCGCAAAAAAAATCCCAAAGTGCAAAATTGCGCATTTTTGGTCGCATCAAATCCAGAAAAAATGTAATAAAAAGCGATCAAAAAGTCGTATATGCGCAATCAAGGTACCGATAGAAAGATCACATCATGGCGCAAAAAATGACACCTCGCACAGCCCCATAGACCAAAGGATAAAAGCGCTATAAGCCTGGGAATGGAGCGATTTTAAGGAATGTATATTGGTTAACAACGGTTTGAATTTTTTACAGGCCATCAGATACAATATAAGTTATACATGTTATATATCGTTTTAATCGTAACGACTTGAGGAACATGCATAACAAGTCAGTTTTACCCCAGGGCGAATGGCGTAAACACACATTTCCCCCAAATAAAAGAAATGCGTTTTTTTTTTCAATTTCACCACACTTTGAATTTTTTTCTGGTTTCGCAGTGTACTTTATGCAACAATTCAGCCTGTAATTGCAAAGTACAATTAGTGACGCAAGAAATAAGGGGTCATGTGGGTTTTTAGGTGGAAAAATGCAAGTGCTATGACCTTTTAAACACAAGGAGGAAAAACCGAAAACGTAAAAACGAAAATGGGCCATGTCCTTAAAGGGTTAATCTGCAGCAGTCGAGTCAATGTGGCATGGCCGAGAGTATCTGTGCCCTAGGCCTGTGACATCTTTTCTTTCTTCCTCCATCTCTCCTCATTATTAGGAATACCCTTAGGTAGAATTCCTTCTGTTTATCTCATGTCTAATGCTGCGTTTACATGAAGCGATAACTCGCCCAATCGATCATTTAATGATTTTGAAGCAAAAATTTGTTTTTTTTATAACGATCAGCGTTTAGACGAATAAATCGTTAGAAAAATCGTAAAGAAAATTGTTATTGCAATCGTTTTTAACGATTCACATAGGGTAAATCTTTGAAAGACTGTTTACAAAAAGCAATCTGCGAATTTTTAGCGAACGACTATTTGA
Organism: Dendropsophus ebraccatus; assembly: GCF_027789765.1. NCBI lineage: Eukaryota > Metazoa > Chordata > Amphibia > Anura > Hylidae > Dendropsophus > Dendropsophus ebraccatus. The sequence continues at coordinate 145,637,008 of NC_091455.1, read as the reverse complement.
GAACATGTTAAAGGATCAAAATGAACGATTTCTCGCTCATCACTTGATCATTTGCTGTGTTTACACTGAAGGATTATCGCTCCAATCCGATCGTTATTGCGAAAATTCAAACGATAATTGTTCCGTGTAAACGCAGCATAGACAGTACACATATGCCTTAATGATCTGAAGTGTCACATGTGGACTGTTAAGACAAGTAATGAATTGGAGAAATACTATTAAAATTAAACATACTAAAATGATTACACTGAAACTGATGCAAAAACACATTGTGGGCCTAGCCTTAGGCCGCATTCCACGTCCGTGTTCCGCACCAACTGTATGAATATGTGCCATGCTGTAATGACGGAGCCGCGCGGTTGCTTCATTGAAGTGCGGCACTTATGCACACTGTTCCCCCACTCCCAGCATCTTATCACAGATGCTGCCCGGGCAGGGGGGACTCCGTTACAGGCATTCCACGTCTGTTTTTGTGCGGAACACGGAAAGTGTGAATGGGGCCTTAGGATAGCACTTGTCTGCATAAAGGCTGTAAACTATAAGTGTGATCACTTTATTATTATTATTATTATCATTTATTTTTTTTTTTTTTTCAGATGCTCTGACAGGTTTAATAAGCATCTTGACGGACATTATCTGGAGATTTACTGGAGATTTCTTAGCACCTGACGTTGTATGTAGAGTAATTCGATATCTGCAGGTAAGTAACTTCAAAAACATTCCAAAAGATTTGCAAGAGAATCTGTCACATTTAACATGCTACCAGGGGCTTTTTTTTTTCGCCTGGGGGCAAGCACATAGCACTGGCCCATTCAGTCAAACCCAAGTGTTAAGGTATCTTAACATGTACTTACTCCACTGTGGATAAGATGTTGTAGGTTTTAGATATTTATACTGATCCACTCCGCAGCCTGGCATCCACAATGGAATGAATATGTGTAAGGTTCCTTTTAAATGACATTAAATGACATCAGCAAGATCTGTGTTCCCTTGCAGTGTATTTCCAGGACATAAATAACCTTGCAGCCAAGCTGCAGAAACGTTCCCTGTATCGTTTATACAGCCATTTAAATATATAAAAACTGCTTATAAGGCTAAGGAAATGTGCTACTACATGACCCGAAACATGTTCCTGTAGCCCGTGCCCCTGACTGGTATAAAGAACAAACTCTATAGAAATGCTCTATGTTAATTACCCCCAACTAGTCTTTTGAGCGTCTTTTCTTTGGCAGCTAGTAGTGGTCGCAGGCAGGTTGTGTTAGCGCTGTAATCACGCCCCTCTGGGTGTGATTCAAGGCACTGAAATCTCCATGAGAGCTACCCTTTTTTCAAGCACTATAATTATGTGCTACATAAAGAAATACTGGGTAAAGTAGCTTCTGAAAAGGACCTGGGGGTATTGGTGGACAGTAAAATCAACTTTAGCAAACAGTGGAAGGCAGTGCTGCTAAGGCTAATAAAATAATGAGATGCATCAAAAGGGGCATAGATACTAAAGGTGAGCGAATAGTATTCGATAAAATACTGCACTTTTCGAAAGATTCGAGTTCGAGTTCGAATATGTGATCGATATTTGAATCTAAATTAACTTTACTAAAACAGCTAAACAATTTTTTAGCTGTTTTAATAAAGTTTATGCTCCCTGGGAAAGCAGGGAAGCAGTATTTTACAGGGCACGGTATTACCGGGGTTAGCGATCCCCGGCAATAATGCCGATTCCTGTAATAGTTAATATTTAATTTAAAAAAAAAGTTTCGTTTTAAAAAAGTTATTTTCGTTGTTCAATAGCTTAAAATGAATTTATGCTGTTGCAATTAAATATACTGTTAATAAAATATATATATATATAAATAAATATGTATATTTATTTATTTACAGTATATTTAATTGCAAAAGTATGTATTCGTTTTAATTAAGCTATTGAACAACGAAAATAACTTTAATAGAACGAAAATGTCTTTTATTAATTAAATATTAATGTACTAATTAATACTTTACTTTAATTAGAACAGCAAATGTTTCTTCTAATGATGCTATTTTTTTTATCACAATAGCAACATTAGAAGAAACATTTAGATTTACATGTCTACTTAGCTGATTGGCTGAGCGGACATATAAAGAGCCGGTCCCGTCACACTAAGCTCAGTGTGCCGGGGACCGGCGAAGAGCGAAGATAAAAGATAGAAAACATAGGAGGGTGAGCAAAAAGCTCCCCCCCCGCACTACACCCATCCCAGCAAGGAAGTGGGGTCACTTAACCCCTTCTTTGCTGGTATGGGTGCAGTTTGACATCAGTCTGGCCCCCAAGGGGTTAAAGTGGGGACCCTTATTTAACCCCTGGAGGCCCGATTGTTCAGATTGTCCCTTAACCCCTTGGGTGCCACACTGTAAGCAGCGATCTGCAAAGATGCTGCATACTGTAAGGTGCACAACACTGCTCACAATGATGGGTGTTGTGCTCCTGTTTATGTGCTTTTTTGTGTGTTTCTCCTTTTTTGTTTTTCAGATATCGTATCCTGTGGATTACAGCAGATTTGATGGACTACATCGATGACCAGCAGTTGTTGGGATTTTTTTTTTTTTTTTTTTTAGTAAAATGGTCAACAAGAGGTGTGGGGGTGTTTTTATTTAAATATAAAATATTTTTCACTTGTGTTGTGTCTTTATTTCTTTACTATATAGACTTAGTAGTGTAAGCCTTCTAATAGACGTCTAATAGACGGAATCCATTACTAAGTCGGGGCCCCCATTATTACCCCAGTACCCAATGCCACCAGGGGTACTGGGAAGAGCCGGGTTTCAGTGGTCCCAGAACATCAAAATTGGCGCTCCCGGACTGGGCGGTAGCAGGCTGGTAATATTAAGGCTGGGGAGGGCCAAAAACAATGGCCCTTCCCATCCTGGTGTTACTAGGCTGCTGTTTCTTGATTTTTAACCCGGCTGGTTAAAATTTTGACGCTCTGGGACCACTGGCACCCGGCTCTTCCAAGTACCCCTGGTGGCATTGGGTACTGGGGTAATAATGGGGGGGTTAGTGTTAGCCATTTTATATAGGCTAACACTAAGCCCTGACTTAGTAATGGATTCCGTCTATTAGACAGCTTACACTACTAAGTCTATATAGTAAAGAAATAAAGACATGACAAAAGTGAAAAATATTTTTTAATCAAATAAAAACACCCCTTGTTGACCATTTTATAAAAAAAAATCCCAACAACCGCTGGTCATCGACGTAGTCGTAATCCACAGAATACCGATATCTGAAAAACAAAAAAGGAGAAACACACAAAAAAACACACAAACAGGAGCACAACACCCATCATTGTGAGTGGTGTTGTGCGCCTTACAGCAGCAGCATCTTTACAGATCGCTGCTTACAGTGTGGCACCCAAGGGGTTAGGGAGGATGCATTGCATCCCCCTTAACCCTTTGGGTGCCATACTGAACAATCTGGCCCCCAGGGGGTTAAGTAAGGGTCCCCATTTGGGGGCCAGACTGATGTTTGATTGCACCTATACCAGCAAGGAAGATGTTAAGTGACCCCCCTTTCTTGCTGGGATGGATGTGGTGCAGGGGGGAGGGAGAGCTTTCTACTCACCCTTCGAGAGTTCTATCTTCTCTCTTCTATCTTCTCTCTACTGTCTTCTCTCTTCGCCGGTCCCCGGCAAACTGAGCTCAGTGTGACAGGAACGGCTCTTTATATGTCTGCTCAGCCAATCAGCTGGGCGGACATATAAATCTTCTAATGTTGCTATTATGATAAAAAAAAAAAAAAAAAAAAAAACATCATTAGAAGAAACATTTGCTGTTTTAATTAAAGTAAAGTATTAATTAGTACATTGAGCTGTATTACCGGCAATAGGTATTGCCGGCAGTAATACAGCTTCCTGTAGTAGTTAATATTTAATTAATAAAACACATTTTCATTCTAATAAAGATATTTTCGTTGTTCAATAGCTTAATTAAAGCGAATACATACTTTTGCAATTAAATATACTGTAAATAAATAAACATATTTATTTATATATTTATTTTTTATTAACAGTATATTTTATTGCAAAAGCATGGATTCGTTTTAATTAACTATTTAACTATTACAGGAATCGGCATTATTGCCGGGGATCGCTAATATGCGGGTAATACCGATCCCTTTAATACTGATTCCCTGCTTTCCCAAATGCATTCCAGAGGTGTTTGCATCACTTTCTAAAGATGTCTTTGACTTGGTGACCTCCGATTCATCGAATCTTGATTTCCAGGTCCCAAGGATTTTTCTCCCATAGTCTATAATGTGATTCGATATTCGATCGAATAGTCGAATATCGGGAGCTATTCGAATCGAATTGAATTGAATATTTCACTATTTGCTCACTAATGAGAACATATTTTTGCCTCTTTACAAATTAGACCACATATGGAATACTGTGTGCAGTTTTGGGTACCTGATAAGAAACAGAGAATTGTTATTAATTGTACATACTCTGAGTGGGTAACTGTTACCTGGGGTACAACGGGATGAGTTTTGGCCTTTACTCTATTTAATTTATGAGTTAATAAGTTTTGTTGAGGGCCTGCACAGAGATGATGCAGATGATGCTCAACTTCAGAAAGTGGTTATTACAATGGATATTACAAATGCATCTAGTTAGCTGGTATGACTTTGGGATGGGATGAGGTTTAAAGTGTCACTGTTATTATAACTTTCAAAATCTAAATCATCAGGGAATGTATACACCATGGGGGCTACCGGGGGGGGGGGGGGTAGTTTGTATACAGCATAGGGGCTACCTGCAGGGGGAGTGTATACAGCATTGGGGCTACTTGAAGGGGGAGCGTATACAGCATGGGGACTACATGCAGATGTGAAATGTGAAATTAAGCAAGTTTTCAATTTAAAGTCATTTACAGCATTGATCAGTGTTATCAGCGATCAATGCACAGCCCCTGCCTGTGGCAGACTCTATACATTAATCGCTTATCTGACTGCCGGAAAGGAAGGTAAGAGACCTCCGGCAATCAGTTACAGTTAACCCCTGCAGTCACACTCCTGTCACTGTTGTAAGTGCTGCAGCCAGGGCCGGATTAAAGGGAGGGCACCCGTGGCATGTGCCCCGGGGCCCCCACCACTTTGGGGCCCCCACCAGCCCGAACCCGGAAGCAGAGTTCCGAGTTAAGGCTGGTGGATCTATGGGGAACTCTGTTCCCGCATGCACATCGCTCTCCTGTGTCCAGCGGCCACTAGACAAAGGAGAGTGTTGTCCCTGACAGCTCCTCTTTGGCGAGCCGCGCGCGATGACGTCATTTCATCGCGCTGCCTGCCGCAGAAGACCTGGCCAGCCCAGCTCTGGAGCGAGGGAAGGTGAGTGGTGAGTGAAATCCGCTGCGGATCCAGTGCCATTCATCCCTATGATAGCGCATTCTCGCAGCGGGATTGATATCCCGCTTTGAGTATGTGAGTTAACCCCCCGCCGCCCGCAGCCCCGCCGAGAGCATACATCACCTGCTGGGCGACACGGCTGCATGTGAGGCTTCCAGCTGCGGTCCCGTTCAGCCAATTAGTGCACGGCAGCACTGATTGGCTGAGCGGGACCGGAGCCGGGAGCCTCACATGCAGCCGCGTCGCTAAGCAGGTAATGTATGCTCTCTGTGGCAGACTCTGGGCGGCTGGTTAACTCACATACTCACAGGGGGATGTCAATCCCACTGCAAGTATGTGCTATCATAGGGATGAATATCACTGGATCAACAGCGGATTTCGCTGCAAATCTGCATCGTGAAATCTGCAGCGGATCCGGTAGGTGTGAAGGCACCCTAACAGTGTACAGTGTGTATACAGTGTACACAGTAAGGGGCTTACCTGCCGGGTGGTGGTGTTGGAAAATGTATACATTAAGAGGGTACTAGGGAATGTATACACAATGGGTGCTACCTGGGGGGAGTTTGTATACAGCATAGGGGCTACTTAAAGGGGGGAGTGTATACAGCATGGGGCTACCTGCAGGGAGAGTGTATACAGCATGGGGGCTACTTGAAGGGGGGAGAGTATACAGCATGAGGGCTACATGCAGAGGGGAGTTTGTACAGCATGGGGGCTACCTGAAGGGGGGTGTGTATACAGTATGGGGGCTACTTGAAAGGGGGAGTGTATACAGCATGGGGGCTACATGCAGAGGGGAGTTTGTACAGCATGGGGGCTACCTGCAGGGGGGAGTGTATACCGTATGGGGTTATCTGCAAGGGGGGCAGTGTATACAGTATTGGGGATACTTGCAGTGGGAAGTGTATACAGTATTGGGGCTACCTGCAGGGGAGGGAGTGTATACAGTATTGGGGCAACCTGCGGGGGTGAAATGTATACAGTATGGGGGCTACCTGCGGGGGGAGTGTATACAGTATGGGGGCAACCTGCAAGAAGGGGGGGAGTGTATACATTATAGGGACTACCTGCAGTGGGGCATATAGACTTTGGGGGCTACCTGCAAGTAAGTAGAGTATATAAGGTATGGGGGATAACTGCAAGTGGGGGGAGTGTATAGAGTATGGGGGCTACCTGCAAGTGGGGGGGAGTGTATAGAGTATGGGGGCTACCCGCAGACTAGGTGGTTATATATAGTATGGGGGCTACCTGCGGGGGGGAGAGTATACAATATGGGGGCTACCTGCAGGGAGGGAGTGTATACAGTATAGGAGTACCTGCAAGTGGGGGGTGTATACAGTACAGAGGCTACCTGCAGGGGGGGGGAGTGTATACAGTATTAGAAATTTTAAAACCTCTTCCGTGTTGTCCTCACCAAGGATGAAAGGTAGCCTAAGAGGGCCAGATTATGATGATGCAGGATTGTACTTATTATTACAAGCTGCAGGTTTTCTGCGCACGCGCACACACACACGCACACACACACACTTATGGTCTGCATTCGGCAGGGGTGGGGGGACCCCCCCAAACTAAACACTACAGGTATACAGGACCCCAGAACTATACACTACAGGTATACAGGACCTCCACTAACACTGTCAATGTTGTATATAACCAGGCTGTATATAACACTGCCAATGTTGTATATAACCAGGCTGTATATAACACTTCCAATGTTGCATATAACCAGGCTGTATATAACACTGTCAATGTTGTATATAACCAGACTGTATATGACACTGCCAATGTTGTATATAACCAGGCTCAGTATAACACTGTTAATGTTGTATACCAGGCTGCATACTGTATAACACTGCCAATATTGCATATAACCAGGCTGTATATTACAATAACAATGTTGCATATAACAAGGCTGTATATAACACTGACAATGTTGTATATAACCAGAATACTTTACTTTAATTTCCAATGTGTATTTAAGTGAAAATGATGCCATTAAAACATATAGGGATAGTTTATTTGAACAGAGATGCTGCTTGTTTTGTATACATTTCAAGTATATGTGCAAAATGGTGCTGCAATGGTTTGCACTTTACCTTGCAACACTGGGGTCCTGGGTTTAAATACAACAGAATGCAACATCTGCATATAATATGAACATTCTCCACATGTTTGGTGGGTTTCTTAGTATCCCAATTCCTTTACATACCCCCCCCCCCCAAAAAAAAAAAAAAAAAAAAATTAAAATAATATATAATGATAGGTTAATTGGAGTAAGGAGCTCACACTGCACCACTTGTGCACTTGTGTGTCTCTTTGTTGAACTTATAGCAGTTCTTTACAATGCCACAAACCTAAAGAAGTGAGAAATCCAAGGCACCAGATGTACAATAGGATCCATTCTGTATTCGCAAATGACATAAAAGGCAACCTGACGGCAGCACTGTTTTGTCCACAGCTGTTTTTGGCTTCAAAAGACCAGTTGTGGCTAAAACATTGCTGCAGTTATATTCCATTTTATGTTATCCTATTGAAGCTCTAGTGCAGGGGTGGGGAACCTCCGGCCCCTGAGACCTCCCGATGCGGCCCGCGGCCTGCGGCTCCCCTGTGACACGCGCTGCACTGGAGGGGAAGGAGCCGGCGCACACAGCATTCTCCGGTGTCTGTGACTGCTGCCAGGAGGACGTCTTCCGTCTCCTGCGGGCCGCGCGATGACGTCCTTTCATCGCGCGCCGCCTGCAGGAGAAGACGGGCACAGGCTAGTGGGGAGAGAAGAGGACCTGGACAGCGTGGGAGCGGAGGAAAGGTGAGTGGGATGTTTATTTTTTTTATTTGGGGGTTAACTAGGCTACCAGGGACATGACTTATGGCGGTTAACTAAGCAACAGGGACATGACTTATGGCGGTTAACTAGGCAACAGGGACATGACTGATGGGGGTTAACTAGGCTACCAGGGACATGACTGGGGGGGGGGGTGTTAACTAGGCTACCAGGGACAAGACTGGGGGTTTAACTAGGCTACCAGGGACATGCCTGGGGGGTTAATTAAGCTACCAGGGACATGTCTGGGGGGTTAATTAAGCTACCAGAGACATGCCTTGGGGTTAATTAAGCTACCAGGGACATGCCTGGGGGGGTTAATTAAGCTACCAGGGACATGACTGGGGGGTTAACTAGACTACAAGGGACAGGCACTGGGGGTTAACTACAATAGCAGGGGCACTAGGGCACAATACTTTGCCTTGCCCCGGGTGCTGCAAACACGCTACTAACTGCCGCGCATGATATGCGGCCCTCGAATGATTTTATTAATGCCCGACCGGCCCTCGACATGGAAAAGGTTCCCCACCCCTGCTCTAGTGCCTTGGATTCCTCACTTTTCATAGTTTAATATGAATATTAGATAGAGATAAGGAAAATAGACTGAAAGCTACATTTGAGAACAGGAGTTATTTAAACAAACTGTAGATATTTTGGTACTATATAAACAACAGAAAATAATAAATAATGTAATATAATACAAATAGAATTTTGTCCCTAGAACATTTGATTGTACTATTTACAAAGAAGAACACTTCCGTTATATAATTATCATGGTTTTTACTATACCAAAACAGAATATCCATCTATCCAGACACAAATGCCTATGAGTCCATTTACTTCAAAGAATTAGAAAAAAATTATATTTTCAGTTGTTGAGTTCAGTTAAAAAACATCATTTGTCACTTGAAACATTTGCAAGAAACATTTTCTCTTGCTGTAAGTAATCGATTACTAAAATACAGAACTCCCTGTTAAAAAAATGAATAATTTTAGTAAGTGTTACTTTTTCATAAAATGGATGATGTTAGATTTGAGTAAGGGTGGTATTACACGGGCCGAGCAGGGCCCGATAATACCTGTAAACGAGCAGCGATCTGCTAGATCGTTGCTTGTTTACTGGGCCTATTACACGGCCCGATAATCGTTTGACAAGAGCTGCAAGGACATCGTTACCGATGTCCTTGCAGCCCTTGCTAAACTGGCATACATTACCCATCCACGTTCCAGGGCTGCTCCTGCCGTCCGCTTCTCCTGGGGTCCCGTGCACGCTCTAGCTTCACAGCGGCCTGTCAGCTGATAGGCCGCTCAGCCAATCACAGGCCGGGACCGCTGCGGCCTGTGATAGGCCGCTCAGCCAATCACAGGCCGCAGCGGTCCCGGCCTGTGATTGGCTGAGCGGCCTATCAGCTGACAGGCCGCTGTGAAGCTAGAGCGCGCACGGGACCCAGGGAGAAGTGGACGGCAGGAGCAGCCCTGGACCCTGGATCGGTAATGTATATCGTTAGTCGCCGGCCACGCACCGCTATTACATGCAGCGGTGCGCGGTCGGCGCCCGACGAAAATAGGGTCTAACCTATATCAACGATCAGCCGATGATCGTTGTCATCGGCTGATCGTTGCATTTATTACACGGAGCGATAATCGGCCGAATTATCGTTCCATGTAATAGTACCCTAAGTCTAAAATCTTTACTGATCACTGGGACTGGGGACTCTATTTCTTAAGATATGATCCTCTAGTAAAATATAGAGGTATAAAGAAGAGAGAGAATGTTAGCCACCAAGCATGCAGCCATTTACCATCTCTGCTACAGCTACACTGCTTCAACCAAAGTGGATTTTATTTTAACCCCTTCAAGACCGAGCATATTGATGCACGGATATCATATTCGTGGAACAGAATTTTTTTTATTACATTTTATTAATTTTTTTCTGATATATCATTTAAAAAAATCAGCAATCCTGGTGTTTATTTTTTTAATTTACACCGTTCACCGTGCGGGAACAATAATGTGATATTTTAATAGATCGGACAATTCAGCACGCTACAGTATATAATATGTTTGTTTATTTATTTATTTTGTTAATATTTTTATTTTTATGATGGGCAAGGAGGTATATTAAACTTTTATTGGGGGGTTTATAATGGGTTTTCTAAAACCCATACTTTTAAAAACTTTTTTTATTGCACTTTTTTTAAAACACATATATGTTACAATAAAACATGCTATTATTAGATTGCATATACTGATCTATGCTATGCCATAGCATAGCATAGATCAGTGTTATCGAAAATCTATGAATAGAGCCTGCCTGAGAGCAGACTCTATCCATAGATGGCTGATCTGACAGGATGGGGTTAAGTGGATTATCCCCGCCTGTCGGTACAAGCGATCGGGACCTCCACGGCATGGCTATAGATTGCAGCTTTTAAGGGGTTAATGGCAGGCTCTCATTATCCTCAGCTCCTGGGACACTCATGTGTGCAGGGCCACTCTCACTGCAGCGGTACCCCACACATCAAACCCCTCTGACACGCAGGAACGTATGTGCAGTAGGAATGTATATGTACGTATTACTGACCTGAAGGGGTTGATGTAACTTCACTTTTACTGCAATACGTTAGGTTTAGATATGCTGAAAATGGTTTTATGCTCTAAGAAAGATAGAAGAGTTGTGCTATAGTATATACTATTGTATCCCACTACAGGAAAAGGTTGCTACCTGTTAATAATGACAGCCATAAATAATGCTCATGATTGTTATTTGTGTCCGTCATTATTAATAGACTGCAGCCTTTTTTTTTTTTTTTTTTTTTTTTGCTAAAATCTCATAGTGGGAACATAGCCTAATTCTGATTTATTAGGTTAATGTCCATGCTGCCAGTATCCAGATGCCTATCAAGCATTGTAAACATACCTTTAGTGATGCTGTCTCACAGACCTGGAATAAGGGAAGTTTTTACAGAAGATGACAGTGATAGTCACCTGGAAAATGTCAGCACAGATATATATACGAGCGACAGAATCCGCCGTAATTTATCTGCACGGATTCCGTAGTGTGAACTCATGTTCACACTGAGGAATAGGCGTGTATTCAGGTAGAAATTGAAGAGGAAAGTTTTCTGCTTGAAATTCCTCTTCTATTCCTTTCTGGCAGAATAGGAGCTGAATTCAAGAGGAATTTCAAGCAGAATTCAAGCCCCATTAACTTCTATAGGATTCCTCGAGTGGAATCCACCCAAAGAAGTGACATGTCAGTTGTTTTGGGTGGGTTCACACTGAGGAATTCTCGAGGAATTGGGCCCCGTAAGCACGAAGGACGGAATCCTGCCGTGCTCAGTGTGCTACTGTGAGTGAAGGAGAGGGCGTGCATCCCCTTCCTCCCCTCTCCGCTCAAAGAAATGACATGTCATTTCTTTGAGCGGAGAGCAGAGGAGCACGCGCCCTCTCCTTCACTCACAGCAGCACACTGAACGCGGCGGGATTCCGCGACGGAGAGCGGATTCTTCTTCAATTTCTCACCTAATTCCTCACCTGTTCCTTAGTGTGAACCAAACCTTTGGCTCTGTTCACACTGAGCAAGAACGTCGGAATTTCAGGGCGAAGCTCTCCGCCATGCTCAGTGTCCTGCTTGGATTGAAGGAGAGGACGCACGCTCCTCCGCTGCCGTTGCTCTCTGCTCAAAGAAATGACATGTCATTTCTTTGAGCGGAGAGGCGAGGAAGCGGACGCACGTACCCTCTCATTCGCTCAAAGCTGGACACTGAGCACGACGGGATTCCGACGTTCCTACTCAGTGTGAACGGGCTTTGGATGGAAAGCAGATCTGCAGCAGAAAATTCTGCTTGGAAATTCTGCAGTGTGAACAATAGAGCAGAAATTCCATTAAACACAATGGGGGAGATTTATCTAACTGGTGTAAAGTAGAATTGTCTTAGTTGCCCCTAGCAACCAATCAGATTCCACTTTTCATTCCTCACAGGTTCTTTGAAAAATGAAAGGTGGAAATCTCCCCCAATGATTTTATTTCAAGCAGAAATTAAGAGCGGATTTCTCTTCAATTCCTTGCCTATTCCTAATCTATTCCTCAGTAAGAACATACCCCTAGAGAGAAAAAAATTGATTAATCCCTTCCCGTCAGTAATCTGTATATATACTTTCGTACTGCACACACCCCATGCAGTAGGAATGTATATATATATATGTTCCTGACTTCAAGGGCTTACTGACATGTGCGGGGCCGCTGTAGCGAGAGCGGTCCCAAACACATTAGTGTGTCTGGGGCCGGAGGTAATGAGAAGCAGCTGCGATCCCACAGCTGTGTCTCATTAACCCCTTAAATGCTGCAATCTATAGCGGTCATGGCATTTAAGGTACTCAGTGACAGAACAAGCTTCTGTCACTGAGTGATCGGGACTCCCGCAGCTATGTACCAACGGGCGGGGGTAAGCCTCTTGCCTCCATCCTGTCGGATTGGCAATCTATATATAGAGTCTGCTCTCAGGTAGGCTCTATACATAGATCACCGATAACACTGATATATGCTATGCTATGACATAGCATAGATCAGTATATGCAATCTAATAATTGCATGTTGTACAGTGAAAAAAGTGTAAGAAAAAAGTGTAATAAAAAAGTTTTTAAAAGTATTAAAAAAAAACTTATACCCCCTCCCAATAAAAGTTTAAAATACCCCCTTGCCCATTATAATAATAAAAATATATAAAAAAAATAAACATATTACATATCGTAGCATGCGGAATTATCCGATCTATTAGAATATAACATTATTATTCCCGCACGGTGAACGGCATAAAGGAAAAAAAAAAAAAAACACACCAGGATTGCTGATTTTATTTAATTATATATCAGATAAAGATTAATAAACAGCGATAAAAAAATCTCTGTTACATCAATATGATATTAATAAAAAACTAGAGATTATGGTGCAAAAAATTACACCCCAACGAGAAGGTAGAAAAAAAAAGCGCTATGGCTTTTAGAAGGTGAGGAGGAACATTGCATTAATTTTACCTGGACATCAAAGGGCTCTGTCTTGAAGGGGTTAAAATGAAATAACTGCCAGAAAAAATGAAATGTTAAAATTTCCCCTCCAACTTGCTTAAATTTCTGCAAACACCTAAAGGGTTAATAAACTTATGAAATGTTACTTTGAATACTTTGAGGGGTGCAGTTTTTACAGTGGAGGGATGTATAGGATTTATGTGAAACTTAACTGGCCCCTAATAAAATCAGAATTTGAAAATTTTCTGAAAATGTAAACATTTGCGTCAAAATTTTAAACCCTCTAACATCCTAAAAAGGATATTCACCAAATCATGTGAACATAATGTAGGCATGTTGTAGATGTTGCATTAATATGTATTTTATGTGGCATGGCTATCTTAAAAAAAAAAAAAGACAGAGAGAATTTTCAATATAAAGAAACATAAATTTATCTAATTTTTGTGCAAATGTTGTTGTTTTTTTTAATTTTTTTTTAACTGAGTGTATGAACAAAAGTTTACCAAGGACATAAAGAAGACTATGTTACGAAAAAAAAAACATTCTCAGAATACCTGTGATAAGGGTTAAAGGGTTAAAATCCATCTTTTGCTCTTTTCTAAGGTTGTACTTCTGTATGCATCCACCTACGTGCTGGTGTCACTCAGCATAGACAGATATCACGCTATCGTTCATCCAATGAAATTCCTTCAAGGAGGTATGGTAGCTTTTATCTTTATCATTATAAGTACTTGTATTTAGCTTATTTATTTATTTCTTCATTTCGAAAGGAATGCGTAAATGCACTTATTGATCAATATTCTAAACTTCCGTACTAGATATACTTGTGTTTTCACTTTTCAAAAACTTATCAGAAATATTTTCTCTTGGTGATTGTTTTAATAAGGATTGCTACGTAGCGATTGCAGCTCTTGTGATTCTGAAGCTAAAAGTAAAACTAATTGCTTTTCTGTGTTTTACTGAAGATTACAGAGAGGTTTTAAATGAAGCTATGTATTAGTTATTATATATCTGAAATTAATTTACTTTACGTTATGATTTTCATCTTAAGAGTAATTGGGTGTAAAAAATTTTTTACAATTTACCATTATTAACCCCTTAAAACCGAGCTAATTCGTGCCAGGATGTCAGGGCCAAATTAATGCAATGTTCCTCCTCGCTTTCTAAGAGTCATAGCGCTTTTATTTTTCCACCTACAGGGTTGGTTGGGGAGTCATTTTTTGCGTTATGATAACTATCTTTTATTTATATCTTATTGGTGTAACAGAAAAATTTTGATTGTTTATAAAAAAAATTCTGATATATAATTTTAAAAAATCAGCAATCCTGGTGTTTTTTTTTCCATTTATGCCGTTCACCGTGCAGGAACAGTAATGTAATATCTTAACAGATTGGACAATTCTGCACGCTACGATATATAATATGTTTATATATATTTTTTTAACTATTTTTATTTTTATAATGGGCAAGGAATTATTTTAAACTTTTATTGGGGGGTATAATGAGTTTCTTAATACTTTTAAAAAAAATTTAATACACTTTTTTTTTACACTTTTTTTCACTTTAAAACATGCAATCAATAGATTGCATATGCTGATCTATGCTATGTCATAGCATAGCATAGATCAGTGTTATCCACCATCTATGCATAGAGCCTGCCTGAGAGCAGACTCTATGCACAGATCGCCGAACAGACAGGACGGAGGTAAGAGGCTTACCCCTGCCCATCGGTACATGTGATTGGGACCCCTTCTCCTGTCACTGAGTAACTTAAACGCCATGATCGCTATAGATCACAGCGTTTAAGGGGTCAATGAGAGGCAGCTGCGAGATCTCATTATCCTCGGCTCCACTGATGTGTGTGGGACCACTCTCACTGCAGCGATCATGGTGTTTAATTTACTCAGTGACAGGAGAAGGGGTCCCAATCACATGTACCGATGGGCAGGGGTAAGCCTCTTACCTCCGTCCTGTCGGTTCGGCGACAGGACGAATATCTATGTATTGCTGACGTGATGGTGTTAAAGAAATGTGAAACACTTAATACCTCCGTGCTCTTCTCTGTACATAGGAATGTAACTAATGCTCAATGCTTTATATGTACAGCACTGACATTGCATGTGCTTAGCTTATGCAAATGATGAGAGAAGACAGCTGTCAATTACAGCCACGCTCCTGACACACTTGCTGAGATCAGTTCTTCCACTTGTCTCAGTAGTTTAAACCCATAGATGATGCGGTCAATAGCAACTTCTGCTTCTATGAGATTGATAGAAAGACAGGGCCCCTCTGTAGCCCATTTGCAATTCCACAATGTGATTGTGGGGTTCTGGTGTTTGACATGGCATTCAGAGGATAAATTATGGCCTTCAGGTCTGCCATATGCTGAGGCCTGTGATAAACTGAAAGGCATAGTACACACACACACACACACACACACACACATACTAGGTATGGCCCCATTCCTAATTACCCATAGAAACCTTAAGCCACTCCGTACCCACAATCTCACCCCCCCCCCCCCCCCCCCAAACCACTTGTATCTTCAGATAGCTGCTTTTAATCCAAGATCTGTTCTGGGGTCCGTTCGGCAGGTGATGCATTTATTGTCTTAGAAGACAACTTTTAAACTTGCAGCCCCTTGCCCAACGGGAGTATCTGTACGCTAACTTTGCACCACCCCTCCGTTCCTCCTCCCCACCCACTACATCATTAGGAATGCCACTGGAATATTTTATCCTGTCTGAACATAGCACAAGTGCCTTAACGATCCAGCCCATGTTCAGTATTCACACAACTGATAAATAGGAGACAATCTGCCTGGAGCATTTCTAATGATGAGGAGGGCGGGGAGGAGGGATAGAGAGGTTGTGCCAGCCTAATGCATACACAATGCCAGTTTAAAAGTTGTTTTTTAGGACAGTAACTGCATCACCTGCTGAACGGACCCCAGGACAGATCTTGGATTAAAAAGTTAAAACTGTTAGAATATGACAACATATAAATATCAGTACATTAAAGAAAATTTGTCATTTACACTTCACAGTGTGCACTAGAAAAAGTAAATAGCTTTTTTCATCTTGCCTCCCCAATTTATTTATTTATTTTTTAAACTGATGCCAAAATGTACCAATAAAAACTACAGCTCATCTCACAAAAGTCAGCACACAACTCCATCAACCAAATAAATAAAAAAGATATTTGCAGAAAATGTCTGTAGCTCTGATTGGTAAGGTAAATATCAGTATGTGACTGTAAATATGCCTTTTTGAGATATGTACGTAGATGGGTTGCTTTAAAGCGTACCTATACAGAGAGCCGCTGCTGGATCAGTGATGAATTCCTCTGTTCATCCACAAGTTTGGGTCTCCAGGGATACACAAACACGCAATGAGACCGTAACTCACCCACTGCCATCCTGTGGCATGTACGAATATATGGAGACTCGAACCTCTGGATGAACAGAGGAATTCACTGCTGATCAGGTAAAGGCATTATTCTGTCTGTTTAATATTTACGTTAAAAGGGGGTAAAAAAAGTAAAACTGGATTGTAAAAGTGTAGTTGACCTTATTTTTATGTACAATAAAATAAAATGTACTGAAATGGAAACAGTCAAACAGAAAAACAGTATGAATGCAAATTAACAATGACACCTGGGAGATAAGGCTGGGTTCACACTGTGTTTTTAGCATACGTTTAACAGATCGTTTTTTTTTAACGGACAAAAAAAATTGTCCCAGCAACGTTTTTGTATCCGTAAAAAAAAAAACGGATCCGTTTTTTTATAATGGAAGTCAATGGAAAAACAGATCAAAACGGATGCACACAAATGCGGATTGCAAAAACGCAGTGTGAACCCAGCCTAACCATCTGTGAACCACTTGAATTATATAGATTTCACAAAAAGCATATACAAAATAATCAATGTTTATTTGCAGTGCTGGACTTTGAATAAAACAAATGGCCCAGATTTATCAAAGAGTGTAAAATATACACTAGTGTAACCTGCCCACAGCAACCAATCACAGCTCAATTTTCATTTTACCAGATCTGAAAGCTGAGCTGTGATTGGTTGCTGTGGGCAGGTTGCACCAGTGTATATTCTACACCCTTTGATAAATCTCCCCCAATGTTCAATTCTAATGATGAATACTTTTTGATTTTTTTTATGCATTTAACATCTACTGATGGCTGAAATATTGTGTTGTTTTTAACCCAGAGCGACAAGCTAAAGTCCTTATCGTTGTTGCATGGACTCTTTCTTTCCTATTTTCAACTCCAACTTTGATTATATTTGGAAAGTATACACTTGCCAATGGAGAAATTCAGTGCTGGGCTCTTTGGCCAGATGAGTCGTACTGGAAACCATACATGACAATTGTGTCCTGCTTGGTATATTTTATTCCCCTGATAATTATCAGGTAAGTTGTTCGTTACATGACGTTATTTCAAATGATTAACTGAATAGTCTCACTAAAAACTGTTTTGTTTTTAAACCCTTAATGACCACGGGCGTAAATGTACGCCCCACAGGCTGAGCCTTAACGCAAACGGGCATACATTTACGCCCACGGTTTACCCAATCCAATCGCTGTGTGAACACATACAGCGATCGGGTAATGATGGCTGCTATAATCTATAGTAGGCCATTGAGGCTTGTCGGCATAGGGGTTATTTACACACCCAGTGCCGGGGATCGCTGTAATTGGCTGATCAATTCAGAACAGCCATATACAGTTAAAAAAACAGCTTTCCGGGTCATCGGTGACCCGGTGACCTGGAAATCAATAGCTATTGGTGCTGTCCAAGATAGCACCAATCGCCATTAGTATACTGTAAAAAAATGGTGCCAGTGCCACCCCCACGATCGCCGTGATAGGCCGGCCAGTACCAGCAGGCTGATCATGTCGGTAAAAGTGTTAAAAAAAAGTTTAGCTGAGGGGTGCAGAACAGGTGTGTGTTGTGTAGGTGCACCATACTCACCTGATCTGGCCGTCTGGAGCGAAGATCAGCGGTCCCACTGCGTCCTCTTCTCCCCGCCGTCTATCTATGCCTCTTCAGCTGCCCCATCGTCTATTTTCAGCTCCTGTCGGCTCTCCGGGTACCCCCATTGTCTATCTTCGGCTATCAGCAGCAGCTTCGCTCTACTGCCCCCTAGCGGCTGATCAGTGTATTATACACTGATCAGTAGCTTTGGGGTAGGAAGATAGTTTTTTTTTTTCACTTTTTTTCACCCATTTTTTTTCTTTTTTACGCGCCTTACCCCCTACATCCTACCGCCACTGTCTGCTGATAAGTGCCACACATAAGTGTGGTTAAAATGTTGGTTAAAATAAAAAAAAAAAAAAAACAACACAAAGTGTGTAGAGCAATTTCCCCTGAATCGGTAAATACCCCACATGTGGACATAAAGCGCAATGTGGGTGCAAGGCAAGCCTCCGAAAGGAAGGAGCGCCATTTGTATTTTGGAGGCTGGATTTGGCTAGAATGGATGATGCTGAGGACAGTGCTGCGACAAGGGATTGGCTGAGCGGGCTATCACTGCCAATACAAGCTTATCCCGAAAGTGGCAGCAGTCAGTGGGGGACACAGGAATGCTGCAGGAGGATGTGGGGCATGGTGAGGTGAGAATAAGCTCTTTATTATTTTCCTTATAACTGCAACAAAATATAAAAAATTTTAATCACTGTATAACTCGTTAACTTATAAATATGGACAGGGCCTCTACTTTTCTAGCCTATATTTGTCAGGCCATAGCATTTTATCATATTATAATCATAGTTTTCAGTGCCTGAAAGAACGCTCTGACTCTGAAACGCTGCATGCATGCTTTAATAAATATCTGTGACTTTATCCAAATCTTTTAATCTGGCCCACAGTGTATTTGAGTTTGACACCCCTACTCTACTGCATATTGATACTCTAATAGAGACAATGAAGTAGGCTGATATACCTTTATTTTAACATCCTAGCAGTGCCTTACTCTTTTTGATTTGTGAGAATTCTTCACTGATATAATGTGTCAAGTAAAATGTCTTAAGGCTCTAAATTCTCCATGCTCACTTGATGTATAAAAATTATGGCTAGAAAATAGCTACTGTAATTTCTGTAAATTAGATTCTATATTCAATAACAGCGATTACATTACATTAATTGACTATGGTGATTCTTGGTAAATACTGTGCAACTACTTCTATAAAAAAAAAATAAAACAATTTCCTTAAGTAAAATAATCCCCCCTTCAATAAATCAATCAGAACAGGGCAAAATGTATTCTGTACAATCACACGGATGAATAGAACAATCAATTGATTTATTATACCATTTTTATTAATAGTGTTGTAAAATGGCAAAGAGACAAATGACAATCAGAATACTTTCATTCAGTCTAATGAGAGTTCGCCATTTTCTGACTGACCACACTAGCAACCAAAAGTTAAAGTTCATCAACCCATTTATACTTACAAGTAATAATAACAATATACCTCATAAATATAGCTTTGATTTAAAGTGTTCTTGCAATCATGTAAAGAATATTACCAAGTGACCATTATATATATATTTAACTCAGACACACACACATATATATGCCATGTATACAGTATATAGCCACGTTCACACTAAGTATTTTATCGTTAAACAACGGCCGTTGTTGCAGGTCGCAATAACGGCCGTTGTTTAATGACAGCCGCCAATTACATTACATTACAATTACATGTGTAATTACAAGTGTATACTCTGTACTGTATATTCTCTGCAGCCGTACCAGTCTATTTTGCCTGTAGCCTGTCCACACAGTCTAAAGTACCGTTCCTGGCCATACTTTACATTGTGCTCTATGGCTAATTGGAGTGTGGGCATACCCGAATGTGCCTACATTCCAATTAAAATGAAGTGATGTTCACCTGGCTGAAACAGTAGTATCGCCTGGGTGAACATCTGAGACATCAGCTGTTGTTTGACACTGTACTATGTGTGAACATGGCCCTTATGTGCTTTAACCCCTTCCTGCATTAGAATATAACTGAAATCCTGATGCGGATAGGGGGGGGGTGTTTCAGAGAGGGGTCGCACGGCATCTCCACTCTGAACCACTGCGATCCCGGCTGCTATCTGAAGCCCGGGACTTGGGCTATTAGGCTATTGGACCGTGCCTGCTAATTATACATTTAAATGCAGCTATCAGTGACTGAGATGGTGCGCCGCCGCCGCAGTCACTGATTGGCTGAGCATGCAATTCATCAGCCAGGAAGTCATTTTCCCCCTCATGGTGACATAATCAGGACCCCTGGCCTGGAGCCAGTGTAGTGGCGTGGTGCGGGCACGTGGAGAGGTAATGGCCGGAGTTCTCCGTTAAATATTAAAAATAAGGGTCTGTCTAACACAGTATTTAATTTCTGCAAAACTCTGGGATGAATGCCTTCTGGACCCGGTGATTTATGGATTTTATGGATGTTTCTGAGGCGGCACACAGTGTGTAGAAACATATCTCTACAAAATATATCTCTTGATGTAAAAGAAACATAATCGCTCATCTGTGGTGGTAGACATGGTAATTTTTATATTTGGAGGAAAACTTTTCTCAAAATTTTGTCACCTGCTGATATTTGCATAATTTCAAGCATATCAGATTTATTATTTTAAATTGTCTCCAACTTTAATGACCCCCAAATTATAATTTATGGTTCAAATGTGTCAGGAAGTGACAGGTAAGTTCTTCCAAGTGACAGAAATAGCAGTAATTGTTCATTAGAGTATTGCTAGTTCACATACAATATACATTGAGAAGGGAAGTATTACCTGGAAAGTGACATTCTTCTGCTGTTAGGCTGATAGATATTGGGCTAATGTGTGATCTTGGAGCAAGTTTTACATATTCAATATTTTATTATATGTAAAAAGTCTATCTAAAAGAGAATAGCAGAGAGACTGGAAAGAATTGCATGACTTCATTTGGAACTCTTCCAGTAAAGATTAATGGGTAAAAATTGTATATCACAAAAGGCAGTACCATAATGTTCAAGTTACTCTATGTCATTTAGAAGCTGTTTGGGATTTCATGTTTACATTTTCCTAATTTTGTATTTTTCAACAGTGTCATTTATTTCATTGTGATAAGAACTATATGGGCAAAGAGCAAAGCACATGCAGTAATCATTTCCAACTGTACTGGTGAGTTTTTATTTTATTATATGGTTCCTTAATATTAATGGTTGTGTCACAACAAGCATATATAAATGACTGCTTTGTCTACTATTGAATAACCCTTCAATGACACAGCCCAAAATGGCCTAAATGACCAGGCCAATGTTCATTTTTGCATTTTTGTGTTTTCCTCCTCACCTTCTAAGAGCTATAGTTTTTTTTATTTTAAATCGGTACAGCATCGGTCATTAGGGAACAGGTGCCTATATTTTCCTAATTTCATATAACCCTGTAAGGTGGACAAATGCTATTCTTCCCACCTAAGGGAAGACTAGGGGGGACTTGTTAATGGTTTTTATCAAGTTTTAATATAATTTTAAAAAGTCAGAAATTGTAGGGCAGGTTACATTTGCACAAAAATTCACAATTTTCAATTTAACTTTCACTTTAAAATTTGCAGAAAGAAGCAGGTGGATGTGGCTTCCCACAGATTAACAGAGTTATCATAACTTATGGAAAGAATTTTGGCACAAATATGCACTTATTCATAATTGGCATTCCTTTGTTTTTGTGGCTTACAGACAGCCAAAAGATGTGACTTGTTTACACACCATTTTTATCCTTTTTGGGGGTTTTTGGCTATTTTTGAGTTCAGTTAATAGGCCAGAAAGTCTGTATTGAAGCCAATGGCTATTTGCAACATAATAATTTTATGGCTGTAAGAGCTGCACCTATAAAATTGTGTCAGACCCTTTTTCTGACATTTTAGGACATTATTTTGTAATCGCTATATTTCACCTATAGCAATACCGCCAAAAATCCTGATAAAAAAAAAAAAATTATTATACAGACATTTTTTCCATTTATAATTATGGATAAAAAATAATGTGTGAACATAGCCTATGAGGCATGCATCTTTGAATAAATATAGTGCATTGTACTCCACAGCTTCATAGAGAATAAATGTCACTGTGGTATGAGTCTCCATTCTCGGGGTCCATATAGGGCCAGGCAGTAAGATTATCAGCGATCAGCTTGTTATCCCGTATCTTATGGCACTGTATTTTCATTGTCACACAAAGGGTGAAAAAAATCTTTGACAAAAGATTACCAACTGTAGGATAATGATGCCCAACAACCCATTAGAACTTTTGGGAGATGTTTAAAGTGTACCTGTCATTATAACTTTTAAAACCTAAATCAACAGTCTATGTAAAATAAAGATAGTTTGCAATTTACATTTATTATTTTTTTAGTTGTCATGGAAAACATGACACTTCCTTTGTCCAGTTTATTTGATAATGAGAAGGAAGTCATTCCTTTGAGCTGTGACTCTGTACAGGTCCGACTTCATGGGCTTAGTCACGGAAACTCCCAAGATCTTAATCCCATTGAGAACTTGTTGTCAATGATCAAGAGTAGGGTGGACAAACAAAAAAACCAACAAATTCTGACAAAATGCAAGCATTGATTGTGCAAGAATGGACTGCTATCAGTCAGGATTTGGTCCAGAAGTTGATTGAGAGCATGCCAGGGAGAATTGCAGAGGTCCTGAAGAAGAAGGGTCAACACTGCAAATATTGACTTGCTGCATTAACTCATTCTAACTGTCAATATAAGCTTTTGTTGCTCATAATATGATTGCAATTATATTTTTGTATGTGATAAAAACATCTGAAAAACCAGAGGGCAGCAGATCATGTGAAAATATATTTGTTTCATTCTCAAAACTTTTGGCCATGACTGTACAGTGGGAGTGTTTTCCATGCACTGCAATCATTGTAGCATGTTTTCACTGTATTCCTTTCTCTAGATACACCACCAGTCATCACAAAGAAGAATAGACAATGTTTTAGAAAGATAAAGTGCTGAAAATCCTTTCGAAATTAGTGTATTGTGTGTGTTTTAAAGCCCTTCTTAAATTACTGTAAATACAGTTAATCAGCGATGTGACATTTCCCTTAAAATGGTGTATGAATAATGCTGGAAATTTCCCTCCATTATAATAAAATATGTCACAAGGCAATCATTATAGTTGGCTTTCATTTTGAACATTTTGATTTCAATTAGTCATTGAACTGTTCTAAGGTTGTGGAATAATTTTCATTATAAATATTTTTCCCACTAATGACAGGTACTCTTTAAACATCTTTTAAAGGGGTTGTCTATTTTTTTTTTTTATAACAGCTGAGAATTTTAAAAAAAACCAGATGCTTACCTTCCGGGGAAAGCATGTGAAATTGCTGAGGCCGAACACAACTGTGGCTATGGATTGGCTGAGTGGGCAATATCTTGTGCCATGGCAACCTCACACATGTGTCATGCCTGGCACACGTCTTCAAACATACAATGGTTTGTCTCACCTGCTCCACAAGGTGCATTGCGTGCCCATATTAGAAAGATCCCCACTGACTGCAGCGCCTTGGTTTGCCAGCTCACCAACTTTTGGGTGATGTCAATATGTGCTTGAACTCCACATTGTATGTGTTGGCCAGAGTTTGCAAGCAGCAGAAAGTCATCAGGGAGTACCAGTTGCAACATGTCCCTCTGTTTGCCAGTCAGCCTCTAGACTTCACTAACGAGAACTGGGCATGGATAGCTGACATCTGTAAGGTTTTACCAAACTTTGAGGAGTCAACCAAGATGGTGAGTGGCGATGCTACTAGTGTGAGCAGTCCAAAGCAGGACAATGCATTGCACGGCAGCCACGAGATATAATAAGACAGTACAATGAATGATAGCCAGACTATCCTCTTTTCAATTTCTCGGTACAGATTGGATGAGCAGGAAGAATCAAATGAAGAGAAGCATGAATAGGGACAGAAGAGTATTGTGGACACTGCAGAGGGAAGTATCCATCCATATATCTGGTCGGCCTAAAGAGGAGGAGGAGAAGGTGGAGAGTCAGCTTCCTGGTTAGGACGACTAATTCTTACCTGTTGGCAGTCTGGTGCATATAGCACACCTCATTTTAGGCTGCTTTACCCATGACACTTGTGTTACAGTCATTTTTACCAAAAAGGATTACTGGATGTTAATCTTGCTCGACCCCTGGTATAGGGAGAAGTTCACTTATCTACTTTCCCAAGAAGAGAGAAGTACGCAAGACCAGTTATACAACAATGCCAGAGTGGAGAAATTGCTCAAAGCCTTCCCATATGGCAACGCTACTAGCAGAGGATTTAGTTCAGTGGGCCAATAAGGGGGGGACATGTGGTTCAGGCAGCATGGCAAACACTGTAAGAGGAACCCTATCCAAGATGTGGAAGATGTTTATAACAACCAACCAGGATAAATTCACCAATACACTTCTTAGGATATCACATTGGGATAAGTTCTGGAAGATGGTGAGGGAGTATCTAGTAAAGCGCAGCTTCTTCCTCCTCACTCTGCACAACTATTGGGTGTGAAAGCTGAACACATGGTATGAACTAGCGCTGTATGGCTTGGAGGTGCTGGCCTGCTGAAGGCATCTTGTCAGAGAGAATATTTAATGCTGCCTGGGGTATCATCACTGATAAGCATACCCACCTGTCAACTGAAAATGCTGACAGGCTGACGCTTTCGCTAAACTGAGAAT
Organism: Dendropsophus ebraccatus; assembly: GCF_027789765.1. Lineage (NCBI taxonomy): Eukaryota > Metazoa > Chordata > Amphibia > Anura > Hylidae > Dendropsophus > Dendropsophus ebraccatus. The sequence goes on along the minus strand of NC_091455.1, from coordinate 145,612,054 downwards.
TTTTTTGGGGGGGAGTCCCACCAGGCTCTTTGCCACAATTTTTACCGAGGTAACCACCAGGCTCTCGTCTACAACTATTACAGGGGTCACCACCAGGCTCTAGCCAACAATATTTGAAAGGGTCACAAAAGGCTATAGCCAACATTTTTTAAGAGGATCATAACAGGCTTTTGCCAACATTTTTTAAGGGGGTTACACCAGATTTTTACCCACAGTTATAAGGAGGTTCACCTTAAGACTCTCGCGCACAATTTTTATGGAAGTCATCACCAGGCTCTCGTCTACAATTTTTACGGGGGACACACCAGGCCCTTACCCACCATTTTAAAAGAAGGGTCACAACAGGCTCTCTCCCACAATTTTTTATGGGGTTCAGGGGGGATAATTTGTGCACCTCCCACCCTTCATCTACCCTGGATGCATTAATGTGCGCCTCTCGCATTGCAAACTACTATATCTACGTCTATGTCTACTATGTCCACCAATGTGTCAAAAGCAGTATTCAGTGCAGTCAGGTGTCATCCTCCCACTAATGTCAAATTTCAAAATCAAATCAAATTACATCTATATTTTCAAATTATAAATACATTTTTTTCATAGGGTCACATAAGAATCTCCCACAATTTTTCAAAGGGTCACACCAGGGTGTTGAATACAAGTACTGCACTGAATCTTGCATTATTCACTCGTGCTGTTACCAACAACATTACTAAGAAGGTCCACTTGACACATAGACAAGTAGTTGTTGTTGTCTCAACTTTTTCAAATTAGGCAGGCCAGTAACCACAAAAGAGAGAAAAGTACTTTTCAGGACTAGTAATCTCTGTGTCAATATACAGAGGTTATACATTTTTAAAAAGGGTCACACCAGGTTCTTGCTCGGGTGCTCGATACTCAAGACGAATATTTCCTGATGCTCCGGTGCTCATTTAAAGTAACGAACCCCTTTGAAGTCAATGGGAAACTTGAACATTTTTACAGGGGACCAAATCTCTGCACAGGGAAGGTTGTGTGAAAACCTGTCATCCTCAGAAAATGATGGAAACAACACGGAAATGGACAGGAAACAGCAGGGGCAGCATGCATGGATGCCTCTGGGGCTGGCTAATTGCAACATTACGCCAAATTATGGGCAACAGATCCCAGCCAGGGAAGAGAATGTCAGCACCAGGACAAATTGACTACTGACAGCAGTTTTGGGGGTAGTGGTATAGAGTATATGTGTAACTGGTGCTGTTTTTTTTTTAAGACACCCGTTGCACAAGACACTGCACAGTGAGGACAGGTATAGATGAACTACAGAGTCCAGCCAGTCAGGAGAATGTCAGCAACAGGACAAATTGACTACTGACAGCTGCACTACAAGTGCAAGCCAGCAGCCAAGAATAGCAAAAAAAAAAAATGTTTTAAAAATCCCTTTAAAAGCTTTTAGAAGGACTGTTGGGTTCTTTGTGTCGAATTCCTGCCTAACCACACGCTAATTTCCTGCCTACCACTCTCCCTGACATTGCAGGACCTGATTCTTATATACCCAGGTCATCTGATCTGGCCAGCCAATCGCTGCTATCGACATGTAGGGTTCCCACGTGATGCTACAAGCTCCCAAAGCCTCTCCTGCATGAAGATTGGCTGATATGCAGAAAAAAGGAAAATGCCATTGTTTGAGAACCAAGCTCAGACAAACATGCTCGCTCATCACTAGTCACCATCAAATTCCATGGCCTCTTAAGAATACTGTCAGATCTGAGTCGTCCTCCCACCAATGTTGAATTTAAAATTCCATTTAAAATTCAGTTCAAATTTTCAAATTATAAATAAAACTTTTATAGGGTTACTCAAAACTATCCAACATTTTTTTTTTTTTTTTTTGTGAATTACTTTTATGTAAAAACAGTCAAGCTCATCTGGACAGATCCTGACATGTGCAGAGGTGGAACCATGTCTGATTGAAAATACTATACAGCTTCCTCTAGGGCGTATAGGAGCTGAGAAGTACTGGAAGAGTTGAGTATTTTTTTTTTAACCAAAAGTAATTTACAAATCACCAATTAAGTTGATTTTTTTTCCTATATAGTACTTCTAAGAAATGTATTTATATGTGACACCCTCAGTTTGGGGGTCTAGTACCTTAAAAGTGTACTATATTGAAAATCTTTTTCTTTCAAATCTTCTGGTTTCAGAAAGTTATATAGATTTGTAATTTACTTCTATTTTTTTTTTTTTTTAATTCTTTATTTTTTCCTTTTTTTCATTTCATAAAATATAGAAAATATCCAGCATACAGAAATTGCCATACATTACATTGGCCAACATAACCCTTTGACCCAGAATCAATATTCAGTATTGAATGCACAACAATTCTATAAATAAAAGTCCCCAAAACACACCAACCCTCCCTCCCACACCCCGGCCAGGAAAGCGGAAAGAGAGAAAAAATAAATAAATAAATAAAAGGGAGAAGGATATAAATATAAATAAATATAAATTCCCCCCTCTACCATCCCTCCCACTTCTTCACAAGTTTTGCCCTTTTCGTCCACACTTCAAACAGCTTAGCCCTATTAACCAAATTTAGCCATTCACCTCTTGTAGGTTTTTTATCATTAATCCAGTTCCTGAGAATGGTCAGCCTGGCCAGAAAAAGGAGAGAGCCAATCAGGCTAATGTGCTCACCCAGGTCCCCGACATCCCCAAGAACCCCAAGTGCCCCATCCGAGCCCTTAATTACTTTAATAACCTGGGATACTCTCTGACTACGGATAACGTTAGCAAGTGTTTTGCCAGGTCTATTCCCCTCGACATAGGAGTTCTGATCATGAAATAACAGCTTACTGTGTGCCTTCCGTTTTAAATAGATAGCATAGTTCTCCTCAGCAGATTTTAACTGAACTAAAGTATCTGCTCCTCCTTCCTCTGAATAGGCTAGCTTAGCTATATCGATATTCCGTAACAAATCCTCCTCTTCTTTCCGAAAAGCTTTTTTTTCCCCAAAAATCTCTTTAATGTAGATGCCCCTTATATAAGCCTTTAGGGTATCCCAAACACATTGAATAGATGCCGATCCCATGTTATATTCAAGAAACTGAGTGATTTCTGCCGCCACCCCCTCCCGATTTCCCAGCAGCTGGAGCCAGTGGGGGTTCAATCTAAAGGGTCTACCAACCCTGCTCTCGTCTTTGCTCTTAACTACCCAGATCAATGGAGAGTGGTCTGATAAAGCCCTGGGAGCATAACTAACTTTAGAAACGCTCCTGAGTCCTGCCTGATTACATAAAAGAAGATCTATTCGAGAGGCGGAGTTGTGAGACGCACTAAAACATGAAAAAATATTAGCAAGTGGGTGCATGACCCTCCATGGATCGCACCACCCCGTCTCAGAGCAAAACTTCCATAAGGGAGAACTGGCCCTGGGGTGACTATCGTTATAAGATCTCCGATCTCTGGGCTCCATCGTGCAATTAAAGTCCCCGTTGACAAAGAGATTAGAGTATTCCTTCCCGCTCACAAACTGCAGAAGTTCCACCAGAATGTCTGTGGTGAAAGGTGGAGGGATATAAACAAAAGCCAACACTGTGCCAACATTATCCAGATCTCCCCATAAAAAAATAAACCTTCCCCTAGGGTCGGAGTTAACCTGTTTAATTGCAATATCTACCTTATCATGTATCATAACCGACACTCCTGCTGAGTAAACAGAACCAAAGGAGTGAAAAGACCGTGATGCCCACCTTTTGCTGACACATACCACAGTGGCTTTAGTAAGATGGGTTTCCAATAACCCGACTATTGCAGGTAGATATTTAGAGAGACCCATAAATACATTCGCTCTTTTAAGACGGTCATTCAATCCTCTAACATTCCAAGTAAGAACGCGCACCATCTATTTGCTCAAAGGGAAAAAAAGGGAGAGAAAGAGGAAGAGAGAGAAAAAAAAAAAAAAAAAAGGGGGATTTCCCTTTCCCCCTTCCTGGCCGAGTCCACAGCCCCCCCCTCCCCCCCCCCCCAACCCACCCCCCTCCACCCCCGACCACCAACATATCTCTCAACCACTTCAAACAAAATTCTACTGGACATTCACCTTCTGTACCCTCCGGGAGACCCACTATCCTAAGATTACTTCTCCGAGATCTATCCTCTAAATCTTGCAGCTTGCCCCTGATCTCAAGGTTTTCTTTCTTCAGAAACTCCAGATCTTTTTTAATAGTTTGGGTTGTCTTATCTATAACTGGAATCTCTTTTTCCATAAGCACTACTCTGTCCCTGACCTTATTCAGATCATCTCTAATCAACATAATGTCAGTGGAGATCTGGGCAGTGTGCGAGGAGAGTGTAGAAATAGCTTTGGTACAATTTTGTACCTTTCAGGATATCAAGTAAATCCGGTTGTGAAGAGGAGCTACCTGTCTCTGTCTCCTCGCCGTTAGGCGGCCCTCCCCCGGCCAAAAAAATGGCGCCGGGCGAACCCCCCATCGGGGCAAGAGACATTCTATCCAAGACCCGCCCTTTTTTGAAACCGGAGTCGTTTTAAGAAATTTCTCCATCCTGTTACCATCATTCCTATCCTTAGCTGCCTTAGCTGGCATGATATATATGTAAACAATAGCCAGTTACATGAGAGAAAAACAACAACGGAACATCAACCATGCACATATCTTACACAAGAGAGCCGGTCAAAGGTGCATTTAAAGCACTCATCAAAGGCAGGGCATATAAATGAAAGTCAGTGAGATTCACATAGAATGAGATCCTTATGTCCAGGATGCAGTAATAGCGTATTCAACTGCTATGATAGTTCATATTGTACTTGCAGATTATTCCTTCCTTTTGGCAATGGACTTGTACCCGAACTTCTCCAAGTCCATCCTGCGATTTCGGCAAGGTTGGAACTTTTTACTGAGGGAGAGTCTGAACAGCCTGTAGCTGGAAAAGAAAGGAGTAGGAGCAAGGAATATTCATCTTAGTTCAATTAGTCCCGGAGTATTAAAGAGCAAAACAGGAAAAAATGAGAAGGAAACCAGTACTTCATGTATCAAGGGAGTATGCTTGTTGGGGCTTAAGAGCATTTTTGACTCTCAGAAGGGTATATTATGCAGAGCTTAATCAGATCGCAACCGCCAGTCCATACCAGTCTTCCTTTTTAATGGCGGACAAGTAAAATGACAAAAGAAACAGTTTACTCACAGTTCAAGTTGCACATTTAAATTGTAGCCTCTTTCTGAATTCTAGCCTCTCGCTGATTACCCAGAGACCTCTTTAGGGTAAAGTATTGGAAGCCTTTCCCAACTGAAAATCAATAAAAGCCATCTTAATATACTATGTCCAGTGAAAAGCAGAGACAGGCTGGCCCTTAAAAGTAGAGAAATGAGGATAACGGCATGGGGCAGGCCATTCCCCCACCTCCTTCCCATCAGAGATCTCCATAGGCTCAGGAAAACACACAGCAGCCAGGCACACTGCCAAGCCTGAAGGGAATAGTTTGTCAATTAATTATGCCTCCTTTGTTATCACCTCAAGCAGCCCTTTACCTTGTCCTGCAGACGCTGAGTGATCAAGCGTGCCCGGGAACTCCGCACCACAGGGAGAATGCGGTCAGCTGATTTATATGGCGGGCTCAGGCTTTCCTGAAGACCTGACCAATCGATCCCTGAACGGGACCGACCGGGTTTGTAGACTGGCATAATCTCCCTCTGCTGAGCTGGAGGCTGCTATACTCCTCATATGGTCTCGTCCGCTCCGAACCCCCCTAGATAGCGGAGTCTGTGCCTGTCAGGACGACTCCTTCCCGGATTCTCCGGTGATAGCTCTGCAAGCCACTTGACATGCCTCCTCCTCCCAGCGGCATTGCGGCCCCCCGCGTGTCACGTGATCCGGCGTCACGGAGACCGGCTCTCTCCTCTGCCCACTCTGCCGCATTCGTCACCCGGGCCATCCCCAACACCACCACAGCCACGCATCAGGCCGACAGCCAGAGCCCAGGGTCCCAGGCAGCACGATCTCGGATTCGGGGCAGGCGCAGCATCTTGATCGGCACCGTAAGCAGAAGCGTGGGGGGGGGGAGAGGAAGGGAGGGGGAGGGGCAGCAGCGGCGCTACGTCTTGCCGCACATGCCTCACCCTCCTCTACTCTAATTTACTTCTATTTAAAAATCAGCTGCTGATCCAACAATTTTTAAGAGGGTCATAAAAGGGCTACCTCACTTGCCTTCTCATTGATAGATGCTGGTTAGCATATTGAAAGTGTGCACATTAAAATTCCATGTGATGCCTCTTACAAAGACTCTATGTTTCATGAATTACATAACTAAGAGTCTTTAATGCATCAATGCATACTCCCACTGCTGTGTCAGATCCATTTCTGTGGTGTTTCTATCATTTTCTAAGGTTTTCATGTTTACCAGACACCCTCCTCTCTGCCAAATAGAACGCCCCTGAAAAAAGCTTGAGTCACCCAATAACTTTAATGGGGTTCATTACTCGAATCAAGCGCTCAAAGCATCTAGGTCTATGACTCACTAAAGCTGCAGTATGCTGTGACATTTTGCAAGAGATTTCAGTATTTAGATTGACATTCCAGTTCATCATATAATGATTCTACATATACCATTTTTTCTATTTCCCATAACATAAAAGTATGTTGAATACAAGGTCACAAACAAAAAGGAAACCCTGCCTATATCTTAGATAATTAATCCCTTTTGCCATTTATATTACTTGTATCTTTTTTATGTAGCAGAATACCCCTTGGGCCCCTCAGTTTCCAGCAGTGACAGCTACCTTTGCACTCCCTTTACATAAATCCATGGCCTCTGCATCATGCTTGCTGTTGAATTCTGGATGGATAATAATAACATTATTTTTGTTGCACTCTTGCATTTTGTGACACAAAGGTATGTAACCCATTAATTAAACTAGGATCTCGCTTGTAAGACATCAGCTTGTGACACCTAAGAACATGTGCTGAAACTAAGATCAATCATTGTCTGAGAAATGTAAGAACAGGAATTGCTTGCGTATATACTTTTTAACTACTATAGTCTGGCTGACCTTACTGTGTCTCATGTCTTCAGCTTCCTGCTTAGTTACCTTGTACCCTGACTCACACTAGAGTTCAGTAGCTTTGCTAGTAAGACTTGGTGACAGTTCAGTAGCGATGCAAAAGTCGTATGTGACTCACAATCATTACTGTTGAGGTTGTTAAAACTTGCTGACATTGGCAAGTCTTCGATATGTTAAACTAAGACAGGTACACTTTGTAAAAGTTCCATATGATATCCTATCTAGTTTTATTTGGGGGGGGTGCAAAGAAGGCAGTTATAACCAAACTTCTAATCCAGGGGGGTCCAAAACCCCTGAATTCTAGATGTTTATTCACTTGATATTCTTCTTATACAGTAAAGTAATTGTGCAGTACAGAACAATAAGGCTTTCTTTACGTCTGTGCTGCAATTTTTCATTTGCATAATATGACACCAACATGGGGTTTCCATCATAGTGTCTGGCGGTTCACTGGACAAAATAGTGCTACTTGTTGCACTATTTTGAGGATTTTTGACAAAATCTACTATAATGTATCCTAACAGAGCTCCATACAGATAAGGCAGACCGGTGCCCTATAAAATGCAGATCCAGTAAGAATCCTTTCTAATGGCATAATTATTGTGCAGGCAAATGAATGTTTTATAAAGTAAGGGTCCTTTTACACAAAAGGATTATCTGCCAAAGATTTGAAGCCAAAGCCAGGAATGGATTTATAAAGATGCTTTAGACCAAATCTCTGTTTATAGTCTGTTTCTGGCTTTGGCTTCAAATCTTTGGCAGGTAATCTGTCAGATAATCTTTCTGTATAAATGGACCCTAACTGGGTGATATATTATTGGTTAAATATGTGTTAAGCATGAGAACATTGCCTTCTGCCAACTCTTTAGATAAATATATAATATATAATATAATATACCTTATATATATATAATATACCTTTTTTTTTACAAATGATGTGCTGCTAATATAAAGTAATATTACAGACAAAAAATGTATAGTCGGTTAGCTACAGTTATATTGTGTGGTATAAAAATCTACAGAATAACATACAAAAGGTGAACAGCTGCCAGACAATGTCATACATTTAGGCTACTAAATAACATAATATTTAACCACTGCACAATTTTCTTGAGGACTGCCTATCTAAACCCATTAGGATAATTATGCCGTTCAAAAATGTCCTAATACTTATTCACTGTGTTCCAATTCACAATAAGTATTTTCTGAATATATTACAGTAGCATCAGGGGTCAACAAAGATATCTAGTCTTCTAAGCTATATCACAAACTGGTAATTATCAAAACATTACTAGTAATTAGGACAAATTAACATGTAGTTACATTTTCCCTTTTCCATTTCTTGTTTCATTTTTTTTTTTTTTCAAAGATATCAAAGAATTATAAAAGGAAAGATTATTAGATAAGAAAGAGATTTATTAGAACTAGAGATGAGTAAACCAAATCTGTGGAACACAGGCTCGTTTAGAACTTTGCCAAATATTGGGTTTATTAATGAACCAAATTTTTAGCTGAGTTCGACTAAACCTTAAATAAAAAAAATGTGTTTTATAAAATTTATGAGATGTTTTAGGACAGTAGCATTAACATGGGAATATCCCTAATCCCTTTTTTAGTGTTATTATAGCTCAATGTCGCCCTGCCTTCAATATAGTGTAGCCACTTGTTGGATATATTTGAAAACAGTCCCAAGTGTCGTATTAAGAAATAACGTCCTTTCTGGACTTCTTGGATGAAGTTAACCCACAGAGGAACGTGGCATATTATGTCCACTCCCTGTTTGGATACGTTGCGGCACTGTATTTGTATCCCATTTTTCCTGACACCCATGGTGGGTGGCTGATGACTTCTGTTGGGGTTTTTAAAATATTGCCAGGGTAGTTAGAGGTCGAACAATGGTTGCTTATAGGGTAATTGTAGTGTGAAGTTTAATTGCTCTTGTGGTTTCTTGAGTGGTATCACTGTATAGGAAGGGGTATATGTCACTGGGGATGCTGTCCTCTAACTGTGTGTGTCCTCTAAGAAACTTCTAAAGCTTCTACCAGCAGCAATCTGTTGCTGAAGGGCAATCTGCTGGCACCTCCAACTTGGCCCCTTTGGGTCGAAGATAGTGCTGCTGCTGCCACCCCCAACTGTCTGTCCTTGGCCCCTTTGGGTCAAAGAGAGTGCTGCTACTGCTGCTGCTGCTACTACTACTACTGTACCTCCAGGTCTGGGTGCTAGGCCCCTCAGAATCAAGAAGGATACTACAGCTGTCGCTGCAACCTCCAGGTGTCTGTGATATGTGCCTTTGGGTTTAGAAAAGTGCCACTTGCAGGTGTCTGTTCTAGGCCACTCTGGGTAGAATAGAATGCCGTTTGTGGTGCTCCCACTTTGATATGTCGCTGATCCACCATCATCTGCAGGTGACCAGGGATAAAACATAATTTTACACTGCTGATCTATCAATGTTCACGGCTGTCCTGGGAGAAAACTTCATTTTATGCCGCTGAACCACTAACATTCACCACTGCTTATGAAGAAAACTTCACTTTATGCTGCTAATCCACCCCATGCTCTGTTGTCCTGACAGAAAGCATTATTTTACAACACTCATTCACCAAAACAGTCAATACTATCTGCTACTGAGAGCTTCAATGCTGAAACATGTGTCAGATATGGTGAAACTTAAATACCCTGCCTGAGCTACACATTTTTCGCACTATGAAATTTTCACTTTTTTTTTTTTTTTTTTTTTTTTTACTGTAATAGCTAGTGCTTCCTCACGAACCTATTCTCTGTAATACTTCCACTAATATAGCTGCAATCGTTCTGCTATTACAATGCGGTTCATTTAGGTTCAGTTTAAATTGAACCCGAAATTCACATTAGTTCGAACTTGACTGAACTTTTCGAAAGTTCGCTCATCTCTTATTAGAACATTTAATTTAGACATTGAGAGTTCTTTTAGGTCCAAAATTCTGTGTTGATTCATTTTTCATATATTTCTTTATATAGTAGTGGTTAAAACTCAATCAATGTATACACCATGGCCCAGATTTACTATAATCTATTGTCTATTTTTTCATGGTATTCACTAATTTGACATATTGGCAAAGGGCTGACTCATTTTTGAGTTGTTGTGTTTTTTAGTGTATATAGCACCAAAAATTGTGTGAGACAAGCGGCATTTCGATTAGTAAATTCTGATATATAAAATTCAAGCCAAGCTCAAGTTCATAAAAAAAAACTGCCAGGGAACTTTTGATAAATAAAACATGGGTGGCATGCAAATGCTTAATAGGTAAAAAAAAAAAAAAACGCATAAAGAATGCATCAGAAAACCTATAGCAAATTTAGGCCATTGTTGTTAATTAATTATTAATTAATTAATTAATTAATTATAAAACTGTCAACTCCATTCCTCACTTCTTTCAGTCCTGTAGTGATGCTTAATTGTTTTTTTTTTTTTTAGATGGTAATTTTTGCACCAGTTACAGTCATCGAGGACTTATATCAAAGGCAAAAATGAAAGCAATAAAATATAGCATTGTTGTCATTCTCGGTAAGTACTTATTGTTATTACATTTACATTAACAAACATAACTACTTGAAGAAGACAGACGGCTAATTAGCCATTTAAATGCTCCAGCATCTCATTGATCAATGAAGTATATATGTACTGCTTTGATCTGTATGAGAGATCAGTATAGTTATAATAGGAGTCCCGCAGGGGGACTAAATGTTACAGTAAAAATGTTTTTTATTAATAAAAAATCTCATCCCATAAAAACATTTAAATCACTCCCTTTTTTAAATCACTCCCCCTATTCCTATTGTATAAATAAAATAAGACAAATTTTGTATTGCTGCACGGGGAATCATACTGACTTGAGGAACATAGCAAACATGTCAGTTTTACCATGGTGGTTGAACGACATAAACACGGAAAAAAATATTCTTTTTTTTTTCCCAATTTTACTGCTCAAAATTCCCCCCCCCCCCCAGATTTGCAGCATATTTTTTGGAAAAATTAAGTCTCTCATTGCAAAGTACAATTGGTGTCTTAAACAATAAGGGATTATTCGGGTCTGTAGGTGAAAAAAAGGCAAGTGCTATGGCCTTTTAAACACAAGGAGTAAAAAGCAAAAATGCTAAACTGAAAACTTGCCTTTGTCTTTTAAGGGGTTAAAATTAGTGTTTCATTGGCAGTCCAGTATACCAGATATGTAATGGACGATAACATTTTATATACATTACCACTGGGCAAAGTCCAAATACGTTGCACTTAGCCTGCCCAGCTGATTTTGGAGTGCTCAAGTAGACAAAGTAGAGACAAGGTAGCAGAAATCTAGAGCCTTTTGGAAATGTTTAGTGAGAAAGCAAAAAAATTGCTGGCTATGTCACTGAAAGAAGATGAATATTTTCTAAAAAAAAACAAACAAAAAAAAACAACTTAAAAAAATAACTAAAAATAAAATAATTTCCCACAGCGGTCATGTACTTGTATAAATATATATATATTTTTTTTTACCATGAATAGGCATTGAGAATTGATGCAAATAGTATGGTGTTTAACCAGTGAGGTAACTGGTTGAGTGCAATAGCCATATGCTGGCAGCTTGTAAAGAAAAAGACCAACTGGGGCCACTGGAGCATCAGTTCTTTTGCTACAACACGCTACACGATTTTTTTTAAAATAAATAATAAAAAAAAAAAACGTGTAGGGTTCCCCCTATTTTCATAACCAGCCAGTTTGAAAACCAAGCAACAGCAGCCAAGTAGCACCAGGGTGGGAAGGGCCATTGTTTTTGGCCCTCCCCAGCCTTAATATTACCAGCCTGCTGCCGCCCAGTCCAGGAGCGCCAATTTTGACGCTCCGGGACCACTGCCACCCGTCTCTTCCCAGTACCCCTGGTGGCATTGGGTACTGGGTTAATAATGGGGGGGGGGGAGTGTTAGCCATTTTACACCGGCTAACACTAAGCCCTGACTTAGTAATGGATTCCGTCTATTAGACAGCTTCCATTACTAAGTCTATATAGTAAAAAAATAAAGACACAACACAAGTAAAAAATATTTTTTATTCAAATAAAAACAATCCCCCACCCCTTGTTGACCATTTTATTAAAAACCATCCAACAACCCAACAACCGCTGGTCATCGACATAGTCCATCGAATCCGCCGTAATCCACAGGATACCAACAACAAAAAGGAAACACACAAAAAAACACACAAACAGGAGCACAACACCCATCTGGCCCCCAGGGGGTTAAGTAAGGGTCCCCACTTAACCCCTTGGGGGCAAGATTGATGTCAGACTGCACCCATACCAGCAAGGAAGGGGTTAAGTGACCCCCCTTCCTTGCTGGGATACGTGTAGAGCAGGGGGGGAGCTTTCTTACCCCACATATGGGGTACCGTTGTACTCAGAAGAACCTGCGTTACAGATTTTGGGGTACATTTTTTCTCCTGTTCCTTGTGAAATTTAGAAATTTCAAACTAAACCAACATATTATTGAAAAAATTCGAGCTTTTCATTTTTACTGGCCAATTTTGAATACTTTCCTCTAATACCTGTGGGGTCAAAATGCTCATCCTACCCCAAGATGAATTCTTTGAGGGGTGTACTTTTCAAAATGGGGTGACTTTTGGGGGGGGGGTCTATTCTGTAGACATTACAGGGGCTCTGCAAACGCACCTGGCGCTCAGAAACTTCTTCAGAAAAATCTGCACGGAAAATGCTAACTGGCGCTCCTTCCCTTCTGAGCCCGGCTGTGTGCCCATACATGGGTTTATGCCCACATATGGGGTACCGTTTTACTCAGGAGAACCTGTGTTACAGATTTTGTGGTGAATTTTCTCTCCTGTTCCTCTTGAAATTGAGAAATTTTTAAACTAAAGGAACATATTATTGGAAAAATTTGAGTTTTTCATTTTTACTGTCTACTTTTGAATACTTTCCTCTAATACCTGTGGGGTCAAAATGCTCACCACACCCCAAAATGAATTCTTTGAGGGGTGCACTATCCAAAATGGGGTGACTTATGGGGGGGGGTTTCTCTTTGCTGACACTACAGGGGCTCTGCAAATGCACCTGGCGCTCGGAAACTTCTTCAGCAAAATCTGCAATGGAAATTGGCGCTCCCTTCCTTCTGAGCCCTGCTGTGTGCCCATACAGTGGTTTACCCACATATGGGGTACCGTAGTACTCAAGAGAACCTGCGTTACAAATTTTGGGGTGCCTTTTCTCTCATGTTCCTTTTGAAAATGAGATACTTTAATCTAAACGTATATATTATTGGAAAATTTTAATTTTTCAAATTTTTAATTTTTTAATTTTAATGGTGAATACTTTCCTCCAGACCCTGTAGGGTTAAAATGCTCATTATACCCCTAGATTAATTCTTTAAAGTAGTTTCCAAAATGGGGTCATTTATGGGGGTTTCCAGTATACAAGCCTCCTAAATCAACTTATAAAAAGAACTGGTCCATAAAAAAATCAGTTTTGGAAACTTTCACGAAAATGTGGTAATTTGCTGATAAATTTCTAAGTCCTGTAACACCTTATAAAAGTAAAATATGTTTATGAAATGAAGCCAGAATAAATAGGACATATCGGTAATGTGACTTAGTAACTAATTTATGTGATACAACTTTCTTTTTTAGAAGCAGAGAATTTCAAAGTTCATAAAATGGTAATTTTTTTAATTTTTCATGATATTTTGATGTTTTTCACACAAAGTAGTGACCAAATTTTGTAACTAATATAAAGTGCCATATGTGCCGAAAAAACAGTCTCAGAATCGCTGACATACGTTAAAGCATCACTAAGCTATAAGCGCATAAAGTGAGACAGGTCAGATTTTGAAAAGTGAGCCTGGTCATTAAGGTGCAAATAGGCTTGGTCTTGAAGGGGTTAAAATCGCTCCATTCCCAGGCTTATAGCGCTTTTATCCTTTGGTCTATGGGGCTGATTGAGGAGTAATTTTTTGCGCCATGATGTGTTCTTTCTATCGGTACCTTGATTGCGCATATGCGACTTTTTGATCGCTTTTTATTACAATTTTTCTGGATTTGATGCGACCAAAAATGCGCAATTTTGCACTTTGGGATTTTTTGGCGCTTACGCTGTTTACCGTGTCAGATCAGGAATGTGATTAATTAATAGTTTGGGTGATTACGCACGCGGCGATACAAAACATGTTTATTTATTTACTTTTATTTAGAACATGGAAAAAGGGGGGTGATTCTGACTTTTATTAGGGGAGGGGGCTTTTTATTGATAATAACACTTTTTTTTTTTTACACTTATACTAGAATCCCCCATGGGGGACTTCTAGTATAAGTGCACTGATCTCTCATAGAGATCTATGCTTCATAGATATGCAACATAGATCAATGAGATAGGCACATTAATTGCTTCCAGCTGCTGCAGCCGGAAGCAATTGAGTGCCGCGCCGGGATCAGCGCCATTACGGCGCTGAGCCCTGGCAGAGAAGGATGTGTGGGAGCGATCCACCCCACTAGACACCAGGGAACGGCTGCATCAAGTAATCAGATGCATCTGTCAACTTTGACAGCTGCATCCGATTACTTTATTAGCGAGCATGGTGATCGGACCGTGCCCGCTAATAGCCATGGTCCCGGGCACGAGCGGCACCCGGGACCACGGCGGTTCATAGCTCGGCCCCGCTCTGAACACATGATACGTCCAGGGTCGCCTAAGGGTTAAGGCGCAGATAGTCATAAACCATGGTCTTAAGGTGGTCTCTGTGTGTCATAATGCTGACCTGCCTTGCCAATGTTGGTGAAGTGGTAAAAATTGATTGCCACATGTCACCCAGTAGGGTTCTGCCAAACTGCCTGCTGCGGCTACTTGTGATTCTACTGCTGCCGCGTTGCTGATGCTGTTCCGCCGTGACATTAGAATGTAAAGACCCAAAAGATGTCTCAAGTTGGTCAATGAGCACTGTCTCAAAATCCTGCATTCTACTATCAATTTCTGTGGGTGGAGGGAAATTGCTCACTTTGGACTTGTAATGTGGATCAAGGAGGGTTGCCATCCAGTAATCGCTGTTCATTTTTATTGCCTTGCTGCGTGGAT
The DNA here is from genome assembly GCF_027789765.1 of Dendropsophus ebraccatus. Classification (NCBI taxonomy): domain Eukaryota; kingdom Metazoa; phylum Chordata; class Amphibia; order Anura; family Hylidae; genus Dendropsophus; species Dendropsophus ebraccatus. Next base: position 145,596,912 of record NC_091455.1, on the reverse strand, counting down.
CATGTTAGAAGTAATGTAGCATTCAAGCACTCATGTGTGAGATACTACCAGGATCTCCCAAGCCTCGGGGTCGAGGGGTACTAACAGGATCTTCATCCTCTTCCTCCTCTTCCTCCTCCTCCTCCTCCTCCCCCTGTAATCTGTAACAACCTCTTACCAGTGAAGATGAATCAGTACCGGTGGTGCAGGGCCGCGTCTGCCGCGGCAGATCCTGCGTCCCGGTCATTTTAGTTAAGTTTAACTTAGCTAAAATGACAGCAGCTGTCACGGCCTCACCACTCACCACACATCTTGCCGCCCGCGCTCCCCGGCATCCCCACGTACCGCCGGGTTCTCTTCCTGATGTTACCCAGCAGCCTTGTCCCTGAGTGGTTGCGTGCGTGCGCGCAGCAGCCGTCCGCCGCGGCGCTACGCAGCTGCACTCTCCAGGAAGTGTTGCTCTGCGATCTGGTAAGTGCCGGGGAGGGGGGTGCGTGACGGTGCGGTGTTGAGCGGCGCGGGGGCCGGTTATGTGTTTGCAATCATGGGTGCGCGGGGGGGTGTTTGCAAGCATGGGCCCTCGGGGGGGGGGGGAGGGGCGCGGCAGCCCAGGTTTGCCTCAGGCGGCATAAAGCCTGGAAACAGCCCTGCGGTGGTGTCCATTCCTGCCCCCTCATCCTCCTAAACTTCTTTCTCCTGACCATCACCAGAGGCCTGGCTAGCCTCATGCGCTCTACCGTGGGAGCTGTACTGCCGGCCTGCACCTGCCCTCGACCTAGAACCACTGCCTAAAGGAGACCTATACAACTGTGAAGCAGTTGGGTCCTTTACATCCTTCGGGAGTAAGGTTCCAAGCAGGGCCGGACTGGGACTAAAAATCAGCCCTGGCATTTCCGAGCACACAGGCCCACTCGCCGCGCGGTGATAAGTTATGAGACAATGTTGTGAGCGCAGCATGGCTACATGTTGTATCATCACGGCCATGACTGGAATTACAGGTAATAACACAGTAAATGGGGTCAGAAGCTTCTGTCTCTGTACTATGTAGCTGTGCTGCAGTTACAGGTTGTTACCACTACACAGTGTACAGAGACAGACTGCTTCTGGCCCCGATCACCGTGCTGAGTTTAACACCACCAGCACATACCTCCACATACTGAGTAATACCACCGCATACTGACTAATACCACCACATACTAATACCACAGCATACTGACTAATGTCACCACAATGACTAATACCACCGCATACTAATGTCACCACATACTGACTAATACTACCGCATACTGACTAATACCACCACATACTGACTAACCTCACCGCTGCTACTAAATAACATCCACTGTACACAGATTACTATCACCTCATACAGTCATATAGAGGTAGACCCAGCTCCACACAGGTTCTGTACACCACATACATTACAGTGCAGTTACATCAGGTGACTCACAGGGGAGTCTTCTCTGATCGGAGTTCTTCCCTTTTCATTTTCTTCTCCATCTGCCCTGGGCCCTCCGAGCCACGAATCCACAGAATCTGCCAGACAGACATATTAGGCTCCTCACACTGGCACCATCCTCATCTCTATACTAACTGCACATCTGTATTGGCCCCTTTACACCCTCATTTAGTATGTAGGCTGACTCTATGTGACCCCGTATAGTATATGCATCCCTCTATGTAGCCCCCTAATAAATGGCCCCCTCTCCCCCTATGTTGTCCCCCCCCCCCTTATAGATGGCCCCCTCCCCCCTATGTTGTCCCCCCACTTATAGATGGCCCCTTCTCCCCCCCTTATAGATGGCCCCCTCTCTCCCCCTTCCCTATAGATGGCACCCTCTCTCTCCCCCCTCCCTTATAGATGGCCCCCTCTCCCCCCTTATAGATTGCCCCCCTTTCCCCACCCCTTATAGATGGCCCCTTCTCCCTCCCCTCCCCTTATAGATGGCCCCTTCTCCCTCCCCTCCCCTTACAGATGATCCCCTCTCTCTTCTCCCCCCCTCCCTTATAGATGGCCCCCTCTCTCTTCTCCCCCCTCCCTTATAGATGGCCCCCTCTCTCTTCTCCCCCCTTCCTTATAGATGGCCCCCTCTCTCTTCTCCCCCTGTCACTTATAGATGGCCCCTCTCTCTTCTCCCCCTGTCCCTTATAAATGGTCCCCTCTCTCTTCTCCCCCTGTCCCTTATAAATGGTCCCCTCTCTCTTCTCCCCCCTTCCTTATAGATGGCCCCCTCTCTCTTCTCCCCCTGTCCCTTATAGCTGGCCCCCTATCTCTTCTCCCCCTTCCCTTATAGATGACCCCCTCTCTCTTCTCCCCCTTTCCTTATAGATGGCCCCCTCTCTTCTCCCCCTCCCTTACAGATGGCCCCCTCTCTCTTTTCCCCCCTCCCTTACAGATGACCCCCTCTCTCTTCTCCCCCTTTCCTTATAGATGGCCCCCTCTCTCTTCTCCCCCTTTCCTTATAGATGGCCCCCTCTCTCTTCTCCCCCCCCCTCCTATATAGATGGCCCCCTCTCTCTTCTCCCCCCTCCCTTATGGATGGCTCCCTCTCTCTTTTGCCCCTGTCCCTTATAGATGGCTCCCTCTCTCTTCTCCCCCTATCCCTTATAGATGGCCCCCGATCACCGCAGCCCTTCCCGCTCCTGTCACCTCTTATCACCAGAGCTGCACGGCCCGCTCCGGTCACTGCTGCCCGCTCCTGTCACCTGTCACTGGAGCCCGCACGGCCCGCTCCGGTCACCTTTCACAGGAGCCTGCACCGGTCACTGCAGCCCGCTAATGCCCGCTCCTGTCACCGGAGCCCGCACAGCCTGCTCCAGTCACTGCAGCCCACTCCTGATGTGTTTCTCTAATCTAATCAACGTGAAGGAGCATGGGGCCGCTGCGGCCGGCTGTGGTGCACGTACAACGTGCGCTCCACGGCCGGCCGTAACGGCCTCACGCTCCTACTCCAAATTGATTGGATGAGCACATTAGGAGCGGGCTGCAGTGACCGGAGCGGGCCGTGCAGGCTGCGGTGACCTGGTCGGGCCGGGAAAAGAGAGAAGGGCTGCGGCGGTGATTTTTTTTTTTTAAATAATATTTTTTTTTATTATGCAGCCCGGGCGGCCCAAGGACTGGTAATCTGGCCAGCCCAGCGGGCATTTGCCCGGCTCGCCAGATTACCAGTCCGGGCCTGGTTCTTAGTCTGCCTCCTTCTCCTTCCCCGCCTCTATCACTGCTGAGACCTGCTTCCGCAGAGTGCCTAACACTTGTTCCAGTAAAAGTATTACCAGAGCGGTGATGCTTCAAAACTGGCAAGGATGGTGCACAGATCTTTCACCTGTCTCTACTCTCTATGAGTGAACACCCCGAGGTCCGCACCACTGCTAGTCAGGCTATGCAACATTTTGTACTGCATAATGGCATTACGATGCTGCCACAACTGCTGGAGCATGTGGAGCATGGAATTCCAGCGTGTTGCCACATCACAGATGAGATGGCTGACGGTGAGGCCCAGTTCCTGGTGCAATGATGCCAGTCGTGCCAAAGCAGGGTGCAAACGTCAGAAGTGGGAACTAAGACCTCAAACGTTCTTCAGGAGGCCGTCAACACCAGGGTGGCACTTAAGAAATTTCGCCACAACCAGGTTCATGACGTTTGCCAGATACGGCAGGTGCGTAAGTCTGCCGATCATAAGGGCAGCAAGGAGATTGCTCCTGTTGTCTTACACCACCTTACCTGGTGCCAGGTTTTAAGTTTCAACAGCTCTTGACCTGTGTGTTGATGGTCTCCACGACAAATTAATTTAAGGTCGGCCTGCTTTCTCTTAGCACGTGTTGCTACCTGTCAGGGTTGGGGACCCTGGCTGTGCACAATCCCAGCAGTTTTGGAGACTGTCGACGGAGACCCAGAGGCACCAGAGGCAGTGTCAGCCACCAAAGTCACCCATTGAGCAGTCAGGCATATGTAATGACCTTGACCGTGTTTACTGGTCCATGTGTCTGTAGTCAGATGGACCTTAGTGAACACAGAGGCAGCCAATGCGCTTGAGATATTTTCTGCAACATGCTGGGCCAGGGCAGGGACAGCTTTTCTTGCAAAAAAATGCCTGCTAGGCATCTGATACTGGGCACATGCCAGGGCCAGAACGTGGTGGAAGCCATCTGTGTCCTTCCTACACCGGATATTGCTCGCCTGACACCTCTGGTTCTCACCATGTTCACAAGATAGATATGAAATTTAAGATAGAAGATACAATAAAAAATCAACAGACCTACCCACTCTCGATAAATCCACGTACACAAATCAGATGTACAATTAATTACTGGGCATGACAGATAAAAAATACGGAATACTTGACAACGGACAGAGAACGTATGTCAGCTGATAGGAATACCACTGTAATAACTGAACAAATCCACGTACACAAATCAGAAGCACATTTAATTACTGTATAACAGATGTCAAGTATTTTGTATTTTTGGTGACGGACAGAGGACGTTTTTGAGCTGATAGGAATATAGCTGTAATCACTGAACAAATGCACGTACACAAATTAGATGTACGTTTAATTACTGTATAACAGATGTGAGCAGACCAAAATACACTTTTGGGCACTATGTATAAATTGTAAAAACATGAGCCACATAGGTAATTTAAAAAAAAAATTCTATCCCAAAATTTATTAAAGACTAAAAGTTTTTTCATAAATACAAATACTTGGTAGCATGATTATGATAATAAAATATGAAGGCAGGGCAAACTACCTATCCTATACACACTTTGACCAGTGAAATTTATATATACCAAAATGCCATATGCTTTGTGCAAAAATATTCCTGCCTAGAGAGAATTAGTGCGAAAACAGCTGTCAGGGATGTTGTTTACATGAACCATCTCATAAGGAAGAGGGGAGGGGAGATTGAGAGCAGGGATGGATTGAACAGCTCAGACACAGTTTACTGTGTCTTCAGAAGAAAGCAGCATGTTCAGAACTGGGGGAGGGAGACAAAAAATGTAATGACACATATGAAATTAGTCGTTGGTCTCTGCATAGTTCACATCCCATGGGGTGCTTGATCGCACGTTGTGGTGATCAGGTCAAAGTACAAGTCTCCTGCCCGAATGGTAGCTTTAATTAGCCAATAAACCTGTGGGGAAGACTTGGCAGGTGTAATAACCACATATTGATTCTAAAAATGTCATTTTCCGTGTTGTAATCTTCTATTTTTTCTATAGTGGCTGTAAAAATGTTAAGTAGCATCATGTATATCCGTATAATAAGTGTTTATGGTCTTTACAATCTTGAGGTTACTGATAGAGACTTTAATTTATTGAAAATCCCCCTATTCAGAGCTCTAAGAGCAGAAAACCTTAATTGGTGTGGGAAAAATTGCCAGCTATCTCTGCAAAATGCAGTACAATGTATACGTTGTTTTCCCACATCGCTCTAACAAGCGGCAAATGATTCTAATTGGTATTGTAGTAAACAGTACATAGTACTATTTATTCTACAAATTAATTTTATGAATGAAATTAGCAGCCATGAATCGCTTCTCAAGGATACTTTATTGCCATTAAATGGTTATCCCTGCCATTTGCTAACATATAATTAACAAATGGTATTGTACTTTTTGGTCTTGTTTTTAACTTTTTTTTTTGTTTTACCTTACTGCACAGACCCCCTCCTATAGTAGTGGCATCACAGGGAGATGTGGTTTTAACCCCTTAATGACCAAGGGCATAAATGTACGCCCTTGCGTCGCTAGGGGCATTAAGAGGAGGGCCACATGGTGACCCTGCTCTGAACTGCCGAGAACTCGCCTGGGACCGCGGCAATTAGCAGGCACGGTCCGATCGCCGTGCCCGCTAATTAGCCATTTAAATGCAGCTGTCAAAGTGTACAGCTGCATTTAAAAGGCTATTTTCACCAATTGGTGGTGATCTAGTGGGGGGATCTCCCCCCGCGATGCGATCCCCTCATCTGCTCTGGCCGGAGGTCTGTGCCGTAATGGCGCTGATCCCAGCTCGGCAATCTATGGCTCTCGGCTGTAGCAGCCGAACACAGTTCTCATTGATCTATGCAGTATATCTATAATGCATAGATCTCACTGAGAAATCAGAGTAGTAATACTAGAAATCCCCCAGGGGGAATAACCCTAACCTCAGAGGGAATAACCCTAACTTCAGGGGAAATAACCCTAACCCAAGGGCGACTTCTAGCACAAAAAATGACACCCAATAGACCAAAGGATAAAAGCATTATAAGCATGGTCATAGAGCAATTTTACGGAACTTTTTTTTTTAAAGGTTTTAATTTTTTTTTGAATAAAATAAAAGTTACACAAGTTACATATCGTTGTAATTGTACTAATTTGAGAACCATGTATAACAAGTCAGTTTTACCCTAGGGCAAATGGCGTAAACACAAAACCTCCCCAAATAAAAAAAAGATGTGTTTTTTTTTTTCAATTACACCACACATTTAATTTTTTTCTGGTTTTGCAGCGTACTTTATGCAAAAATTAAGCGTATCATTGCAAAGTACAATTAGTGGTGCAAAAAAAAAAAACAGCTCTTGTGGGTCTCTAGGTGAAAAAATGCAAGCGTTATGGCCTTTTAAGCATAAGGAGGAAAAAGCTAAAATGAAAATTGGCCCGTTCCTTAAGGGTTTAAGCTAGTTTTCATTGTACACACGGCAAGGCCAGTGGAGGCTGGAGAAACAGTTTACTTTCTGGTATGTATTGGAGAGTAGGTTGCAGTTAGAGCAGAGCAGGGAGAAAAATACAAAATAAAGAGAGAAGGGCAGAGAGGATAGGACAGAAGAGTTGATTGTGAGTAGATTTTTGGTGGTTTCCTGTCGCAGCTGGGAAGCCAATGTCAAGTATACCAAGTCACTGGGTGCTGGCTGAGCATTATACCAAGTCACTGGGTGCTGGCTTGGCACTATACAAATTCTCTGGGTCTGCATTATACCAAGTCACTGGGTGCTGGAAGGGCATTTTATCAATTCTTTGGGTGTGCATTATACCAAGTCACTGGGTGCTGGCTGGGAATTATACCAAGTCACTTGGTGTTGCAAAAAAGTTTCTATTAGGGGCAGTCAGTAGGGGCTAGGAATTCAGTGTCCATTAAAACCAGTCTGTTGGTGTGGTGGTTGAAATTAACCCAGTGTCCTTGCTTAATGGAGTTCCTGCTTAGTCGTATTAAAGGATAGTCAGTTTATGTAAATCTTTACTGTACTGTCTTGAAAAACACATGTGACAAAAATATTACAAAACATATTCAAATCCCCATTAAACTTCTTCAAACCTCTGTACAATAAAGTATTCAACCCCTTCCATTCACAGTGGACCCCACCCTCAATTAGGTTAAATCTGTGGCCTTTCCCATCTGTTCAGGCACCAGTAGTGGTACTATCCCCTATATAAGTAAATTATTTGACTCCCTCTTAATTAATTTAACTCCCTCAACCAATCAAGTGTGAATGCACACTAAATCACGTAAGGTAACCTGCTTTTCAAAAACAAATTGCTGCTGGTAGTAGCTTTAGAAGGTTGTTCTCTCACAGACAGAGGACATCATCCTCCATGATATATACCCCATGACGAAACATTTCTATGGCCTTATACCACTTAAGCAATCAAGAGAGCAGTTGAAAACTCACACAATAAGTAGCCTTCGTGAACCATTGTGCGACATCCAACTATCCTGGTGATATTGTAAAAACTCAAAGAATATTTATCAGCCAGTTACTATGTGGGTCCATAAAAATGGAACAGGAATGCCACTATTCCTTGTCACAAGTACAAGTGACTAAAAACCCCATGACAAGAAGGTAATTGTCCTCTTTGAGAAACATAGTCATGGAAATTTGTGCCTGGAAAAACTTTTTGGGGTATGGGCTACATGGTGCACCTTGCCGAGCCATTGAGCTGCTGTTAATAATATATGCCTGTGTTGCAAATGGTTTAATTGGTCTAACCCATGGACAGTAAATACGAAGATGTTATTCTTTAAAAGTATGATAATCAACTATATGTATTTACATATATGTATGTATTTAGTGGGTTATCATATCATTGGGGGTGTAAAGGGTAACATTAATTGATACACTATTTGTTTTAAATATAAATACTTGTGGGCAAATATTTTTATAGGGACAGTAGCTGATTGTTGGCTGATATTGGCTCAGTGTGTTCTACCCAAGTTTGTGGGGGTCAGTTTTGTCCCTCTCCAGGCTTAAGTTTATATGGTAGATTGTAGCTCTGCTCCTCTTGGCAATGATGTTCCTCAATGCAGTTTCAATGACGTGAAGCAGGGGGATGACATCATTCACAGCGTAGTCAATATACACAATGCAAACAAACCAGGGAGTTCACATTTAGTTAGTTATATTGGTTATTATTAGCTTATTGTAGTGTGTTGTATATAGTATAGTTCATTAACCCTTTCCCTATAACATCCTAGGAAATTTGAGATTGGTGTCTCGTGACTAAATGTATTATCTTAACTGCACCTGTTGTTGTTTCTGGGCAAGAAGTGGCGTGTGGGTACAGGTTTTTCCAGACAATGGGGTGGTGCCATTCCATGTGCTGAGGTATACATATAGTACCTGGGTTTGAACCCAAACCAGATCCACTTTATGCTTACAGATGGCTGCATGGCTGGTTCCTTGGAGCAGGCTCTTGTGGATTGCCACTGCTGCCTTGGGGTACCGGTTGAGTGCTTAGACCTTGCCGACATCTACTGGCTGATGCTGTACATCTACCCCTTTTCCTCCTTTTTGTTGTTTTTTTTCTGTAGGAGTTTGTCTAACTTTGCTTATGAAATAACATTAAAAATAGATTTTGGCTGGAGTAATCCTTTACCATTTTTACAGCATTAAAAGAATAGATAACAACTTCTACAGGAAAGGGAACTGTTTTTCTTCATATTTATTAGCAGCAATAGTATCTATAGACCCTATACTGCACTGATGACTTTATGTAAATACCTTAATTTGTAATTTTTACATTATGTTCTCACACTATTTGTAAATTGTCTCCTCTTTATGTTCTTGCATGCTCTCTCTGCTGTTCCTGTTCCGTTTCCATGGCATTTCTATCACTTTCTGATGTTTTCAGGTGGACCAGGCACACTCCCCTCTGCTAAACAGGGGGACTGGAAAAAATGCTCAAGTCTTCCATTCACTTTAATGGGGTCTACTACTCAAGTGCCCCTTCCCTAATCATAAGTTCCCATATTGTTCATTTTGTGACATACATCTTAATATATATTATGCCAAAAGGAAAGGTAACAAAGGGTACAGCTACATCCTTATTATATATACTTAAGTGGCACCACATATGCTAGACCAACTCTCCTTTTAAAATTTTCCTTACCATCCAGTGAGAAGAAATATATAAATGTGATGCATTTAGATTGCAGATATGCCTCTTTAATAATATATTTGTCATATCAAGTTGTATACTTACATAATCTTTCTTTCAAGCATGTCTAATTTTATCACCATAGTATGATAGTTACCAAGGAGATTGCCACCTGACTTTTTGACTAAGTAGTCTTAAAACATTTAAGTTCTATAACCTTTTCTTTTTTCGATGAAATAATTATATCACTTATAATAAATTAGAACAATAACTGTGGCAATACACTTCTGGTTGCTTTGCTTTGTGCCTACTACTACTAATAGGACCCCTGGGTTTTTGTTTATGCTTATAATGATTACAATACATTTAACCTTAGTCCAGTTATAGATTTACAGATTTTGTTTTCCAAAAGAACTATTATAGCACAGTAATAATTTTACTGGTTCTAAAATATAATATCTTATTAAAAATAATACTTGTTGTCAAGTTATTATGTTAAATTTCAGTAATAGAAAAAAAAAAAATTTACAACAATTTTATATCTTGATGACTGAAATGGGATATATTTTTAGGGACATCCTTCATAGCCACAACTCTGGATAAAAGCCACAGTGCCCCAATTACATTCAGTGTGCCCTATAAATGTCACAGTGTTACATCAAGACCATAGCACATTCTTTACAGCCACATTTTTTATTCTCAGCCCCCATGCCTCCTAAAAGGAGTTGTTCCAATAAGAAATATTGATTTCTGAAAACATAACAGTTACAATGCAATATGAGAGTTTACAAAAAAAAAAAAATCCCCCAACAACTAACACAACTTCCACACTTTTTTAAAGCCATTTTTTTCCCTTCCAGTTGATTATTTTTCGAAGTCACTTGCATGGGCTGTGCCAAGTCCTGTAAAAAAGATGACAGTGACCAAACATATTTTTTGAAGAATTAAATCAATATAATATGATAGGTGCGATGTGAGGGATATAATCCCTGAAATAATAGGATGATCAGGGTGGTCGGTTTCACACTTACAGTAGGTATCTTTGGGAAAAAAATAGCCATATAATAGCCGTATTAGAGACCAACAAAAAATCCTTTTCTTTTTAATTTAAATAGTGCCAATCAATATTTTAATCAATCAATAGTGCCAATCAATATTTTATATGCTGCACTATACTCCTCTGAGAGATCACATGCTAGTTTCTCATAATAAGAGATCTATCTACTGTGCCATCCCCCTCTGTTAGCAGGGCTGATCACAATGGATGTGTACTGCACTATCAAGCGATTCTTTTTTGTTTCCTATGACCTGCTCTACACCTTCTGGGGTGTGTCTGTTCTTATTGTGTTTAATAAGTAAGATTTTTATACGTTATTACTCTAGAGGAGCTGCGCCTGAAATACCTGCTTGGTTTGAGGAGAGAAGGTCTGCATCTCTCTTTGGCTATGTTCACACAACGTTTTTTCAGCTCTGCTTAAAATGACGTCCCTCATTTAAATCTAAAATAACGGACGTCATTTAGCTGTCTGGCCTCCCCAATGACGGCTGTTGGTACATTATTCTAGTTTGGGTTACTAACTGGCCTTTGGCATTTAATTTAATTGTAAAAACGGAGAAAGATCGGTAAAAAAAAAAAAAACTGTGTGAACAACTAATAAAAAAATTCTACTTTTTGCCAAAGACATCCGAAAATTATTGAAATGATCATTATTTTGACGTCTGCGGTGATAACGTCCGTTATTCAATACACTGTGTGCATTGGACGTCCATCATCCCATCGACTTAAATGCATTGCAGTCAATTAAATTGCGGCAAAAACGGATGTCTTTTTAAATAGCAAAATCGTACACCTTTTCTCTTTTTTTTGACATTGTGTGAACATAGCCTTTATCTAGTCACACTTCTACTGAGAAATCCAAAAAGGCTCCCATTTTTTCATCAGATTCGTCTATAAGTATGAAATTATTTGCAAACACCTGCGCATACTTTTCCTAGCATTAGCTCATAGATAATTCTAGGTTGTTTCACTAGTTGTGTAGCTATGAATTTTATATATTTATGAGGACTATTTTTCCTGACCATAACCACCTATATAAGTCACTCTAAATATAATAATAATAATAATAATAATAATAATAATAATAATAATAATAATAATAATGATAATAATTTTTATCTATATAGCGCCAACAGATTCCACAGCACTTTACAATTCTGAGGGTACATACATATACACATCAGACATTACAGAGATACACAAATACAGTAATTATCCATACATGAGGAATGAGGGCCCTGCTCGCATGCATGAGCTTACAGACTATTAGGAGGGGGTTTGAGACAAAAAGGCAGAGGGGCAAAATGCTTAATTGTTAAAATGGACTGGCCATCTTTTTTAGAAATGTGCAGTACATGTAAAGGTGGGTGAGCCAGTCACCAACCAATAACTGCATGTGCAGGTCTCAGTGCCTTAATGTTTTGGCGTGTGTGGGGGTGGTTGGGGGTAACAGTCACATTAGGGAACCTGATAAGCCTGCTTGAAAAGATGTGTTTTGAGAGCTCGTTTGAAGCTATGGGTAATGACACTCTTGGGTAATGCATTCCATAGATCATGTACAGCAACAAGGCACAAGGAAAAATATCAGAAAAAGGGGAAGACAACAGCATGTCCAAATGAAGTTCAGTAATTTAATAGCACACCACTGCTTGAAAAAGGCTTCATATACTGTAGCTGAAATGTCACGTAATGGTGTGCTATTAAATCACTGAACTGGACGTGCTGTCTACTTCACCTTTTTTTCTGGATTCAATATCACTCCTGGGCCAGTGTGGTGAGATGGGCACCGATTTCATCCATCTGGTTTGTGCTGAAAAATATCAGGTAGAGTAACAAGGAAGGACTTCCTCATAATGATGAGGAATAATAGAGGTAAAGAAACAGAGAACAGGATAGACTATTAGGTACAGCAACAGAGAACAGGATAGACTATGAGTTACAGCAACAGAGGACAGGGATGACAATTAGTTAAAGTGTCATTGTCGTTTAATTTTTTTTTGAAGAAATCAATAGTAGAGGCGATTTTAAGAAACTTTGTTATTCGGTTATTTGATAAATGCATTTTTGTCACAAAAAAGCAGTTTGAAGCTCTTCCCCCTGTCTTCATCATTGTGTATGAAGAGGGGAGGGGTGGAGGGAGATGAGGCACCAAAACAACAAAGAGTTTATTTACAGCTACATCACTGGCTATCTCCTCTGACAGTCAACACTGACCTCTCTGACCTCTGAATACGGCTTTCGGCTAGCGGCTCCCTGCTGTGTAATCCTTTGTTCTCTGCTCTCTGCTACAGACCCTCTCCCTCCTCCTCCCCTCTCTATAGAACAGACAGGGTTGTGTCTGATGCAACAAGAAACAATTTCCTGATATTTTGCAGTGAATGGAAAAGAGTAGGGAATGGGGACCTGGGAAAAGTCTTTTTTAATGCAGATAATGGCATGTTTGCCTAATAAACTCAATTACAAAGTTTCTTAAAATCGCCTGGACTATTGATTTCTGAAAAAAAAAAAAAAAAATAATAATAATACAACAGAGACTCTTTAACCCCTTAGGGACCAAGCCTATTTGAGCCTTAATGACCAAGCCTATTTGAGCCTTAATGACCAAGCTCATTTTTCAAAATCTGACTTGTCTCATTTTTTGCACTTATAGCTCAGTGATGCTTTAACATATGCTAGCGATTCTGAGACAGTTTTTTGTAACATAAGGTACTTTATATTAGTGGCAAAATTTAGTCACTATGTTTTGTGTTTTTTGTGAAAAACATAAAAATATCATGAAAAATTTGAAAAATTTGCACTTTACAAACTTTGAAATTCTCTGCTTGTAAAAAAAGAAAGTCGTATCACATAAAGTAGTTACTAGGTCACATTACCAATATGAGAAACAGATTGCTGAACTCAGGGAGAACAGCCAAATGACAACACTGCCGGCTGCTAATGAAAGCGCTCAATGCAGTGAAGTCCTAGGTGCATTACCAATATGTCCTCTTTATTCTGGCATAATTTTGTAAACATATTTTACTTTTCTTGGGTGTTACGGGGCTTAGAAATTTATCAGCAAATTAAAAAATGTTCATGAAATTTCCAAAACTAATTTTTTTAGTGACCAGTTCTTTTTTTAAGTGTGTTTAGGAGGCTTGTATACTTGAAACCCCCATAAATGACCCCATTTTGGAAACTAAACACCCTAAGGAATTAATCTAGGGGTATAATGAGCATTTTAACCCTACAGGGGCTGGAGGAAAGTTTTCACAATTAGGCCGGAAAAAAATGGAAAATAGAAATTTTCAAATCATATGTTCTTCAGATTAAAGTATCTCATTTTCACAAGCAACAGGAGAGAAAAAGCACCCCAAAATTTGTAATGCAGATTCTCCTGGGTACAATGGTACCCCATATGGGGGCATAAACCACTGTATGGGCACACAGCGGGGCTCAGAACAGAAGGAGCGCCAATTAGCATTTTCAGTGCAGATTTTGCTGTACAAGTTTTCAGGCGCCAGGTGCGTTTGCAGTGCCCCTGTAGTGCCAGCGAAGTGAAACCCCCCAAAAGTGAGCCCATTTTGGAAAGTTAACCCCTCAAAGAATACGTCTTGGTGTGCGGTGAGCATTTTGACCCCACCGGTATTAGAGGAAAATATTCAAAATTAGACAGTAAAGCTATGTTCACACTGCGTATGAGTCCGGCCGCATGCGTCCGGATGCGTACGAACCGCGAACTTACCCCCGTAGTACAGTTATGCTTCCCTAGCTTGTTTCGAAGCGATCTGAAACAGGTCATTTACTTGGAAATCTTCGCCCAGCCCAATAAAACTCACAGACCCTTTTGGATCGAAAGATAAAGTTCAATTTGGCTGAAATAAGTACTTCGTATGGGACTGCATGGAAATCCACGGCCGTGAGTTTCAACATTTCCGTCCTCAAACAATGGTCGTGTACATTTTTCACGGCGCCGTATACGATCCGGCCGTAAGCTCATACGTAGTGTGCATTGTGCGGGCATATATTGTATACTTTCAAGCGAACGCATTAACCTCAAAACTACGTGCGTATAATCGCGGTTCACACTACGGACGGATTCATACGCAGTGTGAACATAGCCTCAAAATGAAAAACTTGAATTTTTCCAATAATATGTATGTTTAGTTTGAAATTTCTCAACTTCACAAGGAAAGGGAGAGAAAACGCACCCCAAAATCTGTAACGCAGGTTCTCCTGAGTACAACGGTACCCCATATGTGGGCATAGACCACTGTATGAGCACACAGCCGGGCTCAGAAGGGAAGGAGCGCCAATTAGCATTTTCAGTGCAGATTTTGCTGAGCAAGTTTCCGAGCGCCAGGTGCATTTGCAGTGCCCCTGTAGTGTCCGCAGAAGAGAAACCCCCCAAAAGTCACCCCATTTTGGAAAGTGCACCCCTTTAAAGAAGTCATCTTGGGGTACAGTGAGCATTTTGACCCCACAGGTATTAGAGGAAAGTATTCAAAATTAGACAGTAAAAATGAAAAACTTGATTTTTTCCAATATGTGTGTTTAGTTTGAAATTTCTCAACTTCACAAGGAAAGGGAGATAAAGCGCACCCCAAAATCTGTAACGCAGGTTCTCCTGAGTACAACGGTTCCCCATATGTGGGCATAAACCACTGTATGGGCACAGAGTCGGGCTCAGAATGGCAGGAGCGCCAATTAGCATTTGGAAAGTGCACCCCTCAAAGAAGTCATCTTGGGGTGCAGTGAGCATTTTGATCCCACAGGTATTAGAGGAAAGTATTCAAAATTAGAAATTAAAAATGAAAACAATGAATTTTTTCAATAATATGTTTGTTTAGTTTGAAATTTCTCAATTTCACGAGAAACAGGAGAGAAAATACACTGCAAAATTTGTAAAGCAGGTTCTCCTGAGTACAACGGTACCCCATATGTGGGCATAAACCACTGTATGGGCACGCAGCAGGGCTCAGAACGGAAGGGGAACCAATTAGCATTTGCAGTGCAGATTTTTCTGAAGACGTTTCCGGGTACGTTTGCAGAGCCCCTGTAGTGTCCGCAGAAGAGAAACCCCTAAAAAGTCACCCCATTTTGGAAAGTGCACCCCTCAAAGAAGTCATCTTGGGGTGCTGTATGGGCACTGTATGGGTGCTGTATGGGCAGACAGTAGGGCTCAGAAGGAAAGGAGCATCATTTTGCTGGTGCAAAACCGCAGCTAGTATTGGTTATTAGAATAGCGCAGTTTCTAAAAAAAAATTTTTAAATGAGATTACAGGTAATCTGGGGTGGTGACGGGCAACCTGGGAGTGTTTACTTGCTATCTAGGGTGGTGACGGGCAATCTGGGGTGGTACGAGCAGTCTGTGGCAATCTGGGGTGTTTATGGGCAATCTGGGGGTGTTTACTGGCTATCTGGGTTGGTTACAGGCAATCTTGGGTGGTTACGGGCAATCTGGGGGTCTTTACTGGCTATCTAGGGGTGTTTACTGGCTATCTGGGGGTGTTTACTGGCTATCTGGGGTGGTAACGGAGAATCTGGGGGTGTTTACCTACTATCTAGGGGTGTTTACTGGCTATATGGGGTGGTAACAGACAATCTGGGGTTGTTTACTGGCTATCTGGGGTGGTGACTGGCAATCTGGGGGGGGGGTCACAGGCAAACTGGGGTGGTGATGGGCAATCTGGGGGAGGAGTGACACGCAATCTGGGGTGGGCATGGGCAATCTGGGGTGGTTACGGGAAATCTATGGCAATCTGTAGTGGTTATGGGTAGCCTGTGCCAATCTGGGGTGGTTACAGGCAATCTGGCGGTGTTTACTGGCTATCTGGGGTGGTTACGGGTAATCTGAGCAGTTACAGGTAAACTGGAGTGGTTATTCATAATCTGAGGTGGTTACAGGTAATCTGGGGTGGTTACAGGTAATGCGGAGTGGTTACAGGTAATGCAGGGTGGTTACAGGTAATGCAGAGTGGTTACAGGTAACATGGGGTGGTTACAGGTAATCCGGGGCACTTGACTTTTTATCCCGTCACCAATGACTCTTGGTGACAGGGGACAATAAGTGCCGGCAGCATTTGGAACAAGTGATCAGTGGTATATACCGCTGATCACTTGTACCAGGACCACATCGGCTAGTCCCTGATCATTGCCCCATGCTCTCCGCCACCATCTTTTTTTAAGGGTACAAACACGCTTGCTGTATCCGCAGCCAGTTTCTGGCTGCGTATTCGCAGCGAGACTCGCTGAGGATCCCGGCCATGTGTACTCAATGGCACACAAACTCGCAGCAGGGATGTACATCCCTGCTGCGAGTTTGTCCGCAGCTCGCCCCGTTAACTCCCTGGCCGCCAGAGACTATACGTCACCTGATCCCGGCTACGGGGCTACCAACATCTTCACGGCCCGTTCAGCCAATTAGTGCTGCAGTGGGGCAGCGCACTGATTGGCCGAGTGGGACGTGCCGGGAATCAGCGAAGGACCAGGTGATGTATAGTCTCCGCTGGCCAGGGGGTTAACGGGTCGGCCTATGGACAAATTCGCAGCAGGGATGTACATCCCTGCTGTGAGTTTGTCTGCCATTGAGTACACAGGGCCGGGATCCTCAGCGAGTCTCGCTGCGAATACGCAGCGAGAAACTCGCTGCAGATACGGCAACTGTGTTTGTACCCTAAGGAAATAATCACTGTGAACACTAAGGTTATTCCGGGGGGGACAGGGAGGAGACATGTATTCATCTCCTCTCACTGTGGATTAAATTAACGGTGAGAGGAGATGAAAGCATGAAGTGTCCGTAACCGGTGGCCGCCGTTATACTGGTAATAACGGCGATCGTCGTTGCGGGGACTGGCCGGGACAGACCCCACATTCTGCCCCAACTTCTACCGCTTTGGCACAATAGAAACTATCTTCCTAGCCAAAACCCACAAAAACTGTCGCCACTTTGCAAGATCCATAGCGTTCTTATCTTTTGTGCGACAGAGCTGGTTTTGGGCTTATTTTATGCAGGAAGATCTGTAGTTTCTATTGATACCAAGTTGTATATGTATCTGACTTTTTGATCTCTTTTATGACGTATTTTCTTAAGCAGATTGATAAAATACAGCTATTCTGGTACTGTTTTTTTATTTTATTTTTTACAGCGTGTGTTGTGCGACATAATTATTGATATCGTTTTATAGATTGGGTCGTTATGGACGTAGCGATACCAAATATGTATAGGATTTGTGTTTTTGATCTGTTTTTTGTAATGTTTTATTGGGTATAAGGAATGTAATGCATTTTTATTATGGGGGAGGGGGGGCTGGGGCGATCGTGTTTGGTGCACTTTTTTTTACACTAGTGTACATTACTGTACACTAGTGTAACACTTAGATCACATTATACAATATACTGTACTGCTTCTGCAGTACAGTGTATAGTATCATGTGACCATCCTGCTGACAGGCAGTAGCACAGCCACCCGTCAGCAGGATGGCTTATCCATGGTAAGCCCGGGGGCCTTCATTAGGCCCCCGGAGTTACCATGGAGACGTCGGGGGACCGGACGGCGCTGCGGGACCTCCGATCATGTAAGTGGACCTGCGGTGCCGTCCGGTACACACCGGAACCCGTTAGATGCCGCTGTCATGCTTTGACAGCGGCATTTAACAGGTTAAACTGCCCGGAGCGGAGAATCCTCCGCTCCGGGCAGTTACAGGAGGGGGTCAGCTGTCATACTGACCGCTGATCCCCCGCACTGCCGCTGCCGGGCGGCAATTCATTCCGATGTGTACGCCGTTAAAAGGCGTACGTATCGGAATAACGCCCATTAGTGGCCGCCGTGAAAAGGCAGCACGGCAGTCACTAAGGGGTTAAAGCAACAGGGGTCAGTTGCGACCATTTGTATACCAGCAACCATATAGAGTGATGGTGGACAGAGGGGGCGATCAGGGCAGGAAGGTGCGCTTCTGCTTTTTTTTATTCTGCTGCTGTTCTCTCTCTGCTTTAAACTCCTTCACAAAGAGGAAGAGATCAGGGCAGGGAGACCTGTCATTCTCACTGTGATTTATCTGCCTGTAAAGACCAGCTGCAGCAAATTATAATTTCAAAAAGTATAATTTTATTAGAACACAAAGAAAATGTTAAAAACACTTAGAAACATACAACCATGTAATGCAATCCATGATAAGATGCACCACTACTTCTGTCCAGTATGGTGGACATACACCACCTATGTCCCTAAATAAGGGGAACAAAACATACATGCACAGGTTGTAATGCTTAGCTTTTTGCTTTCTGTATTTTATGCACTAGGGCACTTTTTTGCATATATAGGATGAGGGAGCAGTGTCTAATACCTTTTTTGTACACCTATCTGCCCCCCCACACCTATGTGCATGTATGTTTTGTTCCCCTTATTTAGGGACATAGGTGGTGTATGTCCACCATACTGGACAGAAGTAGTGGTGCATCTTATCATGGATTGCATTACATGTTTGTATGTTTCTAAGTGTTTTAAACATTTTCTTTGTGTTCTAATAAAATTATACTTTTTAAAATTATAAGGCTATGTTCACACGCTGTGAACATCTGGCCGTTCCGTGACCCCGGCCGGGTCAGGGAACGGCCGGTCTCAGCCCGGATCATCCCGCCCGGTACTTGGTACCGGCCGGGTGATCTTTCCGGCCGCGGAGCTCTGATGCGGGCGCATCAGCGCGCGCCCGCATCAGAGCTTCCCATAGCGCACAGTGAAGCGAGCGGCCGGAGTGAACTGACTGTGTGAACTGACAGGTCTTTCCGCGGACGGAATTCACTGAAGTCAGTTCTGTCAGTTCTGTCAGTTCTTTCTGGCACCGCATGGGATCCCAGCCGGAGCGTATACGATGTGTGTACGCTCCGGCCGGGATCCCATTAAAAATAAAGCTATGTCCCACCCCGCAAAACTACGGGTATAGTTCTGCGGCGAGAACTGCGGCCGTAGTTTTACGTAGTGTGAACATAGCCTAAAGGTGTGCTGATATGGTGCTTTTCTTTTTTTTTCTTTCTTTTACTGTATTGCGATATATTTGAGCACCTTAGCACCCTACAAACTTGTATTGTACTATTAATTGTTGATAGTTATCCTCATTGGCTTTTGGGACCTGTCACCACTCAATGACATCACAGCAACACTGCACATGACAGCAGTAAAACTCATTCACATACATGTATGTTGGGTTGTGTAAATGGGCAGCAACCCCAGACATATATTAACTTAAATTTCCGTCAAAGGGTTAAAAAAAAAAAAAAAAAGCTTATGTATATGAACAACATATCTTAATTTCTCATATACTTTGTCCTCATGTTTAAAAAAAAATGACATTTTCCTGGTTTTAATCATCTGAAGTGCATAGATCTGCAGTACCCCAATGACAGAACTTACTTGGTTGCAGTAAGGCATTCACGTTTTTCATATTTGTCATTCAGTCTACACCAATCTCATGTCTTGTCTGCTATTTTAGAGTATGAAATTATTGGGTCTGTATCTTACCACTGCAGTGAGCTGTTGCAGTTCTCTGTGTTTTTATGTGTATGAAATTAAAATCCCTTATTTCTTGCTACATCCAGAATCATATACAGTACATGTAGCATAACTTCGAACACTATTTTTTGTACCAATGTTATTTAACTAATACAGCATCTTTTTTTTACAGCATTCATATTATGTTGGAGTCCATACTTCCTTTTTGACATTTTGGACAATTATGAACTGTTACCGCAGACCAAAGAGCGCATATATGCATCAGTCATGATTCAGAATTTACCAGTTTTAAACAGCGCTGTCAACCCAATCATTTACTGTGTGTTCAGCAACAGGCATTGCCGGTTATCCAGGTAAACTGTACTAATACACCCTACCTTGTTTATGTATAAACAACTGTAGCATATTGGTGTATATATTCTTAGGTTTCTAAAAATGAATAGTGTGAAACTATAAATTATTAAAAATATAGGAATACTATCAGTATTTGTCAAATTATTTGAGTTAAAGGGGTTTCCTGAACTTAAAGGGGTTATCCAGTGCTACCAAAACATGGCCACTTTTGCACCACTCTTGTCTCCAGTTTGGGTGGGGTTTTAAAACTTAGTTCCCTTGAAGTAAATGGAGCTTAATAGCAAACCACACCTGAACTGGAGACAAAAGTAGAGGAAAAAGTGGCCATGTTTTTGTAGCGTTGGATAACACCTGGCATTTCTGATGATCAGCTTGGGCCTCTTGGGCCTAGGTGCTGCCGGTGAGAACGGGGGTGGTGGTGTGGTGTGAGGGCCACAGGTGTGCTCAGGGGCGAGGGGGCACACGGGTGACGGGGGGGAGGCAGTCGGGAGACAGCAGCAGCAGCTGTTAGTGTCCTCCCTCACTTCAATAGGCAGGGTTAGAAGCCAGCCCATTGAAGAGATGGAGGACACGTGATGCTGTCTCGGAGGGTGCGGGCCAGGAGCAGGGAGCGTGTCGGGTTGGACTGAGATCTGATGATTCTATGCAAACGGTGGGGGTGAGTGCATCTAGATAACAGCAAAACTGTGCAGAATCCGTAATAACTTTATATTGGAAAGATGGAAAGCTAAGGTTGGGTAATGTATTAATGCAAAAATAATTTGGGGGGAATACCCCTTTAAGTTCCAAAAACCAATGACCAACTAGTGCAAAAGAAGAGGGTGGCCTGCCCAGGAAGGCTTCAGTCAATAATAAAGTCACACTTTGTTGTGGATAGGTTTTATTGGGCTTACAGACATTCTAAGGATTATGTTGTTTTTCTTGTATGTTCATCAGGATGGAACCACACAGACCTTTTTTTTAAACGGTCACTGCAATTTTTGATGCAAGTTTTTAGCCAAAGTGCAATAGTAAAAGGTTTTTAGTAGGGATGAGCGAACCGAACCATTACGAACCAGATTCGTTACGAACTTTGAGAAAGTTTGTTACGAATCTGTTTAAAATAACAAAGGCGACGCAAAATTGTACTTTTTTCACAGAATACACCAGGATACAAGGGATTATTACTCCTATAATCCCTTGTATCCTGGTTTTCTGTAAATATAAAGATGTGTGACATCACCCCTGTTAGGGTGAGACCTTAAATTAGTCTCAGATATATCTCAGATTGCCTAATCAAAAATGTAATGTGACTGCTGTCTGTGAGCATTAACCAAGACACATGAAAGCAACTTCAATGTTCAAACTTATCGAATTTATTAAGGTAAAATCTGTTCATATCTTTAAAATCAGGTTCAAAAAATAGAAGAACCCCGTTTAGCTGCAACAACAAAAAGTTAATTAAAAAAAATCCAAAAAAAAAGTCCCATCACTGTCCCAGAAACAAAAAAAAAAAAAGTAAAGAAAAAAAAAAAAAAAGTCCCATCACCTGTCCCATCACTACACAGTTGTGTAGAAAAATGTTGGCGACTCATTGGGTATCTTGGTGTCCAAGACCGTGCACCCCAGTGCTGATGTCTGGTACTTTAATTATGGGCAAGGGCAGTACATGTCTGTTACTGCCCATTGGGTCAACATTCCCGCAGAAGACCACCAGAAAGTTAGCCCATTCTTGCCACTTTCACCTCCCCAGTGCTTTAGGGGGCCAGTTCTGCACAAGTTCTGCCTCCACCAGCTTGCAACCATTCACCGCTTTGACTGCAGTCCAATCTGCCCCAGTATCTTACCAACGATGTCAGGCCCAGCGCTTTCAGGCTGTCCTCCATTTTGTGAGCCTGGGCGAACGAAGCCACAGTGGGCAGGAGCTCCTCCAGACCATCAGGGAGGAGAAGGAGATATATGAATGGCTGACCCCAGGTCAACTAATGGTGGGAAGTGTTGTAGCCGACAATTGGAGGAACATTGTCTCTGCAGTGCAGCACGGAGTCATACACTTTGTATGGCACATGTGATAAACCTCATAGTGCACAGGTTTCTTCGAACATGTCGTGCCATTGTTGATCCCTTTTGAGGACGCAACTCTGTGAGCAGGCATCAAGGACATCATCCCACTCATCCGTATTCTGGAAAGTGCGGTAACCAACATCATCAGCGAGGAATCCCAGGCCACCACTCCAAGGCTGACCATTCTCCTGCTCCATGACTAGTCTGTTCTCAATAATATTGGCCTGAGTGCAATCAGGTACTGCCTCCTCCTCCTCAAATAGTTTTTTTTTAACCATACTGGGCTGTTTGCAATCAAGTGCCACTGCCTCCTCCTCCCCCTCCCCCACACTGGGTCCAATACAGTACTATTACTGCTGCTGGTTCCACTGTCAAATGTCTGTTTTCCACCCTACTGGGTCCAAGGAACTTTGTGTCCTATGTCCCATGTAATCACTTGCACCTTGGCTAATTTTTTTTCACTATTTTTTCACTTTGGAATCACTTTTTTCATATATATATATATATATATATATATATATATATATATATATATATAAACTATACCATATCAGACTCCCACTATTGTAGCTGCAATTATTCAGCCGTTATTGCAAGGTTCTTTTTAGGTTCGGTTCGTCCGAATCCGAAACTTCATGAAAGTTCGCCGGATCGAACCAAACTAAACTTTTCAAAAGTTTGCTCATCCCTAGTTTTTAGCCAAAGCCAAGAGTCACTGCAAAAGAAATGGAAAGTAGAAGGAAATACTTTTCCCTCTTGCAGGACCCTCTACTGTCTGTGACCAATAAACTGCAGTGGCAGTTAAAGCGTCATTGTTATAACTTTAAAAATCGAAGTCAACAGTAGATGTGATGTAAAGCAAGTTTGCAATTTACATTCATATTTTTTTTTCTCATGCTGTAAAACAAAGCTATACTTACCAGAAATCCAGGTCCAGTCTCCTGAAGGCAGATTTTTAGTCTTATGCTGGTTGAAAAAAAGAAAACAACAAATAGAGGGCATGCACAGCCAAATAATAAAGCTGGGTGCTAACAATGGACATATGAAAAACATATATACCAAAAAAAGCTAAGGAAAAGCATATGCCATATAACAAATGAGCACACAACAAATCACAAAATAAATTCAATATTACAGTACTTTATTCCACAGGTACAAAAAAGAAATATACCTATAACTAACATCGATCCAAAGATTAAAAACACTTAAAAAGCACACCAAACATGGAGACACCACGTAAGGCGTCATCCACCATTACACCCCGTAACAAAGATGTTATGCGTCCTGTTCAAAAATAAACCATCAATAGTGAAGGAAATCAAAAGGTAGAATGCACCCTAGTAAATATAACCAATAATAATACAAATGAACAATAATGAGGTGATACCCAACCAATATATAGCTACCACCAGACAAAACATGAACAGTGACACAACGGGGTGTCAGTAAGGAGAGCCCAGGGCTCTCCTTACGTGGTGTCTCCATGTTTGGTGTGCTTTTTAATTGTTTTTAATCTTTGGATCGATGTTAGTTATTTATTTTTCTTTTTTGTACCTGTTGAATAAAGTACTGTAATATTGAATTTATATTGTTATTTGTGGTGTGCTCATTTGTTATATGGCATATGCTCTTCCTTAGCTTTTTTGGGTTGAAAAAAAGAGACTAAACACATGGCAGAGGACCTAGAAAATATAGGACTTGTGTTTAGACTTTTTTGGGGGGAGAAAAGAACACAGGAAGTGCTGTTTTTTCCATGCTAACTAAAAAAAAAAAATAAAAAAATAATAATAATAATAATAATCATTGAATTTTGCAAACTTGCTCTATATCACATGTACTGTTGGTTTAGGTTTTGAAAGTTATAACAACAGGGACAGTTTAAAAGTTTATTAGTGCTAGTTAACAAAAGGACATTATAAATTTAACCCCTTAATGACGACACTATTTTAAATTTGTTCAGTTTAACTTTTTGATACCACCTATTATTTTACTATAAAATGAATTTAAAAAATTCTGTAACCTCTGGGGATTAAATGTTTGTGCCATTAACTGTGCAGTCGAATACATTTTCTTTGCAGTAACTACAATTTCCAGCAATGCCTAATTTGTTTTGTTATTGTTTTGTACCAGACTTCCTGTTTCTGCTACACATTCTGGCTATAATTTAAGACAACTGTACTATCAGTCGGGGTAGTTAGTGGGGTTATAGTGAAAATGGTGTAGTGGGAGGGAGATAGAGCTGGCTGAAATCCTGGCTAGAGTGTACAACAGGAACAGGAAGTCTTTCATGGTATGTGCACTAGACAGGAAGTTGTCAATAGAGACAACAGAACAGATAGCATGCACCAAAAGCAAAAGGGAAGTATAAAAGACTTTAAAAACAAAACAAAACCAATAGGTTTTAATTTATTTGCCAATTATAAAGAGTTTTCAAAATGGGAAAACTCCTTTAATCTGCCAGGGACTGTCTGCGATAAAATACAACAGGCACACACTGTATATGAAGCAGGATCAGCTGCTAAGTACACTCCATATCACCCCTCTGTAGTTCCTATGTATATGTACATGGGAATAAGAGTATATGAATTATATGTATGTATTATAAGTATATGAATTTTATGTATGCCCTATGCCCTAAGTTAATATTTAATTTTTTCTCAGATACTGATGTTGGTGTAATCTCAGCTACAGGAGAAATATCTGTACATCCTCATGTTATGACCTCTCACTAAGTCAAAGACAGAATACAGAACAGATACAGTGTGTAACACTACCACAATACTTCCTATTTTTTATACACAGGAATCATTAGAGTAGGAAGCCATACATGAAGCTTTTCTGCACCTGCTATTCTCCATAAATGCTCAATAAAGTGCTTTTGAATTAAGCCCCATAGCAGACATCATATCAGTTGTGTTGGCACTTGTTAGGCTGTGTTTACACAAAGAGATTAATCTGACAGATTTTTGAAGCTAAAGCCAGGAACAGACTATATTCAGGGAATAGGTCATAAAGGAAAGACTGAAATTCTTCACTTTTCCAATCCATTCCTGGCTTTGGCTTAAAAAATCTGTCAGATAAATCTGAGTAAACGCACCATTAGAGGATACCATTACTAATTTGTATGCTGTTAACTCTTAAATAGCACATGGATCCATACATGTTATGTAAAGCTAGACAATGAGGGGAAAGAATCCCTATGTTGTACATATACAGCAGTCCCCATCTGTCTATGAAAATAGGTTTTATCTTAAGAGAAAAGTGGTTATTTTGTATTGAGTAAATGGTTACTGAATATGTGCTACCATATTTCTGGTGTACACATACTGTATTATTGAATAAAAACTGGCTAACTCTGTCCATTCTAAACAAACATGTATTGTTCTTTTCATAGGGATCGAAGTTCAGGAAAATTTGCTGGCACCCTCAGAGACAAAACTGAGGGAGCAGAAATGCAGGTGGTATCCAGGCCAGAATACATCTGATGTATAAACTTCTGATGAGTAAATGAGTAAACTACTCTAAAATACAAAAAAAGTTTGCATTGTATAACAGTAAATGAAACCATGTAAATTATGTAATAAAAATAACAATCATGTAATAAAATTTTCACACATGTGAGAAGGCTCTTCTGTAGTTTCTAAAAATAGTATTACTGTTGCAATGTTTTGTTTAATTGATCACTATGTAATAAAAAGATTTTCTTAATCTTATTTTTTAGGCCCATGCATTACACCGCACATGGGGGTGGGGCGGTGTATTTATCAACAGGGGAGTTTTCTGTGTGTGGTCTATTAGGCTGGGTTTATACTGCATTTTTGCAATATGTTTTTTTATCCATTTTATGGAAAAAAAGAACAGATGAAAAAACATATGCAATTGTGTACATCCATTTGATCAATTTTTCCATTGAATTACATTTTGGGGCTGGGTTCACACTACGTATATTTCAGTCGGTATTGTGGTCCTCATATTGCAACCAAAACCAGGAGTGGATTAAAAACACAGAAAGGATCTGTTCACACAATGTTTTAATCCACTCCTGGTTTTGGTTGCAATATGAGGACCACAATACTGACTGAAATATACGTAGTGTGAACCCAGCCTAAAAATGAATCAAAAAATGGATTAACCCCTTCCTGCAGATGGACACGTCCAAATCTGCCTACTAATTCGGCAGATGGACTTGCCGATACGTCACAGGGATGACACAGACACAGGAGCTGCATCCGAGTCACCCGCAGGGGGGGCCCGACTGTCACTGACAGCGGGCACCCGCCGCAACTGCCGAGATCTAGCCCAAGCCCTCATCTCGGCACTTAACCTATAGTGCTGCAAGAAGGAAGAATCCTCCCTTTGTCCTCCCTTTGGCTCCAAAGCCTCCTAGTGTCACAGCTACATAAGCTGATTAGGCTCAGCCTGAGGCTACATTCACACGTTCCATGTTCCTCGCTGCGCTGAAATGAAGCAGCCGCATGGCGCATATCTGTACAGTTCCCCCGCTCCCAGCATCTGATTACAAATGCTGCCCAGGCGGGGGGAGAGTCCGTTACAGGCATTCCACGTCCACGTCCGGAATGCGTGAATGCAGCCTCAGGCTGGGTCTGATGAGCTTTGTCTATTACAGGCATATTGTGTTGCAGTGCTGATTAGCACTGCAATGCATTATGCCTGTAATAAGGCAGTTACACAGTGAAGTCCCCATGGTGGGACAATAAAATAAAGTGTAAAGAAAAAACAAAAACAAAAAACACACACTCAAAAAATATTAATAATTAAAAATCCCATATAATCCCCACAGCCCCCAATACAATAATAAATGTTGGGAAAAAAATAAAAAAGTACACATATTTAGTATAGCAACGTGTATAATGATGCTGACAATAAAATTATTACATGATTAAACCTGTGCGGTGAGCGCAGAAAATTTAAAATGAGAAAAATGCAAATTTTGTTATATTTTCATTTAAAAATAGCATTTTTCATGGAAATTTCTCAGAAATTTTCACAAAAAATCTCAGATTCAGAAAGAAAACTTATAGCATCACCTAGCTACAACCGCATAAAGTGAGACAGGTTGGATTTTAAAAAATGGGCTCTGGTCCTGAAGGCCAAAATCAGTCCTTTTTTTAGCATACACAAAAATGTTGCCTACCACGTGTGTACGCTAAAGAAAATGATGCATTTTGATTCCTTTTTTTATCTTTATCTTTTTTTTTTTTTTTTTTTAATGGCCTCTGTCTCAGTGGCTCAGATTTATGTGGCTGCCTGAAGCTCACACTGTCTGTTTTTTCCCCACAGCAATCAATCAAACATCACAGCAATCAAACACAATACACTAGAGAAAGAAATGTATTCAAATAAAAATCTGATCACACTCCTACTCCCAGGGCCGGTTTTAGACTAAATGTGGCCCTGGGCAAAGTTGAAGGTGGGGCCCCAAATGCTGAAATATTGTAGCAGCAATTTAAGGTCCCCATACATTTTACACTTTTGTTGCTGGTTCCCAGCTGCTCGTGGTGGGTTCGGCCATCAGTGTAAGGTGAATGGGGCTCTCTGGACAGTCCTCTGACAGATGATATCAGTGGACATATGGGGTTGGGCTTGATGGAAAATCAACATCCAACCTCTTTGTTCTCAGAAAGACAAGCCACCATCAGATCTGTCTGACTATGGCTTACCCCTCCTATAGAGGACACAGGAACACTCAGCTGTGCCGAACATTCCTGTGTATGGGGAGGATGGGGCCGGATGGGAGAAGGATTGTTCAGCCAGCAGCCAATGAAAGTGTATGGCCAATTTAAGGGCCGTATTACACGGCCTGATATTCCGAAGTGAGCGCTAATCTGGTAGAATGGAACTCGCTTCTAGAGCCTACTACATGGCTCAATTATCGTGCAGCAAAGGCTGTATATATATATATATATATATATATATATATATATATATACATATCATTAGTGATGTCTGTGCAGCCCTTGCTGTATATAATAAATAATAAAGATATATACTACCTGATCACGTTCCCCGGTGTCCTCAGGTCTTGTCTGTGATATATACTACCTGATCATCAGCCAATGATTTTTGAACTTGCCAAAAGACAATGATTAGTTGATGACTGTTGTCTGTTGACTGTTGTCTATACACAGAGCGATATAGACCGGATTAGGACAATTTTCACTCTGTGTATTAGCGCCCTTAGTCACAGTCAGTCAGTTCAGAAGGTTAAATGCCGGGACTGCCGCTACAGGCCAGGACCGACGCACATGTCAAGACCCCGCTACAGGCCAGGACTGCTGTTAGTGTTGCAAACACAAAAACTATTTATATGCATTGTTTTAAAAAAATAAAATAAAAAAATCACTATATCAGAACCAAAATTACCTCCATACCGTTATTGATGAAAACATACTATGTATAGGCCAATATTACCGCCATAGAGAGACCACCGCATAATGACACCATATACAGACCAATATTAGCACCACACCATGACCGCCACATATTGACTCTATATATACACCATATACAGACCAATATTACTGCCATAGACTGACCAACATATAATGACTCTATATACACTGAATACAGACCAATAGGGTAGGGTCATTATGTAGTGGTCAGTCTATGGCGGTAATATTGGTCTGTATATATTGTATATATAGAGTTATTATATGGTGGTCACTCTATGGTGGTAATGACTCTATATATACACTATACACTGACCAATATTACCGCCCTAAACTGACCACCGCATAATGACCCTACATGCACACTATATACTGACCAATATTACCGCCATAGACTGACCACCGCATAATGACACTACATACACTATATACAGACCAATATTATTGCCAAAGAGTGACCACCGCATAATGATACTATATACACTATATACAGACCAATATTACCGCCATAGAGTGACCGCCACATAATGACTGTATACACTGTATACAGACCAATATTACCACCATAGAGTGACCACCACATAATGACTATATATATACATACTACATACAGACCAATATTACCGCCATAGAGTAACCACCACATAATGACTATATATATACAACATACAGACCAATATTACCGCCATAGAGTGACCACCACATAATGACTATATATACATACTACATACAGACCAATATTACCGCCATAGAGTAACCACTACATAATGACTATATATATACACAACATAGAGACCAATATTACCGCCATAGAGTGACCACCACATAATGACTATATACAGTATAAACTACATACAGACCAATATTACCGCCATAGAGTGACCACCACATAATGACTATATATATACACAACATACAGACCAATATTACCGACATAGAGTGACCACCACATAATGACTATATACAGTATATACTACATACAGACCAATATTACCGCCATAGAGTGACCACCACATAATGACTATATACAGTATATACTACATACAGACCAATATTACCGCCATAGAGTGACCACCACATAATGACTATATACAGTATATACTACATACAGACCAATATTACCGCCATAGAGTGACCACCACATAATCACTATATACAGTATATACTACATACAGACCAATATTACCGCCATAGAGTGACCACCACATAATGACTATATATATATTACACTACATACAGACCAATATTACCTCCATAGAGTGACCACCACATAATGACTCTATATACACTGTATACAGACCAATATTACCACCATACAGTGACCACCGCATGACTCTATATACAGACCAATATTACCTCCATAGAGTGACTGCCACATAATGAATCTATATACGCTATATACAGACCAATATTACCACCATACAGTGACCACCACCTAAGGACTGAATACCACCTTATTTTTTTCTCAATAAAATACACGGTATTACCTTAGTGACATCATCATACACTATACATAGGAGCTGCAGCCAATCACCGCCCTCAGTGGTCACCTGCAGCAATTACATAGGACTGATGAGGCCGGAGAATGGCTGCAGCTCCTATGTACAGTACATTCACTGCTACACTTCTGTCAGCAGGGGTGATACACACACACTATATATACACACACACACATAAAACACACACATAAAACACATTATACAGATCTAAACCATCCAGTCCATCCACCA
The DNA here is from genome assembly GCF_027789765.1 of Dendropsophus ebraccatus. Lineage (NCBI taxonomy): Eukaryota > Metazoa > Chordata > Amphibia > Anura > Hylidae > Dendropsophus > Dendropsophus ebraccatus. Next base: position 145,566,498 of record NC_091455.1, on the reverse strand, counting down.
CACACATGACATGTAACACACACTACATTTATGCATTATACACCTACATTCATACACACACACACACACACACTACATGTACAGTATACTTACTCCCTTCTAGCAGCTTGCTGGGTGTAGTGGTCCTTGTCAGCAGGCAGGGATTCTCTCACTGCAGCCCTCTCCTCATCGTCCCGACTGCTGGTACATTACAGCAGTCTCACCAGCAGGACGGAGACAGGTCACATGGTACAGGAGGCAGGTCACATGATGCAGTAAGAGGGGGAGGGGGAGCTACACTTCGGGAGCAGAGCGTCCTGCAGCCTCTATGTGACCCCTGATAGCAGCTATTAGCTGCAGCCAGGGATCACTGACAGAGGCTGCAGGACACTGTCTGTGCGGTCCAGCCCCTGTCTCCTAATGTAACTGTGGCAGGGGGCCCCTGGGGATGGGGGCCCTGGGCAACTGCCCTCTTTGCCCCCCCTAACGCCGGCCCTGCCTACTCCCAAATAACCGTAATAACTGGTAACACATATACTCACAAAGATCATTTTAACCAGTTATACACTGTACACTACTAGAGATAGTGATAACTGCTAACTAGAGATGAGCAAAGCAGCTGAAAATTAGAGATGAGCGCCGCCATTTTAGAAACCAGGAAGTGTTCTGGCCGGGAAAAGCGCTTTCCCATGATGCCCGGAACACATCCAATCAGCAGGAATGTTGCACTAGCCTACCCCCTGTGACGTTGGTATAGCTTTAAGAGGAGCGCTCACTTGACCGCAGGACGCAGTCTGCTGAGAGAGAGGAAGGAGAGTGTTACTACTCCACACAGCTCGTGAGTGACAAAACACTGTCAATTGCTCGTGCTGCTGTTCTCAGAAGATATTCAACAAACGCAAAGACAAAAAGATTATTAGGAAAGCAGAGAAGTGAAACATATAGGGGGAAATTTATCAAAGGGTGTAAAATTTAGACTGGTGCAAACTGCCCACAGCAACCAATCACAGCTCAGCTTTAGGCAGTGCTGAAAGGAAAGAGGAGCTGTGATTGGTTGTTGTGGGCAATTTGCACCAGTCTAAATTTTACACCCTTTGATAAATCTTCCCCATAGTGACTGAGAGAGAAAAATAGAGAGAGCGATAGATAGATAGATAGATAGATAGATAGATAGATAGATAGATAGATAGATAGATAGATAGATAGGAGAGCAAAAGGTGCACAGAACAAAAACGCCAAAAAGAAAATAGAAACCAGAAAAGAGTTTTCTCAACCTGAGTGTCAAATATACCTCTAGTGCATGTCTGTATAATAGTAAAAAAAAATGCTTTACAGATATGCAAGTACTATAGTGGCACCCTTGCGAGAGTGTATATGACAGGGGTACTCAACAACTTTTAGTGAAGGTCCACTTACCGGGGTCTATTGTCAGGTGAAGGTCCAAGCTGAACATCAGTAGGAAATGTGTTTTGTTACTTTTCACAAACGTTGTTGAACTATTTACATACAGAATTGCTGCTTATTAGTGGGGAAACTGACATTTTTTCTCTCTCACCAGCCCTTTAAAATTAGGTACAAAAGGGGTAACTGCCACAGTAGTATATAGCCCCCCTGTGCGCTCTCCCCAGTAGTATATAGCCCCCCTGTGTGTTCTCCCCCAGTAGTATATAGCCCCCTATGCGTTCTCCCCAGTAGCGTAATTTGGTGGGGGCAGAGGGGACGGATGCTCCCGGGCCCACACAGGCAGGGGGCCCACTGAAGATTTCGCCAGTTAATGCTGACCGCAAAAGCTATTGCTTTTGCAGACAGACTTAACAAATGTTTATTGGCTGTAGGTGGCCCCTGGCCATCATTTAGTGCTCCAGGGAGGCCCACACGGCTACCGAATGTTTTGTCTGACTATTTAGCTGTATGCGCTTGTATGCGAGGAGAAGATACAGTTGAATGCAACAGGGTGATTGACAAGGAGAGGAGAGCATTGGCTCTCCACCCTGCCAATCACTGTTGTGGCCACAAGAGGCCGTTCCCTCCCTTACAGCTGTGGGACATAGATGATGTCACTTGTGTGCTCACAGAGCAGGGAGAGAGTTGACATCAGAAGACTACAGTACTGCAACCGCACAGCAGGTAAGTATGGCTTTTTTCCCCTTAGTTATAGAGGAGGAGACCTATGTGGGTGGGTGGGGCTAACTCCTAGGAAGGATTTCATATATGGGGGTTGGGGTATGGGATGTCCTGGCTAACTTAAAAGGGGATACCTAATTTGGAGGTACAGTACAGTCTACTTACAGTGGTGGTGGTGATGTCTAACCACCAGGAGCATTACCAGGTAGATTACTGCTGGGAAAGGGGGTGGCCACATGGGGAATACATACCAGGGGGATTACCTAGATGAGATAGTGCTGGAGGGGATGCCTACATGGAGGATACTATATGGAGGTCTAAATACTAGATAGATGCGCAAAGGGGTAGCTAACTTCTATATGAGGGCACAGATGGCCCTAACTAGTACTACATAAAAAAAGAGGAAAATAATAACTATATTGGGGCACAGAAGGCCTAACTACAGAGGGACCTTAATACTATATGGGGAAGCACAGGGAGGGTCTATCTTCTATATGGATGAACAAGGGGGGGTAATCTACTATGTTAGGATATAGATGGTGGGCTTTTTACAATATGAGAGCATAGAGGGACCCTGCAAACTATATGAGGGCTAAAATTGGGTCTAAATACTACATGGAGGCATAAATTGGCTGCTCTCATATACCCTGTACACCATGATTATCAGGGCTAATTTCTCCTACATTTTTCATGTATTGTTTCTATGGATTTATGGTAATTATTCCTTTTAGTTATGTATACAGGTTATTTAAAATAGTTGCCTTGAACTGCATGGGACTATTTATTATTACCCAGCATTTGTACTATACATTTACTCTATTTGTACTCCTTTGGGTGTTGCTAATTTGGTCATTGACCATCAGCTATGGTGTAGTCCTCATGCTGCCCAATAGATATTAGACAGATAGATATGAAAAAAGAGAGATAGAAGAATGGATGGATGGCTAGATAGAAAACAGAAACAGCACCACAGCTTCCTCTATGTTGTTTGTGGTATTACAACTTGTTGTAATCTCTTTTAGTGGAACTGAGCTGCACTACCACATCCAAGCTTTGGAGGAGAGTGGCGCTGTTTCTGGAAAAAAGGCAGCTATGTTTTAGCAATGCTGGATAACCCCTTTATTTTTTACATGGTTACATATGTGAGATGTAGAAAGTGTTTTCCACTGTTCTCAGTCTCTGTTCACTATGAATAATGTTGTAGAAAATACCCTTTATTATTCGGAAAGCATTGTCATCTCCTGAGGTTCCTTATGGTTAACATACTGTAATTGGTTGGGGGCCCACTGAGGCTCACTCGCCCCCCCCTAGGCTGAACCCCTAGCTACGCCCCTGGTTCTCCCCCAGTAGTATATAGCCCCTCTGTGCACTCTCCCTCAGTATATAGCCCCCCTGTGCCCTCTCCCTCAGTATATAGCCCCTCTGTGTGCTCTCCCCCAGTATATAGCTCCACTGTGTGCTCTCCCCCAGTATATAGCCCCACTGTGTGCTCTCCCCCAGTATATAGCCCCCCTGTGCTCTCTCCCCCAGTATATAGCCCCTCTGTGTGCTCTCCCCCAGTAGTATATAGCCCCCTGTTGCTCTCCACCAGTAAATAGCCCCCCCCTGTGCTCTCCACCAGTATATAGCCCATCTGTGCTCTCTGCCCCAGTAGTATATAGCCCCTCTGTGCACTCTCCCCCAGTAGTATATAGCCCCTCTGTGCACTCTCCCCCAGTAGTATATAGCCCCTCTGTGTGCTCTCCCCCAGTAGTATATAGCCCCTCTGTGTGCTCTCCCCCAGTATATAGCCCCTCTGTGTGCTCTCCCCCAGTATATAGCCCCTCTGTGCGCTCTCCCCCAGTATATAGCCCCCCTGTGCGCTCTCCCCCAGTATATAGCCCCCCTGTGCGCTCTCCCCCAGTATATAGCCCCCCTGTGCGCTCTCCCCCAGTATATAGCCCCCTGTGCACTCTCCCCAGTATATAGCCCCTCTGTACGCTCTCCCCCAGTATATAGCCCCTCTGTGTGCTCTCCCCCTGTATATAGCCCCCCTGTAGTATATAGCCCCCCTGTGCTCTCTCCCCCAGTATATAGCCCCCATGCTTTGCTCTCCCCCGTATATAGCACCCCCTGTGCTCCCTCTCCCATTTAGCATAAATGGTACTGCTAGTCCTGCCAGGTCTCTGTCAGTGCTGCTGCTTGGTATCTATGAGCGCTTGTTATGAGCGCTAAAAGATACTTACTGTGCAGGGAGCAGCGCAGCAGCCGGGGTCCAGACAGCTGGGCGCCACGGTCCGGGTTCGGACCGCGGTCCGTCAGTTGAGGACCCCTGGTATATGACATACATGGTTTCCTGAGACACAAATATATATCTCTTGTGCATGTCTGTAGAATAAAACTAAAAAAACTGCTATACAGATATCCAAGTACTATAGTGGCACCCCTGCGAGAGTGTATATGACATACGTGGTTTCCTGAGACACAAATATATATCTCTTGTGCATGTCTGTAGAATAAAACTACAGAAAAACTGCTATACAGATATACAAGTACTAAAGTGGCACGCCTGCTAGACTGTATTACAGAAAATACTGTTCTCATCTACGAAGTGTAGAAATCATAATTGGAATATAAAGTCATGGCACAGCGGCAGCAGGAGAACTCATTAAGTGTTTTAGGCAGAGGGCAGGGCAGAGAGTCTGGCTCAAGGGGCAGAAGAGGAAGTAGCGCAGAAAGAGGGTCCAGTGGCAGGCCTGAGCTTCCTTTGTCACAGCAGGGTCGTGTCCAGACGTCTAATTCCACAATCCTGGAGTGGCTGACTCACACTTCGACGTCCACAAGGATGAGTAGTGAGAAAGCCAGCCAGGTATCCGTGGGTACCTCAGACACGACCCTGACTTGGCACGGGCACGCAGCAATTCCCCCACATCCTTTTGAACTTTTGAACCACCACCTGCTAGGGAACTGTTGGCGTCTATGAGCAGCCAACCGCTCTTTGATGACAATGAGCACGTGGGGGAAGAGACAGGGGACAATTAAGTGCAGGGCATAGCTGTGTCGGAGGCGATATCAGAGCAGGCCCATGTTAGGCCTGGCAGGAGAGCAGTAGGCAGTAGACGAGAGAGGGCTGGGCAGGAGCCTGATGAGGATGATAGCATCATTCTGGAACTGGATGATGCTACATCGGATGTTACATGGGATCCAGGGCAGGAGTAGGCTTATTCGACGGATTCGTCAACTGGGAATCCATCTGCCAGCAGGCCCGCCACAACTAAGAAGCATACAGGCAGCAGTAGTCAAATAACATGTCGGAAGTGTACCCAGGACAAGCAGATGACCACTGGGGAACCCTCCTCCACTGCAGGTCCTAGTATAGGCAGCGCCCGCCCATCCTCGCAGCCTGTCGGTACTAGACTGTACACCTCGCCTGTATGGCAGTTTTTTTTAAGTGCCAGGAGGATACCTATGTGGTAATCTGTCACCTGTGCGACAGGCACATTAAAAGAGGCAAGAGTTGCCATCCTGGCACCAGTGCCATGGCTGCCCATATGAAGTGCCACCACCTTTCCGCCTGGGAGAAACAGGGTGATAGTGGGTCACAGCAGGCCCAGGCAGACCTGCAGTGAACAGCAGCAGGAAGCAGCTGTAGTCAGGGGGGCCTTTCAAACAGTCAGACCTCCTCTGTGGAAGGGAGTGTGTCTTCACTCCCTTCTTCAGCTGGTGGCCCCTGTGTTGCTAGCAGTAGGCAGCCTGGCATCATGGAGTCCCTATACCGCAGGCAGACATATGCAATCCCAAAGCAGTCAAGCTGATTGTCCACCTGGCCAAGTTGCTGGTGCTCCAGGCTCTGCCATTTAAAGTGGTCGACTCGGCACCTTTCTGTGAACTGATGTTGTGTGCGTAGCCACGGTGGAAGGTGCCAAGTCGACACTACTTTTCCAACACAGCTATCCCGGGCGTGTATAGCTATGTTCGCGAAAAGGTTGCTCACTTGCTGAGCCATTCAGTGAGCAGAAATGTACATTTAACCACAGACATCTGGAGCTGTAATTACAGGCAAGGGCAGTATATGTCCATTACTGCTCAGTGGGTATATGTAATATGGCCGGCGGACCCCCAGCAACTTGGCCAGAAAAGGGCGATGACACCCCCTCATTGTCACAGCAGGGTTCCTGTGTTGCGGTCCTCCTCCACCTCCTCCAGTAGGTCGAAAGCCTCCTCAACCGCAAGTGTTCCTCCCTTGTACCACTTGGGTGTAGCACGGAGGTGTCACGCTGTGCTGCACCTAGCCTGCCTGGGGGAAAGGAGACACACAGGGGAAGAGCTGCACGGCCTGCTTGAGACGGAAATCCTCTCGTGGCTGACTCCACGCCATCTGAAAGTTGGCATGGTGGTGAGTGACAATGGTAGCAACATTCTCTCCGCGATGCGTCGAGGAGGTATGAGGCACGCCCCGTGTATGGCACGTTTTAAACCTAATAGTTATACACTTTCTAATATCTACATCCCAGTTACAGACCTGCTGTCAATGGCTCGAAAGCTGTGTAACCATTTCAGCCATTCAAGTCGCCCTTACAACATCCTCCTCAACCTGCAGCAGAGGAATGGTCTTTCCAACCATCGTCTCATTTGCGATGTAGTTACACGATGGAACTCCACCCTCCACATGCATGACCGGCTCTCTTGATGCAGGCAGACATGGCTTCTCCCCTGTGTAACCTGGAGCTCGGGCAGTGGCAGCTCATGCATGACACCTGCCGCTTGCTACAACCCTTTGAGGAGGCCACCTTGCTGGTCAGTGGGCAAGACACAGGACTGAGCGCTATCATACCCATGCTTCATCTACTAGAGCTGATGCTCATGCCACTTAGTGGCGAGGGGGAGCAGGTCTTGCCACTGTCGCAGCCTGGGTTGCTGGAGGAAGGCTTGGCGGAAGAGGTGGGAGAGGAAGTTGAGGAGGAGGAGGACCTGAACGCACAGGAACTCTTAGGGGAGAGGGGTGGAGGAGAAGGAGATGAGCCTTCCTGCCAGACCAGAGGGGGGCCAAAGGAGGATATGCAGGGCTATGAGGAGGATGGAGGCAGTACCCATTGGCAGTATGCTATGGAGACAGAGGCGGGGACTCCTTCCCACTCCCTGGTGGAAATGGCTAAGCGCATGTTGATATGCTTTCGGGCTGACCCGCACTTGCAAAGGATCCGTCAACGGGACGAATTCTGGCTGGCCACATTACTGGACCCAAGGTATCTCAACAAGCTGTGTGAACTCATTCACCCTTCCCAACAGGAGGAGAAAATGAATTATTATAGAGAGGAGCTGGGTGCACAGTTAGTGGCAGCCTTTGGAACACGGCGCTCTCATTCACGCCATTCCCACCAGGGCCACACCAGCAGCGCTGCCTCCTCCACATCCTCCTCTAGCAGCTTGGGTGGCATGAGCAGCGGCACCAGTCTGAGCCTGATGTCCATAATGCACGCTTTCATGTAGCCACAGGCCGGGGAAAAAGGAGCACCGACACAGCAGCAGGACATGGCGGCACACCTCAAACAGCAAGTCCAGGGGTTTTTGGACTCTACGTTGCCACCTAACGTGCCGGAATCCCTGGACTACTGGGTGGGAAAATTAGATGTCTGGCCACAACTCGCTGAATTTGCTTTGGACATACTCTCCTGTCCGGCCAGCAGTGTGTCATCGAGTTTCAGTGCAGCAGGTCATATTCTCAGTCCCAGGAGAACCATATTGTCCTGTGATAGAGTGGAACGTCTGTCTTTCATCAAAATGAACGCCACATGGATATATAAGGACTTTGTGACACCTGCTCCTGATACCACACAGTAGGATTTGGTTGTGTTTTCACCAAGATGTAGGACCTTTTCTGCTTCTATTATGGCCTATATGTGAACCAGACCTTACTGGTCATTCCACCATTCCTGCAGCTGCTTCCCTGCTACCTTTCGCCTGTCCATGGACCTCATTATTCTGCTTTCGCTGCTCATGTCACCTCATTACAACTGCTACTCCTGCCCTGGCCTTCATGTTGACTACTGCCGCTCCTGCCCTGGCCTCCATGTTGGCTACTGCTGGGCCTTCACTGGCCTCCATGTTGGCTACTGCTGGGCCTTCACTGGCCTCCATGTTGACTACTGTTGCTCCTGTACTGGCCTCCATGTTGACTCCTCCCACTCCTGCCCTGGCCTCCATGTTGGCTACTACTGGGCCTTCACTGGCCTCCATGTTGACTACTGTTGCTCCTGTACTGGCCTCCATGTTGACTACTGTTGCTCCTGTACTGGCCTCCATGTTTACAACTGTTGCTCCTGCCCTTGCCTCCATGTTGGCTACTGTTGCTCCTCCCTGGCCTCCATGTTGGCTACTGCTGGGCCTTCACTGGCCTCCATGTTGACTACTGTTGCTTCTGTACTGGCCTCCATGTTGACTACTGCTACTCCTGCCCTAGCCTCAATGTTAACTTCTGCTGCTCCTACCCTAGCCTTTGTGACTACTGCTGCTCCTGCACTGCCCTCCATGACTATGGTTGTTCCTAATATGGCCACCTTGCCTACTACTGTTAATGATAAGGCCTACATGACCGCTGTTTCTGATAAAGCCTACGATAGCACTGCTGATCCTGAATAGGCCTACGATACCATTGCGGATTGCTGAGCTACCACTGCAGATCCCTACGGTACCACAGCAGGTCGCTGAACTGACCCTGCTGATCCCTACAGTACCACAGCTGGTCGCTGAACAGGCCCTGCTGATCCCTACGGTAAGTCCAGGGTTTTTTGGAATTTACGTTGCCACCTAACGTGCTGGAACCCCTGGACTACTGGGTGGGAAAATTAGATGTCTGGCCACAACTCGCTGAATTTGCTTTGGACATACTCTCCTGTCCGGCCAGCAGTGTGTCATCGAGTTTCAGTGCAGCAGGTCATATTCTCAGTCCCAGGAAAACCATATTGTCCTGTGATAGAGTGGAACGTCTGTCTTTCATCAAAATGAACGCCACATGGATATATAAGGACTTTGTGACACCTGCTCCTGATACCACACAGTAGGATTTGGTTGTGTTTTCACCAAGATGTAGGACCTTTTCTGCTTCTATTATGGCCTATATGTGAACTAGACCTTACTGGTCATTCCACCATTCCTGCAGCTGCTTCCCTGCTACCTTTCGCCTGTCCATGGACCTCATTATTCTGCTTTCGCTGCTCATGTCACCTCATTACAACTGCTACTCCTGCCCTGGCCTTCATGTTGACTACTGCCGCTCCTGCCCTGGCCTCCATGTTGGCTACTGCTGGGCCTTCACTGGCCTCCATGTTGGCTACTGCTGGGCCTTCACTGGCCTCCATGTTGACTACTGTTGCTCCTGTACTGGCCTCCATGTTGACTCCTCCCACTCCTGCCCTGGCCTCCATGTTGGCTACTACTGGGCCTTCACTGGCCTCCATGTTGACTACTGTTGCTCCTGTACTGGCCTCCATGTTTACAACTGTTGCTCCTGCCCTTGCCTCCATGTTGGCTACTGTTGCTCCTGTACTGGCCTCCATGTTGACTACTGTTGCTCCTCCCTGGCCTCCATGTTGGCTACTGCTGGGCCTTCACTGGCCTCCATGTTGACTACTGTTGCTTCTGTACTGGCCTCCATGTTGACTACTGCTACTCCTGCCCTAGCCTCAATGTTAACTTCTGCTGCTCCTACCCTAGCCTTTGTGACTACTGCTGCTCCTGCACTGCCCTCCATGACTATGGTTGTTCCTAATATGGCCACCTTGCCTACTACTGTTAATGATAAGGCCTACATGACCGCTGTTTCTGATAAAGCCTACGATAGCACTGCTGATCCTGAATAGGCCTACGATACCATTGCGGATTGCTGAGCTACCACTGCAGATCCCTACGGTACCACAGCAGGTCGCTGAACTGACCCTGCTGATCCCTACAGTACCACAGCTGGTCGCTGAACAGGCCCTGCTGATCCCTACGGTAAGTCCAGGGTTTTTTGGAATTTACGTTGCCACCTAACGTGCTGGAACCCCTGGACTACTGGGTGGGAAAATTAGATGTCTGGCCACAACTCGCTGAATTTGCTTTGGACATACTTTCCTGTCCGGCCAGCAGTGTGTCATTGAGTTTCAGCGCAGCAGGTCATATTCTCAGTCCCAGGAGAAACAGATTGTCCTGTGATAGAGTGGAACGTCTGTCTTTCATCAAAATGAACGCCACATATATATGGACTTTGTGACACCTGCTCCTGATACCACAGAGTAGGATTTGGTCGTGTTGTCACCAAGATGTAGGACCTTTTCTGCTTCTATTATGGCCTATATGTGAACTAGACCTTACTGGTCATTCCACCATTCCTGCAGTTGCTTTCCTGCTACCTTTCGCCTGTCCATGGACCTCATTATTCTGCTTTCGCTGCTCATGTCACCTCATTACAACTGCTACTCCTGCCCTGGCCTCCATGTTGACTACTGCCGCTCCTGCCCTGGCCTCCATGTTGGCTACTGCTGGGCCTTCACTGGCCTCCATGTTGACTACTGTTGCTCCTGTACTGGCCTCCATGTTGACTACTGACACTCCTGCCCTGGTCTCCATGTTGGCTACTGCTGGGCTTTCACTGGCCTCCATGTTGACTACTATTGCTCCTATACTGTCCTCCATGTTTACAACTGTTGCTCCTGCCCTGGCCTCCATGTTGGCTACTGTTGCTCCTGTTCTGGCCTCCATGTTGATTACTGGCCTCCATGTTGACTACTGTTGCTCCTTCCTCACCTCCATGTTGACTACTGTTGCTCCTGCCCTGGCCTCCATTTTGGCTACTGCTGGGCCTTCACTGGCCTCCATGTTGACTACTGTTGCTTCTGTACTGGCCTCAATGTTAACTTCTGCTGCTCCTACCCTAGCCTTTGTGACTACTGCTGCTCCTGCACTGCCCTCCATGACTATGGCTGTTCCTAATATGGCCACCTTGCCTACTACTGATCATGATAAGGCCTACGTGACTACCGCTGTTTCTGATAAAGCCTATGATAGCACTGCTGATCCTGAATAGGCCTACGATACCATTGCTGATTGCTGAGCTACCACTGCTGATCCCTACGGTACCACAGCAGGTCGCTGAACTGACCCTGCTGATCCCTACGGTACCACAGCTGGTCGCTGAACAGACCCTGCTGATCCCTACGGTACCACTGCAGGTCGCTGAACTAACCCTGCAGATCAACCAAATACACTACCCCCACATCATATAGATGCTTTAAACTATGAAATCTGAAGAAATACGGTCGGGCCGAGCTTTTTTAAAAAATCCGGAAGTCCGGTCGGAACGAACTTTTGAAAAGTTCGCTCATCCCTACTGAAAATTTCTTTCGTGAGGTTTGAGAATATTGGGTCGGATTGGATAAAATTTACAAATGGAATGCAAATGAATCTCATTAATACAGCCAAACTATAGTAGCTACAATAGTGGGACTATTACAGAGAAGCAATGTAGCAATTTTTTTTCAACAGATGTTGTTGTTATAGCGTAAAAAAAAAAAATGGGAAAATGACAATTTTAAAAAATTGTCAATCATTCAATTTCTGACATGAACAGCAGTGGACGTTGGTGTATTTGTGGCATAAAATCGGAAATCTTTCTTATTAAATATTTCACATGTTCCAATTCCACTTCAAGTACCTTTTCACATACTCTTTCACGTCCCCTTGTGTGGCAACCTTTGTCTACCCAGTCATTTTCATTTGCATCAATTTGAGTGTCAATTTTATGTCAATTTCAATTAAATACATTTAATCAAATGTATTTCAATGCAAATCTAATTATAAGTTTAATTTTTTTTACATTCAATTTCAATTCAAGTAGAAGGTGCCTCCAGCACCTCATGCTGTTATGATGACATAACACACCCTATCCCTTGGTAATAAACCGATTAATGGGGGACTCCACTTAATAAAATTTAACCCTGTTCAATCCCCACCAATAATCTATGCTTGTTTGTAATATGTTTCTATTACATAAATTGGGCCGTTTGTCTGCAGCACATCTTAACTTACACCCTGAGGCTGGGTTCACACGTTGTAAGAGTGCGGCTGTATGTGCGGCTGTAATTGTGCGGTGGTATTTTTGGTGGTTCATGCGTACGCTGGAAAGTATACGATATACGGCTGCACAGTGCACACTATGTATGAATCTACGGCCCTATTGTAAACGGACCCGTAAAAAATGAACAAGACCATTGTTTGCGGCTGGAAACGCGGCCGTGGATTGACAGGCGGTCCGTACGGAGTACTTCAAAAATAGCCGGCAATGATGCCGAATGCCGATGCCTCTAATAGTTAATATATTAAATTAATAAAACACATTTTCTTTGTAATAAAGTCCCTTTCGTTGTTCAATAATTTAATTCTAATGAATCCATCATTTTGCAATTAAATATACTGTTAAAATAAATATATATATAAATAAATGTATATTTATATATATATTTATTTTTTGACAGTATATTTAATTGCACAATGATGGATTCGTTAGAATTAAATTATTGAATAACGAAACTAAATTTATTTCAACGAAAATGTGTTTTATTCATTAACCCATAGCTGCACCAGGACGTTATTAAACGTCCTCGTGCCGCTATGGGAGTTCAGAGGGGGGTCGCGCGGCGACCACCCTCTGAACTGCCGCGATCCCGGGTGCCGCGTGTAGCCCGGGCTCGCGGGTATTAGCGGGCACGGTCCGATCGCCGTGCCCGCTAATTAAGTACTTAGAAGCAGCTGTCAAAGTTGACAGCTGCTTCTAAATACTTGCTTTTATTCATACCTGGTGGTCTAGTGGGGGGATCGCCCCCCTGCGGCGCGATTGCGGGGGGGCGATCCCTGCATCCATCCCGGGCCGGGGTCTGCTCCGTAATGGCGCTGATCCCGGCTCGGCATTCTATTGCTTTTGGCTGCAGCAGCCAAAGTAATAGAACACCGATCTCATGGATTCATGCAGTATAACTATACTGCATGGATCTCTATGAGAGATCAGAGTACATATACTAGAAGTCCCCCAGGGGGGCTTCTAGTATATGTGTAAAGTAAAAGACAAATGTATTTTTAATAACACAAAACCCCCTCCCCTAATAAAAGTCTGAATCACCCCCCTTTCCCCATTTTATAAATAAAAATAAATTAATTAATTAATAAACAAACATGTTTGCTATCGCCGCGTACGTAATCGCCCAAACTATTAATTAATCACATTCCTGATCTCACACGGTAAACGGCGTCAGCGCAAAAAAATCCCAAAGTGCAAAATTGCGCAATTTCTGTCGCATCAAATCCAGAATAATTGTAATAAAAAGCGATCAAAAAGTCATATATGCGCAATCAAGGTACCGATAGAAAGATCACATCATGGCGCAAAAAATGACACCTCACACAGACCCATAGACCAAAGGATAAAAGCGCTATAAGCCTGGGAATGGAGCCATTTTAAGTGACGTATATTTGTTAACAACGGTTTGAATTTTTTACAGGCCATCAGATACAATATAAGTTATACATGTTACATATCGTTTTAATCGTAACAACTTGAGGAACATGCATAACAAGTCAGTTTTACCCCAGGGTGAATGGCGTAAAAACACATTTCCCCCAAATAAAAGAAATGCGTTTTTTTTTTCAATTTCACCACACTTTGAATTTTTTTCTGGTTTCCCGGCACATTTTAGGCAAAAATTACATCTGCCATAGCAAAGTACAATTAGTTGCGCAAAAAATAAGGGCTCACTTGGGTCTCTAGGTGGAAAAATGCAGGCGCTATGGCCTTATATACACGAGGAGGGAAAAACGAAAACGCAAAAATGAAAACTGGCTGTGTCCCCTAAGGGTTAAATATTAATTAGTACAGGAAGCTCCATAAGCCGTTAATTCATATTGCCGGCAAAAGAGCATTCTGTACTAATCATCACTTTACTTTAATGAAATTTAGAATTATATGTGCGCTCAGCTGATTGGCTGATCGGCTGAGCGCACATATAATTAGCGGCATGCCAGGATTGGTAATCTGGCGGACAGGGCAAATGCCCGCTGGGCCGCCAGGGTCACCAATCCGTGGGCTGCCAGTCCTGCTGCATAATTGGACTGGCGGCCCTCTACAGCGGCCGTGAACAGCGCGGCCGGCTGCCCCGCTGTTCACTCAGCCGCTCTGCCAGCCCCTATGTCAGTCCCCGCAGCCCCCGCACTGACTGAGGGGTTGCTCTGCCCCTTTAAAATCCTGTGTAGTAGACGTGCCCCACACTGGCACGTCTACTACAGCCAATCCCCGGCGGCTGACGTCACTTCCTGGACGCGCCGCAGAGGATCTGCCCTGTCCGCCAGATTACCAATCCGGGCATAAATAATAAAAAAAAAACGCATAGGGTCCCCCCTATTTTTATAACCAGCCGGGTTAAAAACCAAACGACAGCAGCCTGGTAACACCAGGGTGGGAAGAGCCATTGGTTTAGGCCCTCCCCAGCCTAATCTTACCAGCCTGCTGCCGCCCGGTCCAGGAGCGCCAATTTTGACGCTCCGGGACCACTGGCACCCGGCTCTTCCCAGTACCCCTGGTGGCATTGGGTACTGGGGTAATAATAGGGGGTTAGTGTTAGCCATTTTATACCGGCTAACACTAGGCCCCAACTTAGTAATGGATTCCGTCTATTAGACGGCTTCCACTACTAAGTCTATAAAGTAAAGAAATAAAGACAAGACACAAGTTAAAAAAATTTTTTATTCAAATAAAAACACCCCCACACCCCTCATTGACCATTTTATAAAAAAAAAAAAAAAAACGCTGGTCATCGACGTAGTCCACGGAATCCGACGTAATCCCCAGGATACCGATATCTGAAAAACAAAAAGGGAGAAACACACAAAAAAAACACACAAACAGGAGCACAACACCCATCATTGTGAGCGGTGTTGTGCACCTTACAGTATGCAGCATCTTTACAGATCGCTGCTTACAGTCTGGCCCCCAAGGGGTAAAGGGAGGATGTATTGCATCCCCCTTAACCCCTTGGGGGCCAGACTGATGTCAGACTGCACCCATCCCAGCAAGGAAGGGGTTAAGTGACTCCCCTTCCTTGATGGGAGGGGTGCAGTGCTGGGGAGGGGGTGGGGAGAGCTCTATACTCACCCCGATGTTGTCTCTTCGCTGGTCCGCAGCACAATGAAGTCACTGTGCTGCGGACCCGCTAATTATATGTGCGCTCAGCCGATCAGCCAATCAGCTGAGCGCACATATAATTCTAAATGTTTCTTCTAATAATGCTATTGTGATAACATAATTAGAAGAAACATTTGATGTTTTCAATAAAGTAAAGTGATGATTAGTACAGAAAGCTCTTTTGCCGGCAATATGAATTAACGGCTTATGGAGCTTCCTGTACTAATTAATATTTAATGAATAAAACACATTTTCGTTGAAATAAATTCAGTTTCGTTATTCAATAATTTAATTCTAACGAATCCATCATTGTGCAATTAAATATACTGTCAAAAAATAAATATATATATAAATATACATTTATTTATATATATATTTATTTTAACAGTATATTTAATTGCAAAATGATGGATTCGTTAGAATTAAATTATTGAACAACGAAAGGGACTTTATTACAAAGAAAATGTGTTTTATTATTTTAATATATTAACCATGAGAGACATCGGCATTACTGCAGAGGATCGCAAACCCCGGTAATAGCAATTCATGTAAACTGTTTCCCTGCTTTCCCAGATGCATCCAGAGGTGTTTGCATCACTTTCTTAAGATTTTATTTGTTATTTTTAGTTGAACCAGATTTCCAAGTAAATGACCGTATGTTTTGAGCCGCATGTCTATTTTTTCCCACGGCCGTAGTTTCATCCGCACATTTACAGCCGCATAAAAAATACAGCCGCACAGTTACATAGTGTGAACCTAGCCCCCAGCTGCAGAAAACCCTCACTTCCTGGTCCACATGGTCTCGGCTCCTCTATCCTCCCTTCTGAGACCAAAATTTCCTAAACTCAGTCTCTTTTGTTGCAAGGTGAACTGTAACACCTCATCTTTAGCCCCGACCACAACTGACATCCCACCAATCAGTGAGCACCTGGCCAAGGGGCAGGGAAACAACAAAACAGTGACAGACTCCTGAGCAGTATAGGGAACAGTTTTTCATCTCTCTCTTTCTAATCTATCTGTGTAGATGGATATATATATCCCAGGATAAGCTTGTCTGACACTATCAATGGTTCATTAATTACCTCTGTCTGGCAGTTAGATAATACCAGCAGTGCCAGTACACAACATTGCTAGTTGTCCAGCATGGGAATTCTGCAGGCTACAGTAACAGGGATTAATAAGCATGGGAACCTCTGCAGTTTACACTATTTTAATTGTAACCACAGAATCAATATGTGTTTTTATGCCAGTTGATGTATTTAAAGGGGCTGGCCACTTTATAGTAAAATAGGTCAGTACAAAGTATTAGTAAGTGTGCTCACTGTATATACTGACAGCAGCTTCCTGTGTACCTCATAGAGCTAATATCAAACTCCCCTTCACCAGGCTGGGCTGCCCTGCTCTGTTTTGTTTCAGTCCACAAAATGGCTGACATGGAGGAGCATGTGACCATGCCCTGTCCCCTGTGTCCTCCATAGACATATACAGGCTCAGTGGTGGACACTGGGGGGCGGGGCATGGTCACATGCTCCTCCATGTAAGCAATCTTATGGACCAAAAGACCACAGAGCAGGGCAGCTCAGCCTGGAGGAGGGATGTCTGATATTAGCTCTATGGGGTACACAGGGAGCTGCTGTCAGTATATACAGTGAGTACAGTTACTAATACTGTACACTGAGCAATTATACTATAAAGTGGCCAACTCCTTTAATGAATAAACCTATTTTAGTCTATGCTCAGCACAGTTACATGTCCCCCTATAGCAGTTAGCACTAGGGGAACTGTTTCTTTATGTTAGTTAACATTAATAGTATTTATGGACCATTTACTGTATTGACTTTATGTACATAGTTTAATTTGTAATTTTCATGTTATATTCCTACACTATTTGTATATTGTTTGCACATTATGTTCTTGCATGCTCCCCCTGCTGTTTCCATTTCATTTCTGTGCTGTTTCTTCACTCTCTGAGGTTTTCAAGTGAACCAGACACCCTTCCCTCTGCCGAACAGGAGGCACTTGGTTAAATGTTTAAGACTTCCATTTACTTTATTGGGGTTTGTTGCTCAAGTCCAGCGCTGAAACATAGAAAAATGCTTGACTCAAGTAACAAGCATTCAAGCGTTCTTGTACTCGCCCAACACTCAACGTCCCCTTTAAGCTGTGGGGCCACTCGGCTGACAGGGAGGCCCCGCTCACTGCCTCCAGCCGCCCGCTCAGCCCGAGATCTGTGGGTGGCAGCTGGCAAAGAACACTGTATCTGTGTCCTCTTCTGGACACAGATACAGATAGAATGGCGGTGCTGGCACTGCTTGTACGGGCCCCACCATTCTCTCTCATAGACTGCAGGAATCAGAAGACTGAATGTGAGGGGGGAGCGTGACATTCCCCTTCCCAATCCCTCTTGTGTCCGCAAGCAGTATTCTCCTTGTGGTCACAAGAGGCAATCCAGCCCCCAACTGCTGTTCCTCTCCCCGGGGGTGCCCCAGCCGACGCACACATCAGGAAGGTCAGTGTGCGTCATACGGCACTTCCGACATAGGTAGCCCGTGTTAGAGATGCTCCCTGTACCGGAAGTACTGGCCTCGGTGCACCCTGAGCTTCCTCATGTGTGCGCCGCAGCAGCCGGGGGAGAAGAGGAGAAGAGAGCAGCGACGGAGGAACAATTTGTTAAGTAAGTTGTTTGTTTTTTTTATCTGCACGGGGGACCGTCTATAAGGGGGATAACAGGGGGACCATCTATAAGGGGGATAAAGGGGGGATTATAAGGGGGACCATGTATAAGGGGTATATTGGGGGCCATCTATAAGGGGTATATTAGTGGGGCCATCTATAAGGGGTTTATTAGGGGGCATGTATAAGGGGGCATCTATAAGAGAGGGATTAGGGGGCAATCTATGAGAGATAACAGGGGGGCCATCTAAAAGAGGGATAACACAGGTCGAGGAACATAAGGGGGGCCAACACAAGGGGCATCTATAAGGGGGACAACACAGGGAGGGGGGCATCTATACATGGGAAAACATAAGGGGGCATTTATAAGGGGGACAATACAGGAGCCATCTATAAGGGGAACAACACAGGGGCCAATTGTAAGGGGACAACACATAGGCTGTCTATAAGGTGGACAACATAAGGGGACATCTATAAAGGAGAATACACAGGGGGGCATCTATAAAGGGGGACAATACAGGAGCCATCTATAAGAGGGAATACACAGAGGGATCATCTATAAGGAGGCAGAGGGAGCATATACTATAAGAGGGTCACATAGAGTCAGCATACCCACTAAATGAGGGCACAAAAGGGCCAATATAGATGTGCAGTTTGAGATGAGGATGGTGCCAGAGTGAGGAGTCTAATATGTTTCTCTGGAAGATTATGTGGATTTGTTCTCATAATGGCCCAGGGCAGATGGACAAAAAGATGAAAAAGGAAGAACTCGGATCAGAGAAGACGTCCCCTGTGAGTCATTTGATATAACTGCACTGTAATGTATATTGTGTATAGAGCCTATGGTACCGATGTTCCTGTGTCAAGTTTTTGATTTGCCTAACTTTGCCTGACTATTGCTCAGCTCTCTTGCAATTCCGCTCAGCTGTGGCTGAAGCTTAGAGGGAACATTTTTCACACTATGTTAGTGGTGGCCTTTTGCTGTTTTCATTGAAAAGTGCAAACAGCAAACAAATACATGGACCCCATTTACCTAACGAAGGACAGAAAAGTGCATACATTTGTGCTATTCTATGGAGCAGGATACTCTAAAAAATGAAATCATAAAGCAAAGTGAGCATTTACATTCAATTTTGTCCATTTTGTCTTGCATTCTATATTGTAAAGTATACTGTATTAATAACTTTAGCTGCGTTTACACAGAAAGATTTATCTGACAGATGTTTTAAGCCAAAGCCAGAAACAGACTATAAACAGAGAACAGATCATAAAGGAAAGACTGAGATTTCTCCTCTTTCCAGATTCATTTCTGGCTTTGGCTTCAAAAACCTGTCAGATAAATCTGTGTGTGTACACGCAGCCTTACCTGAAGAAACCTTGTCCAACATTACATTACTATGTTGATCTTCCTCCCAGTGAAGCAAACAGACAGATGTATGCAATTAAGAAGAACAACTAAAGAGCTGCTCTTGCAAAATGAAGTCACCTTAGTTGCACCATTACCATGGCAACTCCATTTTGCAGAATGTGACAGTTCTTCAGGATTGTACCGAATACTAAAAATAGTAATGTGTAGATACCTATTTTTGAAAAGCAACCATAAGGAAAGCTTTTTGACTAATAGACTACACATAAGGGTCTAATTGGCAAGCTACATACAATTGTATGTGTAAGAGTAAACATAACCAAAGTTTATTCTTTGGGGTTCCTGCAAGAGTGTATGAGGTTTAACAAAAAAAAGAAGATGTTAGCATAATAATCACACAAACTCCAAGCAAAAGTTTGATGTGGGTTAAAATGTTTTTCTGTAAGGCATAACATAGATTTAGATGTTCTTTACTGCCATTCCTGAGCTACAAGGTTTTCTACATGCCAGTCTATATGCAAGATGGTCCCAGCCAGGAAACTACATTTCCCAGCATGCATTGCCCCTCAAAACCAGCTGCCTGTTTTACACTGCAATAAGTACAACAGGTGGAATTTTGTGGTGGAATTAGTCGAGTGGAGAGCGGCGGAGAATGGTGGTTTTGCAAGTATAGTCCACCAAGGAATTCCGCCTGTTTTTCTGAGTGTGAACGGGCAAAGGAAATATCTATCAATCTATCGGTTATTCACAGCTACTCTTATGGTATGGCAGTCTGGGGTATTGTGAGTTCTTTGAGATTCTGGGGGAAGTTAAGCAGGCTCCACTGTAGTGCAGTTTAACAGGATTTATTCAGGTATATACAGTCAACTCCAACAGAAAGAAACATCAGAGGTGACATTGATGAAATGCTTCTTGGCACCCACACAGTCTGGCTGCTTCTCAGCTTACAGGAACCTGAGTTTCATCACTCCTATCCTGTAATCCATCTGAGTCTCACTGGGCTCTCTCTCTCTCTGCTGTTTTCACAAATCTGTCTGTTTGTACCTCACACACAGGTGTGCTTCCTTTTACCTTACAGCACACTGACTGGACTTCCTTCCTGATTACGGTTAACTCCCTCACTGCTAGACAGCTAGCAATGTTATAAGCTGGCACTTCTGGCATTCTCTAACTAACAGATAGTGGCAATTAGTTAACCCTTGTCCAGCTTACCCCGGGCCAGCAAACTTTGAGGAATAGATGAAACAATTTAATTTACCCTATACTGCTCTCGAAGATGTCACTGTTCTGTTGTTTCCCCACCTCATTAGAGATGAGGCATTGCAGCTTGCCTGGCAACAAAAGAGGACAAGTTAATGTGACTTTAATCTCAGAAGGGAGGGGGAGGACAGAGGAGCTTAGACCATGTGGACCAGGAAGTGAGGATTTTTGCAGCTTCAGGCTATGTTCATACAATATAAGTTTTATATTAATCCTAATCATAATACAAAACTTACAGTGTACTGCAGTCAATGGAATTCGGTCTGGAGCATATGCACATAGTATACGATCCCTAGCAGCCACAGTGAAAACTGACCTGTCAGTTTTGTGCGGCCACTATTCATTGAATAGCGACCGGACAACCCTGGCCGCATTCTCCTTTGTGTTTAATGGTGAATTAAAATGCAGGCACACACGGATATGCCCATATGCCAATTCTTCTCTACTGCTGTTACCTACTGCTGGCTATTGTTAGTGGCGGGGATCTTGAGAGGGTGCCTTTCACATGCTGTTGCCACTGTTTCTTAAATCATGCCTAGGCCCTTTCATGCTCGGGACAATATATTTCTATATGAGAGAAGCTAAAAAAAAAAGTCTGAGTATTACAAAATATCAATTATTAAAAATCCCAGACTTTAGAAAAATACATGAAATAATCCAAGACCGCTTGTGGATGAAATTTACCCGGTGTGGTCATATGCTTGCATACCCAAACTTCTAGTGGCAGAATGGACTGCACACTGATCTGGTCTGCATACTTCATGACACGTACGCTTTGACCTGAGTGGTCCTCCATTAAAAGATAGATGGCTAAGTAAGTTTGAATTTAGAAGCATATTTGTTACACAAATATTATCAAGTTTCCCATTTGCACATTCTGCAGAATTGTTATTCATCTTTCAATCTCAGAAATGTGTGCAACAAATCCTAAGCCTAGATAGCCTAGATATATATCTCCACTCCCACAAATGATTTCCCTTCCTTCAAACCTATGCTGCTTCCTAATGTTAAAGGAGAAGTCCTGGTCTGACCCAGGATCCTGGTCGTGACATGTGCGGTCCGCTCAGCCTGCCAGCAGCCATAGCAGGGTCCCCCTCAACCGATAACAGGCTGAGCGAACCACACACGTCACGGCCCAGGTTTCAGCTCAGACCAGGAGGTGGCTCGGGACCGGAGTGGCGGTATTCAGTCACCAGTGCTGTTGCAGAGAAAGTAAGAGCACGTTATTTCTTTTATCCTTCCCACCACTTGTTAAAAATAGATTTGCTTCGACTTCACCTTTAAAGTGTCACTGTCGTTATAACTTTCAAAATCTAAATCAACAGTAGATGTGATATAAAACAAGTTTGCAATTTACATTCATTATTGTTTTGTTGTTATCATGCTGTAAAACAAAGCTGTACTTACCAGAAATCCAGGTCCAGTCTCCTGAAGGCAGGTTTTCTGACTTGTGCTGGTTGAAAAAAAAAACAGACTGAACACAGTAATTTCGGCCAGTACAGAGAGTCACGGCTCAATGTGTCCATCAATAACATGACTGCCTTCTCTGTGATCACTCAGATAATGAATGTAAATTGCAAACTTACTTTATATCACATCTACTGATGATTTAGATTTTGAAAGTTATAATGACAGTGACAGTTTAAGCACCAGTGAAATTTCTGCAAGCAATATGGCAGCTGGAATCTAGGTTAGAATATCCATGTAAACAAGTTGTTTTAGGCACCAGGGGCAGAGCCACGCAGCAATATGGGCTAGCTGCCGGCTGACCGCTTCACCAGCTCCACAGCTCCATGATGGCATTATTCTGAGGCTGTTAGGGAGATGCTTTCCCCCAGATGGACTCTGCCTCAGACCCCATATTAGCGGATCGAGAAAGGAGCAAGTCTGCCCTCGTTAAGGGGGACTTGGAGCGGATTGGCGAGATGTATGCAGTTGTGTTCCAGCAGTAAGCAAGCCCGGACTGTCCGTACTACAATGTTATGGAAGCCCTAGTTAAGGCTGAAAGGCTGGGTTGCGGTGCTATGTACCCCACCACCCTCTCCCCTCTTACCCGGGGTGGGGGGTTGCTTGCTGCAGCAAAGGGCCCGCCACTCAGAAGAATGCATCCGTCTCCTGCTGGCTTCAAACTCCTTCCTTCCTCTCCTACCAGCAGCACTTGTGTGGTACTCGGCCAGTAATATATATG
The DNA here is from genome assembly GCF_027789765.1 of Dendropsophus ebraccatus. Lineage (NCBI taxonomy): Eukaryota > Metazoa > Chordata > Amphibia > Anura > Hylidae > Dendropsophus > Dendropsophus ebraccatus. The sequence continues at coordinate 145,543,722 of NC_091455.1, read as the reverse complement.
TTATTTGTTGTGACGCCAGTGCTGTGATAGCACACAGGTGTGATGTGATGTCTGTCATTCATTCAATTATTCAACAATTCAATGATTCAATCCATACATTCAATTATGTAATATCCGTTAACAAAAAAAAAAGAAAAATTGAACAAAAAATATAAATTAGCAAAATCTTTTTTAGGCTCTTTACACTGTAGTGGGAGAACATAGGCTTTTATTGACGATTGTTGGTGTTCTTGTTTAGTGTTTACCATGATTTTCTTTTTTTTTTCCAAATCAAGATTTATTAAATTTTTTTAGCAGTAGTACAGTGGAAGGCATAAACAGTGCAGTTATACATAATATATATAGAGCACAAAAAGCCAATACATGGGTTATAGAACATAAGCGCCGTAACTCGTAGGTCTTTACTGCAGGGCATCTTACAGGAACTATATACCGTACTTACTGCATATATAGGTATAGGGAGGGGGGGGTGAGGGGGGGGGCTGGGGCGGTAATGATGAGGGTTAATAGGCGCTATGTACGCCCTAGGGGTAGGGGTAATCATCAGGGGGAAATACAGGGGGGGGGGAGGAGGGGGAGGGGGGGTAAACTTTGTAATTAGTAACAAACAATAACAGGTAGTAGACCAATTTTGTCCGGTCAGTTACATGTGATGTCCCGTATCTCTAGTCAGTAGTGGAGAGAATGTCCAAACCTCTTTTGTAGGCCTATTTGTACAGTCCAGCAAGTAGTCAGGTTGGGCAGCATATGGTACACTTGGTACCAGTGCTGGGCACAACATAGTCTCACATCAGTGGTCACAACAAGGAGAGTAGGGGGGGTGTAGCAAGGGATGGAAGGGGTTAGGTCTATGAGATCTTGGTTTTAAGCCATTTTTCTGTAGTGGAGCCAGGGGTGCCATGTTTTGAGGTAGGTCTCATGTGTGCCTGTGTCCCAGCTCCTCAGTTCTTCAAGGCGAGCAAGGTGGTCGCACCTAGTTATCCACTCAGAGATTGATGGGGTTTCCTGTGCTTGCCAGTACCGGGGTATGAGCAATTTAGCAGCTGTTAATAAGTAGGTGGGTAAATGATTTCGTTTGGGATGAAAGGTGGCAGACGGTAGCCAGAGTAGGATTAGTGGGGCAGTTAGCTGTACTGTGTTCCCTGTTACTGTAGAGATTACCCTTTGGATCTCGTCCCAGAAATCTCTAATCAGGAGGCATTCCCACCAAATGTGTACATAAGTACCCGTGCCTCCCTTACAACGCCAGCAGAGATTCGAGTCTGTTAGTCCCGCTTTATAGAGAAAGGAGGGCGTTTTATACCAACGGGTATATAACTTATATGAGCTTTCCAGCACTTTAACACAGCAGGAAAAGCCATGTGAATTTGCTGCTAGGGTTGACATTTCTTGAGGGGAGAAAGATAGAGACAGTTCCTTCTCCCAACCCAGGATGTATGCTGGTTTGTAGGTAGGCAAAGGGTCTAATAATGCATCATAAATTTTCGATAGAAGTCGTTTTGGCAAAGGGTCGGTTAGGAGTATTTTGTCCAACCAGTGTGGTTGCCTAAGTGGTAGGTATGCATCCGCAAATCGCCGTCCCAGTGACGAGAGGTCCGCCAAGGCGAAGCTAAGTGTTTTTGGAGTATTGTCCAATGCCAGAAACATAGATTTCAGATCTCTGAGCTGATCTGGGGTTAATTGGTATATGTAGGTATCATGAAAATAAACCCACAGTGGGGGGGGGGCTATGGGTCTATGTAGGACATATGCCGGGATCAGAGCCAGTGGCAGCCTGGGAGAGGGGGTAGTTGGGGATGGGAGGGTTTTCAATATGGATTGTGCTACTTTCATCGTGGCTTGGAGAACTGGAAATCGTGTCATCGGGCGAGGTGGGGATACATTGGGTTTCCAAAGGTATATGAGTTGAGATGGTGTCAATAAGGAAAGCTCCATCTGCACCCATGGGGGGGCTGTAAGTTTACGAGCTGTCACCAGGTGGCACCATCTGCTCATAATTGTGGCTTTGTAGTAGGTGTGGAGGTCAGGTAGGCCAAAGCCCCCTGACCCTCGCTTAATGATTAAGTGTCGGTGTGCTAATCTGGGAGCTTTTTTAGCCCACACAAAGGTGGAAAATATACGTCGGGTTGCTTTGAAGAAGGAGGTGGGGACTATTATGGGAAGGGATTGAAAGAGGTAGAGGAATTGGGGTAAGATATATGTTTTGATATAGTTTTTCCTCCCCATCCATGACACAAAGGGTAGAGTCAGTTTATTGAGTTTAAGTTTCACTTTATTAAAAAGGGGGGTGAAATTAGCAGCAAATAATTTGGCAGGGTCAGGGGTGATATGAGTGCCCAGATATTTCAGGGAGGAGGTGGTCCAGGTAAAGGGATAATCAGTTTTAAGTTTCATTATAACATCAGTAGGTGCAGTTATGTTCATGGCCTCTGATTTACTAAAGTTGATTTTAAAATCTGAGATCGCTCCAAATGCGGTAAAGGTGTCCACTATTTTGTTCATAGATCTGTTAGGGTCCGTTATAAATAGCAGCAAATCATCTGCAAAAGCTGCAGTTTTGTGTTCGAAGCTGCCAATTTTGAGGCCTGGTATCTCTGGATCCTGTCTGATTTTTTGTATCAACGCTTCCAGCGTCAATACAAAAAGGGAGGGGGAAAGTGGGCAACCCTGGCGTGTGCCATTGCTAATGTGGAATGTAGGGGAGAGTTTACCATTGACTCTGATCCGAGCATGTGGGGTGGAGTAAAGGGAGAAAATAGCTGATATAAAGGGCGGGGGAAATCTAAATTTAGTTAATACTGCTGCCATAAATGTCCAGTTCACTCTATCAAAAGCCTTCTCGGCATCAGTACCGAGAAGGACTAGTGATTTATTGTGTGCTCTGGCATAGGAGATGGCATTAAGCACTCTAGCTGTGTTGTGCTTGCCTTCTCGTCCTGGAACGAAGCCTACTTGTTCAGGTCCTATCAGGGTTGGTAATAATTGGTTAATACTGTGGGCCAGAACCTTCGCCCACCATTTTACATCTGCGTTTAGCAGGGAGATAGGGCGATAGCTCCCACATAAGTTCGCCGCTTTGCCTTCCTTTGGGAGGACTGTGATATGCGCTTCAAGCGCCTGGTGGGGGAGACTCTGGCCCGCCAGGATGGAATTGCATAGCTTGGTAAAGTGGGGCAGCAGGATGGCTTTGAACTTCTTATAATATATAATAGGTAGCCCGTCTGGGCCAGGGGCTTTCCCCGTAGGGATGGATGCCAGGATATCTCCCGCTTCCTTTTCAGTAATGGGGTCTAGTAGCCCTTGTGCTTGGGTATCTGAAAGAGAAGGGAGGTTAATAGAGGTAAGAAAGGTATTGATCAAGTCAGAGTGGGACGTGGTGGAAGGGGAAGCGGTAGTGGAGTTTCGGAGGTTATATAACTGCTCATAGAAGGAGCTGAATTCTCTGGCAATGTCCTCAGTGGACGTCAGATCAGTTCCTTCTGCAGTTGTAATTTTATTGATAAATGATTTAGTTTGTTGTGATTTAACTAGTGAGGACATGAGTTTGGAGCCCTTGTCTCCGTGTAAATAATATTTAAATTTAGTTCTAGTATAGGCCTTGGCGGATCTCTCGTTTAGAAGAGCTGTTAGTCTGGCTCTGAGGTCAGAGAGCTGGGGCAGTACTGAAGCCACTCTACTCTGTTTATGTAGTGATTCTAGCTTAGATATTTCCGAGTAAAGGTGGTCTGTCTGCTTAGTAATTTTCTTTTTATGCGCTGTACCTATGGCGATGAGTTCGCCCCTGATCACCGCTTTGTGGGCTTCCCACACGATCGGCATAGCGACGTCTGGGGTGGTGTTTTGAGTAAAGTATTGTTGCATTTTAGCTTCTAGTTGGGAGATATATGACGGAGTGCCCAGTAGAGTGGTATTCATTGTCCACGTCATATCGCGTTTGGGGAGGGACTTAATAAGGAGGTCACATGAGATTGGGGCATGGTCAGAGACCGATATGCATCCAATAGACGCGCCGGCAATCAAGTCGACGTGGGCTCGAGAAACTAGAACAAGGTCTAGTCTGTGGTATGAGGCATGTGGGACTGAGTAGAATGTATAGTCCTTAGTGGTAGGGTGCAACAGTCGCCAAACATCCACTAGGTGCAAGTCGGTCAGTTTGGATTTTAGCCTGGCCAGTGCTTTATAGGTGTGGGCTGTGGTGGGCCGGGAGGAGTCCAACAGTGGTTCTAGGGCTACATTGAAATCCCCGCCCACCAGGCGAACACCTTCTGCAAAGGAGTTGAAATCATCCAGCACTTTGCAGATCCAGGGGAGCTGCCGGGTGTTGGGTGCATATATGTTGGCTAAAGATATGGTTTCCCCAGCGATTTGGAGTTTCAGAAATATATAGCGCCCGTCTGGGTCTACCATCTCGGCCATTTTAGTGAAGATAACGTGCTTACTGAGACCAATGCTGACCCCACATACTGCTTTGGACGGATGTGTGCTGTGAAACCAGTTAGGGTACCAGCCTTTAGTTAAGACAGGGGTGTAATTAGCCTTGAAGTGCGTCTCCTGACAGAATATCACATCAGTCCGGAGACGCTTGAATTCGCTCACTATGCGGGACCTCTTTTGGGGGGTATTCATCCCTTTCACGTTGAGGGAAGTTAGCGTTAGTTTGGTAGCCTTTGTAGTGTCTATTGGGGCCATCATGGAGGGTGAGTTATAGTGATGCATATCTCTAGTACTAGTGACACGGAATTGGATGGTTTAGAATACAATAGAGGGGGACAGCATTGGTCTGTTAGTGTTTCCCAACCGGGGAAATAATGTGTAAACATATAAACTTTCCATGGCACAGCGTGCCTGATAACAGGAACATATAAACCAGTAACCATAGTTGCTAACATAAAAGAGATAAGGGGGGGGGTATGAGATGTTAAGGTGACCCATACGGCAGGTCAACCCCTCTCGACTATAGTAGCATATAGGCAGAGAATAATTCTACATGTAGCTCAACCAATTAACAGGGTAAGTTATTATGAGCGTAATAGCAAAATGCCATATCAGGCAGTCAGTTCTATCAGACATAATAAACGCAAGGATACTAGCAGTGAGTTCAGCCATCTTTTATCTGCTTGTTCTTTCCTTTCGGCTTCTTCGGTGACTTCGTAGGGAGACGTGTACTCCACGTGTCTGCTGTTGGTATCGAGGGTAGATCTCCTATGGCGGCCAGCGGCATCCATGAGGGGATGTTGATCGGTGTCATATCGAGCGAATCCCACGCTGCGTCCAAATCCTCTGGCGTGCGAATAATGATGTGCCTGCCATTTTTCACAATGGCCAAGCCGAAGGGGTATAGCCAGCGAAATGGGGTTTTATGGGCTCTAAGCGTGTCCAGCAAGGGCTTCAGCAACCTGCGCTTCGCCAATGTGCTCGGCGCTATATCCTGGTACATTTGGTACTCGTGGCCCTCATATGTTAGAGCATCTTTTCGTCTAGCAGCCTGTAATATGTCTGAAGCATCTGGGTAGTGCAATAACCCACAGACTATGTCCCTTGGTTGTTCAGTAGTGGCAGGTTTAGCTCTCAGAGCCCTGTGTACTCTCTCAATTTTAATGGCGGATGCCCTCTCCTCTCCCAGGAGATCTGTGAAAATGTCCATGGAGACTTTTTGTAGGGCTTCAGGAGCGTAGCTTTCAGGGATTGCTCTTATTCGCACATTTTTGCGCCGACTGCGATTTTCTTGATCTTCTATTGCCAGTAAAGCATTATTAATGTATGTGCTTTGATCCTGTAAGGTCTTTGCCACAGCCTCACTATGACACAAGATGTCGGTTTGCACGTTCTCTAGACACTCCACTCTGTGGCCAATATGGTGTATGTCTGCTTTAATATCAGCTAAGTCTTTCATCATAGGAGCCACAAGTTGTTTGAGGAAGCGCCGGGATATAGGTTGGGGGTCTGTGTCCTCACCTCCGTCTACAGAGCCCTCCATACTGTCCATGTCCGAGTCTGCTGTGGCGCGTCTCCCCGACGGCGCCATCTTAGCTGAAGCTGACTTGCTCGTGCCGGAGCGCTTACCGAAGTATTGCGCCATATCGGGAGGACTGCAGCCCTTCTTCGGTGTCACCGGAGTGTGCCGTGAGGTTTGCCCTGTTAATTTGGGTCGTGTCGAGCGTCTAATGGTGCTGTAGGAGTGGGTAGAGAGGAGGTTGACAGAGGAGCTCGGCAACTCGCGTCCTACTCCATGCTCGGCTAGGCTCCGCCCCCGTGTTTACCATGATTTTCAAGCTATTTTAATGTGAATTGCGCAATTGCAGTAAAATAGCACCATTTTGCTGTGGTTTTTCCAAAATCACTGCAATAATGGTGCTATTTTAGGCAAATTTGTTGAAAAAAAAGCGGGAAAATCGCGGCAAAAACATATCAAAAACACAATACCAGAAGTGCAGATTTTTTCTTTCTACTTATTTCTCCAACTACAAATAAACTAATTATGTATTCCTTTAGGAAGTCTTAAATGTCAGTCTAGACCTAAATTTGCAGCCAAAACATCACTTGATTCCCGGTCACAGAGTCTAAGGCTACCCATGTGATTTTATCTGAGCCTTTCACAAGGTTGGACAGTCTTGGCTGCCAAAGACTCAAGATTTAACTATAGAGCACTAAGCTAAAAAATTAACACTGGTCAGAAGGCCACAAACTATCAAAGGTGCCTTAGAAGGGGAATATGTGGTCAACATGCCAAATTAGCCCCAGGGTGGCTTAAATGGATAATTATGACAGGAGAATAAAAAGATAACAGTCCAGGGATAAAAGAGCAAGGTGATAATGTATGGTATATGGAAAATCAGCCATCAGAGGATTAACAGGGACCAGTCCAAGAGTCAAGCTATGAGGTCACATCAATGGGAAAATGACAAATTAGAAAAGGTGACCAGGTACACGGTTCACATTATATGCCAGAAGATGCACAAACACTTGAAAACTGGGGGAGACACACTGCTGAAAACGCACTTAGGTGAGTATTACCATGATATTCAATAACTACTGTACTAATGATTTGGAGGACCTTCTAGGATCTAAAGCTTACACCGACTTAATGCTCTAAAGTGCATTACAAGTCATCTCTTTCTGGGAGATGTCTTAAAAAGTTGTTGATACAGAGGGTATCTGTTCTCTATAAAACTTTTAGATGAGAAATATCCCAACCCTGGCCTGAACATGTGGGAAAGAAACAGCTGATAGATACCATTCTTTATAGGTATACAATTATTTTAGAAGAGGTTACTAGTCTTTGCTTCTTTGGCACCTTTGCAGAAACTGATCTTCCTATACTTCTACTGCAAAACAAATCAGATTATGCATTTAAGCTGCTAAATGCAAAACCACACAAAATTGGGTTCTGACAAAATAGGTTTGCTAGATGCCTTAATTAAAGAAAATATCCTATCCATGGTGACCTATTTACTAGTGATGAGCGAGTACTAAAATGCTCGGGTGCTCGTTACTGGAGACGAATATTTCCCGATACTCGGGTGCTCGTTTCGAGTAACGAACCCCATTGAAGTCAATGGGAAACTCGAGCATTTTTAGGGAACCCAAACTCGTCAGAGGGAAGGTCGTGTGAAAACCTGTCAACTTCAGAAAATGATGGAAACACCACGGAAATGGACAGAAAACAGCAGGGGCAGCATGCATGGATGCCTCTAAGGGCTGCCTAATCGCACCATTACGCCAAAATATGGCCAACAGTATGGCAGTGATCACACAGTGAAGGATTAAAACAGGTAGCATATGATCCCCCCCAAAATTTTGCCTGACACAGCATGGCGGTGAGAACACAGGGAACCATTAAAACACAGGTAGCATATGAACCACCCAAAAACTTAACCTGACACCACGGAAATGAACAGGAAACAGCAGGGGCTACATGCATGGATGCCTCTGAGGATGCCTAATCGCACCATTACGCCAAATTATGGGCAACAGCCTTGTGGTCAACCTCAGGACAATATTGCTGACCCAGACCAAGATGGGCGAGGCACAAAGGCATGAAGGTCAAAGTCCTTTGAGACTGTGCCACTGTCAGTGCCTGACAAGCTGACTGCTCCCTTCCTCCTCCCTTAGTAACTTGTTTTTTTAAGTTACTAGACTGACCTGGGCTGGGGCATGACACCCCCTGACTACTTTAGCAGTTGGGGTAATTTTCCCTGTATCATGTCATTCACCACTTCTCCCCATCGCTGATTTGATGTTGAGTTTGAATTTGAGTGGCTCAGTGGTTAGCACTGTAACCTTGCAGCGCTGGGGTCCTGGGTTCCAATACCACCAAGGACAACATCTGAAAGAAGTTTGTATGTTCTCTCCACGTGATCACCTGTTCACACTGCTGCGGTTTCAATAGCGGTGTACCCCGAGGCCCCATAAATTGCAAGAAGAAGCTAGGAAGTGAATGTCTGCAGTGTGAAAATTGAAATTGAACATTAAAAAAAAAGACCATAAAGTGGCCTTTACCAGCCTTTAGATGACGTGGAACCTCCCAAAAATTAGGTCTGACACAGCATGGCAGTGAGGACACAGAGAACCATTAAAAGTGAGGTAGCAAGTGAGCCTCCCAACAATTATGCCAGACACAGCATGGCGGTGAGGACAGAGTGACCCAGGTAGAAGCTGTAGCAGATAAGCCTCCCAACAATTATGCCAGACACAGCATGGCGGTGAGGACAGAGTGACCCAGGTAGGAGCGGTAGCAGGTGAGCCTCCCAACAATTATGCCAGACAGTGATGATGCCCCCAGCTGCACTGAAGACCCACTCTGACAACACGCTAGCGGCAGGGTAGCCCAGCAACTCTAAGTTAAACTCAAAATCAAATCAGCGGTGGGGAGAAGTGTTGAGTCACATCCAAGCTCACTGCTAATTGCCCTGTGTAAGAGGGTGGCATATACTATATAGCTGCAATTACCCACAGATTTTATACGACAACCTCCAAAAACTAGTGTGACCAGTATATTTTCTTATTTCTTCATTTCTTACTGCAGTCACATCCAAGCTCACTGCTAATTGCCCTTTGTAAGAGGGTGGCATATACTATATACCTACAGTTACCCACAGATTGTATACGTTGGTATGGTAAGCAAGGTTCTCCCTCACCATCTTTTGGAAGGCCTTCAACCTACTCTGTCTAGACTGGGGACAGGTGATATAGTCTTGCTGGGGTGCCATGAAACTGTCAAAGGCCTTGGAGAGTGTCCCCCTGCCCCTTGACAAGCTGCCTGCTCCAACGCTCCTCTCCCTCGCTTTTTGGCCCACAGAACTACATCCTCTGGCACTAGTGGTGTCAAATGGGAAGTAAATTTTCAGCTTCTTCACCAGGGCCTGTTGATATTGATTTACTCTCATACTGGGTTCCTCGGCAGGAATGAGAGTTGAAAAGTTCTGCTTGTATCAAGGGTCCAGGAGGATAAACACCCAGTAATCGGTGTTGTCAAAAAAAAATGTAACCCGAGGGTCACAGGAAAGACAGCCTAACAAAGTCAGCCATGTGCGCTATGGTCCCAACATGCAAGAATTCCCTCTCCTCAATAGGCTGACTCTCATTTTCCTCCTCCTCCTCCACCAATCGCTCCTCTTCAGGCCATACACGCTCAACAGCTAAGGATTGAGCATGGGTACCCTCTTCAGTCGCGGCAGCACTCTGCTCCTCTTCTTCCTCTACTTCATGCTGAGAAACAGACATGAGGGTGGGCTGGCTATCTAGCGGCAGATATTCTTCTCCCTTCTCCTGAGATGAAGGCAAAGTCTCAGACTTCAGGCTGAGTAGGGAGGTTTGAAGTAGACACAGCAGCAGGATGATGAGGCTGATGATGGCGGCATCACCGCTGACCATCTGTGTTGACTCCTCAAAAGGGCCCAGTACCTGACAGACAGCAGACATCCACGTCCACTCTTCATTGTAGATTTGAGGAAGTTAACTAACCTGACTACCGCTTCTTGCCAAGGTTGACATCTGGCATTCCACAATGGCTCTGAGTTGCTGGTAAACCCTGGCTACCATCTGGAGGGTGGAATTCCACTGCCTAGGCACGTGAACCACCCCAACATTTAGCCTGTCACAGCATGGCAGTGAGAACACAGGGAACCATTAAAACAGAGGTAGCATATGAACCACCCAAAAACTTGCCTGACACCACGGTGATGACCAGACAGCCCTGCAAAATAGTCGAATTTGAATTTGACTATTGAAGTTTATTTGAATTGAAAATTGAAATAGAAGATTAAAAAAAGGCCATAAAGTGGCCTTTAACGAGCAGCTGACTACTGCCTTTGAAACAGCTAAAAAATTAAAGGACGGCAGGGACACCTTCAAGTTTACATCCACAGGTAATATGGTTCGAAATGGACAACACAAGGATGCTAAATTAGGATCCACCATTTTCACTGTCTGTTCTTTTGAACGGTGGCGTGTATACAATAGATGACCTGACAGCCCTGCAAAATAGCACTTGAATTGAAGTCGATTTGATTTAAAAATAAAAAATGGAGATAAAAAAAAGACCATAAAGTGGCCTTTACCGGCCTTTAGATGAGGCAGGCGTGGAACCTCCCAAAAATTAGACCTGACACAGCAAGGCGGTGAGAACTAGGTAGATAAGCCAGGCGTGGAACCTCCCAAAAATTAGGCCTGACGCAGTAGAGTACCGAGGGGCAGCCACCGCCATAAGATTCCTACCAGCTGATAGGGCAGCATCTCCAGGCTCAGCAGTTTGCCTATGTGCACATTTAGGGTTTGTACATGTGGGTGAGTGGCAGTGTATTTGCACTTTTGTTCAAAGGTCTGTTGTAAGGACAGTTGAACGCTGCGCTTGGACACCCTGCTGGAGGTTGTGGAGCTTAGTGGAGGTGAAGGGGTGGGTGTAGCACTCATATGCTAACTTTCCCTGCATCATGTGACTCACCACTTCTCCCCACCGCTGATTTGAGTTTGAATTTGACTTTGAATTTGACTTTGAATTTGACTGTAGCAGTTGGGGTTACTTTAACTATGCGGAAATGCGCATAGATACACCGCACCTTGGTGAGCAAGTCAGCTAAATTGGGGTAGGTTTTAAGGAACCACAGCAACACTAGGTTGAAGACGTGGGCCAGGCATGGTACATGTGTGAGGCTGCTGAGTTGCAGAGCCGCCACCAGGTTCCACCCGTTGTCACACGCAAGCAAGCTCACTGCTAATTACACCGGATAATTAGCAGTGAGCTTGGATATGGCTGCACTAAGAAATAAATAAATAAATATACTGGTCACAATAGTTTTTTGGAGGCTGTCGGGCGGGAGGCGCTCGTGCCTGGGGCCTGGGTGGGGGGACTGACAGAGCCAGCACATGACACAGGGGAAGGAGCAGGGGTGTGACTTGCATTCAATGAACGGCCTTGGTTCCACTGAGTGGGGTGTTTAGCACTCATATGCCTGCGCATGCTGGTAGTGGTTAGTGGTGGCTCCCCTGCTTATCCTGGTGTGGCACAGGTAGCACACTACAGTCCGGTGGTCATCCGCACTTTCTTTATAGAGCCTCCAGACTTGCGGACATCTAGGCCTGGCCACGGGAGTTTGACTCCGTGAAACAGTTGCTGAATCTTATCTACTTGCTCTGCCCCGGCTTCTCCCTCTGCCCACCCCTCTTCCTCTTCCAACCGGTCCTGTGACTGAACTTGGCTCCCCCTCAGAAGCACAGTCTTCACTAGGCTTATCCACCCAGCTCGGATCAGTCACCTCGTCCTCATCCACCAGCTCTTCCTCCAATTCATCACACTGCTCCCCACTTTGAGTTACATCCATGACAACAACCTCACTGTCTGACAACCAGGTCTCATAATCATCATCAGACACCTCTTCAAACCTTGCAAGTTTGCAAGTCATCACTCTTATCACTCTTGCAAGTCATCACTCTTATCACCCACTGACTGCGTGAGCTGCATAGTTTGGGCATCAGGACAGATTGACTGCTCCGGTTGCTCAGACTCAGGGAAGGGTCCAGAAAATAGTTCCTGGGAGCATGGTGGTGGATCTGAATCCCTTCTTTCCCTGGAGGGGCCAGGCTGTGGACAAGGAGGTTGAGCTGCTGGAGCAAGGGTTCTAGTCCCTTGGGTAGCGTGAGTGGACTGCGTGGAAGACTGGGTGGTGGATAAGTTACTGGACACATTATCCGCTATCTACGTGATCACCTGTTCACACTCCTGCGGTTTCAATAGCGGTGTAGCCTGAGACCCAGTAAGTTGCGAGAAAAAGCTAGGGAGTGAATGTCTGCGGCGTGCCACTGCTCCCTCCTCAACGGGTGTGTCACCCTGCCCTGAACCGCGGCCTCTGGCCACTGCATCGCTCGGAAACCCCCCGCCCACGGCCTCATCCTCGACCCTTACCCTTGGGGTTCATCCTTTTATGGAAACTGCACAGTCAAGACTGAGATATCTGCACTAAACATCACAGAAAGCCAAGAAAATATATTACTCAGACTACTTTTGGAGGTAGTCGTATAGAGTCTGGGTGTGTAAGTGCAGGTATATAGTGGATGCCACAGTCTTACAGTGAGATTCGATATGGCAGCACTAAGAAATAAGAACGTATACTGTTCACACTAGTTTTTTGGAGGCTGTGGTATACAATCTGTTGGTAAATGGAGGTATATAGTGGATGCCACACTCTTACACAGGGCAATTAGCAGTGAAATTCGATATGGCAGCACTAAGAAATAAGAACATATACTGTTTTTGGAGGCTGTGGTATACAATCTGTTGGTAAAAGGAGGTATTGTCAGGAAAGGGGAGGCAGGGACAAGACAAGACAGTGAGCCCTGATGCTGTACCACCACAAAGACGTTCCCTGTACTAGATATGTGCGCACAGAACAAGACAGACAAAACAAACACAATAGGGGATAGTCAAACAAGCAAGGTAAGAACCAAACTGACAGTGCAGTACAAAATCAGGTAACAATTGGATAGTCAAAAACGAAAGCAAGAGGTCAGTTAACACAGTCGAGCAAGCAGAGGGATTAGGTACAGGGATTGCAGGAGTACACAGGGATCAGGGTATGAACCGAAATAGCCAGCGCTGGGACTCTAGGGACTCATGTCACGATAGGCAGGTGAAGACAAGACACTCGACAGTGGGCCCTAAATCTGACCCCACCCACTGTCACCTGCCTACTTGCCTCGGTCAACCCTAGGCGGTCGCGGACAACCACGAAGACAATCCCTATGCTGTATACGTGCAGAACATAAAACGCAGACAAACAGACAAACACAATGCGGAGAGTAAACTAGCCGAGTCAGAAACCAAACGAGCAACGCAGTACAAAATCAGAACCGAGCGGAGAGTCAGAGGACAGGCAAAAAGGTCAGAATCCAGGCAATACCAATGGGAAAGGAAAGGGCAGGATACAAGGCACTGGGGAGCTGGGATCAGAAACAACTAATAGCCAGCGATTAGAGGCTGGCACTGATAACACTTTATACTGGATCAGGAGCCCGGACCAAAGGCTGATTGGTCCGGTCTCCTGAATCCAGACACATAGCAGCTGATGCGCTGCAGGCTGAGTGGCAGAGAGATCCGTCACTCAGCCTGAGCTCAACAGCACTCAGCTGCTCGGCCGGGCGACGTACACTAACGCGAGACCCGCGGCTCCCCTGGTTACTAGGGACGCCGTCGGGTCTCCGTGACGTCACCCGGCCCGGCCGAGGAGGGCGGCACTGCACTCCAGCCGGAGCAGACGACGCTGGAGCGCGGTCAGGTAAGTTCCTGACAACTCAGCTTTGTTTTATGCTGACCAAGAGCCCGGTCTGGATCACCACTGGGCCAGCGCTCTGATCTTCCAGGTACAGACAAGCAGAGAAACCCGTCAATCACAGAAACAACATAGGTGTAAAATCAAGCCCAGAAGCTTCTCAGCTTAACTCCTGCATTGCCGGAAGCTGAGAAGCAATCGGGTGTGGCACACAAAAGCAAACACCAGGCCCAGTTCACACTAGGCTACTGCACATTCCTGACAGGTATATAGTGGATGCCAACCTCTTACACAGGGCAATTAGCAGTGAGATTCGATATGGCAGCACTAAGAAATAAGAACATATACTGTTCACACTAGTTTTTTGGAGGCTGTGGTATACAATCTGTTGGTAAATGGAGGTATATAGTGGATGCCACCCTCTTACACAGGGCAATTAGCAGTGAGATTCAATATGGCAGCACTAAGAAATAAGAACATATACTGTTCACACTAGTTTTTTGAAGGCTGTCGTATAGTCTGTTTGCATGTGGTGGTTAGGGATGAGCGGACTGTCGGACTTTCTATTTTCATGCCTTTGATCCTGGCCTCATAGTTGCGATCCCGCGAATATGCGGCCAGGATATTCCAGGGAATTCAACAGCAATTCCCTGGAATATCCTGGCCGCATATTCCCGGGATCGCAACTATGCGGCCGGGATCAAAGACATGACGAGAGAGCGAACTGCTTTCGGACCAAAAGTCCGAGCAGTTCGCTCATCTCTAGTGGTGGTGGTATATGGTCTATGCCACCTGTTACACAGGACAATGAGCAGCGAGGTTCTATACAGCTGTACTTCAAATCACAGCAATATAATATACAACAACAGCAGCACCAGCCCCAAATCAATATAATAGTACTGAGGACTTCTTAGAGGTCTGTATGCAACACCTGCTGTCCCCTTTCTGCCAGCAGCTGATCACCACAGTATGCTGCTAAAATCGTGGTAGCTGCACTGCAAGTCCCAGCCAGCAGTCTGGAGTAATACAAAAAAATAAAGATTTTAAGCCCTTAAAAGGGCTGTTGGGTTCTTTGTCTAGTATTCCCTGCCTACTGGAACGCTAATTCCCTCCCTAATTAGGGTGGGTTCATACTTCAGAATTCTCACGGATAATATCTGCAAAATTCCGCAGTATGTCCGTGCGCCTTTCCGCCAGCTCCATAGAGACCATTCTATGGGCCGGCGTATTCCGCTATCCGCTGAAATAAGTGACATGTCCCTTCTTTCGGCGGATAACGGAATACGCCGTCCCATAGAATGGTGTCTATGGAGCCGGCGGAAAGGCGCGCGCCCGTGCGCGCGGACATACTGCGGAATTCCGTGAACATTATCCGTGAGAATTCCGTAGTATGAACCCACCCTAAGGGTGGGTTTACACTGAGAAATTCGAGGAATTGTAGAGGATAGTTTTCTGCTTGAAATTCCTCGCCTATTCAGCTCTGGCAGAATAGGAGCGGAATTTGAGCGGAATTCAAGCAGAATGCAAGCGGAATTCAAGCAGAATTTCAAGCAGAATTAAAGCCCCATTGACTCCTATAGGATTCCTCTTCAGGCGGAAAGCGGATCCGCGGCGGAATTTTCAGCACGGAAATTCTGCTGTGTAAACAAATAAGCGGAAAGCCCTTTAAAGCCAATGTGCATTCACAATGTTCATTCTTTACAGGCGGAATTCCGTGCGGATTCCGCGCGCATTTTGACGCGGAATCTGCCTGAAAATCCGCAAGAATTCCTCAGTGTGAACCTACCCTAACGCTCTCCCTGACAAGCACCAGCTCTGTCCCTATTCTCTTCCAGCATGCATGTGAGCCGAGCCTCGGCGGCCAAGATTTTTGTATGGCAGGATCATCTGATCTGGCCAACCAATCGCTGCTATCGACATGTATAGGTCCCACGTGATCGCAGGATGTAGCAAAGAGTCTCCTGCATGTTGACTGGCTTAGAAATTGCGCCCAAACTTACAGGAAATGGATCATGAGATTTTCTCGAGTATCGCGAGATGCTCGTCCGAGTAACGAGTACCATCGAGTACCCTAATACTCGAACGAGTACCAAGCTCGGACGAGCATGTTCGCTCATCTCTACTATTTACCTATCCACAGTAAATTCAAGTATGATTTAGCTCCACTCTATGTACTCTAAAGCAGACCATAACAGTTGAATATTCCATATAGTTAACCCAGGGCTACTATTTAAATGTGTTCTTGCGCAGAATGGCATCTTGATCATCCTATTTTAATCTCAAGAGTGTTATTTATCCACATGTCTCCATCTGCTTCTTCACCTTCCTTTTTGCCCTTTTAGAATCTGAGTGGCTGCACTGCCTCAAATGAACAGTAATTGACTTTTGATTTCTCTTTCTATTCTTCAAGGGCGAAAGGATAAGATGTCAAAATCCTGCTGCTGCATTCCCTGCTCTGGCATGCGCTGAGACAGAATTCTTCTGGCAGCGCTGTTGACTGCATTGTACACAATTACAAATACAATTCTGTCTCTGGTGCGTGCCTGGATAGGAATCGCAGGGGCAGGATTTTGACTGCCAGAAAGTTAGACAGATTTGTAATTTACTTCTATTTAATAAACTTAAGCCTTCAATTATTGGCTGCTGTATGTCCTGTAATAAGCAGTTATGCAAGTATAAGCAAGTATGTCTTGTATAAATCATGGCCATTGTTGCAATTTGCAATAACGGGAGTGATTTATACATCACATATGTTGTACAGGAATGCATGGAATCCCAGCCGGAGCGTATACATATAGTATACACTCCGTCCGTAATTCCATCTGGCAAAAACTGCCAGTTTTGTGCGACCGCTATACATCAAATAGCAGCCACAGAGAACCTGCCAGTTCACACAATCGAGCCGCACGCTCCATCGTGTGCAGCTGTGAATTCGGATGCAGGCGCATACTGATGCACCCTCATCCGAATTCAGCAGAAATGAAGATCAGTACCGGCCGGGATGATCTTCAGTAACACCGGTGTTATACATAGTGTGCACATGGCCTAACACAGTGCTCTCTGCTGCTACCTCTGTTTGTCAGGAACTGTCCAGAGCAGGAGAGATTTTATATGGTGATTTGATACCGCTCTGAGCAGTTGCTGTCATGGACAGAGGTGGTAGCAGAGAGCACTGGGCATCATGCTAACAGGCTTATTAAACTGTACTAGACGACCAGTGTAGTGTATTATAAGGCCATGTTTCCACACTGTATGACACTGGCCGTTCCGTGACCCGTCCAGTTTCAGAAAAGATCATCCCTGCCGGTACTGCGGTACCAGCCGAATGATCTTTACCGCCACCCAATTCGGATGCGGACGCATTTTCTGTGCCGGACTTAAAAATGTCCCCGCAGCTCCCGCAGTCCGCCTCTACATAAATCCTGTGCGCGGCAGGAAACCTACACTAGCTCAGAGCTGGAGTAGGTTTCCTGCTTATTTTATCGGCAAAATAATGATAAATTAAGCGGACCTTGAGTCCGCACCCCCCTCCCCGCTCCCTGGCGTATTGGTCATAAAATGGCCCGATGCAAATAATTTATTCGCAAAAAGGCGATTTGCAAATAAATGTATTGGCATCGGGCCCACTTCAGACAAAAAATACGCATTTTAGCCTAAATGTCCCCCTATGTGTATACACTCCGGCCGAGATTCCATAGAAGGCAGAAGTACATAAGCTACATAGTAATCGCGACCGTTGTTGCAAATAGACAACAACAGCCATGATTATTACGTAGCTTACGTAGTGTGAACATAGCCTAAAAGTGATCTGATGTGGGGCAAAAAAGAATGCAAAAAAACTAAAATGTATATAAAATTTTAACAAAAAGTGACCCCTCTTAGGAGCCAGTCATGGTAAAAATAAATTTGGATGTTGATATGTAGAAGGACAAACATGTAAAAAATTGTTGATTGTTAGGCCTTTTCATTTTTATCATCAAAAATGTAAAAATACTGTACAGTACATTGACAATATAGAAACTATTTAAACTATTAAATTTGGGGTTTCTATAAATGGGGATTTTATTTGAGGTCAGAATGTACTGAAACTTTTTACCCTGTGAAAATAAACCACAAAAGCAGGTGTTCCTTGTCTTCTTCAATTATGACAACATGGTCAATACATTTATAGAAATACTAATCGCATTCAAGTACTACACTAAAACAGCTGCACCAAAACATAAAGGCCCCATGTACTCATTTTAGTTCTATAATACTTCTCATTCTTTGTATAATAGAAACATGTTTTTTGCTTTTTTCAATAACAAGAATATTTTCAAGTTATGTATCCAAATATATGACTTCAGAACATCTATAAAGATGATTAAGCATTACTTAGTATGTTCAATCTTCCCTGTGGATGGCTCACTGCATATGTGTAATAGCATTGTAAGGCAATGGGCACAGTAAGGGAACCGAGGTACAGCAGGCACAATAATATAAAAAATACTGGCCGGCATAGTTGACACTGTATTTGGTGGCACTAGGAAATACAAAAGAAACACAATTGAGTTAAACAGGCACAGTTTTATTAAGCATGTGGAAGTCTAGAAGACATACTGGAGAAGTCATTGGGGACAATATTCAAAACAGAAACAGTATGGGAGTCATAAGGCACAGTTTTGCATTAGCATAGTATGCACAGTACAGGGGACACTTGGGGCACTAGTTAGCACAGTATTGATAGCAGCCAGAGTATTGTAGCAGCCACAGGGAGTAACCACAAGCACAATGGTATAGGCAGCCAAAGTGCAGAAGGCACGGTATAGGGGCTTCAGAAGTCAGGTCTTGTGCACCTGATTTCATGCAGATGCCCATGTTCTCTTACCTAGCATTCTGTTGGCTTGCTGTATTCTAGTTTAATGTTCTCAATCCATAATTTCAGGAACACTATCTGTCCTGTGTTTGTGACTTGTTCTTTGCTCAATTCATTAAATCCAGCAACTCATGCCTATTGTCTTCTTATTTTGTATCCTGACTGATTTTTACCTATAGAAGCCGAAATAGAAAAGTTGCATGACTTTATATCTATTCTTTTTGCAAATAGACCTTTCTTAGACAAAATATATATTCGTCAGTGTTGCACAGAGACTGTCACAGTCAGGGGCTGGCTGGCAAATTTTAGCCTGGGGGGCAAGCACACAGCAGTGGCCCAAGAGAAGCCGGCTAGCGGTCCATCCTTGAAGGACCACTCTGGCCCTTATTTATTATTACGCTCCCCACAGGAGTGCAGAGAAGGTAGATGCCATGCACTCCAATACTTCCTCCAGCGGCAATGTTCTGACACTTCGGATAATACATTCGGCCCTTCCAGTCATTTGTAAACAGGGAATTCCTACTGCTCGCTGTAAAGGGGGTCGGAGATCTCTTTCTTGTATAGACTTACTCCCATAGACTTACTTTGAGAAATTGACTTCTGGCCCCTTCACATAGAGCAGTAGGAATTTGATGGTCACAAATGACCGGAGGGGCTAGAGACATTATCTGAACTGTCGGAACAGTGCTGCTGGTGGAAGTACAGGCCTGGGGTGCCATCTACCGTCCCTGCACTGATGTGAGGAGGGTAAAAGGAGCTGGAGTGCTCCTTAAAGGGAACCAATTTGCACAACTGGTTTTCAGCTGCACGGATAGATCTACTGTTCAGCTCCCTGAGGCTACCCGCCACTGAGTATAAGATGGTGGTAAAGCTGGGTGACCATATTATACTGAGTGTAAGATGCTGAGAAAGCTGGGTGACCATATTATACTGAATATAACATGGTGGTAAAGCTGGGTGACCCCCATCATACTGAGTATAAGATGCTGGGAAAGCTGGGTGACCTCTATCATATTGAGTACAAGATGCTAGGAAAGCTGGGTGACCTCCATCATACTGAGCATAAGATGCTGGGAAAGCTGGGTAACCACATCATACAGAGTATAAGAAGTTGGGAAAGCTGGGTGACCGCCATCATACTGAGTATAAGATAGTTGGAAATCTGGGTGACCACATCATACTGAGTATAAGATGCTGCGAAAGTTGTGTGTCTCCATCATACTGAGTATAAGATGCTGGGAAAGCTGGGTGACCTCTATCATACTGAGTACAAGATGCTAAGAAAGCTGGGTGACCTCTATCATATTGAGTACAAGATGCTAAGAAAGCTGGATGACCTCTATCATATTGAGTACAAGATGCTAGGAAAGCTGGGTGACCTCCATCATACTGAGCATAAGATGCTGGGAAAGCTGGGTAACCACATCATACAGAGTATATGATGATGGGAAAGCTGGGTGACCTCCATCATACTGAGTATAAGAAGTTGGGAAAGCTGGGTGACCTCCATCATACTGAGTATAAGATGGTTGGAAATCTGGGTGACCACATCATACTGAGTATAAGATGATGGGAAAGCTGGGTGACCTCCATCATACTAAGTAAAAGATGGGTAGAAAGCTGGGTGACCTCCATCATACTGAGTATAAGATGCTGGGAAAGCTGGGTGACCACATCATACTGAATATAAGATGCTGAAAAGCTGGTTGACCTCCATCATACTAACTACAAGATGCTGGGAAAGCTAGGTGACCTCTATCATACTAAGTATAAGATGGGTAGAAAGCTGGGTGACCTCTATCATACTAAGTATAAGATGGGTAGAAAGCTGGGTGACCTCCATCATACTAAATATAAGATAGTGGGAAAGCTGGGTGACCTCTGTCATACTAAATATAAGATAGTGGGAAAGTTGGGTGACCTCCATCATACTGACTACTATACAATATGCTGGGGAAACTGGGGTTTCTGTATTTTCACTATAGTTTTTATAACTTTTGCTGGAAGTCAAAAATTATGTTATCCCTGGAGTTTTCCATTAAATGGGCAATGCCACCAGAAAAAAATGTTTCATATGTCATAAAAACATATCAAAAATTTTTGTGAATTTGAATGTTCAGACAGCAATCAAAACAAACTGTATGGGTGCATATTGCACTGTATGGTTCTGTATGAGTACATATTGTTCTCTATGGGTGCGTATTGTTCTGTATGGGTGTGCATTGTTCTGTATGGTTCTGTATGGGTGTATATTGTACCTTATGGTTCTGTATGGGTGTATATTGTTCTGTATGGTTCTGTATGGGTGTATATTGCACTGTATGGTTCTGTAAGGGTGTATATTGTACTGTATGGTTCTGTATGGGTGTATATTGTTCTGTATGGGTGTATATTTTACTGTATGGTTTTGTATCGGTTTATATTGTACTGTATGGTTCTGTATGAGTGTATATTGTACTGTATGGTTCTGTATGGGTGTATATCGTACTCTATGGTTCTATATGGGTGTATATTGTACTGTATGGTTCTGTATGGGTGTATATTGTTCTGTATGGGTGTATATTGTATTGTATGGTTCTATATGGGTGTATATTGTTCTGTATGGTTCTATATTGTACTGTATGAGTGTGTATTGTTCTGCATTTGTGTATATTGTTCTGCATGGGTGTATATTGTACTGTATGGTTTTGTATGGGTGTATATTGTATGGGTGTATATTGTACTGTATGGTTCTGTTTGAGTGTATATTGTACTGTATGGTACAATAGTTTTATGTATATATGTATGATGTTTATATAGTGTTATCATCTTTTATTGTAATCCCCTATGGGTTAATATTCATCTCCCCTTATTGTAGCTCCTTCCCCCCTCCTCCTTACACTTTGGCTCACGGAGTACGCTTGCTTCGGGCGGGCTGGGCGGATGTGACATAGGCACGGTCTCAATGCTGGTGGTGCGCGTGCGCCGACATTCTTCTGTCCGCGCGTGCGCATTGCCATTGAGTACCGGGGCGGATGTGACGATGCCGGCCGATGACCGGAAGCAAGCGTTGGCGTTCCGGAAGCCCATGGATGTCTGTGATTAGGGACAGGAGTATAAATGGAGCAGGCACATGCAATAGAGTATGCCCCTTGATAAAGTGGTCATCTGCGAAACGCGCGTCGGGGTGTGCCAGGGGAACAGCAATATTGGTAAGACTGGATAACCTGCATTATCATGACTATACAGTAATTTGTTTCGGGCCGGTGGCAATCTTATGTGTGTTATGTTTACAGATCCCATTTGTGTCTAGTGAGTTAGCTATACATGCACTAATGCACCTAGAATTATTGACTTACTGGGACCGTGCTGTCTGTATTATTGATTAACTTGTGCCCTTCTTACATGTAATACATTTTTATAAATAGTCTTCTGACCCATATTTGTTTTTTGTCCCCTGGATTTTGTACTGTCATCACCTTTTCCCTCATTTTTTATGTATGACATCTTCACTTCATATTTTTATTAATAAAGGATATTTTTTTGAATTAAGGAAGTTATGCTCAATTAGTGTTTTTGGTATATTTTGGTAGTTTTTTGAGTTTTCCTTGTTATATTGGGATTGATTGATATGCGGGATACATTGTTTTGCACATGCGATTTATTTTCCCTGCAAATTGGAACTATTTTTGTATTAATAATGTGTGTATATTGTACTGTATGAGTGTGTATTGTTCTGCATTTGTGTATATTGTTCTGCATGGGTGTATATTGTACTGTATGGTTTTGTATGGGTGTATATTGTATGGGTGTATATTGTACTGTATGGTTCTGTTTGAGTGTATATTGTACTGTATGGTTCCGTATGGGTGTATATTGCACTGTATGGTTCTATATGGGTGTATATTGTACTGTATTGTTCTATATGGGTGTATATTGTACTGTATGGTTCTACATGGGTGTATATTGTATTGTATGGTTCTATATGGGTGTATATTGTACTGTATGGTTCTAGATGGGTGTATAATGTACTGTATGGCTCTATATGGGTGTATATTGTACTGTATGAGTGTGTATTGTTCTGTATTTGTGTATATTGTTCTGCATGGGTGTATATTGTACTGTATGGTTCTGTATGAATGTATATTGTACTGTATGGTTCTGTATGAGTGTATATTGTACTGTATGGTTGTGAGTGTGAATGTTCAGACAACAATTAATCAGAACAAACTGTATGGGTGCATATTGCACTGTATGGTTCTGTTTGAGTACATATTGTTCTGTATGGGTGCATATTGTTCTGTATGGGTGTGCTTTGATTTGTATGGTTCTATATGGGAGTATATTGTACCGTATGGTTCTGTATGGGTGTATATTGTTCTGTATGGTTCTGTATAGGTGTATATTATACTGTATGGTTCTGTATGGGTGTATATTGTACTGTATGGTTCTGTATGGTTGTATATTGTACTGTATGGGTGTATATTGTACTGTATGGTTCTGTATGGGTGTATATTGTACTGTATGGTTCTGTATGGTTGTATATTGTAATGTATGGGTGTATATTGTACTGTATGGTTCTGTATGGGTTTATATTGTACTGTATGGTTCTGTATGGGTGTATATTGTACTTTATGGTTTTGTATGGGTGTATATTGTACTGTATTGTTCTGTATGAGTGTATATTGTACTGTATGGTTCTATATCGGTGTATATTGTACTTTATGAGTGTGTATTGTTCTGTATTTGTGTATATTGTTCTGCATGGGTGTATATTGTTCTGTATGGTTTTGTATGGGTGTATATTGTACTGTATGGTTCTGTATGGATGCATATTGTACTGTATGGTTTTGTATGGGTGTATATTGTACTGTATGGTTCTGTATGGATATGTTTTGATCTGTATAGTTCTGTATGGGTGTGTATTGTTCTGTATGGGTGTATATTGTACTGTATGGTTCTGTATGGGTGTATATTGTACTGTATGGTTCTGTATGGGTGCATATTGTTCTGTATGGTTCTGTATGGGTGCATATTGTACTGTATGGTTCTGTATGGATGCATATTGTTCTGTATGGTTCTATATGGGTGTATATTGTACTGTATTTGTGTATATTGTTCTGTATGAGTTTATATTGTACTGTATGGTTGTGAGTGTGAATGTTCAGACAGCAATTAATCAGAACAAACTGTATGGGTGCATATTGCACTGTATGGTTCTGTATGAGTACATATTGTTCTGTATGGGTGCGTATTGTTCTGTATGGGTGTGCTTTGATTTGTATGGTTCTATATGGGAGTATATTGTACCGTATGGTTCTGTATGGGTGTATATTGTTCTGTATGGTTCTGTATAGGTGTATATTGTACTGTATGGTTCTGTATGGGTGTATATTGTACTGTATGGTTCTGTATGGTTGTATATTGTACTGTATGGGTGTATATTGTACTGTATGGTTCTGTATGGGTTTATATTGTACTGTATGGTTCTGTATGAGTGTATATTGTACTTTATGGTTTTGTATGGGTGTATATTGTACTGTATTGTTCTGTATGAGTGTATATTGTACTGTGTGGTTCTGTATGGGTGTATATTATACTGTATGGTTGTATAAGGGTGTATATTGTACTGTATGGTTCTATATCGGTGTATATTGTACTGTATGAGTGTGTATTGTTCTGTATTTGTGTATATTGTTCTGCATGGGTGTATATTGTTCTGTATGGTTTTGTATGGGTGTATATTGTACTGTATAGTTCTGTATGGATGCATATTGTACTGTATGCTTTTGTATGGGTGTATATTGTACTGTATGGTTCTGTATGGGTGTATATTGTACTGTATGGTTCTGTATGGATATGTTTTGATCTGTATAGTTCTTGACATGGGAAAGCTGATCCCTCCATTACCTCTACCCCCTCCCCCCTTCCAACATACCCCCCCCCCCCCCATCCCTCCCAAAAATGAAGACAAAGACCTGGCTCTTTGGAAAAGTTTTGGCCACAGCAGCCAAATTTTATTAACGAACGTACAAAAAACATAAACATTATGCAAAAATGATACTGCCACTACTACCCCCCCCCCCCAGCTATCTAAAACCCAGAACGGGAAGGAGGTCCTTGAGGCTAAAACTATAACCGGCCACCCATAACTGTGCCACAAAATATTTGGCTATTACCACTCATTTCCGACCCCCAGCCGGTTCCCCCAGGCTCAGGAGCCCTACCGCAAGTCCAATGGCACTGGCCGATTATCCACAAACCATTACTCCCCGGGACACCACCCAGTCAGGAGCCCAGCCTCCTCCAAGTCCCCCGATAATCCTTAATAAAATGAGGGGGAATGGGGGTGCACCTCACCTCGTGTATCCCCCTTATACTCAATTTTTTCCAACCCCAAGGACCCCCTAACCCGCCAGCAGCTGCTATGACAAAATGACAATCCAACCCTCACCCCGAACTAACCCAACCACGACCCATACAATCCTGCTGTCCACAACTAAGGGAGGAAGGCGGGACTCTTCACTGCTGCTCCGCATGTGCTGACCAGATACAGGAAGAGCCAGTAATATATATACCCTCCCCTGACTCCCTTACCCCTCCCCTTAGCAACTCCCGCTCAGCCAGCCAGTTCTCAAGTTAACCCCTTCCGTGCCAGCTCCCCTGTCATGCTGGCCTCCCTTAACTCCGTCGCGTCCGGCCTTCTCTGTATGGGTGTATATTGTTCTGTATGGGTGTATATTGTACTGTATGGTTCTGTATGGGTGTATATTGTACTGTATGGTTCTGTATGGGTGCATATTGTACTGTATGGTTCTGTATGGATGCATATTGTTCTGTATGGTTCTATATGGGTGTATATTGTACTGTATGGTTCTATATGGGTGTATATTGTACTGTATGGTTCTATATGGGTGTATATTGTACTGTATGGTTCTAGATGGGTGTATAATGTACTGTATGCCTCTATATGGGTGTATATTGTACTGTATGAGTGTGTATTGTTCTGTATTTGTGTATATTGTTCTGTATGTGTGTATATTGTACTATATGGTTTTGTATGGGTGTATATTGTACTATATGGTTCTGTATGAGTGTATATTGTACTGTATGGTTCTGTATGGATGTATATTCTACTGTATGGTTCTATATGGGTGTATAATGTACTGTATGGCTTTATATGGGTGTATATTGTACTGTATTTGTGTATATTGTTCTGCATGGATGTATATTGTACTGTATGGTTTTGTATGGGTGTATATTGTACAGTATGGTTCTGTAGGAGTATATTGTACTGTATGGTTCTGTATGGGTGTATATTGTACTGTATGGTTCTATATGGATATATATTGTACTTTATGAGTGTGTATTGTTCTGTATTTGTGTATATTGTTCTGCATTGGTGTATATTGTACTGTAAGGTTTTCTATGGGTGTATATTGTACTGTATGGTTCTGTATGGATGCATATTGTACTGTATGGTTTTGTATGGGTGTATATTGTACTGTATGGTTCTGTATGGGTGTATATTGTACTGTATGGTTCTGTATGGATGTGTTTTGATCTGTATAGTTCTGTATAGGTGTGTATTGTTCTGTATGGGTGTATATTGTACTGTATGGTTCTGTATGGGTGTACATTGTACTGTATGGTTCTGTATGGGTGCATATTGTACTGTATGGTTCTGTATGGGTGCATATTGTACTGTATGGTTCTGTATGGATGCATATTGTTCTGTATTGTTCTGTATGGATGCATATTGTACTGTATGGTTCTGTATGGGTGTGTATTGTTCTGTATGGGTGTATATTGTACTGTATGGTTCTGTATGGGTGTATATTGTTCTGTATGGTTCTGTAAGAGTGCATATTGTTCTGTATGGTTCTGTATGAGTGCATATTGTTCTGTATGATTTTGTATGAGTGCGTATTGTTCTGTATGGTTCCGTACGAGTGTATATTGTACTGTATGGTTCTGTATGGGTGTATATTGTACTGTATGATTCTGTATGGATGCATATTGTACTGTATGGTTCTGTATGGGTGTATATTGTATTGTATGGTTCTGTATGGTCGTATATTGTTCTATATGTTTCTGTATGAGGGCGTATTGTTCTCTATGATTCTGTGTGAGTGCGTATTGTTCTGTATGAGTGTATATTGTACTGTATGGTTCTGTATGGGTGTATATTGTACTGTATGGTTCTGTAGGAGTGCGTATTGTTCTGTATGTTTCTGTATGGGTGTATATTGTACTGTATGGTTCTGTATGGGTGCAAATTGTACTGTATGATTGTGCATCGTTCTGTATGCGTGTATGTTGTACTGTAGGGTTTTGTATGGGTGTATATTGTACTGTATGGTTCTGTATTAATGCATATTGTTCTCCATGGTTCTGTATGGATGCATATTGTACTGTATGGTTCTGTGTGGGTGTGTATTGTTATGTATTGGTGTATATTGTTCTGTATGGTTCTGTATGGGTGTATATTGTTCTGTATGGTTCTGTATGGGTGTATATTGTTCTGTATGGTTCTGTATGAGTGCATATTGTTCTGTATGGTTCTGTACGAGTGTATATTGTACTGTATGATTCTGTGTGGGTGCATATTGCACTGTATGGTTCTGTATGGATGCATATTGTTCTGTATGGTTCTGTATGGGTGTGTATTGTTCTGTATAGATGTATATTGTACTGTATGGTTCTGTTAAGGTGTATATTGTTCTGTATGGTTCTGTATCAGTGCGTATTGATCTGTATGGTTCTGTAAGAGTGCGTATTGTTCTGTATTGTTCTGTATGGGTGCATATTGTACTGTATGGATGCATATTGTACTTTATGGTTCTGTATAGGTGTATATTGTACTGTATGGGTGTGCATCGTTCTGTATGGTTTTGTATGGGTGTATACTGTACTGTATGGTTCTGTATGAGTGTATATTGTACTGTATGGTTCTGTATGGGTGTGCTTTGTTTTGTATGGTTCTGTTTGGTGTATATTGTACTTTATGGTTCTGTATGAGTGTATTTTGCACTGTATGGTTCTGTATGAGTGTATATTGTCCTCTATGGTTCTGTATGGGTGTATATTGTACTGTATAGTTCTGTATGAGTGTATATTGTACTGTATGGTTCTGTTTGGGTGTATATGGTTCTGTATGGGTGTATATTGTACTGTATGGTTCTGTATGGGTGTATATTATTCTGTATTGTTCTGTAAGGGTGTATATTGTACTGTATGGTTCTGTATGAGTGTATTTTGCACTGTATGGTTCTGTATGAGTGTATATTGTCCTCTATGGTTCTGTATGGGTGTATATTGTACTGTATAGTTCTGTATGAGTGTATATTGTACTGTATGGTTCTGTTTGGGTGTATATGGTTCTGTATGGGTGTATATTGTACTGTATGGTTCTGTATGGGTGTATATTGTTCTGTATGGTTCTGTAAGGGTGTATATTGTACTGTATGGTTCTGTATGGGTGTATTTTGTTCTGTATGGGTGTATATTATACTGTATGGTTCTGTATGGCTACGTATGGTTCTATATGGGTGCATATTGTTCTATATGGTTCTGCAGGGCCGATTCTAGCTTTTCTGCTGCCTGAGGCGAGAACTGAAATAGCGCCACCCCCCCCCCACTAAACTGAGATCAACCTCATATAAAAACCTAATACCACTACATAATGACTGCATATCACCACCCCGTAGTGACAAAATATTATCGCCAGTATTATCACTACACAAGGGAAAAATACCACCACATCCTGAACACACTACCCCATCTTAATGACTGATCAATACCACCAGTACTGCTACTGAAAAAAATTACCGTATAGAGTCCAGCATTACCCCCACATAGTGACAGTATAGTGATCAGGGTACAGTTACATCCAGTGACTTACAGGTGACGTCTTCTCTCATCAGAGTTGTTCAATTTCTCGCTTCTTCTCCATTCGAATCCGGCTCAATTGTGAAGACTTCTGTAAGCCATGACTTGTCCCAGCAGCATCTATCGGACAGACATTTTAGGCTCCACAATTTACCAACACTCTCTTCACCCTTATACAATACCCTATCCATAGTGCCCCAATATGAATAATTCCCCCTATTATAATCCCCTCCATCTCCGCATATAGTCATAATCTTCCTACCATGTAGCTATAATCCTCCTCCCATGCCCCCATGTAGTTAAAATCCCCGTCTCCTCATGTAGTCATAATTCCCCCGTATCCCCAATCTCCTCATAATCCCCCATCTCCTCAGTCCCCCCTGTGTCCCCCATCTCCTCATATTCCTCCGTGTCCCCCATCTCCTTAAAATCCCCCCTGTGTCCCCCATCTCCTCATAATCCCCCCTGTGTCCCCCATCTCCTCAGAATCCAGTGTCTCCCCATCTCCTCATAAGCCCTCCGTGTCCCCAATCTCCTCATATTCCCTCCTGTGTCTCCCCATCTCCTTATAATTCCACCTGTGTCTCCCCATCTTCTCATATTCCCTCCTGTGTCTCCCCATCTCCTTATAATCCCCCCATGTCTCCCCATCTCTGTATAATCCCCCCCTGTGCCCCCCATCTCCATATTATTCCCCCCCTGTGTCCCCCATCTTCATATAATCCCCCCCTGTGTCCCCCCCATCTCCATATAATCCCCCCCTGTGTCCCCTCATCTCCATATAATCCCCAGTGTCCCCCCATTTCCATATAATCCCCCTTGTGTCCCCCCATCTCCATATAATCCCCCCATCTCCATATAATCCCCCCTGTGTCCCCCCATCTCCATATAATCCCCCCCTGTGTCCCCCTCATCTCCTTATAATCCCCCCCCTGTGTCCCCCCATCTTCAGCAAAGTAAAAAAACAAACAAACAGGCCAGCTACTCACCTCACCAATCGTTCCCACGCTGATATGCACAACCCACGCTGCTGCTGTGTCCTCCTGGTCGCTTCCTGGTCAGGCTGATCACAGATCTCATAGAGCAGCCTGACCAGGAAGACATCACTGGCTGCTCCAGATCACTTCTAGATCGCAGCACTAACACAGCCTGCGATCTAGAAGTGAATGGCACAGAGCAGAGCAGAGAACTGATAGTTCCCTGCTCTGAGCCTCCTGTCAGCTGTGTGTGCCTCCTTATAA
Source organism: Dendropsophus ebraccatus (assembly GCF_027789765.1). Lineage (NCBI taxonomy): Eukaryota > Metazoa > Chordata > Amphibia > Anura > Hylidae > Dendropsophus > Dendropsophus ebraccatus. Next base: position 145,513,993 of record NC_091455.1, on the reverse strand, counting down.
GGACACAGACACAGCTGACAGCAGGGGGCGCTCCTATAGTGCAGAAACAGGGAGTCCGGCATCACACTGGAGTCCCTGCTTCTGCACGTATATTCCTTAGAGCTTTATCCAAGTTCAGCAGCCCCAGCTAATCAAATACCGAACGTTCGGGTTCGGATCGACTCGAACCCGAACCCGGTTCGCTCATCTCTAGTAGCAGATGAACCACCAAAAAATTTAGCCAGACACAGCGTGGTGGTGACAACAGATTGACCAAGTTAGATGAGGTAGCAGTTGAACCACCCAAAAATTAAGCCAGACACAGCATAGCGGTGACAACAGAATGACCATGTTCGAATGTGGTAGCAGGTGGACCACCCAAAAACTTTTACCTGACACAGCATGGCGGTGACAACAGGAACACCAATGAGATTTCAGTCAAAAGGCTCGGGCCACGTGTCCAGCTTTGCAACCCTGTAGTTGTATGGAGCAGAATGATCATGCAGGATGTTGGTATTGTAAGCTAGGTACTCCCTCACCATCTTTCTGAACAGCTCCCCCCTACTTTGTCTAGACTGGGGACAGGTGACATAGTCTTGCTGGGGTGCCATAAAACTGGCAAAGGCCTTGGAGAGTGTTCCCCTGCCAGTCCTTGACAAGCTTCCGGCTCCCCTCCTCTCCCCTGCTAGTTGGCCCACAGAACTACATCCTCTGCCGCTAACAGTGTCAGATGGGTAGGATAGTTTCAGCTTGTGAACCAGGGCCTGTTGACATTGATTCACTCTCATACTTCTTTCCTCTTCAGGAATGAGAGTGGAAAGGTTCTGCTTGTGCCGGGGGTCCAGGAGGGTGAACACCCAGTAATTGGTGTTGTCAAATGCAACAGTGCTAACTACTGGGCCAACGTAGGGGCCAGGCTGGGAGGAAGGAGGTTAAGCTGGCGGAGCCAGAGGTCCACTCCCTTGGCTAGCATGGGTGGACTGCGTGGAAGACAGGGTGGTGGATACATTACTAGACACATTATCCGCTATCCACATCATCACTTGTTCGCACTGTTGTGGTTTCAATAGTAGTGCTGTACCATGTGACCCTGTAAGTTGTGAGATAAAGCTAAGAAGTGAACCTCTGTGGCGTTCCACTGCTCCCTCATCAGCAGGTGCTGTGTCACCCTGCCCAGGACCACAACCTCTGCCCACTACATCACTTGGATGCCCTCATCCTTGACCCTTACCCCTGGGGTTCACCATTTTGTCTATTCACTAGACTATGTTTGGTGTACCGCAGAGCACACACTGATTCACTAGACTGGAGTGAATGTAACAGATAGCAAACATGTATTCACTAGACTACGTTTATTGTACCACAGAGTACACACTGATTCACTAAACTGGAGTGAATGTATCTGAGAGCAAACACGTATACACTAGACTGGAGTAAATATAAATGAGAGCAAAAACGTATAAACTAGACTGTTGTGAATAGTATGGAAGAGCACGCACCAGTATTAGGCAAGCCTAAAATGTACTGCTAAAATGCTTTGATAACTAGCAGACAGCACTCATCAGTATTAGGAAAGCCAAGAATATACCACTAAGGTGTTTAAAAAAAAAAAAAAAAGTTGCAGTATGCTGCTAGGATAGGTTTAGCTGCACTACAGGTCCCAGCAAGCCAAGATGCTGCAGCAAAAAGAAGTACTGGGTGGACTTTTGGTGTAGTCTATTGAGTCTGTGTGTACAAGGTGCTGTATGTTTTAGGGCGCCCATTGAAATGGACCCTGCACAGCTAGGATAGGTGTAGCTGCACTACAGATGCCAGCAAGCCCAGGTACAGCAGCAGCAAAAATGAGTACTGAGAGGACTTTGGGCAATTTCTTTGGGGTCTTTGTGGACCATGTGCTGTCCCCTTTCTGGCACCAGTCGCTGTGCACAGAGCAGGGCCGGATTAAGGGTGGTGGAGGCCCTGGGCAACAATTTTGTTGGGGGCCCCCCATTTTCTTTCCCCACAAAGAAACCATACAGCATTCTATACAGGTGGCTTCTTACTGTAGGGGACTTAGTACCTACCCCTCCTCACTCCTGGCTGTATGGCTCAGCAACCTCCTCTGTTCTGCAGATGATGGTCCCTAGAGGCTGCAGTCCAGAGGAAGATGCCAGGATCTAGAGACAGGATGGGGAAGGGGTGAGCATCGCGGTGTGTTCCCCCTTAATTCAATGCGAGAACACAGCACTTTAGCACTTTCTGTGCTCTCTTGCCCACTGTGTTAGCCACCACAGCTAGCATATGCAGTTGTGAATCGCAAGCAGAATCTGGACTTGCAAGTTCTATCTTCAGTTCCCAACCATATAAACTACCTAAAGCAGTAAGGAGCACCCAGAAAGTACTTAAAGAGAACCAATCACGGAAGAAATGTAAAATTTTTTTATTTTCTAATTCAATGTAATTATTTATTTAATTAACATTTTGTAAATACTTTTATTTATTTTTTTGGCCGCGTTTTTGTTTTATTCACTTTTCAATTCAGTGTCTCGCGCCGGCTCTTTTCAAAAGAGCCGGCTCGAGACAGGAAGCTCCCGTCATCCACAGCGGCAGCAAGGCCGGCCACCGCCATCTTGATTACGTCATTTGCGTTCCAGTGGTGGAACGTAAGTAACGTAATCAAGATGGCGGCGGCCGGGCCGAACAAGAGGAACAGGTATAGTATAAGATACAGACTGCAACAGCAGTCTGTATCTTCATTTTGTCTATTTATGAAGATACAGACTGCCTTTGCAGTCTGTATCTTATACTTTACCTGATCCTCTTGTCCGTTGCAGTCTGATGCCGGGCGCCGCCATCTTGAATACGTCACTTGCGTTCCAGCGGTGGAACGCAAGCGACGTAATCAAGATGGCGGCGGCGGCCTTGCTGCAGCAAACAAGAGGAACAGGTAAAGTATAAGATACAGACTGCAAAGGCAATCTGTATCTTCATAAATAGACTGCCTTTACAGTCTGTAGCTTATACTTTACCTGATCCTCTTGTTCGGTGCCGGAAGGCCGGGCGACGCCATCTTGAATACGTCACTTGCGTTCCAGCGGTGAAACGCAAAGTGACGTCATCAAGATGGCCGCGCCCGGCCTTCATTCAGCTATCAAGAGAATTGGGTAAAGGGATAAGATACAGACTGCACAGGCAGTCTGTATCTGCATAGATAGACTTAGGGAGAGATTTCCTTTGATAATAGGGACAGTGATTTTTAGGTGATTGGTCCTCTTTAAAGGCTGTGTATAATCTATAGCGGATATGGTACATGTGAACGTACCCTAAGGATCATGGCATATATAGCTGCACACAGGCTACATGTCATATGCTGCACACAGGCTATATATACCATATGCTGCACACAGGCTATATATACACCATATTCTGCACACAGGCTATACATCATACACTGCACACAGGCTATATACCATACACTGTGCACAAGCTATATATCATACACTGCACACAGGCTATATACCATACACTGCACACAGGCTATATATTATAGGCTGCACACAGGCTATGTATCATACACTGCACACAGACTATATACCATACACTGCACACAGGCTATGTATCATACACTGCACACAGACTATATACCATACACTGCACACAGGCAATATATCATAGGCTGCACACAGGCTATATACCATACACTGCACACAGGCTATGTATCATACACTGCACACAGACTATATACCATACACTGCACACAGGCTATGTATCATACACTGCACACAGACTATATACCATACACTGCACACAGGCTATATATCATAGGCTGCACACAGGCTATATATCATACACTGCACACAGGCTACATGTCATATGCTGCACACAGGCTATATATATATATATATATATATATATATTATACACATACCCCTGCTCTGATATATGCCCCCATAGTATATGCCCCCTGCTCTGATATATGCCCCTATAATATATACCCCTGCTCTGATATATGCCCCTATAGTATATATCCCTGCTCTGATATATGCCTCTATAGTATATACCCCTGCTCTGATGTGCCAATACAAAACAAAACCTCATACTCACCTGATCTGGGTAGATGATAGGTCTTCTCTTTTCTGGCTCTTCACTGTTCTTTCAGCCTGTCAGCCACTGTGACAGATGCTCCAGCATGCTCCATGATGTCACATCCCTGCCGGAGAGATCAGGTTTTCTTGCTAAGGTCCCACGCAGTCCTCTCCTCAGTGAGGGGGAGGGGCAAGGGGGAGTGAGGACCTCGGCAGGAGACAGGCACCCGGAAGCTTGACAGGAAGAATCCATTTAAAGACCGACCAGGGGGGAGTCTGAGCCTGCCAGGAGGGAGATGCTTACACAGGATTAACCCTACACCTCCCTCCCTCCCTTGACAGCATGCAGTGTTGCCAGTGCTGTGTCCAGGTAGGGTTTCTACATGCTTTTTGCGCGTGGGACTGGCTCCCAGACACCACTTCTGGGTTTGGGCTGGTGGAGGCCCTCTAGTGGTGGAGGCCCCTAGGCACATGCCCCTTGTGCCCTCCCTTTAATCCGGCCCTGACCTTACACCTCCCTCCCTCCCTGGACAGCATGCAGTGTTGCCAGTGCTGTGTCCAGGTAGGGTTTCCACATACTTTTTGCACGTGGGACTGGCTCCCAGACACCACTTCTGGGTTTGGACTGGTGGAGGCCCTCTAGTGGTGGAGGCCCCTGGGCACATGCCCCTTGTGCCCTCCCTTTAATCCGGCCCTGGCACAAAGTGCAGCCAAAATGGCGGTAGCTGCACTACAAGTCCCAACCAGCAGCCAAGAGAAGACTAAAAAAAAATGTAGTTGTAGCCCTTAGAAGGACTGTTGAGTTCTTTGTGGATGATTCCTGCCTAACAGACACTATTTTCCCCACCCTAATACTCTCCCTGACAGACAGCAGCTCTCTTCCTATGCTCATCCAGCCTGCGTCTGAAGCAAGCATTGCAGGACCTGATTCTTATATGCCCAGATCATCTGATCTGGCCAGCCAATCGTTGCTATTGACGTGCCAGGGTTCCCACGCAATGCTAGGAGGTCCCAAAGACTCCCCTGTATGCTGATTGGCTAAGAAAAAGCCGCCAAACATGCAGGAAGAGGAAGATGCCATTTCCTCGAGTATTGCAAGATGCTCGCCCCAGTGCCGAGCACCTTATACTCGAACGAGTACCAAGCTCGGACGAGCATGTTCGCTTATCTCCATTCCTTGAGGATTGGTCATATTTTTTCCTTGCTTCTTTTTCTTGCTTTCTTTACTGAAAATCCACTAAAACTCTGACTGACTAAAACAAATCTATAACACTATCTTTATTACTATAAATTATCCACTGAATTATCATTGTTGTAAGACTGTCAATCCCCTCTAGCATCCTTCATATCCCTGCCATGCATCAAGTGCTGACTTCACGTTATTATGAGGAAGCCAGCTAGGCCACTGTCCACGGTCATGTACTCTGCCTTCATCCTAATATCTATAAAATGCCACCCACAACTTTGTGATTTTCCTGAAATAAACTGAACTTTTTTATGAATTTTAGGCCAGGTTTGGTTTGTGCCAAAACAATTCACTAGTGACCACCTTAATGCATGCCATAAGATGAATACAACCAAGAGCAATGTAACAACCCTGGCAGGTAACTAGAGTGTACAGCCAGGCTTTACCTTTAGCTTTCACTTTTCCTAGGTACAGTACAAACAATGTCTCCTAGTACTCAGATACCCCCAGGGTTAAAGTTAGGTCAAAACAGAGGGACCAATCAACAGTAATGCAAGAAACACAAGCCAGCTTGTATCAAATATCAGAAGTAAAAACAAAAAAAATCTCCATTGGCCATCAGTAGCTGAAGGGAGTCTTGAAGACAATAGTAGCCTTATAAGGCATCCTCCTTAAATAAGACACCCCAACTAATCTACCAAATCGCCCAAAGTAAGGCATCCCCAAAAATAAGACACCCCCACTCCGAAAGTAAGTCTCCCCCCACCCCGAAAATAAGGCCGTCCATCACCCGCCACCACTCACCCCTTCCGTCCCTGTGATTGTCCTGTGCTGCTCACCCCTCTCCCTCCCGTGCCACTCATCGCACTCCCTCCCTCCCGATCCCGCTCATCGCTCTACCTCCCGCGCGGCTCATCACTCTAACGCCCGTGCCGCTCACCCCTCTCCCTCCTGTGCCGCTTACCCCTCTCCCTCCCGTGCTGCTCACCCCTCTCCCTCCATGCCACTCACCCCTCTCCCTCCCGCACCGCTCACCCTCTTCCTCCGGTACTGCTCACCCCTCTCCCTTAACGTGCTTGTCTGGTTTCCCGAGAAATAAGACATCCTCTGAAAATAAGACAGAGCACCTCTTTGGGAATGGAAATATTATAAGGCACTGGCTTATTTTTTGGGAAATGCAGTAAGTCCTTTAGACCAAGGGGCCAGTCGCAATAAGCGGTCTGCACACAGACTGTATACTGCGGACCAGACCTTGGAACTTTGAACATGAGAATTAATTATGATGCCAGGAACTATAAAACTGTTTAAATATTGACACTGCTTGTTTGTACAGTAGCATGAATCGTTAAACAGTTTCGGAGCTTCCAGCATCCTAATGAATCATGAAGTCAGGAGTTCCGAGTTCTTGTCCGCAGTATACAGTCTGTGCACAGACCAAATATTGCTGACGTGTGAATGTATATATTGTGAAGTGTGAATGACCCATAAGGTATCACCTAATAATAAACAAGAACCCTGAATAGATTATACTGCAGCAAAAAGTAAAAACTATTGTATTTTCCCGCATATTTTTCTTTCTATACACCGGATGTTGTCTTATGGGGCGGGTGCTGAAAAATTTCAGAACCGGACAGGAAAATCTGCGGTCGCCACATACGGTGGAGGGATCTCTAAAACGGCCAAATCTCTGCCATATGCAGGGACCATATGAAGGGCAGAGAAAGCTGCAAGCATCCGGGGTATGGGGGGAAAAAAAGATATGGTAGAGTGGTACTGTGCCCAGAAAAACACACCTCCTTCATCCATCTGGCCCGCTCTTGTATCATATCGGTACTACTGTACCTATTTCTCTGACTCTCAGACCTCGCTGCTGTCTGATGTTTTTTAGTAATTTTTATTTGGTGTGCGTTGGAAGAGGAGTCATCTTATACGACGAGTATATTCCAAACTCTATATTTTAACTGGAAAAGTTGGGGGTTGTCTTATATTCCCAGTCATCTTATACGCCGTAAAATATGGCAAATCTAAACATTAAGACAGAGGAGAATAATTTAGAAGCATAAGGCCTGCCATGCAGGAGCGATCTCCATACCTGCTGCCGGCCGGGGACCGCTCCAAGATGGCGCCGTCCCCGGCTCGGTACTCATTTGTTATCGGTGTTAGAGTTCGTTCCCTGTGTGTGTGTCTGTGTCTGTGTGCCGACACCCTATCCCTTTGACCTGATTCACACACTTCATACTATGCTGACAGGGAGCCGACACCCGGCTTCATGCTTCTCCTGACTCCTCTCTGGTGCTCATGGGGTTAAGCCTTCAGGTGTTGCAATTGCTCCTGAGGCTTGCTCCTGTCTGAGTACAGGGGAGGGCTCCCTGGCTGCTATTGGTGTCTCATGCTGCTGTCAGACTCCTTGCTCCTATCAGGGGCTGGGATGGGAGCTCTGGTAGTATTTAAGCTGGTGAATTACTCCCTGTAATTGCCAGTGTATGTTTGGCAGCTTATTGTTCTGCTTGTTATTTGACATTTGGACTTGGACTTCGCCTCTGCCTCATCCTCTGTACTGCGTTACCTCTTGTGCTTGACCTTGGACCGGACTCTGTTTACCCTTTGTTTGCTGATTTGGATTTTGACGTGACCTCCTGTTGCCGACTCGGACTGCCTGACCTGTTTGTATATGCCTGTATGTGTGTTCTGTTACCTTCCCGTATCCCTAGTTAGGCTAGGGACTGTTGCCCAGTTGCTGCCCTAGGGTTTAGCCTAGGGGGGGGCAAGCAGGTCGGGACAGGGGTTGCGGGTCGAGAGAAGGGACTGCCATCTTCCCGGACCCCAGGACTCCCTGACAATCGGCTGCAGCAGCTGAAAGCAAACGGGTGCCGATCTCATTGATCTTTGCTGTATAACTATACAGCAAAGATCTCAATGAAAGATCAAAGTGTATATACTAGAAGTCCCCCAGGGGGGCTTCTAGTATATGTGTGTAAAAAAAAAAAAAAAAAAAAGTATTGTTATAAGTAAAAAGCTCCCTCCCCTAATAAAAGTCTGAATCACCCCCCTTTTCCCAGGTTTTAAATAAAAGTAAATAAATAAAAATGTTTGCTATTGCCGCGTGTGTAATCGCCCGAACTATTAATCACATTACTGATCTCGCACGGTAAACGGCGTAAGCGCAAAAAAATCCCAAAGTGCAAAATTGCGTATTTTTGGTCACATCAAATCCAGACAAAATGTAATAAAAAGCGATCAAAAAGTTGTGTATATGCGCAATCAAGGTACCGATAGAAAGTAAACATCATGGTGCAAAAAATGACACCTGACACAGCCCCATAGACCAAAGGATAAAAGTGCTATAACCCTGGGAATGGAGCGATTTTAAGGAACGTATATTTGTTAACAATGGTTTGAATTTTTTACTGGCTATCAGATACAAGAAAAGTTATACATGTTATAAATCGTTTTAATCTTAACGACTTGAGGAACATGCATAAAGTCAGTTTTACCCCAGGGCGAATGGCGTAAAAACATATTCCCCCCAAATAAAAGAAATGTGGTTTTTTTAAAAAAATTTCACCACACTTTGAATTTTTTTTTTGGTTTTGCAGTATACTTTATGCAAAAATTCAGCCTGTCATTGCAAAGTACAATTAGTGACGCAAAAAATAAGGGCTCATGTGGGTTTCTAGGTGGAAAAATGCAAGTGCTATGGCCTTTTAAACACAAGGAGGAAAAAACAAAAGCACAAAAACGAAAATGGGCCCCGTCCTTAAAGGGTGAAGGTGCGTTCACACGTACAGGATCTGTAGCAGATTTGATGGGGCAGATTTGATGCTGTGTTCAGTTATTTAGATGGAATCTGCTGCGGATCCCGTATGTGTGAACGTACCCTTAGAGAGAGACTTTTTCAGAACTATTTGGACTCAAGAAGGCCCATTACTTCTGAGCAGCCCGACATGAGCAGTACTGATAAAGACCATATGTTTAGGGGACTGAGGTGCCCAGCCCTCTCTTGAGACCTGCTAAACAACGTAAAGATTTATTTGTTTAATGGATTCTGGATTTTTCCATCTCCAGTATTTTTGAGGGAAACAGAAGTAGAATGTCTTTTAAGAAAATTAAAAAACTGTTCTCTTTTTTCCTAATCTTTCTAGCCAATCTGACTGTTACTATGTATGCTTGCTCGGGCATAGAAGAATGTTGCTTAAAATTAAAAAATAATTAAAATGGGGCCTCAATGGACTGGGATATGGTTTCCTTGTCCCTTCCGGCCAGGTCCAGGGTAGTCTACTTGAAAATGGTTCTGATGTGTAATTTGCTGGATGACACCTGGTGCTGGTTGGTTGGAAACGGGATAAGAAAGGCATAATTTATGTGTATCCGGTGAGGTGGAGTAGATAAGGATGCTTAGGATAGAGATCCCTGTATTAGATTTAGGGGTCATTTGGAGGGGGGGCTGGGAGAGGGAGGGTCAGGTCAGGAGGAAGTTTTTTTTTTTTTCTCTCTCTTTCCCCTAAATAGTACGGGTGTTTACAGGGAATGTAAGAGGTTTGGGTGACCGCCTTAAGAGACTCAGCATCTTTAACTATATTAACAACTACATGCCTGCCATAGTCTGTCTGGTGGAAACACATCTTACCAAGCAAATGGCACAAATGTTAGCAGACGCTGGGCCTCACACGCTTATCATTCTTTTGGTTTGGTTACTCTGCTGGAGTGTCTGTTTTGTATTACAATAAGATAGATCTGGTGGTGAAGAAAGTTATAGCTGATCCAAGAGGGTGATATGTGTTTTTTTGGGGAGATTTAGAGGGCACTAGCTCAATACTTGCATTTGTGTATATTCTCCCTCCCTTCTCTGCAGAGATACTGATAGTTACTGAGATTTACCAGAGATAGGGATTATACAAATATCTAAATAAATCTATTAATTTTTAAAAAGTAGTAAAATAGAATAAATTGTTATAAGTATTTAAATTATAGATAACATATCAGTTTTAGCACAAGGTGAAAGCCGTAAAGACAAAACCCCCTTGACATTTTTAAAATTGCCTTTTTTTCACCATGCAAATAATTATTTTTCAGGTTCCACAGTATATTTTATGGAAAAATTAATTCACTACACTACTTAGCCGTCCATAGATGCCGTGTTTCATGGTACATGAGAATAAGACCTAAATGTGACCAGCCTAATTAACCCCTTAATTATCCATGATGTATTGGTACCTCATGGGAGCCATACCATAGCGGTAAACCATGGTCCAGGGGTTCTATGAAGTGAGCTCAAGAGCTGCCACCCGTCATTAACCCCTTCAATGCTGTCAATCATGGCATATAACTGTTAATGACAGAAGCTGTGGGGACCTAAAAAAAGTGTGTGCGTGGGGGGGAAGGAAGGTTTCTAAAAATATGACATAGCCTCATCCCAATAAAAAACACATATATAAAACACATAAAAATAAATATATGTAAACATATATATCATAACACACTTAATTGTCTGCTCTATTAATATATTAATATATAACAATATTATTCCTGCATTGTGAAAGGCGTAAACTAAAAAAGCAAAAAAAGTGCCACAATTGCTGGTTCTTTGTTACATTATACAGCAGAAAAAAATGAATAAATCAAAACATCCAGTCTATTACAATTATGGTATTAATAAAAACTAGACATTGTGGTGCAAAAAGTAAGACCCCAGCTCTGTAGGTTGAAAAATAAAAACCCTATGGCCCTTATAACATGAAAATTGGCCTGGTCCTGGTGACTGTACCACCAGGCCCAGGCAGAAGCACTGGAGGCGGGTCGACCCACCCTTAGTGGGAAGAAACCCCAGCCCCTCTATGATAGGGTTCTATTGATTCTAATGGAGCCACGTCATGGAGGGACTGAAGTTTCTTCCCACTAAGGGTAAGTTGGCCCGCCTCAAGTGCTTCTGCTTGGGCCAAGTGGTACAGTCACTTTAAGGCCAAAATCCATCGAGTCCTTAAAGAGTTAAAGAGGTATTCCACTTAAACATAACTTTTGACATAATGCTGCCCATAGTGAGACTAACAATTCATTCCATACTTATTGTCTATTCACTCTTCTCCCAGTTCTCAGCTGCTGCTTTCTGCCCCCCCCCCCCCCCCCCTCCCTTCTGAGATGGCTGATGTAAATAAGTCCCTGGCAGGCATTGTCAGCAACATAGTAGCTTCTTTGCAATACTGGGAGAGTGAATCTGAGGTCAAATAGCTAATGAACTCACTGTGATTAATCCTCCGAGCATTACAAAGAAGCTACAATGTTGCAGATAAAGCCAGCCAGGGACTTGTTTACATTAGCTGTCTCAGAAGGGAGAGGGGAGGAGGGGGAGACAGAGAGAAGTTTACACACTGATTTTTGTGTCTTCAGCAGAAAGCAGCAGCTCAGAATTTGGTGGGGACTGAAAAGAAAATAAGTATGGAATGAATTGTTAGCCTCACCATGGGCGGCAACACATAAAAAAATTTGTGAAAACTCTTTTTTGGGTAGGTTCACACTGGATCGTAGTGGATTTCATGCTGCAAGTTCCATAGCAAAATCCATAGTGATTCCTGTTACTGTCATTTTCTATGAATTTACATACTTGCAGCGGATTTTTCATTCCACTTCAAGTGCGTAAAGCCCCTTCCCACTTAACCCAGTGCTGCCCAGCTGATACAGTATTTGGCCGCACTCCTGCTTGCATCTCGGGCTCCAGGCTCTCTGGTGTCCCGCTCAGCCAATCAGTGCGCAGTCCACCGCAGAGTACTAATTGGCTGAGTGGGTTGTCAGGGAACCAGGAGCCAGAGACGCAAGCAGGAGTGCGGCTGGGAAACATAATAGCCGGGCAGCGCTGGGTTAAGTGGGAAGGGGCTTTACATACTTGCAGTGGAAGGAAAAATCGCAGCGGATTTCACTGGGGTACTCACAGCGTAAAATACACTGTGGATCCTGTATGTGCGAAGCTCTTCTAAATGCTTAATTTATGTCTTAGGCTATGTTCACACTACGTATGAGACCGGCCGTTTCGTGACTCCGGCCGGGTCACGGAACGGCCGGTCTCAGCCCGGATCATCACAGCCGGTACTTAAGTACCGGCCGGATGATCTTTCCTCAGTGCATCAGCGCGCCCGCATTAGAGCTTCCCATAGCACAGAGAGAAGCAAGCGGCCGGGGCCGCTCGCTTCACTGTGTGAACTGACAGCTCCTTCTACGGGTGGAATTAATTGAATTCCGTCCGCAAATAATGGACCTGACAGTTGTTTGCGGCACCGCATGGGAACCGGCCGGAGCGTATACGATGTGTGATGATGGGATGATCCCATAGCAAATAATGCTATGTTCCACCCCACAAATCTACGGCTGTAGTTCTGCGGCGAGAACTACGGCCGTAGATTTACGTAGTGTGAACATAGCTTTACTCTGTTTTGTTTTGTAAATGATTGTTAATGAAGATATTAATATAAAAAATAAAAGGAAACTAAATAGAACAAAATAGGAATTAGAAAAAGCAAAACTGTTATGTGCTTCCAAAATTAAATAGAAACAAATCAATTAAATGCACACACACACTCGTATAAATGAAATTTTTAGAAAGCTCCTTAAATTTATTTTTATGTTATTATAAAAGATAACAATAAAATAGAAAAATAAGAATAAGAATAACATTCAGTATGGGCAATAAAAAAAAAACATAAGGTATGATTATGCTCCAGAAAAGAAAACCGGAAACAAACATTGTAGATAATTGAAAAATAAATGAAACCTTTTTATCCACTTGTACAGATGATGTATTTTTAAGGTTCTTTAACATTATTTTAATGTTTTAAAGAATTGTCTTGAAGAAAATAACAATTTCAGGTAAGCAACAGAGTGGGAATGATATGGCTTTTGCATAGGCAGACAATTACATGATATACTGTAGATAGGATATATCAGAAATTACTTTTGTCAGTGTTTCTGTCATAAAACTGCAAGCATCTTCAATATTTCTTTTGCATGTGAGCCATAAGTACACAGAGAGAACTAGGAAAATTGCAGAAAAGGCAATATATAAGTAGGAACCTGCTTTCTGCAGCATCTTGTCACAAAGATGGAGAAATCTTTTATGATCAAAACTAAGAGTGCTACAGGCCCTCATCATTTGACATATCCAGATTTTAATATATGAAATCAAATTAAAAACACAGAATTTTATGTACCTATCCATATAGATAGATTAATAGACAGCCATTCTTACATTAAAAATCTGTTTGCAATTAATAATTGTAAACATGTGGTTTAACCCCTTGCCGCAATATGACGTTCGTGAAACATCATGTAAAGCAGGTAGTTCCTGCAACATGACGTTTCCCAAACATCATGCTTTCCCTGCATCCCCCCCCCTTCCCCCCGTCCCTAAGTGAGATCGGACAGCAGGAGGAGCCGCGTCACACAGCCTCCACTTGCTGCACCTGCCCAGAGGAGAGCCGCGCTCCCCCCGGGCAGATAACGCCAAAAACTCCATGGTCGATGCGACCGCAGTGTCTATGGGGAGATTTGTGCCGATCAGGAGGAGGCTGCAGCACGTTGCCTCCTTCTGCCACCACTGCCTCATCCTCCCTCTGGCTCCCCTTACCCTTCATTCTCCAGCCCCCCCCCCCAGCCCATTCCCCTCCCGTATCTGCATCACCCCCCCGGATATGCGTTCCCACTTGATCTTATCCCCGTGCTCCCCTCCCCCCGGCAGGGTCTGATCATTTGAATGAGCAGTCAGTGTGTAACACTGACTGCTCATTCAGTATATAATGCATTGCAGCACACATCATGTGCTTTAACCCCTTAGTGACCGCCGATACGGCTTTCTACGGCGGTCACTAATGGGCCTTATTCTGCTGCCATCAGCTTTTTACGGCGATGGCAGAGAATAAGGCTGCGGGGCCGGGACGGCCCCCACCCCATCCCCCCGGCTACCGGAGGTAGCTGAGGGGTTGGGGCAGTGTGTGAGGTCCGTCCCGGCCCCCCCCCTTACCGACGATCGCCGCTATTAACGTTATAGCGGCGACCGTCGGTAAATGAGAGTACCGGTGCCGCCGCCACCTTTCATCTCCCCCCGCCGTGAATCTACGGCGGGGGGAGATGAAATAAGTATCCCCCAGACCTCAGATCAGCCCCCCCTAGTGCCCCGATAACTAACCCCCCTCCCCCGGCGGCCATCATTTCCAAGATGGCCGCCGCTATCGCTGTGAACCGACTAACGTCGGTTCACAGCGATTAAAAGGTTAAAATGAATGAAAGCCCCATGCTCTCCGCCACCGGAGGTAGCGGAGAGCATGGGGCAGTCATCGGGGACCCCCCTGTGGGGTCCCGGTACAAGCGATCAGCGGTATATACTATATACCGCTGATCGCTTGTGCCATGTGCTCCCGGCACTTTTTATCCCCTGTCACCATGAATGATTGGTGACAGGGGATAAAAAGTGATGTCCCCCCACCCCCCAAGTCGCCCCCCACCCCCCCTGTCACCCCCGTCCCCCAGTCACCCTCCCTTCCCCATATACTCACCGGATCCACGGAGCTCCTTCCTCCTCGACGTCCTGGCTGGTTATGAAGTGCGCATGCGCTTCACAACCAGCCAACTCTGAAAATTTAAAGTGACAGAGACCAATTTGGTCTCTGTCACTGAACTATGATTACTGAGATAGAAAATATCACAATAATCATAGTAATACAGTGAAAATGAATATGTAAAGTACAAAAAGTGACAAACATACAAAAAAATAAAACACACACTTTTTATTATAGTAATAATTGCAGTTTACTCCCAAATTACCCCTAACCCCCCCCCAGATTACCCGTAACCACCGCACGTTGCCCGTAACCACCGCACGTTGTCCGTAACCACCGCACGTTGCCCGTAACCACCGCACGTTGTCCGTAACCACCGCACGTTGCCCGTAACCACCGCACGTTGCCCGTAACCACCGCACGTTGCCCGTAACCACCGCACGTTGCCCGTAACCACCGCAAATTGCCAGTGACCCCCTCCAGATTGCCCGTAACCACCCCAAATTACATGTACCCACCCCAGATTACCTATAAGCACTTCAGTTTATCAGTAACAATCCCAGATTGTCTGTAACCCTTCCAGGTTGCACATAACCCCCCCAGGTTCCCCGTAATCACGCCAGATTACATGTAACCCCCCCAGATTGCACGTAACCACTGCGCGTTGCCTCTGACCACGCCACGATGCCTCTGACCACGCCACGATGCCTCTGACCACGCCACAATGCCTCTGACCACCGCACGTCGCCTCTGACCACCGCACGTCGCCTCTGACCACCGCACGTCGCCTCTGACCACCGCACGTCGCCTCTGACCACCGCACGTCGCCTCTGACCACCGCACGTCGCCTCTGACCACCGCACGTCGCCTCTGACCACCGCACGTCGCCTCTGACCACCGCACCTTGCCTCTGACCACCCCAAATTGCCAATGACCCCCTCCAGATTGCGGTGCCCATGTCAGATTACAGGTACCCACCCCAGATTGCCTATAAGAACTTTAGTTTATCCGTAACCACCCCACATTGCCCGTAACCACCCCAGATTGTCAGTAAGCACTGCAGGTTGCGCGTAACCACCCCACGTTGCCCGTATCCACCTCAGATTGTCTGTAAGCACTGCAGGTTGCCCGTAACCAGCCAACGTTGCCTGTAACCACCCCAGATTGTCTGTAAGCATTGCAGGTTGCCCGTAACCACCCCACGTTGCCCGTATCCACCCCAGATTGTCTGTAAGCATTGCAGGTTGCCCGTAACCACCCCACGTTTCCCGTAACCATCCCAGATTGTCTGTAAGCACAGCAGGTTGCCCGTAACCAGCCCACGTTGCCCGTTACCAGCCCACGTTGCCTGTAACCAGCCCACGTTGCCTGTAACCAGCCCACGTTGCCTGTAACCACCCCACGTTGCCTGTAACCACCCCACGTTGCCGTAACCACAGCAGGTTGCCCGTGACCACCACACGTTGCCCATAACCACCACACATTGCCCGTAACCACCCCGCGTTGCCTGTAACCACCCCACGTTGCCTGTAACCACAGCAGGTTGCCCGTGACCACCCCATGTTGTCCGTAACCACCCCAGATTACCTGTAACCACCTCAGGTTGCCCATAACCACCCCTGGTTGTCCGTAACCACCCCACATTACCTGTAATCTAATTTTTTTTATCTTATTTTAGTAACTGCGCTATTCTAATAACCATTACTAGCTGCGGTTTTGCTCCTGTAAATCGGCGCTCCTTCCCTTCTGAGCCCTGCTGTGTGCCCATACAGTGGTTTATGCCCACATATGGGGTACCGTTGTACTCAGGAGAACCTGCGTTACAGATTTTGGGGTACGTTTTCTCTCCTGTTCCTCGTCAAATTGAGAAATTTCAAACTAAACCAACATATTATTGGAAAAATTCGAGTTTTTCATTTTTACTGGCCAATTTTGAATACTTTCCTCTAATACCTGTGGGGTAAAAATGGTCACCACACCCCAAGATGAATTCTTTGAGGGGTGCTCTTTCCAAGATGTGGTGACTTTTGGGGGGAATCTATTCTGCTGACACTACAGGGGCTCTGCAAACGCACCTGGCGCTCAGAAACTTCTTCAGAAAAATCTGCACTGAAAATGCTAATTGGCGCTCCTTCCCTTCTGAGCCCGGCTGTGTGCCCATGCAGTGGTTTATGCCCACATATGGGGTACCATTGTACTCAGGAGAACCTGCTTTACATATATTGGGGTGACATTTCTCTCCTGTTCCTCGTGAAATTGAGAAATTTCAAACTAAAGGAACATATTATTGGAAAAATTCGGGTTTTTCATTTTTACTGTCTACTTTTGAATACTTTCCTCAAATACCTGTGGGGTCAAAATGCTCACCACACCCCAAAATAAATTCTATGAGGGGTGCACTTTCCAAAATGGAGTGACTTATGGCGAGATTTTACTCCGCTAGCACTACAGGGGCGCTGCAAACGCACCTGGCGCTCAGAAACTTCTTCAGCAAAATCTGCATTGAAAAAGCTAATTGGCGCTCCTTCCCTTTTGAGCCCTCCTGTGTGCCCATGCAGTGGTTTACGCCCACATATGGGGTACCATTGTACTCAGGAGAACCTGCATTACAAATTTTGTGGTACTTTTTTCCTCTTGTTCCTCGTGAAATTGAGAAATTTCAAACTAAAAGTACATAATATTGGAAAAATTCGAGTTTTTCATTTTTACTGTCTACTTTTGAATACTTTCCTCAAATACCTGTGGGGTCAAAATGCTCACCACACCCCAAAATAAATTCTATGAGGGGTGCACTTTCCAAAATGGAGTGACTTATGGCGAGATTTTACTCCGCTAGCACTACAGGGGCTCTGCAAACACACCTGGCGCTCGGAAACTTCTGCAGCAAAATCTGCATTGAAAAAGCTAATTGGCGCTCCTTCCCTTCTGAGCCCTCCTGTGTGCCCATGCAGTGGTTTATGCCCACATATGGGGTACCATTGTACTCAGGAGAACCTGTGTTACAAATTTTGGGGTACTTTTTTCCTCTTGTTCCTCGTGAAATTGAGAAATTTCAAACTAAACGAACATATTATTGGAAGAATTCAAGTTTTTCATTTTTACTGTCTTCTTTTGAATACTTTCCTGTAATACCTGTGGGGTCAAAATGGTCACCACACACCAAGATGAATTCTTTGAGGGGTGTACTTTCCAAAATGGGGTGACTTATGGGGGGTTTTCTCTCTGCTGACACTACAGGGGCACTACAAACGCACCTGGCGCTCAGAAACTTCTTCAGCAAAATCTGCATTGGAAAAGCTAATTGGCGCTCCCTTCCTTCTGAGCCCTGCTGTGTGCCCATACAGTGGTTTACGCCCACATATGGGGTACCGTTGTACTCAAGAGAACCTGCATTACAAATTTTGGGGTGCTTTTTGTCTCATATTCCTTTTGAAAATGAGAAACTTTAATCTAAACGTATATATTATTGGAAAATTTAAATTTTCAATTTTTTTACTGCCTAATTGTGAATACTTTCCTCCAGCCCCTGTAGGGTTAAAATGCTCATTATACCCCTAGATTAATTCTTTAAGGTGTGTAGTTTCCAAAATGGGGTCACTTATGGGGGTTTTCAGGATACCAGACTTCTAAATCCATTTAAAAAAAGAACTGGTCCCTAAAAAAATCTGTTTCACGAAAATGTGATAATTTGCTGATAAATTTCTAAGCCCCATAACACCCTAAAAAAGTAAAATATGTTTACCAAATTATGCCAGAATAAAGAAGACATATTGGTAATGTGACTTAGTAACTAATTTATGTGCTACGACTTTCTTTTTTTAGAAGCAGAGAATTTCAAAGTTCATAAAATGCAAATTTTTTAAATTTTTCATGATATTTTGATGTTTTTCACAAAAAACACACAAAGTAGTGACCAAATTTTGCCACTAACATAAAGTGCCATATGTCACGAAAAAACAATCTCAGAATCGCTAGCATACGTTAAAGCATCACTGAGCTATGAGAGCATAAAGTGAGACAGGTCAGATTTTGAAAAATTAGCCTGGTCATTAAGGCCCAAACTAGCTGCAGCACAAAGGGGTTAATGCATTATTAGGCTATGTTCACACTATGTAAAACTAGGGCCGTAGTTCTCGCCGCAGAACTACGGGCGTAGTTTTGCGGGGTGGAACATAACCTTACTTTCAATGGGATCCCGGCCGGAGCGTACACACATCGTATACGCTCCGGCCGGGATCTATGAGGCGCCGCAAAGAACTGACAGGTCAGGTCAGTGAGGCTGGGTTCACACTACGTATATTTCAGTCAGTATTGTGGTCCTCATATTGCAACCAAAACCAGGAGTGGATTGAAAACACAGAAAGGCTCTGTTCACACAATGTTGAAATTGAGTGGATGGCTCCTGGGAAATTTTCTGTGTTTTTTTAGAATGGGTACATGCAGGTAAGCGTCCTGGAGATCGATTGTTGCCATATAATCTCCTTTCTGGATATTTAAGACTGCAGACTGAATAGTCTCCATTTTGAATTTCTTTCTGACAAAATATTGGTTGAGATATGTCAAGTCTATTACTAGTCTCCAGCTGGCTTTGGATACTGGAAATATTGGGGAGTAGACTCCTTTTCCCCTGTCTTCTTGGGGTACTTCTTCTAAGGCGTTCTTTTGGATAAACTCGAGTTGATGAATCACTTGATTGTGATGTCTGTTAAGAACGAATCTGTCTGGTGGATGCTGTTGAATCTCTAGCGAGTAGCCTCTGGTTACTGTAGCTGACACCCAAGCATCCAAGGATGTTTTTGACCAACGTTCTGAAAAAAACTGAAGTCTTCCTCTGACCGGAGGGGGCTGGGACCTGGCGTCACATGCGTTCCTCTTTGGTGATGTCAGGCTTCTTTCTGGTAGTAGATCCAGACTGCTGCCTGCCTCCTCTGAACTGACCTTTTCCTCTTGTGGCACGAAAATTAGACCGTCTTTTTGGAGACCTCTGATCTCGACCTTTGTACAGCTTAAAGGACTTTCTCTTCTGGGGAAATACTGGCCTTTTGTTCACATTAAATTTCTCCAGGATACCTTCCAGCTGAGGTCCGAATAGAGATGATGGATGAAAAGGTAAAAAAACAAAATTATTCTTAGATAAAATATCTCCTTCCCATTGTCTCATCCATAGCGCACGTCTGGCAGATGTAGACAGAGCCATAGCTTTAGATGTATATTTTAAGCTGTCAAGTGGACTGTCGCATAGAAAGTCGGCTGCCGATTTCATCACTGATATATTTTCCAATAAATCTTCTCTTCGTACTCCGTTTTCTACATCCGTGTGTAACTGACGCAGCCATAGGCGTAGTGCTCTGGCTACAGGAACGGCTGTCATAGCAATTTTCGAGGATGAAGCTATAGCAGTGTAGGCCTTCTTACATAAGGAGTCTGCCTTGCGTTCCATTGGGTCGGTAAGCAATGCAGAATCCTCTGAGGGATAGAAGGCTTTTTTAGACAACTGTGCAGCTGCCACGTCCACCTTTGGGGGCACTGTCGACTGGCTTGTGGATTCTGCGTCAAGTCTATAGGTGGATTTAAACTTTGAACCAGATTCATATCTCTCAGGTTTGGACCAAGCTTTTTCAAACCAGTCTTTAATGAGAGGGTGTGAAGGAAAAACTTTATTTTTATTTGGTGGGAAGTAATATAGCTGGTCTTTTTTAGACTTACGGGTAACATCCTTTGTAGACTCAAGTGTCTGCTTGACAGCAGAAAGCAGCTTAGGAACAGCATCTTTTTGTAACATATATATATATTTTTATTGGCATCAAGGTCAGAGGTATCAGAGGCTTCAGAGGTTGCATCAGATACGAGTTCTATGTCAGAGTCAGAGGAGGATGGCTTATGGGAATGCTTGTGAGCCTTATGTTTTTAGTAGATTTGGAAGTAAATGTAGTTTTGACTTCCTTGAATGTATCTGTCAGCTGGTCTTTGAACCACTTTAGGAATTCATTAGGCTGCAGCTGAGAGGTATTCCGAGAAGCAGACTTGCAGGCAGAGCAGGATGAATGCTCCCAGGAATCAGGCATAGGCTGATTGCATTTGACACAAATATTATGTCTGGCCTTCCTCCTTCTCTTTCCTCCAGATTCAGACATTCTGAAACACATATAGACAGAGTGTAAGAAAAAATGCACAAGGTAAAAAAACATAGGACCCCAGAGGGGAACCTTACTACCTCTTTGGCATCAGGGATCCACTGCCTAGGGAAAGTGCAGCCCATGTCTGGTCTGCCTGCTATTTAAGCCCAAAAAGCCCGCGAACGCCGGGGCGTCACGCGCACTTCCTGACGCCGTGGGGCGCGTGCGCAGACCGCGTCCACCTCCCGGTCGGCCATCTTGGATCCTGGCATTCATGCACTGCAGCCCGGCTTCCTGAGAAGGGAGGAGCTACCTGCTGATGCTGCGACCGCCATAGACATGCCCACAGGACCCGGATCCCGTCACCATAGTGTGGACAGGCTGAGACTGATACAGTAAGGGTAATAATTTTACAGGAGGAGAGATATTGGTGATCAGTATGTAATAACAGACTCACCTAAGTATGGAGAGCGGAAACCCGCTCTCTTTCCATGATGGCTTAATAAGAAATAGGTGCCATAGCCAGAGCATGGACTTCAGCCGAGGGACCAGGATAAACCATGGTATACAGCTGGGATTCCCTTACAGCCCCAGGGACCGAGATACCCTCGGTATAGAGGCAAATGACACCACTTCTTTCTTCTTTCTTCTTTCTTCTTACTTCATTTCTTCTGGACCGAGAAGAGAAAAAAATACAAGGGTCTGTGTGTTCCTTACTGTGTTATAGGGGTTACCAGGTGCTGCGAATTAATCTATTTGTGTTTATATTGCTAGATTAACCCTTCTGTTCCGGGTCAACGGGAATCCATTAACCCATTTGTGTGCTGCCAAGGACGATCAGGAAATATACATATATATATATATATATATATATATATATATATATATATACACTGTATATATATATATATATATATATATATATATATATATATATATATATACATTAGAAAATGTACCCGTCGTTGCCCTGGTATAAAGTGTCAGTGTGTTAATTCGATTTGTTCAAAGAGTGGCCAATCTATACCCTTGGTTTTTTTTGTTTGTTTGTTTTTTTAAAAGGGGAACTCCACATAAGGAAAATTTGTTTTCTATTAAAAGTACATTAAAAGTTATATAGATGTGTCTATATAATGTATTACCATACCTGTACGGTTTTGCCACACTGGTAGCAATCCAGGAAGTGAAAAAAATGACCCCCATGCAAATCCACATTGTCTCCTGCTCCCACTGCTCTCCCACCTTAGGAGACAAATATTCCTTGTTTCTGTCTCACATTGTGTGTGTTTGCTGAGCACAGGCTGATGATACAGACAGGGGGCAGGGCGTGATGTCACAGGAGGCTTGGCTGGATCCCCCAATCCCCTGAGTGATTCACCATCTCTCACTAGCAAGAAGCAGGTGCTGCAACTTCTCTGGGACTGTGATGATCAGCTGAGGGAAAGCATTGCATTCTGGAACCAGTACTGCATTCTAGAAACTACTCAACCAGCAAGGACAGAAGTACAATACAGAACAACCCCCCCACCCCCCACTACTCAACCAGCAAGGACAGAAGTACAATACAGAACAACCCCCCCCCCCTGCACTGTTAATGCAGAACTAAAAGCTTTAAACATCCTAAATACCTAATAGCCAAACTGAGATGTCATGTGATCAGACTGTATACAGAGCTTGGTTATATACAACATTGGCAGTGTTATACAGAGCCTGGTTATATACAACATTGGCAGTGTTATATACAGCCTGGTTATATACAACATTGGTAGTGTTATATACAGCCCGGTTATATGCAACATTGGCAGTGTTATACAGACCCTGGTTATATACAACATTGGCAGTGTTATACAGAGCCTGGTTATATTAAACATTGGCAGTGTTATATACAGCCTGGCAATATACAGCATGGGTAGTGTTATACTGAGCCTGGTTATATACAATATTGTCAGTGTTATACAATATACAGTCTGGTTATATACAGGGCAGATTCTAGTTTTTCTGCTGCCTGAGGCGAAAATTAATGGTGCCCCCCCCATTGCGGGAATCAATTGTGTAGCAACTATTCCCACGTCAATACCTCAGCTATAAGTAAACTTATTATTTTCTCATTGTGTAACACATACAACAGAGTACAAGAATGGCGCTGTTTTTGGACGAAAGCAGATATGTTTTTTTACACCTGGAAAACCCCTTTAACTCTTGGACCCTGTGGTTTCATAGGGAGCATGATTAGAATGATGATGCTCGTTTTCTTAGGTGGACAAGACAAAAGTTCAGCTAGTTTGGTTCATGTGTCACTCACTTCTCCCCAGCATCTAGGTCTGCCCACGCAGGGGAGAAGTTGCCCTCTTTCTATCCACAAACAGTAAAATTCTCCATTCTGTGTCTCCCACAAAGTAATATTTCCCCCCTTCAAACCTCATAATATTAATGTGGATGCAATAGTCACATGCAATCTGCCAAAATATTTTCCGTATTGCATTCATAGTGCATCTGCAATCTGTATTTTTTGCAGATCTTTCTTGATGAATTAAAGTGACTCTGTACCCACAATCTGACCCCCCCCCAAACCACTTGTACCTTCGGATAGCTGCTTTTAATCCAAGATCTGTCCTGGGGTCCGTTCGGCAGGTGATGCAGTTATTGTCCTAAAAAAACAACTTTTAACCCCTAGACGACCCTGGACGTAGGGTTACGTCATGGAAGTCTGTCCCCAGACGACCCATGACGTAACCTTACGTCCTGGGTGTTTTTCCCGCTATGAAGCGCGCTCCGGAGCGGAGCGCGCTTCATAGCAGGTGGGGGCCGGCTGCAATTAGCAGCCGGGACCTCACCGGTAATGACACGCTGCAGCGATCGCGCTGCCGCGTGTCATCAACCCCTCAAACGCCGCGATCGCGGCGCGACCGCGGCGTTTAAGTGTAAGTGACAGGGGGAGTCCCCTGTCACTTACCGATCGGGACCCCCGCAGTGTGACTGCGGGGGTCCCGATCGTTGAAATGGACTGCAGGAAGTCTCTTACCTGCCTCCGTGCGGTCTGATTGGCGATCTGCTACACTGAGCCTGCACAGGCAGGCTCAATGAGCAGATCGCCGATAACACTGATCAATGCTATGCCTATGGCATAGCATTCATCAGTGTAGAAATCTAAGTATTGTATGTACAAGTCCCCCAAAGGGACTTCAAAAGTGTAAAAAAAAAAAAAGTTCAAAACACTAACACACTACCCCAAAACCCCTCCCCCAATAAAAGTCTAAATCACCCCCCTTTCCCATTATATAAATAAAACATATAAAAATGAATAAATAGATAAACATATAATATACCGTAGCGTGCATAATTGTCCGATCTATTAAAATATAACAAGCGTCATTGTGACCGGTAAACGGCGTACACGAAAAGAGGGGAAAAAGTGCGCAGATTACCGATTTTATGTTACATTATATATTAAAAAAAATTAATAAAAAGTGATCAAAACGTCCGATCTTCACAAATATGGTATTAATAAAAACTAGAGATCATGGCGGAAAAAATGACACCCCATACAGCCCCGTCGGTGAAAAAATAAAACCGTTATAAGCGTCACAATAGGCCCATTTTATTCATATTTAATTGCCAAAAAAAAGGATTTCATAAAAAAAGATATATATAACATTAGAGAATCTGTGTAACCTGCATATGGTTGTGTTCGGACTGACCTATAGAATAATAGTGTCATGTCGCTGTTACCATATAGTGCATTACGTAGACACAGGAACCCCCCAAACGTTACCATATTGCATTCTTTCTTACGATTTCACCTATTTATATCTTCATAAATAATATACTTGGAATTCCATCATACATGTTATGGTAAAATGAATGACGCCATTACAAAGTACAACTTTTCCTGTAAAAAACAAGCACTTACATGGCCTGTAGATAGAAAACTGAGAGTGCTAGAGCTCTTAGAAGGGGAGGAGGGAAAAACGAAAGCACTAAGATCAAAATTTGCGTGGTCCACTGGGTCATTTTGGGCCTGGTCCTCAAAGGGTTAAACTTGCAGCCCCGTGCTTAATGGGCATGGCTTAGAATATCTGTGCCCTAACTTTGCACCACTCCCTCCGTCCATCCTCCCCACCCTCTATATCAAAAAGAATGCCGCTGAAACATTTTCTCCTGTCTGAACATTGCACAGGTGCCTTAACGATCCAGCCCATGTGCTGGGCTGACACAGGTGGGGAATAAGAGACAATCTGCCTGGAGCATTCCTAATGATGAAGAGGGCGGGGAGGGGGGACAGAGAGGTTGTGCCAGCCTAATGCATACACAATCTAGGCCACTCCCGTTGGGCACAGGGCTGCAAGTTTAAAAGTTGTTTCTTAGGACAATAACTGCATTTCCTACCGAACGGACCCCAGGACAGATCTTAAAATAAAAGCAGCTATCCAAAGGTACAAGCGGTTTGGAAGGGTCAGATTGTGGGTACAGAGGCTCTTGTACAACTTTTTTTCACAGGCTGTTTTCTTT
This sequence comes from Dendropsophus ebraccatus, assembly GCF_027789765.1. NCBI lineage: Eukaryota > Metazoa > Chordata > Amphibia > Anura > Hylidae > Dendropsophus > Dendropsophus ebraccatus. The sequence continues at coordinate 145,488,600 of NC_091455.1, read as the reverse complement.
TGTCTGTAGAATCTGTAGAACAGAACTCTTTGTCAATATTTACATCTTTTTCCAGAGACTTTGGCTTTAACAGTGGCTTTTTTTTTTCCAGAAACCTTCCTATATTGTCCTCATTGTATGGACCTTACAATAAGGACAATACAGAGGTAGCATATTACACACCACAGTATCAGTCCCCCAGCATATTACAGCCCCCAGGGTATTACAAACCCCAGTATCAGAATCCCAGCATATTACAGACCCCAGTATCAGGCCATCAGCATATTGCACACCCAGTATTAGGCCCCCAGCATATTACACAACCCAGTTTCAGACAAACAGCATACTGCACACCCCAGTTTTAGGCCCCAAGCATATTACACAACCCAGTATCAGACAATCAGCATATTACACACCCCAGTATTAGGCACCCAGCATATTACATACCAGAGTATCAGACCTTCAACATATTATACACCGCAGTATCAGGCCCCTAGCATATTACACACCCCAATATCAGACACCCAGCGTATTACAGACCCCAATATTTGATCCTCTTCATACCCCACTCTGAGGCCCCTCGCATACTACACACCATAGTATCGGCACCATCCTCACTCCTAATCTGTATTGCTCCACATGCTCCCATGTATTTGGCCCGATGTATTTTGTTGTCCCATGAACCATTTAGGCCCAATTTGGGTCCTTAAATAGTACATAGGCTCCCTCTGTGCCCTCCCATAGTACCAAGCCCCACCTATCTGTGCCACCATATAGAAGACAGCTCCCCCTGTGCCCCAATACAGTACTTAGGACCCCTCAGTGCCTCCCAGATAGGAGTTAGGACCTTATGACCCCCTCTCCCTCTGTAGGTAGCCTTCCTGATAGGTAGTCACCTCTGTAGGTATCTTAAAGTAGTTTTCCCCATGTAGGTAATTAGGGTAATCCACCCCAGTAGTTAGCCCTAGTAGGCATCCCATGAAGGTAATTCCCCTAGCAATTAGCTAAACCAATTTGTAATGTAATTGGAACTTAACTGAAGACATCTCCCTGTAAGCCCCCCTCCCATCATGTTAGGCATCTCCTCTGTTAGTCAACGCTCCCCATCATTACCTCCTGACCACGTAGGCATGACAGTCATGTGTAAGGCTAGGTTCACACTGCGTTTTTGCAATCCGTTTTTTGCAAAAACTGATGAAAAAAACATATGCATTTGTGTGCATCCGTTTTGATCCGTTTTTCCATTGACTTCCATTGTAGAAAAGAAACGGATCAAAACAGATCCGTTTTTTTTTACGGACACAAAAACGTAGCTAACACTACTTTTGTGTCCGTCAAAAAAAACTGATCCATTTTAATTCGTTTTTTTTTACAATAGAAGTGAATGGAAAAACGGATCAAAACTGATGCGTACAAATGCATATTTTTTTATCCATTTTTTGCAAAAAACGAATTGCAAAAACGCAGTGGGAACCTAGCCCTATTAAAAAAAAAAAAATAAAAAGCCTTACTCACCTGCCTGCAGAGCACCTCCATGGACTCAGCTCCCTGCTCTGCATGGGTCATGCACCGAGAACATGGAGGAGAAATCACCCTCTTATGGCCAGATGCAGAATGCTGCCTGCAGGCACAAGAGGTACTGTCAGAGAGGGGGGCCAATGGTTCCTTTCTCTGTCAGTGAACTGCTGTATATAACTATAAGCATTGATTAGGAGTTCTTGTAGTTAAACTTATGGAGGCTGGGGTTTCCCGGGACATAGCTGGGACATTATTTTGTTCCACACAGGAAAACCCGGACTGTTGGCAACTATGGCAAATATGCTTTACCTTCCCCCTTAGAATTGTGAACAAAGCTGAAGCTACAGGATGGAACCCTTACTTTACAGGAGCTGATTTGCTTCCAAAAATCCTTGTCATTTTTTTTATTTGGAGAAATAAAGCTTGAGAAAGGACAAGTTGGTATCGGATTACGAAGATGATGACGTTGCAGACCCACATGGAATCCATGTCCACTAATGACATCCAAATGACATCGATGTCATCATCAGAGGATGAAGCTGGGTCTCTGACATCGACCCAGCGTCCGTTCCCATCCAAAGCTTCAGGGTCAGGAGGGAAAAGGGTAAGGCCTAGAGCATCAGCCAAAAGCACTCAACGGGTACCACAGGGCGGCAGCAGCATCACCGCCTCAAAGGTGTTGTATAATTAAGAAACCTAGGTCTAAACTGAGTCAATATGTGAAATAAATTTCACATATAATTTTACATATAAGAATTTCTAAAAATGTACTGGTTGAGAGATAAAGACTTACTAATTGCCGATGTGCCTGCTTTGTTTTTAAGGTGGGCCAAAAATGCTCAGTTCAACTGCAATCTTCAGGAAATACTTGCAGCTGGGGCCTTGTGGGAAAGTATGTGCACTGTTGTATGGCAACAGCAAGGTCACAGTTCAAAGAGAAAACCTAAATTGATTAGGTCTATGGGGGAGAAGAACAGTACATGGGTGTAAGGTTACTTTACTAAAAACAGCACATTTGTACTACTTTACATATATGTATGTGGTACACATCTGATTTTACCAAATTTGTTTCATGACACAACCCCTTCAATGTCATATGCTTTACCTGGATGAGGATGAAAAATTATACAAGGTAATGTACCTAGAAAAAAATACCTGACATGGTAAATTAGCAGTGGTACCCAAATCAGCTTTAACTCTCACTGTCGTTTTAGAAAACTCAGAGACATGTCAAAAGTTTTGATGACAGTATGCCAGTGGGTCCAACAACAGTATGAAGTGAGCTCAGTAGCTGAGCTCACTTCATATCACCATTAACTCCTGCACTCCCGCTACACTCCTTTCACTGTCTGATCGGGACCCCCCCCCCCCCAGTGTGACTGAGGGGATTCCGATAGTTGTAACTGATCTATGCAATGATAGCAGATAACACTGATCAATGCTATGCTTTGGCATAGCAATGATCAGTGTTACTGATCCAATGTAAAAATGTAAAAGTCCTTTAGGGGGACGTTAAAAGTGTAAAAAAAAAAAACGGACATAGCCCCTACCCCAATAAAATTTAAATCACCCAACTTTCCAATTTTATAAATAAAACACACACAAAAAAAATAAACATATTATATGCCGTAGCATGCGTAAAAATTCATTAATACATCTCATTTAAATAAATATGATACTTATAAAAACTAGAAATCATTGTGCCACAAATGACAAAGCGCTGTAAGAGTGACAATAGGGCCATTGTAATCATACCTATTTGCAAAAAAAAAAGTTTTACTGTTAAAAAAAATAGCAAAACATAAGAAAAGCTATATAAATGGCATACCACTGTAACTCAGACTGGCCTATAGAAAAAAAGACATCATGTCAGTTTTACCGTAAAGTGCATTGGGAAAACACGGACCCCTCCCCCCCCACCCAAAAAAAAAATAAAATGCAGAATTGTATTTTTCCCAATTTCACCCCATAAATGATATTTTGGGGGTTCCATCATACATGTTATGGTAGATTAAAAGATGCCATTACAAAGTACACATTTTTCTGGGGGGAAAAAAGCCCTCACCTGGCCCTGTAGATGGAAAAACAAAAGTGTTATAGATCTTAGAAGGCAAGGAGGAAAAAACAAAAATGCGGTCCTTAGCGACCCATGACGTATCTGATACGTCATGGTGCCGCGGGGGGTGTTCAGAGCGGGGTCCCGCCGGGACTCCGCTCTGAACGGCGCTGATCCCGGCTGACACGTGCAGCCGGGCAGTGCCTCTGTTAGCCGGCGCGGGTCCCGTTGCCGCGCCGGCTAATTAAGCACTTTAATGCAGCTGTCAAACCTGACAGCTGCATTGAAGTGCTTTATGCACACTATCCCTGGTGTCTAGTGGGTCGGATCTCCGTTCGGATCCGTTCTTCTGCCCGTGCCGGGCCTCAGCGTCGGAATGACGCTGATCCCGGCTCGGCAATAGATTGCTATGGCCTGCAGCAGGCCATAGCAATCTATGACCAATCTAATCGATCTTTGCTGTGTATATACACAGCATTGATCTCTATGAGAGATCAGTGCTATGTATATACTAGCCCCCCAGGGGGGCTTCTAGTCCATGTAAAAAAAAAAGTAAAAGAGTGTTGTAATTAATAAAAAATCCCCTCCCCTAATAAAAGTCCAAATCACCCCCCTTTTCCCATTTTATAATTATAAATTAATACGCCTGAACTATTAATTAATCACATTCCTGATCTCGCACGGTAAACGGCGTCAGCGCAAAAAAATTCCAAAGTGCAAAATTGCGCATTTTTGGTCGCATCAAATCCAGAAAAAATGTAATAAAAAGTGATCAAAAAGTCGTATATGCGCAATCAAGGTACCGATAGAAAGAACACATCATGGCGCAAAAAATGACACCTGACACAGCCCCATAGACCAAAGGATAAAAGCGCTATAAGCCTGGGAATGGAGCGGTTTTAAGGAACGTGTATTTGTTAACAATGGTTTGATTTTTTTAAAAGCCATCAGATACAATAAAAGTTATACATGTTATATATCGTTGTAATCGTAACGACTTGAGGAACATGCATAACAAGTCAGTTTTACCATAGGGCGAACGGCGTAAATGCAAAACTCCCCGAAATCAAAACAAATTCATTTTTGTTTCGCAGCATATTTTATGGAAAAATAATGCTGGTCATTGCAAAGTACAATTGGTTTCGCAAAAAATAAGCGCTCATATAAGTCTCTCGGTGAAAAAATGCAAGCGCTATGGACTTTTAAACATAAAATGGAAAAAGCAAAAGCGCAAAAACGAAAATTGGCTTTGACCTTTAAGGGGTTAAAGGGGTTGGCCACTTTATAGTAAAATAGGTCAGTACAAAGTATTAGTAAGTGTACTCACTGGATATACTGACAGCAGCTCCCTGTGTACCTCATAAAGCTAAAATCAGACTCTCCTCCTCCAGGCTGTGCTGCCCTGCTCTGTTTTGCTTCAGTCCATAAAATGGCTGACATGGAGGAACATGTGACCATGCCCTGTCCACTGTGTCCTCCGCAGACATATACAGGCTCAGTGGTGGACACTGGGGGGCGGGGCCTTGTCACATGCTCCTTCATGTCAGCAATCTTATGGACCAAAACACCACAGAGCAGGGCAATAGAGCCTGGAGGAGGGGAGTCTGATATTAGCTCTATGAGGTACACAGGGAGCTGCTGTCGGTATATACAGTGACTACACTTAATAATACTGTACACTGAGCAATTTTACTATAAAGTGGCCAACCCCTTTAAGGTCATTTTGGGCTCTGTCCTTAAGGGTTTAACCAGTCTATTTCTTAAATTCTGTGCTTTCTTGTTATAAGTTATAGGCGCATTCTAAAATGTCCTCAATATCTGGATATGATACACATAATATATGCCAATATTACTGAACACATTTTTTAATTAAAAGGATGGAACTTGTGTTTTAAAGGCTTTCACTGCTAGTATCACCTGCTAAAGGTTCCTATGGGCCTCATGTAGTTTTTTAGATGGATAACCTCTATCCAGAAATGTATCTAAAGTAAGTCTGTCAGCTGCTAATCAGCTTCCAAACTGCTAACACATACTGTAGCTGTCAAAGCAGTCAGACCCCTTTCATATATTTGTCTGTGCTTCATGTCAAAAAAGCCTTTTTAAGCCAATGAACTGCTTGCTCCCCCTCCCATACCTTACCTTGGGACTTAGCTTTCAGCTGTCAATCAAACAAAGATAGCGCCAGGGCCTGGGGCTGGATACTGGTGTTGAACCAGCAAGTGGGCTCTGGTGTTTTGAGGCGACTAGTCACAATGGCCAGGAGTGGTAATACCCTCCCCTGGCACCAGACCTTTGGTAGTACTAGTGTGCGGTGCAGAGTGCGACGACAGAGATGACACTATGTCCCACCTAAACAATGCTTAAACTTTACTTGAAAAATATCTTCAGTGTGATACAAAACTGTAACAGTGCTTTGGTACTGCAATAAACAGTAGATACTGTATCTCAACAGTAACTTGAGGTAAAGATAAAGTAGGAGCTAGAATTCATACCCCGGGTTTCCTTTCAGATAGCTTTCCCTTACAAAAAGGTACCAGACAGGGTTGCCCCCTATCCCCTCTATTGTTCAATTTGGCGATGGAGCCTCTTGCTAGATATCTTATTTCTTCTGACTTTTTCTCAGGCATACGGGTTGGTTCCCAAATCATCAAAGTTACATGCTTTGCTGATGATACTTTAATATATTTAGATAACCCAGATCTACATGTTCCGGCAGTATTAGATGCCTTAAAATTTTTTGGTTCCTTCTCTGGGTATAGAATCAATATACATAAAAGTCAACTTCTTTACCTAACTGCACATAAGAGGTCTAATTCAGGTCCTGCGGCGGTCTCCATTGCTAAATCCTATATTACTTATCTTGGAATCCATATTGGCAGAACTCCCTCCTCACTATATTCCCTGAACTATCACCCTATAATTAAGAGAATAAAACAAGATCTCCAGAGATGGGAATCTCTACCATTGTCAATTCTAGGACGTACCCACTTAATCAAAATGATGTGTTTTGGAAAACTGTTATATCCAATGCAAACAATACCCCTTTTACTCAAACATTCTGACGTTTCCCTACTCCAATCATATTTCACTAAATTTATTTGGCAATCAAAGAGACCTCGTATTGCCTATTCCACTCTCTGTCTCCCTACTTCTAATGGTGGCGCTCAATGCCCAGATATTAGATTATATAATTTAGCCGCTCTCTTTCGCCATGCTAAAGATTGGATTATGGACACGTCATATTTCTCCAATATTTTACTTGAGAAAGCTTTAGCAGCACCTTGGCCTTTACCCACCCTGCTACATGCTAAATTACCAGAACTCCCCCCAGAAATTAAGAGAAGTGTTATCTTTAAAGACACCATTGCCACATGGAAGGCGATACAAAAATTATATGGTTTACCCTTTTGCCTATCGAAAAAATTTCCTCTGTGGCATTCACCACTTTACCCACCTGACTCAGACAAATTGGACTACTCGGAGTGGCAGAGTGCACATGTTTCTTATGTTGGGGATCTGCTGGATACTAATTCCAACACTTTCTTATCATGGGATATCGTCAGAACACGATTTAAATTGTCTTTATTTAATTTACCTCAATACGATTCTATAATTGAATTTCTTACTTCCAGAGTACGGGACATAGCAGAAGCAGAAAGTGATATAGAATTTGATAATCTATTCCCAACACCACCGGTTCATAATTCTTTATCACATACATATGGAGAAGTTAGATCACGCTCTCAAAAGAATTTATCTAGACAAATTTTTTTCAAAAAATGGTCCTCCGTAATTTTTTCAGAGGATCTGACCCAACAAATATTGCGAGGATCTCAACTAGGGCATTCTGCCACTCCCAATGTGGTTCTACGTGAAATACATTTCCGCTTTATACACAAGGCTATATATGCCTTTAATATTCCTTTTTCCAACTCCCACACTTCTCACATAAACAGTTGCCCGAAATGTTCACTTCCTAAAGCAGACTTGTTTCACTGAGCCTGGGCCTGCACGCGAGTGCAGGAATATTGGGACTCTGTGCGGCTCTATCTTTTGTCCACTTGGGGCCATGCCATACCACTTCTCCCTCTTAGTTATCTTTTTCATTTTATTGATATAGACTCTACTACTCCCTCTCCTAAATTACTTACTTCTAAAGGAATTCATTTAACTCTATTAGTTTCCCTGAAATGTTAATTAAGACACTGGATACTGGATACTCTACCAGACATTTCTGAGGAAATCTCCGCTCTGAAGGAGATCTTTCATTGGGAACTTTTGGATGTATTGCGCACCAAAGAAAAATCAACAAAAACATTTATGTCCAAATGGACACAATTTCTAATTCATGATTTTACTATAGAAGAGAAAGACTCTGTCATTAATCAATTTAAGGACACTGATTGGTATTGCATGGCCGCCCAAAAGGGAACTCTGGGAGCACTCCAAATATCTTAAGCTTTTCCCTTTCTCTGTTAAAGACAATTCTCTCCATTCTATTGGTAGCATATTTGAATATCTGACAAATATACCATGTTTTAAGGTGATATTATAAATTACTGTTTTTCTACTTATGTTTTTGGTAAGACTACGTTGTATTGTATATGATAATATGTCTTTTAAGGTTATTACAAAGGCTCATTGTATCTGTATGATATTGTAGACATACAATCCTTTGTTGCCTGTGAGCGACTTTCTTTTTGAATATGTAATGAATTTTCAATATGTATGTTCAAATATTACATAAGCCACTAATAAAATATTGTTAAAAAAAAAAAAGATAAAGTAGGAATAACCTGTAGCAGTAGACAGGGGGCAGATAGTAGCGTTTGCCTAAGTAATACTGTGCTCTGCCAGGATGTGTGTAAAGTGTGTGTCTTGGAGAAACTCCTCATACTCACATTTAGATAAGTCTGTGTTATCTAACCACCTTCTCCCTGCACAGTATCGGTGACCACCCTGCGAGGTAGTATCAGTCCCAGGCTTGTGTCTCTGGGTGAAGCCAACTAGTAGAAGTTTTCCCAAGTAGTCGAGCGTAGTCGGTTGTATCTGTGCATTTGTCACTTGCATCTGTGCTCTACTGAGGATCAGTCTCACTGCCTTTTCTCTCTATGGGGTGACTGTCCTGAAATAAAGATCCATGGCGTAGGTGAGGGTTATTCCTGTAACTCCGGTTACCCCAAGGTTAAGTTCAGCAGTGCATGACTTCTGTAGTCTCACACTGGAACTGTTATGACTTCTCACTGAACTCTTCTCTCTCCACTACCCAACTCTCAGTGCCACTGAACAGGATGCCCCCCTATCTTATATACTGCCACGTGACAGGAACTGTATGAAAGAAAGAGTGGAAACAGGCTAACCTTTCTACCTGTACTTCAGCTGTGCACAGGGGGAGTGAGGCACCTAGTGGCTGGAGCAGGGCACAGCAACTAACTGTACTAGCTGTGGCACTTGAGTCAACTAGCTTTACCTGGGAAGATAGGAATTGGAGGGAGACCATGGAGGTGTTACAGCCTTCAGCATTTTAGGGGTTTGGGAATGCTTTGAAGTGGAGAATAAAAGCATTTTACTTTATGGAAGCACAGACAGATATATAAAAGGTACTATGGGGAAAGATTTATCAAGATGCGGTCCTGGTGTACGCCACAGAAAAGGGGTAAATTTGCCCCTTACACCAGCCGTATCCCCCACTCACCTTATGGGCGTGCAGAGGGTCGGCAGAACAAGGTGGAGAGGAGGCATGGCCTTCTCCTGCACCAGAATTAGCATGATTTACGCTCGCTTGCAGGCGTAAATCATTATACAAATCTACACCTGCTCCCAAGGAGCCACCTCTGTACGCCTCTTAGTAAATCCAGCCAGGAAAAAGGATGGCATATTTATGATTGGCATACTTGTATGTCAGTCTTGACAAATGTCCCCCTATGTGCTTTCTTGCTCTAACAGCTAAGTACAGCAGTTTAGAACCTGAATTGCAGCTGATTCAATTTAAAGGGATATTCTAGTAAATAAGAATATATTTGTTAACCTTTTTTTCATAAAGTTATATACATTTGTAATGTACAGTAGATTATTTATTTATTTATTTATTTATTTACATTTTTGCATTGACTGGCTGCCAGTCATTGAATAAATGTCATTAAAAAAATCAAAATTTTCTTTTATAAAGTTATGTTACAAAGTTATAAAATTGTATGAAAGTATTTTAATTTTTATTTGCCAGAATACCCCTTTAAGTCTCTATTTATACACAGTAGCATTGGAAACTACATGCTAAAAATGCTTCAAAATAGCTTTCTTAGTAGCTTATGAATGCCCACTTGTGAAATTCAAAATACTTGTCTTTGCAAAACAAAACAAAACTGAGTCTCCCTGCAATGTCCTTAACAACTCTCTTATCCAGATAGTTGATTGTCATATTTTAATGTAAATTTCATCCCGTACAAAATTAATCCGTTCAACAGAATTGCTGCTGAAATTTGTTGAGCAGATTAATTCTGTATGGGATGAGCTGCAAGTTCATGTGAGACAATTTGTCTGATATTTATGTTGTGAATAGTTTGCCCACAAATAGCTGTTAAAGGAGAAGTCCTATGAAATAAAATCTTCTCCTTTTAACAGCTATTTGTGGGCAAACTATTCACAACATAAATATCAGGCAATTGTCTCACATGAACTTGCAACTCGTCCCATACAGAATTAATCTGTTCGACAAATTTTACCAGCAATTCTGTTGAACGGGTTAATTCTGTATGGGATGAGCTGAAATTTACATTAAAATAAAATAAAAAATCTGGATAAGAGAGTTGTTAAGGGAATTTCAGGGAGACTCAGTATAGACCTGTTTTACAAAGACAAGTATTTTGCATTTCACAAGTGGGCATTTATAAGCTACTAAGAAAGCTTACTTCCCCAGTTCCAGCGCCAGGTCCTGGATCGCGCTGCCCCATTCTCCCGTCCCACGACCGCTTCCTGGTCTGAGCCGCGGCTTGAGACGTGACATCTTAAGGCAGCTTAGCCATTCAGCGGCTGAGGCGGGACCCCGCTAGGACCGCTGGATGGCTGAGCTGCCTTAAGACATCACATCTTAAGTCGCAGCTCAGACCAGGAAGCGGCCGCGGGACGGGAGAACGGGGCGGCGCGATCCAGGCCCCGGCGAAGAATTATTTTAATCACAATCTTGTCTAAATATTCCATTTTTTTACAAAATGACTGCATAGAGTTTTTTTGTGTCACTTTTGTGCATAGCCTGTTTCACCTATTTTACTTCAGCTTCAGAATGTCACCTTTATTGCTACTTGTCAAAATGCAATAATTCTTTCATGGCTTGTGATTTTTATATGGTTTTTAAAAATCCATTGCTACTGCAATTTCCAGGCACAAAACCTGTTGCTACTCCTAAAAATAAGGGATAATTTCTGGACTGCTTGAAAAAAAGATTGCATCTTTCATCCGTTAGAGCAGTATGTTTTTAAACAGGCTGTTAGTTACCAACAGGTACCATCCACTTACTGGGGCCCACCAGAGGAAATGATCCTTGGGGCCAACCAATATAGAACCAGTAAGACACGACATGCTGATCCGGTCCTTTCCTGGATTTAACTATACAGTATCTGTGACAATTCCATTGTGAACATCATTTTCAGTCGAACTTAAACTCTCAGAACACCCTACATTTATAAAGCTCTCAGGGAATGCTGGGAGTTGTAGTTTCTGAGTGGACTGCAATCTGTCGGTCACAACTATCAGCCCTGAAGGTCCAGCATCTCTCTACAGTGGCAGTTACCAGAGGATCGTCTCTTTACTGTACAACGACTCCCAGCATATGCTTAGGGCTGCAGACTGTCGAATTGGGACTCGGCCGAGTGATGTGTATGTATGTATGTGTATATATATATATATATATATATATATATATATATATATATATATACTACCGTTCAAAAGTTTGGGGTCACATTGAAATGTTCTTATTTTTGAAGGAAAATCACTGTACTTTTCAATGAAGATAACTTTAAACTAGTCCTAACTTTAAACAAATACACTCTATACATTGCTAATGTGGTAAATGACTGGTTTTTGGTGCAATATCTACATAGGTGTATAGAGGCCCATTTCCAGCAACTATCACTCCAGTGTTCTAATGGTACAATGTGTTTGCTCATTGGCTCAGAAGGCTAATTGATGATTAGAAAACCCTTGTGAAATCATGTTCACACATCTAAAAACAGAAGCTAGAAAACTGACCTTCCTTTGAGCAGATTGTGTTTCTGGAGCATCACATTTGTGGGGTCAATTAAACGCTCAAAATGGCCAGAAAAAGAGAACTTTCATCTGAAACTCGACAGTCTATTCTTGTTCTTAGAAATGAAGGCTATTCCATGCGAGAAATTGCTAAGATATTTAAGATTTCCTACAACGGTGTGTACTACTCCCTTCAGAGGACAGCACAAACAGCCTCTAACCAGAGTAGAAAAAGAAGTGGGAGGCTAAACTAAACAAGAAGATAAGTACATTAGAGTCTCTAGTTTGAGAAACAGACGCCTCACAGGTCCCCAACTGGCATCTTCATTAAATAGTACCCGCAAAACACCAGTGTCAACATCTACAGTGAAGAGGCGGCTGCAGGATTTTGGGCTTCAGGGCAGAGTGGCCAATAAAAAGCCATATCTGAGACTGGCCAATAAAAGAAAAAGATTAAGATGGGCAAAAGAATACAGACATTGGACAGAGGAAGACTGGAAAAAAGTGTTGTGGAAGGATGAATCCAAGTTTGAGGTGTTTGAATCACAAAGAAGAACGTTTGTGAGATGCAGAACAAATGAAAAGATGCTGGAAGAATGCCTGACGCCATCTGGTAAGCATGGTGGAGGTTATGTGATGGTCTGGGGTTGCTTTGGTGCTGGTAAGGTGGGAGATTTGTACAGGATAAACGGGATTCTGGATAAGGAAGGCTATCACTCAATTTTGCAACGCCATGCCATACCCAGTGGACAGCGCTTGATTGGAGCCAATTTCATCCTACAACAGGACAATGACCCTAAACACACCTCCAAATTGTGCAAGAACTATTTACAGCAGAAGCAGGCAGCTGGTATTCTATCGGTAATGGAGTGGCCAGCGCAGTCACCAGATCTGAACCCCATTGAGCTGTTGTGGGAGCAGCTTGACCGTATGGTACGCCAGAAGTGCCCATCCAACCAATCCACTTGTGGGGGCTGCTTCTAGAAGCGTGGGGTGCAATTTCTCCAGTTTACCCCAACAGATTAATAGCTAGAATGCCAAAGGTGTGCAATGCTGTAATTGCTGCAAAAGGTGGATTCTTTGACAAAAGCAAAGTTTGATGTAAAAACAATGTTATTTCAAATACAAATCATTATTTCTAACCTTGTCAATGTCTTGACTCTATTTTCTATTCATTTCACAACGTATGGTGGTGGTGAATAAGTGTGACTTTTTATGGAAAACACAAAATTGTTTGGGTAACCCCAACCTTTAGAACAGTAGTGTGTGTGTATATATATATATATATATATATATATATATATATATATATCTCAAGACCGACATTACTGACCAAATCCTGAATACTGGCCAATAATACCAGTATGCAAGGGGGAAATATTACCGCCACACCACAACCACTACCATCACCACCATATTGTTACTGACCAAATCCTGTATACTAAGACCAATAAAACACAGTGCCAGATTACAAGTAACAAATATAACCACCACATATTGACTAATGCTACTGAAAAAGATCCACTCTACAATGATCAATATTACCTCAGATAGTCATATAGAGGTGGACCCAGCTCTACACAGGTTCTGTAGTCCATAAAAATCACAGTGCAGTTATATCAAGAGACTCACAGGGGATGTCTTCTCTAATCTTCTTCTTTTACATTTTCTTCTCCATATGCCCTGGGACATTATGAGAACTTCTCCAAGCCATTAATCCACAGAATCTGCCAGGCAAACATATTAGGCTCCCTGCTCTGGCACCATCCTCATCTCTCTACAAACTGCACATCTGCATTGGCCCCTTTATGGCCTCTTTTAGTGGGTAGATGGCCCCCGTTGTTGCCACCTTATAGATGTCCCCCTATGTTGTCCCCCTTATAGAGGGCCCCCTGTATTATCCTCCATATAGAAGCTCCCCTGTGTTGTCCCCCTTATAGATGGCTCCCCCTGTGTTGTCCTCCTTATAGATGGCCCTCTGTATTATCCCCCTTATATATGGGCCCTCTGTATTATCCCCCCTTATATATGGGCCCTTTGTATTATCCCCCTTATATGTGCCCCCCCGTGTTATGCCCCTTATATATGGGCCCCCTGTGTTATCCCCCCTATAGATGGCCCCTGTGTTATCCCCCTTATAGATGGCCCCTGTGCAAAGCAGATAAAAATAAAAAAACACAACTCACCTAACAACACACTCCCCCGTCGGCTGTCTTCTCCTCTTCTCCCCCGGCTGCTGCTCCGCTCCCTGGGGGTGTTCCGCTGATTCCCGGGCAGCACACACACCAGCGAGCTCAGTGTGCATCGGGGCTGGTACTACCGGCACAGAGAGCGCCTCTAACACATGCTCCCTGTGCCGGAAGTCCCCGCCAAAAGTGCGCCAGATGAAAATCCCCAGGGAGACACACGTCAGCTGGGGGCCAGACTACCTCTGCCACGTGTTCTGCCCGGGGGGGGGGGGGGGGGGAAGCCGTCCAAGGGAGGTTGGGGGGATGGCGGACGCCTTAACACTTATACTGACACCTAACTAGGTAAGTGAGGGCCCAGTCAAGTAACAGCATTGATAGAGGGGCAGCACTGTGTCACTGTTGAGGGGGCCCTGCCACCCGACAGTCAGTGTGCCGCCTGTGTTGGGTCTGGGGCTTACCAGAGGATCTTCCGGTGGCCCAGTCCAACGCTGCCCAGACCATAGTGCTGCCATTACTACATTTTGTTTTTCCAGCAATGGTTGCAGGGTGTTTATCTGTTTATCTGTTTCGGATATGACATGCTAACATCCATCTGTTTGATGACCTTTTTCTAGTCAATGGAGGTCAAATTCAGATACTACTGTGAAAATTTAAGCCTTTTCTGCTGTTACAATTTGATCAGCAGAGGTGCAGTGGCAATCTGCCAGCTTCAGAGCCCCATACACAATAGGATTTGCTAACTTCTTGTCATAGATATGTCATCTCCCCATTTGGGCAGTGAGCTGCTCCACTGTAGGATGTCAATCTGCTGTTGAGCATCTTTATAGCCTCACATTAATGGCATGTGGTGCTCTGCAGTTTCCACTTCACTAGTTCGCAATGGTGCCCTTTGTCCACTCACAATATACCTTCATCACAGCAGCACGCAAACAGTTCATAGTACAATTCTATTAGTACAGTAAATAGATTTCAGAAATACCACCATCCTTGGCCTGAAAACCAATAATCATCCCTTTTTCCAATTACAGCAATATATGTGTGCCAACAGCAAGCATCAGGTTGTCCTCAGGTTGTGTGTGTTATTGCAGTTCGACTCCATTCATTCAAGAGTGGTGCTGCTTATGTAAGAAAGTGGACATGTTTTTCTAAGCCTGCATAACCTCTTTAACCCCTAGATGACATATGGCATGGGCGCCTTTGACCAGATGACCCATGTCATACCCATTAGCCGTTATCTGCTGTGTAGCTATCAAGCCAACTTAGGAGTTGAACTTGCTTCATAGCTGGTGAGGACACCCCATACAGCCCCTTAGTGAAAAAAAATTAAACAGTTCTAAGAGTCACAACAGGGCCATTTTAATCATAATTAGTTGCAAAAAAAAGTTTAACTGTACAAAATAAATAGTAAAACATTAGAAAAGCTATGAAAACATGCATATGGTTGTGCTCAGACTAATGTATAGAATAAAGATATCACGTCAGTATTATAATAAAGTACATTACATAGACACAGGAACCTCCCAAAAGTTCCAAAATTGCATTTTTTTCAATTTCACCCAATAAATACAAAAATACAAAAATGAAAATTGGTCATTTAGGCCATTTTGGGCTAGATCATTAAGGGGTTAAAGCACTGGTTAAAAAAAAAGGTAAAGGTAAAAAAGATAAAAGGTAAAAAGAAAACTATACTACTTATGTGGGCTGCATGTGTTCATCAGCATGTGGGAACGTGGCCTCACTGTCCTGCTTTACAGTATAAGGGGATGTTTGATAAGATATTCAAGGGTGTTGACAATCCCTTAATATTTGTTCACACAGAGCATAGTGTTGCGCCTGGGAATAGTTTACTTCTAAGCCTCAGAAATCTACACCAGCTCAAAACCTGTGTACATACTGTACGTACATACAATGTAATAGATCTCTGAGAGGCCCTTCTTTGTTTTGTGTAATGCCGCAGCCCCTTCCTGCCAATTTGGCCAGCGGGGAGCAGACTAATGATGAGTCACAGCGTTTGTGCGATACGCTAACATTTTCCCAGGATTTTTTTCTTGCTTCTCTATATTTAAAAACAAATTGTCAAATGGCTTGGGCTACATTGAGGCAGTATATCTCAGTAGATAATGACATAACTCTCTACAGGGCAAATATTTTTAGATAAGTGACCTCACACATTTCACTGGTTCACCACCTCTAGTCTAGTGTGTCTATATGTAGAAAGCATAGTGTTCTTATGTTATGTGGGACTTATTATGTTTTATTTCAACTACTCTTCACATAAAGCTGCCTAAATGTCTTCAGATAAAGCACTGTTGTATGTGCTCTTTTCAGGTCAGTGGTTGATCTATAATTATTTTCTACATCATTTAAAAGTTCATGAATTCTAATAAAAAAAACTTCAAATGTACTTGACATTTGCCCTGGATATTCCTTTGATTTTCTTTTGCCTCAAGCTAAAATAAATGATGGCTTTCACTTTTATGCGAAAGTTCATGCTTTATGCATTTTGTATTTCAGCTAGCAAAAGAAAACTAAAACAGGTTTCACATATTATAGGTAATGACTGACTTGTTACTGGTGTAACACGTAGCAGATGGCTTCACATGGGGCACCTTAAAGGGGTACCCCCCCAAATTATTTTTGCATTAATACATTGCCCACCCATAGCTTTCCATCTTTCCAATATCAATGTATTTCGAATTCGGCACAGTTTTGCAGTTATTTAGGTAAATTCACCCCCACCAAACATATAGAATCATTAAACCTCAGTTCAACCCGTCTCCACTCCCTGCTCCTGGCCCCGACCCTCCGAGACAGCATCATGTGTCCTCAATGGGCTGGTTAAGGCTTCTAACCCAGCCAATCTGAAGTGAGAGACGACACTGACGGCAGTGGCTGCTGTTAGAGAGAGAGAGAGAGAGACAGTGATCAGTGCAGCTGTCACTGTCTCCCTCTCTAACAGTAGCCACCCCCGTCACCCGCACCATGTGCCTCCCAGCCCCAGAGCTTACCCTCTGACTGTTCCCCCTGACTGTGCCCCCTCATCCGCAGCTGCGCTTACTTGGGGCACCCCCCACCCCCACCCCGCCTGGGCTTATTCGCGACAACCCTGTCACCGCCGCTCACCTGCAGCACCCCCTGTCACCCGCGACACCCCTGTGGGTCACTCGCAGCGGCGCTTACCGGCAGCATCCCTTAGCTGGGCTCAATTGCGGCCCCCCCCCCGTCACCTCTGTGGGTCACCCACAGCGGCGCTAAATGGCAGCATTCCTTAGCTGGGCTCAATTGCGGCACCCCCTGTCACCAGAGGCACCCCTGTGGGTCACTCGCAGCGGCGCTTACCGGCAGCATCTCTTAGCTGGGCTCAATTGCGGCACCCCCCGTCACCTCTGTGGGTCACCCACAGCGGCGCTAAATGGCAGCATTCCTTAGCTGGGCTCAATTGCGGCACCCCCTGTCACCAGAGGCACCCCTGTGGGTCACTCGCAGTGCATCACTGAAACCCCCCTCCCTCTCACCCGCGGCACCGCTGCTGTTAGAGAAGGACACAGTGATCAGTGCAGCTGTCACTGTCTCCCTCTCTAACAGCAGCCAACCCTGTCAGCCGCACCGTGTGCCCCCCAGCTTCAGAGCTCACCCTCTGACTGTTCCCCCTGACTCGTGGTGGTGCCCCCACGGTGCCTTGGCTGACCCCTGTGACCCGCCGCCCTGACACCCCCCCCCCCCCCCCTGGGATAAATCGCGCCACCCACCGTCACCCGCGGCAGCGCTGTTCCCTAACACCGTACCCCACCCCCATCCACCCTCTCTCTCACTCGCGGTCCCCCAACACCCCTTGCATGCTACACCTCCTCATCTATGCTACCCCATCACACCTCCTCAGCTCTGCTACCCCATCACACCTCCTCAGCTCTGCTACCCCATCACACCTCCTCAGCTCTGCTACCCCATCACACCTCCTCAGCTCTGCTACCCCATCACACCTACTCAGCTCTGCTACCCCATCACACCTACTCAGCTCTGCTACCCCAGCTCAGCTCTGCTACCCCAGCTCAGCTACCCCATCACACCTCCTCAGCTCTGCTACCCCAGATCAGCTCTGCTACCCCATCTCACCTCCTCAGCTCTGCTACCCCAGCTCAGTTCTGCTACCCCATCACACCTCCTCAGCACTGCTACCCCATCACACCTCCTCAGCTCTGCTACCCCAGCTCAGCTCTGCTACCCCATCTCACTTCCTCAGCTCTGCTACCCCAGCTCAGCTCTGCTACCCTATCACACCTCCTCAGCTCTGCTACCCCAGCTCACCATCTCAGCTCTGCTACCCCAGCTCACCTCCTCAGCTCTGCTACCCCAGCTCAGCTCTGCTACCCCATCACACCTCCTCAGCCCTGCTACCCCATCACAACTCCTCAGCTCTGCTACCCCAGCTCAGCTCTGCTACCCCATCACACCTCCTTAGCTCTGCTACCCCATCACACCTCCTTAGCTCTGCTACCCCATCACACCTCCTCAGCTCTGCTACCCCAGCTCAGTTCTGCTACCCCAGCTCACCATCTCAGCTCTGCTACCCCAGCTCACCATCTCAGTTCTGCTACACAAGCTCACCATCTCAGCTCTGCACCACCATCACCATCAGGCATAAGCATTGCATCATGGGAAATGTAGTTTCTTATCTTTATAATAGACCATCTTTAAAAAAAACTTGTAACTCAGGAACAGCAGCAGCTAGAAAGATGGGAGACTCAGGGGGGGCTTGGTGAGTAAGGCCAGCTAGGTTTGGGAGCATTACATTTTTTTTTTGCTCCTGAGGGGAATACCCCTTTAATAGCATTATGGGCCCCTGGGCAGAGCTGTGAACTGATTACATCATAACCTTGTTTTTCATGGATTGCACGGATATACACCGATGTCAGATCTGTGCAATCCATGAAAAACTCAGATCTCATAGACTGGGGGAATCTGTGTCATGATCTCGAGTTATGACATGTCCTATTTTTTCACAGAACGGATTGCGGATCCATGAAAAAACTGAATATGTGAATAGCCCAACAGACAGCAATAGGCTATAAAATTGTCCATGATCACAGATCCGTTATGACGGACAAGTTCACGGAATGTGTCAGTGCAGCCTAAGGCTATGTTCATACACTGAGTTCATCCTAGCCGGTACCGCAATACCGGCCGGATGATCTTTAGCGCCGCAGAGTTCTGATGTGGGCGCATCCGTGCGCGCCCGCATCAGAACTCTCCATGGTGTGCACTGACAGGGTATTCAATCAATAGGGGCGGCAGAAAACTGACATTTTTCTATGACTGACAGTTTTCTACAGCGCCGCTTGGGATTCCGGCTGAAATGTACACTATGGGAGGCATTTATTAAGTCCGGCGTTTTTTACGCCGGACGTAAAAATGCCCTCGCAGCTCCGGCGCTACGGAGATTTATGTAGAGGCGGTCAGCCTCTACATAAATCCCGTGCGCGCCGTTGCGCACCGCCGAAAACCTACGCCAGCTGAGGACTGGAGTAGGTTTTCGGCGTACATTTTGGCGGAACGGATGATAAATCGCGCGGACTCTGAGTCCGCGCCCTCCGTCCCGCCCACTCTCCGCCCCTTTCCACCCCTTTCCGCCCCCTGGCGTACTCGGCGGAAAGTGCCGATTTGCGAATATTTTATTCGCAAATCCGCCATTTTTGCTTAAAAAAAGACGCAAATCGGCACTTTCCGCCGAAAATCATCCATTCGCCGGATGATACATGTGGCCCTATGTGTATACACTCCGTCCAGGATTTCCTCAAAAGGCAGCACTACGTAAGTTCCTTGGGAATCACGGCCGTTGTATAGGTCAGTGCTGGGGCCATCATCCATGCTAAATTATGTAATTTTGTGTAATTATGGATGGCTATGGATGCACATTCGTAGTGCTGTCCATAGCTGCAGGTCTATGGCCACTGACAGCAGCAAGTACGTGTGAACTAGACCTTTAATTCACATAACAGATGCCACAGAGCTGGTACCATTCTTTTCAACATTACTGCATTATTTGTATACTTATGCGCTTGTCCTGAGCATAAGCTCTGTTCTGTGTCCTGTGCCATCAACCATTACTAGCAGAGTCCAGCTTTCCAGATAATGGCTATTTTGGATGTGGCACATGATTGATCACTTGTCATCTTTATGTTCTGGGTGTTTATCAATAAACCATCATTGTAGCAGTAGATCTGGTGATGCCTGTGCTATCCTAGACTAATATTTTTTTATTTATTTGTGGTGGCCATAATAGTTACCAAAATAGCTACTACTAGGACCCACAAATGTGCAGGTTAGTAACTAGTATATACCTAGGTCTTTAAAACGACTCTGTACCCACAATATGACACCCCTCCCCCCAAACCGCTTGTACCTTCGGATAGCTTTCTTTAATCTGTCCTGGGTTCCATTTGGCAGGTGATGTAGTTATTGTTCTAAAAAAACTTTTAAACTGGCAGCCCGTGCCCTAATGGAGTGGCCGAGATTGTGTATGCATTAGGCTGGCACAACCTCTCTGTCCCTCCTCCCCATCCTCCTTATCATTAGGAATGCTCCAGGAAGATTGCCTACTATTCGTCAGCTGTGTCAGCCCGGCACATGGGCTGGATCGTTAAGACACCTGCGCAAATGTTCAGCATGGAGAAAATGTTCTAGTGGCATTCCTAATGATGAAAAGGGTCGGTAGGAGGGATGAAGGGGTGGTGCAAAGTTAGGGCACAGATATTCTAAACCACGCCCGTTGGGCACAGGGCTGTAAGTTTAAAATTTGTTTTAGGACAATAACTGCATCACCTGCCAAACGGACCGCAGGACAGATCTTGGATTAAAAACAGCTATCTGACGGTACAAGTGGTTTTGGGAGGTCAGATTGTGGGTATAGAGTAGCTTTAAAACAAAAGCTTTTGAGTTAGTGACTTTTGGTGGGACAAGTGCATTTACAGTGTTTTCTACCCACTCTTGGTTTTGGTTGAAATACTGTGTGTGAACATGGCCTAAGGCTATGTCCCCACAACAAGATTTTAGCAAGAAAAGGCGGTTGTCCATTGATAACAATAACGCAGCTGTCATTATCAATAGACGGCCGCCTTTTCCTGCTAAATGACAGCTCATTGCCATAGTGGAAATATAGTCTAAACCTGTGAATATATATATATATATATATACAGTATATATATACTGTATATGCAAACAGTCTGTTGTAGGCCAGCTCACCTGCCGTGGTATTGCCCTTGGTGCACGGTAAGACCCGGAGCCAGGGTCACAGCATACAAAAAGGAAAAGTCCAGCACCAAAATGGCAAATCCCATAAAGCTTAGTCTTTATTGTAATTCTTCTTATCAGGTACAGTGAATAAAAAAGTTTACGCGTTTCAACGCTTCTCGCGCCTTGTTCACAACTTAAACACACTGGATGCAAACCCCAACATCTCATGTTGCACAATCAATTAAAAACACTTGGTATCACATGTTTAAAAGCCTTTGTAACTTCAAGGTAGAGCAGTTAACTCTTACAGGGACAGTCACAGAGTGGAACAGTTAACTCTTACAGGAAAAATCACAGAGTAGCGATTAACTCATTAAATGCTGTGAATCACATTATTCGGTTATTCGGTGATTCAAAGCATTTAATGAGTTAATCGCTACTCTGTGATTTTTCCTGTAAGAGTTAACTGTTCCACTCTGTGACTGTCCCTGTAAGAGTTAACTGCTCTACCTTGAAGTTACAAAGGCTTTTAAACATGTGATACCAAGTGTTTTTAATTGATTGTGCAACATGAGATGTATGATACCACCCCTTAAATAGAGATATGGGGTTTAAGTTGTGAACAAGGCGCGAGAAGCGTTGAAACGCGTAAACTTTTTTATTCACTGTACCTGAAGAATTACAATAAAGACTAAGCTTTATGGGATTTGCCATTTTGGTGCTGGACTTTTCCTTTTTGTATATATATATATATATATATATATATATATATACACTGTGTGCAGAATTGTTAGGCAATAGAGGATTTTGATCACATCATCCTTTTTATACATGTTGTCCTACTCCAAGCTGTATAGGCTTAAAAGCCAACTGCCAACTAAGTAAATTAGGTGATGTGCATCTCTGTAATGAGGAGGGGTGTGGTCTAATGACATCAACACCCTAGATAAGTTGTGCTTAATTATTAGGCAACTTCCTTTCCTTTGGCAAAATGGGTCAGAAGAGAGAATTGATAGACTCTATAAAGTCACAAATTGTGATATGTCTTGCAGAGGGATGCAGCAGTCTTGAAATTGCCAAACTTTTGAATTGTGATCACTGAACAATCAAGTGTTTCATAGCAAATAGCCAACAGGGTCGCAAGAAGCGTGTTGAAAAAAGAGGCGCAAAATAACTGCCCATGAAATGAGGAAAATCAAGCATAATTTGCCTAGATGCCATTAGCCACTAGTTTTGCCATATTGTAGAGCTGCAACGTTACTGGAGTATCAAAAGGCACAAGGTGTCCGATACTCAGGGACATGGCCAAGGTAAGGAAGGCTGAAAAATGACCACCTTTGAACAAGAAACATAAGATAAAATGTCAAGACTTGGCCAAGAAATATGTTAAGACTGATTTTTCTAAGGTTTTATGGACTGATGAAATAAGAATGACTCTTCATTGGCCAGATGGATGGGCCCGAGGCTGGATTAGGAAAGGGCAGAGAGCTCCACTCCGACTCAGACGCCAGCAAGGTGGAGGTGGGGTACTGGTGTAGCCTGGTATCATTAAAGATGAAATTGTGGAACTTTTCAGGTTGAGGATGGAGCGAAGCTGTCCTTCTGCCAGTTTCTTGTAGACCCCTTCTTCAAGCAGTGGTACAGGAAGAAGTCTGTATAGTTCAAGAAAAGCAAAAATTATAATGTTAATTTGTTTTCCCTAAGACCCATTGGCATCACAACGATAGGGGTATTATCGCCCCTGCAAGCCCCTGGGATGAAGAAATATTTAATGAAATCATAAGTAACTTTAATAATTTTTCAAATAGACCCCTCCCACAGGAAGTATAAATAGTCCCTCCTCCCCACAATCATCAGTCAATAACAAGAAAATAACACAAGGGTAGGGAGACTTGTGATGCCAATGGGTCTTAGGGAAAACAAATTAACATTATCATTTTTGCGTCCCATTGGAATCACAACGATAGGGGAATTAGCAAGTATCATCCCCTAAGGGCGTGACATCCAGAACAGCAGCATTAAGCACTGATCTGGCAAATGCTGGTAGAAAAGCTAGCATCCAGCCTGTAATGCATAACAAATGTAGAAGCAGATGACCATGAAGGAGCTTGACAGATGTTTTCTAAGGAAACCAATGATCTTTCTGCCCAACTAGCAGCGCCGGCTCTGGTAGAGTGGCCTCTGGTAAAAGACGGCGGAGATTTACTAGCCGTGGAATAGCATAACTTAATGGCTTCACAAATCCACCTGGAAATGGACGGTTTGGAGGTCTTTTTTCCCTTGTTCTTCCCTGTAAACAGAATTAGTAGGTTTTCTTCCTTTCTCAAAGGACCCATTCTGTCTAAGTAAATCTTTAAGGTTCTAGGCACATCCAATAGGGAAAGATCTATCTCTTGCTGGGATGAATCTGATGGTGAAAATACCGGAAGGACGATCGGCTCATTGATATTGACAAATGAGGCTACCTTTGGGATGAATCCCGGCAAAAATCTAAGGGTGTTCCATGAATACAATGTATGGAGAAGTTGATCCAAGAGCTTGAAGCTCTCCTACTCGTTTTGCCGATGTTACTGCCAGAAGAAGAGTACACTTCAAAGTGAGAAATTTCAAGTCCACTAACTCTAGTGGTTCAAACGGAGGAAGACATAACTGCTGTAAAACAAATGACAGATCCCAGGAGTCAATATGCCTGGTCAATTTTGGTCTCAATCTTGTGATAGCTTTAACAAAACTTTTAATTTCAGATATTTGAAGAAGTCTACTCTTTAGATATGCTGATAAGGCCGCAACCTGAACCTTGATAGAGCCTGGTGTTAAGCCCTTGTCAAATCCTTCCTGGAAAAATTCCAGGAGCTGAGGAGTAGAAGGTTTAGCTGCATTCAAACCCTTAGAGTCACACCAGGATTGGAAAATTCTCCATATACGGGCATAAGATAGATTGGTTGAATGACTACGAGCATGAGATAAAATCTGAAGGACCTTCTCAGAAAAATCTTCTGGTCCTAATAAGGATCTTTCAACCTCCAAGCCGTGAGGTTGAGACTGGGAAGGTCCTGGCAAAGATGATGACCCTGGGATATCAAGTCTGGCAGGAGTGGAAGCTTCCAGAATTCGCCTCTGCTCATCATCGTGAGCAGGGCAAACCACAACCTTTTCAGCCAAAAAGGTGTGATCATAATGACTGACGCTTGATCCTGCCTGATCTTCAGCAGAACCCTGGGAATCATAGAGATCGGCGGAAAGATGCAGGCCAACTGGAATTCCCACTGGATTGCCATTGCATCTACCACCGTCGGGTTGTCCGCCGAGTAGAGGGAACAAAAATTCCTCAGTTTGGCATTGTTTTTCATTGCCATAAGGTCTATCTGAGACTGTCCCCATCTTTGGGTTAACTGGAAAAACACCTTCCTTGAAAGTGACCATTCCCCTGGAGTCATCAGTCCTCGGCTCAGACGGTCTGCCAGCGTGTTGTGGATGCCTCTTATATGGATTGCGGTCAGTCTCGTTATTCTGGGTTCTGCCCAATTGAAGATATGTTTTACTTCCCTGAGAAGTAGGGGAGATTTAGTTCCTCCCTGCTTGTTGATATATGCAACACAAGCAATGTTGTCCGTTCGGATTCTGACAGCCATCTGTAGCAATTTCTGAGAAAAATGAAGAAGGGCTAGATAGATAGCTCTTAGTTCCCGTATGTTGGATGGAAGAGCTGCTTCCTAGTTGTTCCAAGTGCCTTATACAGTTATCCATTCCAGATGCGCTCCCCAACCTGAGCCTGACGCATCCGTGGTGAGCGTTTTCCATTGTGGTTCCACTATGTCGGCCCCATGTCTGACCTGTCTCCACCAGGTTAGAGATTGGCGGGTTCTTGTGGACAGCACATGGAGTGTCTCTAGATCTTCTATCTCTCGACTCCAAACTGTTAGAACTTCCTTCTCAAGATATCGCATGTGCCACAATGCCCACGGAACTGTGTCTGGGGCCGATGAGAGAAGCCCTAGATATTTCATCAGAGTCCGAATCGAAACTTGGCGCGGAGGAATCAGAAATTGAGCGCCCCTCTGTATGCGCATTAACCTGGGAGGTGAGAGGAATAGCTTCATCTCTGAAGAATCTATTATGAAGCCCAAAAAAATCTTCCTCTTGGATGGCGGCAGATACGACTTCTCTAGATTGATTAACCACCCCAACTGCTGAAGAATGTCCAAGACATATTTCAGTTGTCTGGGCCATAATCAACCAGTCGTCTAAATAGGGAATGATCTTTATTCCCTGAAGTCTGAACAGGACCATCATAGACGAAACCACCGTTGTAAATACAAAGGGGGCTGATGTTATGCCGAATGGAAGAACTCTGAACTGAAGGTGTCTTACCCTTCCTTGTAGGTGAACTGCAATCCTCAAAAATTTTCTGTGTGCAGGCAGAATGGGAATATAAAGGTAGGCGTCCTGCAGGTCTATTGAAACCATAAAGTCTTCCTCCTGGAGGATGTTCTTTACGGATTGTATGTTCTACATCCGGAACTTTTTCTTCAACATGAATCTGTTTAAGTAACGCAGATCAATAATAGTCCTCCACTTTCCTGACAGCTTGGGCACGAGAAAAATCGGTGAATAGATTCCTAGACCGATTTCTGAGAGAGGAACATCCTCTAGAGCTTTGATGTCCAGGAGGCAGTGGCGCCGCAATGATGAGGCGACCTGAGTTGTCTGCCTCAGGCGGCGCCACCAGCTGTTATCATGGGGGCGGCATTCAGTGGCGTAGCTACCGCGGTCGCCGCCGCGACCGGGCCGCTACTGTACTGCCACTCTACTGCTCCCATCCCACTCCCTCTTGTGACCGCAAGCAATGTTTTGCCTGCGATCACAAGAGGCGGCTGGGACGGCCCCCGGCTGACTTGCGGGGCTGGGAGCATCTTGAGGGCAAAAAAACAGGTCCCACGAAGCCCGCCCCCTCCGCTGGAAGCCCCGCCCCCAGCCGCGGTAAGCCCGCCAGCGCGCGTGACAAGAAGACTAGAGGAACCATTCAGGTGAGTAAAGATTTTTTTGTTTTAAAGGGCATGATGGGAGGTGTAGTGGTATGAGGATGGAACAGGAGGATGATGGGGGTGTAGTGGTATGAGGATGGAACAAGAGGATGATGGGGGTGTAGTGGTATGATGATGGAACAAGAGGATGATGGGGGGTGTAGTGGTATGATGGTGGAACAAGAGGATGATGGGGGTGTAATGGTATGATGGTGGAACAAGAGGATGATGGGGGGTGTAGTGGTATGATGGAACAAGAGGATGATGGGGGTGTAGTGGTATGATGGTGGAACAAGAGGATGATGGGGGGTGTAGTGGTATGATGGTGGAACAAGAGGATGATGGGGGGTGTAGTGGTATGATGGAACAAGAGGATGATGGGGGTGTAGTGGTATGATGGTGGAACAAGAGGATGATGGGGGGTGTAGTGGTATGGTGGTGGAACAAGAGGATGATGGGGGGTGTAGTGGTATGATGGTGGAACAAGAGGATGATGGGGGGTGTAGTGGTATGATGATGATGATGATGATGGAACAAGAGGATGATGGGGGGTATAGTGGTATGGTGGTGGAACAAGAGGATGATGGGGGTGTAGTGGTATGATGGTGGAACAAGAGGATGATGGGGGGTGTAGTGGTATGATGGTGGAACAAGAGGATGATGGGGGGTGTAGTGGTATGATGGTGGAACAAGAGGATGATGGGGGGTGTAGTGGTATGGTGGTGGAACAAGAGGATGATGGGGGGTGTAGTGGTATGGTGGTGGAACAAGAGGATGATGGGGGGTATAGTGGTATGATGATGATGGAACAAGAGGATGATGGGGGTGTAGTGGCATGGTGGTGGAACAAGAGGATGATGGGGGTATAGTGGTATGATGGAACAAGAGGATGATGGGGGTGTAGTGGTATGATGATGATGGAACAAGAGGATGATGGGGGTGTAGTGGTATGGTGGTGGAACAAGAGGATGATGGGGGGTATAGTGGTATGATGGAACAAGAGGATGATGGGGGTGTAGTGGTATGATGGTGGAACAAGAGGATGATGGGGGGTGTAGTGGTATGATGGTGGAACAAGAGGATGATGGGGGGTGTAGTGGTATGATGGAACAAGAGGATGATGGGGGTGTAGTGGTATGATGATGGAACAAGAGGATGATGGGGGTGTAGTGGTATGATGGTGGAACAAGAGGATGATGGGGGGTGTAGTGGTATGATGGTGGAACAAGAGGATGATGGGGGGTGTAGTGGTATGATGGAACAAGAGGATGATGGGGGTGTAGTGGTATGATGGTGGAACAAGAGGATGATGGGGGGTGTAGTGGTATGATGATGATGGAACAAGAGGATGATGGGGGTGTAGTGGTATGATGGTGGAACAAGAGGATGATGGGGGGTATAGTGGTATGATGGAACAAGAGGATGATGGGGGTGTAGTGGTATGATGGTGGAACAAGAGGATGATGGGGGGTGTAGTAGTATGATGGTGGAACAAGAGGATGATGGGGGGTGTAGTGGTATGGTGGTGGAACAAGAGGATGATGGGGGTGTAGTGGTATGGTGGTGGAACAAGAGGATGATGGGGGGTATAGTGGTATGATGGAACAAGAGGATGATGGGGGGTGTAATGGTATGATCATGATGGAACAAGAGGATGATGGGGGTGTAGTGGTATGGTGGTGGAACAAGAGGATGATGGGTATAGTGGTATAATGGAACAAGAGGATGATGGGGGTGTAGTGGTATGATGATGATGGAACAAGAGGATGATGGGGGGTGTAGTGGTATGATGGAACAAGAGGATGATGGGGGGTGTAGTGGTATGATGATGAGGGTGTAGTGGTATGATGATTAAGGAACAAGAGGATGATGAAGGGTGTAGTGGTATGATGATTAAGGAACAAGAGGATGATGGGGGGTGTAGTGGTATGATGATGATGGAACAAGAGGATGATGGGGGGTATAGTGGTATGATGATGATGGAACAAGAGGATGATGGGGGGTATAGTGGTATGATGGAACAAGAGGATGATGGGGGGTGTAGTGGTATGATGATGATGGAACAAGAGGATGATGAGGATGTAGTGGTATGATGGAACAAGAGGATGATGGGGGTGTAGTGGTATGATGATGGAACAAGAGGATGATGAGGATGTAGTGGTATGATGGAACAAGAGGATGATGGGGGGTGTAGTGGTATGATGATGAGGGTGTAGTGGTATGATGATTAAGGAACAAGAGGATGATGAAGGGTGTAGTGGTATGATGATTAAGGAACAAGAGGATGATGGGGGGTGTAGTGGTATGATGATGAGGGTGTAGTGGTATGATGATGAAAGGGCAGGAGGATGAAGGGGTGGTAGTATTATGATGGAGGTGTTTGTAGTATGATTATGAAAGGGCAGGAGGATGAAAGGGGTAGTAGTATGATGATGGAGGGGCAGGAGGATAAAAGGGGTAGTAGTATGGTGATAAAGGGGCAGGAGGAGGGGACAACATGGGGGGCATCTGTAAGGGGGATAAAATGGGGGGCCATCTATAAGGGGGAAACATTGGGGGCCATCTATAAGGTGGACTACATGGGGGGTGTATACAATAGGGCATGCACAGAGGGGGGCATGTACTTTAAGGGGGGTCACATAGTGTCAGGGCTACCTACTAAATGAGGGTGTAAAGGGGACAGTACAGATGTGCAGTTTTTAGAGAGATGATGGTGTCAGTGTGAGGAGCCTAATATGTCTGTCTGGCAGATTCTGTGGATTCGTGGCCCAGAGAAGTTCTCAAAATCGCCCACAACAGATGGAGAAGATGAAAAGGGAAGAACTCCGATCAGAGAAGACGTCCCCTGTGAGTCACTTGATATAACTGCACTGTAATGTATATGGTGTATAGATCCTGTGTACAGTGCGTCCACCTCTATATGACTGTATGAAGTGATATTGGTCTATGTACAGAGGATTATATTCAGTAGCAGCGGTGGTGTTAGTCACTATGAGGTGGTATTATTTGTTACTTGTTATCTGGTACTGTGTTTTATTGGATTTAGTATACTGGATTTGGTCAGTAACAATATGGTGGTGGTGGCGGTAATATTTCCCCTTGTGTACTGGTAATATTGGCAATATTGGTCTCAGTAAACAGGATTTGTTTAGTAACAGTATGGCGGTGATAATATTTCCTGTATACTGGTATTATTGGTAATATCAGTCTTGAGATATATATATATACCAATAGCATCGAGAAAGGGGGGGCCCAAGTTGACCTCTTGCACCAGGGCCCAAGAGACATTAGCTACGCCCCTAGGGGCGGCATTCAGTGGCAGATTATAATATGGGCGGTTCGGGCGGCCGCCCACATTATAATCCGCCACTAATTGTACCATGTACCAGAGACCCCCGCGCCCGGACAGCATCTGTAATTAGATGCTGGGAGCGGGGGAGACTGTATTCATAAGCGCCGCGGTGTAATGAATCAGCCACGCGGTGCTGTTACTACAGCGCGGCGCTTATAAATACAGTCTCCCCCGCTCCCAGCATCTAATTACAGATGCTGTCCGGGCTCGGGGGTCTCCGGTACCGGCATTCCACGGAACGTGGGAATGCAGCCTTTAGTCCCCCGGCTGATGTGTGGCTGCCGGAGGTGTCCCATCCTGTCTCCGGCAGCGCGCGCATCAGAGAGCTCCCTGTGCACTGGAAGTCACAGCCACAGGCGCACGGGGAGCTCTCTGATGCACGCGCTGCCGGGGACAGGACGGGACACCCCGGGCAGCCGCACAACAGCCGGGACCAGACCAGAGAGGCTCGACGGGGGAACGGATGGCAGGTGAGTTGTGTGCTGTTTTTTGTTTTATCTGCTGTGCAGGGGGGGGGGACCATATATAAGGGAGAGGGAAGAGGGGGACCATCTATAAGGGGGGGGAAGAGGGGGACCATCTATAAGGGAGGGGGGGAAGAGGGGGACCATCTATAAGGGAGGGGAACCATCTATAAGGGAGAGGGGACCATCTATAAGGGGGGGAGAGGGGGACCATCTATAAGGGGGGAAGAGGGGGACCATCTATAAGGGGGGGGGGGGAGAGGGGGACCATCTATAAGGGAGAGGGGACCATCTATAAGGGGGGGAAGAGGGGGTCCATCTATAAGGGGGGAAGAGGGGGACCATCTCCTAAAAGATCAGCACCCTCCTCTCCTGACATCCTCTGTGCTGCTGGGACGTCTCCTATAGGATTAGCACCCTCCTGTCCTGACATCCTCTGTGCTGCTGGGACCTCTCCTATAGGATTAGCACCCTCCTCTCCTGACATCCTCTGTGCTGCTGGGACCTCTCCTATAGGATTAGCACCCTCCTCTCCTGACCTCCTCTGTGATGCTGTGACCTCCCCTATAAGATCAGCCCCCTCCTCTCCTGACATCCTCTGTGCAGCAAGGGACCAAACATTATGTTTATTGGGGACAGCAGTTGGGGGGGGGGGGCAGTAGTGGATTATAATGTGGGCGGATTGACCGGGGGGGGCGTCATCCTATAGTTCGCCTCAGGCAGCAGAGAGGCTAGAATCACCCCTGCCAGGAGGTAAAGGACTTCTACTTGTAAAATTGGCTGTCTTGCTGAACCTAGAAGACGGGAGAGAAGAAAGCTTGGGGGAGGAAACGTCGACAAAGGAAGAGCGTACCCATTTTGAATAATGCTGATGACCCAAGGGTCTTTTATTAATTCTATCCAAGCATGGAGAAATACGGAGAGATGCCCTGCCACCGGAATACCTCTGGCGTCAGAAGTCTGGCTTTTTATTTGAATCTTTTTTTTGTTGCTTTCCAGAACCTCTTTTATTGTAGTATCTACCTCTCCCTTTAAACTGGGGTCTACTTTTACCACATTGAGGCGATCTGCCTATATGAAAAGAGCCACGGTTTCTTCTATAAGACCCGCTAGCAGAGGTTAGATGTAATGATTTTCCTTTCTTGTCTGACACTTCCTCCATTAACTTATCCAATTCAGACCCGAATAATCTTCCTGGCTGAAGTTCCATGTTGCACAATTGGAATTTTGAGTTGGCATCCCCAGCCCAGGGTTTCAGCCATAGTGCATGACGGCCTGCGGTGGACAAAGCCATAGACTTGGATGCAAGTCTAGTTTCTTGAGACGCTGCATCACATAGAAAGTCAATTGCCATATTGACCCTCTTGAATGAACGTAGGACCTTGTCTTTGTTCACTCCTGATTCAAGATCCTCCTGGGCTTTTGCCAGCCATCTTCTAAGACTCCTTGCTACCTCAAATGAGGAGATGGCAACTGCCCCTTGGGCTGCTGCAGCCGCGTATGATCTTTTGAAAGCTCTATCCTCCTATCCATAGGGTCTTTTAGATTAGACCCATCTTCTGCAGGAAGAACAGTGTTTTTTGATATCTTGCCTATGGCCGTATCTACCTTTGGAGGATCAGCCCAGTCCTTGGATTGTTCCTCCTTGAGGACATACAAGGTCTTGAATCTCTTGCTTAACACCGGAGCTTTTTCCGGTTTCTTCCATTCCATCTGTAACATTGACATAGATGTTTCCCCTACAGAAAAAGCCATAGGCTTTTTAGCTGAGGGACCATCCTCTACTTCATCAGGATGAATCTCTGCTTGTACTGCCTTGCGTAATTTATGGATACTATCCACGGGAAAATGACCTTTGCAAACTTCATTATCATCTTTAGAATTAGAAGATGAGTCAGAGTCAGAGGAGGATCCAGTCTCATCTATTACTTTGTTTTCAGACCCCTAGGGTAGAAAAAAACTGGACTTAACATAAAGAATATACAAGCTGTAAGCCCTAGGCTACAGATACTCACATCCAGCCCAGGGAAATGAAATAAAATAAATGAAATAAAGTAACCCAAAGTACAAGATCAAACGGAGGAGCAGGAAAACCCCTGCTCCTAACCTCAAGTAAGACTATCTCGAGGTCCTTACCCTGACATAGACACTAATGTAAACTAAAACTGGGAGGGAGCAAGGTCCCTGGGGGCTATATAGGAATGAAGAAAAAAAGACTGATGATTGTGGGGAGGAGGGACTATTTACACTTCCTGTGGGAGGAGTCTATTTGAAAAATTATTAAAGTTACTTATGATTTCATTAAATATTCCTTCGTCCCAGGGGCTCGCAGGGAGCGATAATACCCCTATCTAATGATGCCAATGGGACGCAAGGGAAAAATGTTTTTCATGCAGAACAATGCTCCATTACATACATCCAAATACTCCACAGCATGGCTGTCCAGTAAAGGTCCCATGGCCCCCTTGTTCACCTAATCTGAACCCCATAAAGAACCTGTAATAATAAAATGTGAGATCTACAGGGAGGGAAAACAATCCACCTCTCTGAACAGTGTCTGGGAGGTTGTGGTGGCTGCTGCATGCAATGTTGATCCTAAACAGATCGAGTAACTGACAGAATCTATGGATGGAAGGTTTCTGTGTGTCATCGCAAAGGAAGGTGGCTGTTTTGGTCACTGATTTGGTTTTGGTTTTGTTTTTGAATGTCAGAAATGTTTATTTCTAAATTTTCTGTTATATTGGTTTACCTGGTGAAAATAAGCAAGTGACATGGGTATATATTTGGTTTTTAATAGTTGCCTAATAATTCTCCATAGTAATAGTTACCTGCACAAACAGATATCCTCCAAAGATAGACAAAAATAAAAAAAAACACTCCAGCTTCCAAAAATTTTAAGGCTTTAAGCTTTATTGAGAACATGGTTGTTGTTTAACCCCTTCAAGACCAAGCCTATTTGCACCTAAAAGACCAGGCTCATTTTTCAAAACCTGACCTGTCTCACTTTATGCTCTTATAGCTCAGTGATGCTTTAACGTATGCTAGCGATTCTGAGATTGTTTTTTCGTCACATATGGCACTTTATATTAGTGGCAAAATTTGGTCACTACTTTGTGTGTTTTTTGTGAAAAACATCAAAATATCATGAAAAATTGAAAAAATTAGCATTTTATGAACTTTGAAATTCTCTGCTTCTAAAAAAGAAAGTCGTATCACATAAATTAGTTACGAAGTCACATTACCGATATGTCCTCTTTATTCTGGCTTCATTTCATAAACATACTTTACTTTTTTAGGGTGTTATGGGGCTTAGAAATTTATCAGCAAATTACCACATTTTCGTAAAAGTTTCCAAAACTGATTTTTTTAGGGACCAGTTCTTTTCTTAAGTTGATTTAGGAGGCTTGTATACTGGAAACCCCCATAAGTGACCCGATTTTGGAAACTAGACACCTTAAAGAATTAATCTAGGGGTATAATGAGCATTTTAACCCTACAGGGGCTGGAGGAAAGTATTCACCATTAGGCCGTAAAAAAATGAAAAATTACAATTTTCCAATAATATATACGTTTAGATTAATGTTTTTCATTTTCAAAAGGAACATGAGAGAAAACGCACCCCAAAATTTGTAACGCAGGTTCTCTTGAGTACTACGGTACCCCATATGTGGGCGTAAACCACTGTATGGGCACACAGCGGGGCTCAGAAGGAAGGGAGCACCATCTAGCTTTTCCATTGCAGATTTTGCTGAAGAGGTTTCCGAGCGCCAGGTGCATTTGCAGTGCCCCTGTAGTGTCAGCAGAGAGAAAAACCCCCATAGGTCACCCCATTTTGGAAAGTACACCCCTCAAAGAATTCATCTTGGGGTAGGATGAGCATTTTGACCCCACAGGTGTTAGAGGAAAGTAATCAAAATTAGACAGTAAAAATGAAAAACTCGAATTTTTCCAATAATATGTTCCTTTAGTTTGAATTTTCTCCATTTCACGAGGAACAGGAGAGAAAATTCACCCCAAAATCTGTAACACAGGTTCTCCTGAGTAAAAAAGTACCTCATATGTCAGTATAAACCACTGTATGGGCACACAGCCGGGCTCAGAACGGAAGGAGTGCCAATTAGCTTTTTCAATGCAGATTTTGCTGAAGAAGTTTCTGAGCGCCAGGTGCGTTTGCAGTGCCCCTGTAGTGCCAGCGGAGTAAAATCTCGCCCATAGTCACCCCATTTTG
The DNA here is from genome assembly GCF_027789765.1 of Dendropsophus ebraccatus. NCBI lineage: Eukaryota > Metazoa > Chordata > Amphibia > Anura > Hylidae > Dendropsophus > Dendropsophus ebraccatus. Next base: position 145,454,316 of record NC_091455.1, on the reverse strand, counting down.
GAAAGTACACCCCTCAAATAATTCATTTTGGGGTGTGGTGAGCATTTTGACCCCACAGGTATTAGAGGAAAGCATTCAAAAGTAGACAGTAAAAATGAAAAACTCGAATTTATCCAATAATATGTTCCTTTAGTTTAAAATTTCTCAATTTCACGAGGAACAAGAGAAAAAAAGTACCCCAAAATTTGTAACACAGGTTCTCCTGAGTAAAAAGGTACCTCATATGTCGGTATAAACCACTGTATGGGCACACAGCCGGGCTCAGAAGGGAAGGAGCGCCAATTAGCTTTTTCAATGCAGATTTTGCTGCAGAAGTTTCTGAGTGCCAGGTGCGTTTGCAGAGCCCCTGTAGTGCCAGCGGAGTAAAATCTCGCCATAAGTCACCCCATTTTGGAAAGTGCACCCCTCAAAGAATTCATTTTGGGTGTGGTGAGCATTTTGACCCCACCGGTATAAGAGGAAAGTATTCAAAAGTAGACAGTAAAAATGAAAAACTCGAATTTATCCAATAATATGTTCCTTTAGTTTAAAATTTCTCAATTTCACGAGGAACAAGAGAAAAAAAGTACCCCAAAATTTGTAACACAGGTTCTCCTGAGTAAAAAGGTACCTCATATGTCGGTATAAACCACTGTATGGGCACACAGCCGGGCTCAGAAGGGAAGGAGCGCCAATTAGCTTTTTCAATGCAGATTTTGCTGCAGAAGTTTCTGAGTGCCAGGTGCGTTTGCAGAGCCCCTGTAGTGCCAGCGGAGTAAAATCTCGCCATAAGTCACCCCATTTTGGAAAGTGCACCCCTCAAAGAATTCATTTTGGGTGTGGTGAGCATTTTGACCCCACCGGTATAAGAGGAAAGTATTCAAAAGTAGACAGTAAAAATGAAAAACTCGAATTTTTCCAATAATTTGTTCCTTTAGTTTGAAATTTCTCAATTTCACAAGGAACAGGAGAGAAAATTCACCCCAAAATCTGTAACGCAGGTTCTCCTGAGTAGAACGGTACCACATATGTGGGTATAAACCACTGTATGGGCACACAGCCGGGCTCAGAAGGGAAGGAGCGCCAATTAGCATTTTCCGTGCAGATTTTTCTGAAGAAGTTTCTGAGCGCCAGGTGCATTTGCAGCGCCCCTGTAATGTCTACAGAATAGACCCCCCCCAAAAGTCACCCCATTTTGGAAAGTACACCCCTCAAAGAATTCATCTTGGGGTAGGATGAGCATTTTGGCCCCACAGGTATTAGAGGAAAGTATTCAAAATTGGCCAGTAAAAATGAAAAACTTGAATTTTTCCAATAATATGTTGGTTTAGTTTGAAATTTCTAAATTTCACAAGGAACATGAGAGAAAACGTACCACAAAATCTGTAACGCAGGTTCTCCCGAGTACAACGGTACCCCATATGTGGGCATAAACCACTGTATGGGCACACAGCAGGGCTCAGAAGGGAAGGAGTGCCAATTTGCTGGAGCAAAACAGTAGCTAGTGATAGTTATTAGAATAGCGCAGTTACTAAAATAAAATAAAAAAAATTAGATTACAGGTAATGTGGGGTGGTTCCGGGTAATTTGGAGGTGGTTACGGGCAGTCTGGGGTGGTTACGGGCAGTCTGAGGTGGTTACGGGTAATCTGGGGAGGTCACGGGCAACCTGCTGTGGTTACGGCAACCTGGGGTGGTTACAGGCAACCTGGGGTGGTTACAGGCAACCTGGGGTGGTTACAGGCAACCTGGGGTGAATACGGACAACCTGCTGTGGTTACGGACAACCTGCTGTGGTTACAGACAATCTAGGGTGGTTACAGGCAACCTGCTGTGGTTACGGGCAACGTGGGGTGGTTACAGACAATCTGGGGTGGTTACAGACAATCTGGGGTGGTTACAGGCAACCTGCTGTGGTTAAGGATAAACTGAAGTGCTAATAGGTAATCTGAGGTGGGTACCTGTAATCTGGCGTGGTTGCGGGCAATCTGGAGGGGGTCACTGGCAATTTGGGGTGGTTAGAGGCAAGGTGCGGTGGTCAGTGGTGACGTGCGGTGGTCAGAGGCGGCGTGCGGTGGTCAAAGGCGACGTGCGGTGGTCAGAGGCGATGTGCGGTGGTCAGAGGCGACGTGCGGTGGTCAGAGGCGACGTGCGGTGGTCAGAGGCAAGGTGCGGTGGTCAGATGCAACGTGCGGTGGTCAGAGGCGGCGTGCGGTGGTCAAAGGCGACGTGCGGTGGTCAGAGGCGATGTGCGGTGGTCAGAGGCGACGTGCGGTGGTCAGAGGCAAGGTGCGGTGGTCAGATGCGACGTGCGGTGGTCAGACGCGACCTGCGGTGGTTGCGTGCAATCTGGGGGGTTACATGTAATCTGGCATGATTACGGGCAACCTGGGGTGGTTATGCGCAACCTGCGTTGGTTACGGGCAACCTAGAGGGGTTACAGACAATCTAGAATTGTGACGGATAGACTGAAGTGCTTATAGGTAATCTGGGGTGAGTACATGTAATTTGGGGTGGTTACAGGCAATCTGGGGTGATTACGGACAATCTGGAGGGGGTCACTGGCAACGTGCAGTGGTTACGGGCAGTGTGCGGTGGTTACGGGCAACGTGTGGTGGTTACGGGCAACGTGCGGTGGTTACGGGCAACGTGCGGCGGTTACGGTCAACGTGCGGTGGTTGCGGGCAACGTGCGGTGGTTACGGGTAATCTGGGGGGTTACGTGCAATCTGACGTGATTACGGACAACCTGGGGTGGTTACGGGCTAGCTGCGGTAGTTACGGGTAATCTGGGGGGGTTAGGGGTAATTTGGGAGTAAACTGCAATTATTACTATAATAGAAAGTGTGTGTTTTATTTTTTTGTATGTTTGTCACTTTTTGTACTTTTCACATTCTTTTTCACTGTATTATTATGATTACTGTGATATTTTCTATCACAGTAATCATAGTTTAGTGACAGAGACCAAATTGGTCTCTGTCACTTTAAATTTTCAGAGCTGGCTGGTTGTGGAGCGCATGCGCACTTCATAACCAGCCAGGACACCGAGGAGGAAGGAGCTCCAGGATCAGGTGAGTATATGGGGTAGGGGAGGGTGAGTCGGGGACGGGGGTGACTGGGGGGGTGGGGGGCGACTGGGGGGGTGGGGGGACATCACTTTTTATCCCCTGTCACCAATCATTCATGGTGACATGGGATAAAATGTTCCGGCGGCACATGGCACAAGCGATCAGCGGTATATAGTATATACCGCTGATCGCTTGTACCGGGACCCGACAGGGGGAGTCCCCGATGACTGCCCCATGCTCTCCGCTACCTCCGGTGGCGGAGAGCATGGGGTTTTCATTCATTTTTACAAAGAGATCGCTGTGAACAGACATTAGTCTGTTCACAGTGATCGCGGCGGCCAACTTGGATCTGATGGCCGCCGCGGGGAGGGGGGGTTAGATACCGGGGCACTAGGGGGGCTGGTCTGGGGTCTGATTTTAACTATTTCATCTCCCCCCACCGTGGATTCACGGTGGGGGGAGATGAAATATAGCGACGGCAACGGCCCATTAGTGACCACCGTTTCGGTGGTCACTAAGGGGTTAATGGGGGTCAGCTGCGGGATCGCAGCTGATTCTCATTATCTCCGATGCCTCACTCAGATGAGAGCGGGATCGCTGTCCCTGCAGCCATCCCGTTCTCATCACAAACCCCCGTCAAAGCAGGAACGTATATGTACATTCCTACTGCACGGGGCATGTGCAATAGGAACGTATATATACAGATGGCTGACGTGAAGGGGTTAATAATAAAACGAATTCTCTCAAATACAACAAGGTTATTTTGTACAGATCAGCAGTTCACAAACTATTTATATAAGCCAACCTTCTTGAAAAGGCAAATAAAGAAAAAAAAAAGGCTTTCCCTTTATATAAGATTTTTCTTTAAACTCAACAAATGGTACTCCACTGTGCTATCAGGTGGACCCCTAGAGTTGTTAGATGCTCAGACTGCTGCTTTGCCCCTCCTCAATGCTTTATTTGACATTTGTGTGCAAACATAAGAACATTACATGTTCACCAGAAACACAGAAAATTCTACACAACTACAGTATCAATGACAAGGAGAATATGACTAGCAATTACTTCACATACATTTGTGCTGAGGTAAATGATCCTGGAGTCCTACTTTATAACTTGTAAAGTCAATGCAGGTCTATACATCTCGCAAAACGTGTCATTATGGTTCAAAAATAGACATATCTTCCTGTTCCCTATTATGGGCTGCTTTTCATAAAACCATTGTATAAAGCAGGTCACCCTGACAATCCTGTGGTGAAACTGCAAAAGCAGTGACTGACTGAGAATGAAATAAAGGACATAAATGAAGGAGGACCTCCTACGTTGGCATTAGAAAATACTCATTGTTTTTCTTCACAGAAAGGAAATGAAAGGGAAGGAATAAATAGTAATTTATTTGTGCCTGATTCTCCTCTGTTATTACCATGTATGAAAAACAAAGGTACAAATAGGGGAGGAGACAAAATCTATAGCACAACGTGAACTGATCTGTGATAATGTACAGGATTGGACAAACCATTACTGCTAAGAACTAACATTTACGTTCCCAAAACTGACAAAATATTTACATCAGAGGTATGTGGAAATACTTTTCCTATTAAAGAAACCTTTTGTATTTATATTATGTATTCTACTGTGAGATCGTTGAATTCTATCTCATATCATCTTCCTTATTCATTGAATTTCAAAGAATCTAGTTCAAGTACAATGAAGAACTCAAGCACTATAAATGTAAAGGCTTCTAGCATTTATATTGTGTACTAGAAAATGTACCCGGCGCTGCCCGGGTATAAAGTGTCAGTGTGTTAATTAGATTTGTTCCAAGGTCGCCCAGGAGGCAAATCTATGCCCTTGTTTTTTCTTTTTGTTTAAGGGGAAATCGACAGGAGCCCTATATACCCCTTTATACACTATATACCCAACAGTTCTGCACTGTTTATGTAAATTTTAGCTTACAAATAAACTAAAAACTTTAAACATCCTAAATACCTAATAGCCAAACTGAGATGCCATTATGTGATCAGACTGTATACAAAGCCTGGTTATATACAACATTGTCAGTGTAATATACAGCCTGGTTATATACAACATTGTCAGTGTAATATACAGCCTGGTTATATGCAACATTGTCAGTGCAATACACAGCCTGGTAATATACAACATTGGCAGTGTTATATACAGCCTGGTTATATACAACATTGTCAGTGTTATATACAGTCTGGTTATATACAGCATTGGCAGTGTTATATACAGCCTGGTTATATACTACATTGGCAGTGTTATATACAGCCTGGTTATATACAACATTGGCAGTGTTATATACAGCCTGGTTATATACAACATTGGCAGTGTTATATACAGCCTGGTTATGTACAACATTGGTAGTGTTATGCTGAGCCTGGTTATATACAACATTGACAGTGTTAGTGGAGGTCCTGTATACCTGTAGTATATAGTTGGTGGAGGTCCTGTATACCTGTAGTGTATAGTACTGGGGTCCTGTATACCTGTAGTGTATACTGTAGTTTGGGGGTCCCCCTCTGACTGCAGACCATAAGAAGGTGTGTGTGCAGAAAACCTACTGCTTATAATAATAAGTGCATACACAATCCTGCATCATCATAACTTGGCCCTCTTAGGCACTACCTTTCATCCTTGGTAAGGACAACACAAAAGAGGTTTCAAAGTTTCTAATACTATATACACTAATGCCCCCCCTTGCAGGTAGCCCCCATATTGTATACACCCCCCCCCCCCCGCAGGTAGCGCCCATACTGTATACACGCCCCACCCCTGTGGGTAGCCCCCATACTCTATACACTCCCCCCACTTGCAGGTAGCCCCCATACTCTATACACCCCCCTTGCAGTTAGTCCTATACTGTATACACTCCACCCCTTCTTGCGGGTTGCCCCCATACTGTATACACTCCCCCCCTTCTTGCAGGTTGCCCCCATACTGTATACACTCCACACCCACAGGTAGCCCCCATACTGTATACACTTCACCCCCACAGGTTGCCCCCATACTGTATACACTCCCCCCTGTAGGTAGCCCCCATACTGTATATACTGCCCCCTTGCAGATAGCCCCCATACTGTATATACTCCCCCCCTTCAGGTAGCCCCCATGCTGTACAAACTCCCCTCTGCATGTAGCCCCCATGCTGTATACACTCCCCTCTGCATGTAGCCCCCATGCTGTATACACTCCCCCCTTTAGGTAGCCCCCCATGCTGTATACACTCCCCCCTTCAAGTAGCCCCCATGCTGTATAAACACCCCCCCCAGGTAGCCCCCATGCGGTATACATTCCCCAACACCACCACCCGGCAGTTGAGCCCCTTACTTTATATACACTGTACACTGTTAGGGTGCCTTCACACCTACCGGATCCACAGTGGATTTCACGCTGTGAATTTGCAGCGAAATCCGCTGTGGATCCAGTGTCAATAAACCCTATGACACTACATACTCGAACAGGGATTGACATGTATGAATACAAAAGACATGTAAATGCACCGAGTAGCCATTGAATAAGGACCTACATTCCAGAGTTCAATGAACATAATTAATTAGTAAAAATTATTGGATATGCCTGTAAATTTTAGTTGATTTCAGATAGAACTAAGTTTTCTATGAATCTATTTCAAAAGTTTATGAACAGTAAACTTGCTTCCTTATGATTGCAGAAGTAATAAATATGTAGGCTATTATACTGTATTCTATACAATTCACAAAACAGTAACATGAGAACTCTTCGATATCATAGAAACTAGAGCCAATTAACATTTTTCCTTTTGATATTTGAATTCAGCACATAAAAATCATTAACAGGCAGGCGGGGTGACAGGCTCCCAACCCCCAGCTAGATCCCCTTATACTGACCTCATCTTGCCGAGTCCCGCTCCCGGAGCCAGTCCCGGGATGGAGATATCCTGGTCAGAAGCTGGCGTGCGCGCTGTGGAGATAGGTCCGGCGTCCATAGAGAATGAATGGAGCCGGACTCATCTCTGCAGCGCGCGCACAGCTCCATTCATTCTCTATGGACGCCGGACCTATCTCCACAGTGCATGCGCCGGCTTCTGACCAGGATATCTCCGTCCCGGGACCGGCTCCGGGAGTGGGAGTCGGCGAGATGAGGTCAGTATAAGAGGATCTAGCTGGGGGTCGGGAGCCTGTCACCCCGGCACGGGGGTAATAGGTCTCCTTTAAGTGTAATACAATACAATGATACCATGTAGTATAGGTGTGTGAGGAACATGACAATGACAGTCATTGAAAAAGATTTAGGGGCATATTTATCATTTTCTTTGCATCAACATTTTGGCTAATTTAGTATCTTTGCGCACAGTGTATATTTTTAAGCCACAGTGTGCCAATTAAAGTTCAAGATTTTAAGACAAGATTACATATCATGGCTATTGTCACATCATCAAAATGTTTTAAAGTAACTGCTGTTAAATGATGGCCATCCAGAAAAATCAGTTGTCATTTTGATAGTGGGTGAACATAGCCCATTTAATTAATCTACCTACCAATAAATAAATAAATAATAAAGGGATCACAAAATAATAGGTTCTTAAAGACAATTCATTTTATTGGCAATACATTTATATTTATTTCTTATATTATCTTGTCACTGGCGCAAAGGTTCTAGTTTCTGTGATTCTGTGATTCCCGGAGTAGTCATTCTTTTTTTTTTTTTTTTTTTTTTTAAATAATTTTATTTTAGCTTGAAAAAGTCACATTACAAACAACATAACTATTGCCCCATCAATCAGGACAATATCACACACATATACGTATAGAAATCTTATTTCGCCCAATACTACAATGAAGAATAAATATGATATCATAAAGTTTGGGCCCCCCCCCCCAACCCCCCACCCCTACCAGCCCGGAGGACAGGAGAGGAAAGAAGAAGAGAAAAAAAAAAAAAAGTGGTCATTCTTTAATATGGTAGAAATGAATTCGTGCCAGGCCGTTATCTGGTGTTTTGTAGTTTGGTAAATGATGAGCTTTATCTATATTGAAATCTAAGGCATTGTTGGTTGGTAGAATGGCTTTAAATAACAGGCGAATGTAACCTGCTAGATCAGCAGCTACAATCTTTTATGAAATACATCTAAATTTAATGCTCTTATGACATAACCTATCACCTAGGTCAGTCACCTTTTCTTTCAACCATTCCAGTTAATCTTCAATGGAATTGTAAGTAGCTGAAAACTGAAAAGCTGTAGAAAATCCTCCCATGTTGCTTTCTATGTGACATGTACATGTTCCAGGTTTGTGTTACCGTATACATAACATAGATTCAGAAGATTGTAGGCAAAAAAGCTACCTGGTCCATCTAATATGCCCATTATTATTTCTTTAATTTTTATAATGCAACACATATATGGTTACCCCAGGCATGTTCAAATTCTGTTATTGTAGATTTACCCACTACATCTGCTGAAAGTTTGTTTTAAGCATCTATTTCTCTTTCAGTAAAATATTATTTTCCCATGTTGCTTCTGATCTTTCCCCCAAATAACCTCAGACTGTGTCCTCTTTTTCTTCTGTTCAGTTTCTTATTGACAAAACCACCAACAATAAGGTTGGAAAAAAATTAGACTGCACATCCTAAATTATAGTAGAAAAAAATCAAAAGTTTTTATTTAATCACATAACAACGAGGGAAAGATTTAAAATTACTTAAAAACACACAATACATTACTGTTTGCTGGTTCTAATACAACACAGCAAAAACTGACCGATCATAGACAAATGCATGGAGTGGCAGCTAAATAATAAATCATAGCCAGAAATGATGCAAAATCACAAATAATGAAGTGTTTCAAACCCCCAAATCAGGCAAAAAATGAACACTGAATAAATATAGCTAAAGTATAATACAAAACAACCATAAGAAGTGCAAGGAATAAACCAGCTGCCACCCAGGATACAGTCAGGTCAGAACAGAACATCCCACGCATTCCGTCCCCAGAACTTTCTCAAGAGTCAGAAAGTCCTTATGACGGAACACGTGTGATGTTCTGTTCTGACTGTATCCTGAGTGGCAGCTGGTTTATTCCTTGCACTTCTTATGGTGGTTTTGTATTATACTTAAGCTATATTTATTTGGTGTTCATTTTTTGTCTGATTTGGGGGTTTGAAACACTTCATTATTTGTGATTTTGTATCATTTCTTCCGTTAATTTATTATTTAGCTGCCCTTCCATGCATTTGTCTATGATGAGTTTTTGCTGTGTTGTATTAGAACCAGCAAACAGTAATGTATTGTGTGTTTTTTAAGTGATTTTAAATGTCTGTCCCTCGTTGTTATGTGATTAAATAAAAATGTGTAAATTTTTCTACTATAATTCAGAAGGTGCAGTCTAAATTTTTTCCAGCCGTAGGGTATGTGCACACTGAGTAAATAGGACGGAAAGTCCGTCGCGTAATCCGACGCTCGCACCCGCTCGCGGAAGGAATCGGCCCGTGCATAGAATGGAGTCTATGACACGGGCGGAGACGCGCGCGCCCGCCGCTGTCCACAAGCAGGTGCGAGCGTCGGATTACACAACGTACTTCCGTCCTATTTACTCAGTGTGCACATAACCTCATTGTTGGTGGTTATGTATTAATTGCTTAGGTTGTGATGACTAGCGCTCCTTTTTGTATCATTTGTGGTGCCAGCCCTTTCTCTGTATACTTGATCCAGTAAAATCTGTTCCACATATACAAAATAAAGCTCCTTCTCTCCATATGAATAAACCTTCGTTTATAACCACATGTGGGGTACTGACATAATAAAGAATGTATATTTACCCATCCTCCACAGCTGATCGGTGCTTGTTTACTATAGTGACTGGGCTGTGTAATATGGCCCTTAGCTTTGGTTCCACTTAAAAGGTGAACAAAGTTCCTAGATCCTGTTATGGATTATTTGAAGGAAGCCATTTAAACAGGGTGATTCATGCATGTTTCTAGCATAAAGGCATCTGAAGTTCACTGGAGAAATGAACTAGTTCCTAAAAATAAAAAAATAAAGGAAAAAAAAGAAAGAGTTGAAAATGTGCATTGTCCCAGAGTGGGGGCCCACTGTTCTTTTCTGACAAGTATAGATCAGTACTATGTGTATGTACTGTATATGCTCTCAGACTTGGGTCTGTAGTATGTGAATCCCACCTGTCTCAGTGTGCCATTGCCTGTCTATGGGAGAGCGCACGCTCCTCTGCTGCCGCCACTCTCCGCTTACAGAGGTGACATGTCACTCTCCCATAGAGGAGCAGGGTCACACCGAGACAGGCGGGATTCCGCGGCAGAAAACTCTGCTGATCCGCGTGATTTACTCAATGTGAACATAGCCTAAGGGTTTACTGATTTTCTCTATTGATTATATGAGTCATGCCATTGTACACTTACTCTACACTTTATCCAATCCCTGAGCTAGCTACCTCAGGAGCTACTGCCCTATCACAGACGGTTATTTAATACTTCTACGCAATCAGATTCCCCATGGGTCTAAGGTTATATATAGTGGGGTGGGGACTGAGTCAGTTAGTTAGGGTTGTTGTTTAGTCAGAGTGGGTATGAGACAACACTACAGAGAGCCTGCTGAGAGACATTCCTGGGAATGGCCAGCTGGCCAGGGCCTATTTGCAGGACTATTCTCTATTTCTTTATAACTTCTGAGACCCTAGTTATGTCCAGCTAAAGCACAGCGAGCAAGGGGCTGTGGAACTTCAGGACTAAATCCTATCCATGCTTGGCTGTCGTCTTTGTCTTCTCTTCCTCTGAAAGCAAACCTCAAGTAACTGAGGTACTGTAAGAGTCAGAAGTTTAGATGAGTCTCTACTGAAAACCCGCTAGGTCCTAAGGGGTACCCCTACCCACACGTTGGAGCCTACATCACTGGATCTTTTTCACTCTGTGCTCATAGCCCGTAATAGGCGGAAGTTCATACCCGTTGGTGTAGGTAACTCTTCTACGAAGACCCCCAGCTGAGCACCAAAGTATGCCTGAATAGAATCCCATTTACACTCCACAGTTTCCTGAACCGCTTCAGTATAGCTACACAACCTCTAAGCCTAGTTTAGCTTATACTACAAGTTCATCTACACGAACTCCAAAGTCACTTCAGTTTAATTGACACCAAGGTTTACTCTACAAAGCTTATTGTCTACAGCAGTGCTTCTCAAACTGTAAGGCGGGCCTCACCAGTGAGGCGCCCGCTAGTTGTTTGGGAGACCCAGCTTGGGGGCCAGTTTTCACAAAAGTAACTACAATCTACACAGTCGTTTTGCTGTTTCCAAAAATCTCCATTTTAGCAACATTATTCATTTATTTCATACTTGCTTTATTAGCATATAGAGCTTGGGAGATGGATGAAGAAAAGCCCTAGAATTGTTTTTAGCTTTTAAATGGACTTTCTCCACAGATGGTGAGGCCTAGGCACCCTCTTGGTCAGTCTGTTGAGGCCCAGGCATTGTCTTGGTCTGGGTGTGAGGCTCCAGTAGAAAAAGTTTGAGAAGTGCTGGTCTACAGAGACTGTACCAGTACTCCTACACAAATGAGTCCAGCTGCAAGTCTGTGTAACGTATGGAAAGTCTTACCTATTCTGCTTCTAGTATTTAAAGTATGTCATATCATCAAGAATGTTTTATCAAGAGAGAATACAAAACTCTATTGTCTACTGAGATCCTTGAAGCTGTGACGATCGTATATTACCTTGTCTGCCAAAGTTTAGTCAGTAAAAAAGGCTTTAACCGGTTAAGTAACAGTGTGTCTCTCCTATAGTGTGCAGCTCTACACAACTCACTACAACTACAATTCCTAGTATGCCAGTAGCGCTAAGGTCAGTGTATCCATAGCCCAGACCACTCTTCGCCACCGTAACAAGTGCCTCAGTGGTACTTCTGCAGCTCCGCACATCTTACTGTAACGCCTGGAGTAGTGGATCCACTGGACCGTCACCAGCAATGGCACTAACCTCACCAGGGAGCGGAGTCTAAGGGGTCGCTGGTTTTCACCAGAGCCCGCCGCAAGGCGGGATGGACTTGCTGCGGCAGGCGACCCCCAGGTCGCTACCCCTGGCTTGGTTGCTGGTGACGGCAGGCGAGGCGTGGCAGGAGCAGTAGGCAGGAGATGGTGCTGGCAGAGGTCTGTAGGCGTAACCGCAGGTGACAGGCTGAACACAGGAGCAATGGTGAAACAGGGGAACAGGAACCAGGAACAAGGACTAGGGACCAGGTAGCGGATAGGAATCAGGAACAGGGACTAGGGACCAGGTAGCGGATAGGAATCAGGAACAACAGGGAGCTGGGCCAAATGCTATGGGAAGCATGTAGAGGCTCCAACACGAGGGACAGGCCTGCTGGGATTTATAGGGAGTGATTGGGTGCAACTACCAATTAGGGACGCACTGCCCCTTTAAATCTGAGACAGCCGGCGCGCGCACGCCCTAGGAGGCGGGGACGCGCGCGCCGGCCGGCACAGCGACAGACAGGAACGTGGAGAGGTGAGGCGCCCCCCGGGGCCGAAGTAACAGCAGCGCCGGGTCCCTGACTATGGACACCGGCTGCTGCATGGGGCAGGAGGCGGTCGCGGCGGCGGCCCGGAACGCGGGACGCCCCCGCGGCCGTGACAGTACCCCCCCCTTTGGCCTCCCCCTCTTTCTTGCCTGCAGATGGCACAGGAAGCCACAAAGTCTTTGACATCTTGGAACAGACTGGACCACCAGTAGTGACGGGAGATCCGTTGGCCGGTCTTACGGACTCCAGAGTGCCCGGCCTCCAATGAGGAATGTCCCCACTTCAAAATACCTCTTCGAAGTGCAGGGTGAACATGGGTCTTTCCGGGGGGTACTTTCCGAAGAGTAGAAGTGACGATTGGTACTAGGCGATCCGGAGGTATAACGTGGCAAGGGGATGTGGGATTGTGGATGAGATCCTTCTGTAAGTTCTCCCGGTGGTAAGAGGACATGACCTCAGTCTCGGTTATGGAGAGAGGGTACACCTCGGCAGAGAAGGCTTCCGCCAAGTCTTGGTCTTCAGCCGGTAGGCCGGATAGAGGCTTGGCGGGGTCGGATGACGCCATAGAGTACTTGGTCTGAGGTGACTTGAGACACTGGCTGGAACAGTCCTGACCCCAACTGAGAATCTCCCCGGTTCTCCAGTCCAGCTTAGGGGCATGTAATTGCAGCCAAGGGAGTCCCAGGAGGACGGCGGGGGAAGAATGGGGCAGGACGTAGAAGGATATCTTTTCCTGATGTAAAGGACCCACCTGGAGGACTAAAGGTGCGGTCTGGTAGTACACACGGTTGGTAAGAATTTCGCCCGTGACCGAGGAGATAGTCAGGGGCCTGGCTAGTCGGGTCACGGGTAGCTGCCATCTTTGGACCAATGTTGCCGCAATGAAACTGCCTGCTGACCCAGAATCGAGAAAGGCAGTAGTCTGGTGATTTTGTCCTGAGGGAGTCCGGATGGAAACTGGCAAAGACAGACTTGGAAGGGTGGCATTCACACCTAGGAACACCTGTCCCACCGGACCTAGGTGCGAGCATTTTCCGGACGTTTGAGGACGTAGGGAACATCTCAGCCGAAAGTGATCTGAACCACCGCAATAGAGACAGAGATTCAACTCCAGACGACGGATTCTTTCATCAGGCGTCAGGTGAGCCCGTTCCACCTGCATGGGAATCTCAGGAGAGGGCTGGGACATCGGAAAGTCAGGATTCTGGAAAACCGGCGCCGGCTGGGGATGGCGACGGGAACGGCTTAGTAGATGTTCATGCCGAACCTCCTCCTCCCTCTCCGAAAAACGAGTATCAACTCTGGCGGCCAGTAGGATGAGTTCGTTCAGGGAGGTAGGTAGGTCTCGGGCGGAAAGCACGTCTTTCACTTGACTGGATAGGCCCTTCTTGAAGGTGGCTATTAGAGCGGCTTCATTCCAGTCCAATTCAGCCGCCAGGGTACGGAACTGGATGGCGTAATCGCCAACAGAGGAGCTCCCTTGAGAGAGGTTGAGGAGAGCAGTCTCGGCTGAAGAAGCACGGGCAGGTTCCTCAAAGACGGAGCGAAACTCGAATAGGAAGGCCCGGAGATTGGCAGCAACAGGATCATCACGGTCCCACAGTGGCGTGGCCCAGGCCAGGGCTCTACCCTCCAATAGGCTGATGATGAAAGCCACTTTAGAGCGCTCGGTGGAAAACTGACTACTTAAAAGTTCAATATGCATGGTGCACTGAGTCAGGAATCCTCTGCACAACTTGGAGTCACCAGAGTATTTGCTTGGGAGAGCAAGTCGGAGTGTAGAAACAGCGTCAGGAGGTGGTGTGCGCTGTAAGGCGGCAGTGAGTTTCTGGATCTGCTGCGACTGTTTCTGGATTTGTTGCGCCTGTTGAGCGACCACTCTGGCGACGTCACGGAGATCAGGCACCTCGCCGGGATCCATGGTTGGAGCCTACTGTAACGCCTGGAGTAGTGGATCCACTGGACCGTCACCAGCGATGGCACTAACCTCACCAGGGAGCGGAGTCTAAGGGGTCGCTGGTTTTCACCAGAGCCCGCCGCAAGGCGGGATGGACTTGCTGCGGCAGGCGACCCCCAGGTCGCTACCCCTGGCTTGGTTGCTGGTGACGGCAGGCGAGGCGTGGCAGGAGCAGTAGGCAGGAGATGGTGCTGGCAGAGGTCTGTAGGCGTAACCGCAGGTGACAGGCTGAACACAGGAGCAATGGTGAAACAGGGGAACAGGAACCAGGAACAAGGACTAGGGACCAGGTAGCGGATAGGAATCAGGAACAGGGACTAGGGACCAGGTAGCGGATAGGAATCAGGAACAACAGGGAGCTGGGCCAAACGCTATGGGAAGCATGTAGAGGCTCCAACACGAGGGACAGGGCATGCTGGGATTTATAGGGAGTGATTGGGTGCAACTACCAATTAGGGACGCACTGCCCCTTTAAATCTGAGACAGCCGGCGCGCGCGCGCCCTAGGAGGCGGGGACGCGCGCGCCGGCCGGCACAGCGACAGACAGGAACGTGGAGAGGTGAGGCGCCCCCCGGGGCCGAAGTAACAGCAGCGCCGGGTCCCTGACTATGGACACCGGCTGCTGCATGGGGCAGGAGGCGGCCGCGGCGGCGGCCCGGAACGCGGGACGCCGCCGCGGCCGTGACACTTACCTTGCCCCCTTGGGTTCCTGCACTCCCAGCCGCTGCAAATGTTCATGAAAATGTGCTAACCCTCCAAGCCCTCTTTACACAGCATAGAAGTAATAATAAATTGTGCTGGTTGATAGTTTATCTAATGCACA
The DNA here is from genome assembly GCF_027789765.1 of Dendropsophus ebraccatus. Classification (NCBI taxonomy): domain Eukaryota; kingdom Metazoa; phylum Chordata; class Amphibia; order Anura; family Hylidae; genus Dendropsophus; species Dendropsophus ebraccatus. The sequence continues at coordinate 145,438,971 of NC_091455.1, read as the reverse complement.
GATTTATGTATACCTTTAATTTGACAAAAAAATGATAAATTTATTAAAGCTCTCAATAGCTGCCCTTAATGCTAAAGAGCAGAGGGAAGAGAAAATCAAATATTGTATTGACGTTGCAGTACTTCTCTCAGAAAAAAATGGACAGTCATTGTAAATAAAACCCACACAATGGCATGGCATCCTATTTACCTAAGTTACTATGGTGACGGATGTCCCAGCACACATATATAGATAATTCCATGGTCTTGAAAAGATACTATTGAACAATGTAAGATGAACAGGCAAGTATTGCCAGTATTGTTTGATCATAATGGTAGATACAGTGATATAAGATATTTTGTTGTATTGACAATGATTGATGTGGAAGCAATGTGTTGTAAGGTCTATTCTATCTTATTAATTTGACATTTACCCGAGATGAGCGAATCGCCCATCTAAACAAAGCAAAGCTTATCAGCCACCTGCCTTCAAACTCTATTCTGCTCCCTACTTCGATTTGTTTAGACCGATGATTCACTCATCTCTAATATTAACCATCAAGTAATAACAGTTATTGAATAGCTCTACTATGATAAAACAATTGTTGTATATCATAGACTAAGCTGTACCATTGCATTGTGTAGGTGACATGTTTATGTATCCACAGCTCAGCTTTCATATCCCAACATAATACCAGAGCTGTGATTGGTCGCTATGGGAAAATTACACCAGTTTTTGTATCAAACAGGTTCATAAATTTGGGCCAATATGCAATAAAGTCTTATGCAAAGCACTAAGAAGGTTACTAATAATACATTTATAACCCCCCCCCCCATAGGACCTACATAAGTGATTTATGTATTTTAAATGAAATTCTTAGTCTGTAATTAATGCATCAGGGACAGAGGTGGTGAAATGCATTCATTTTTCATGAAAAATTTTAAGAATGTGTCTGTTGCTGATTTCCATGCCATAGTGCATTCTGTGTGGCAGAATATTTCAGACAGCCATTAAAGGGGTTATCCAGCGCTACAAAAACATGGCCACTTTTCCCTCTACTGTTGTCTCCAGTTCAGTGGCGGTTTGCAATTAAGCTCCATTTACTTCAATGGAACTGAGTTTCAAAACCCCACCCAAACTGAAGACAACAGTAGGGGGAAAGTGGCCATGTTTTTGTAGCACTGGATAACCCCTTTAATAACCTCAGTGATAGCATTAAAGCTTTTAAGCATGTATATTTTTCTGTGTGTGATGCCTAAACTCAATACTTAAATGGCCTAGATTTGTCAAAAGGTGTAAAATATACACTGGTATTAACTGCCCGCAGCAACCAATCACAGCTCAGCTTACATTTTACCAGAGAGGAAAGCTGAGCTGTGATTGGTTGCTAAGGAGCCATTTACACCAGTGCGTAGTTTACCCACTTTGATAAATCTCCTTCAATATGTTTTGAATGCTCTGTTTCCATTTTTTATCATTTGCATATCAATAATACATCTTTCAATATTGAGATTTCTATAATTCCATGACTTTTCCAACTTTGGATTGTAATTTCAATGTTGAGGAGTGGATACATACTAGCACATTCTTCTAAACAAGTGAATAACATTTAAAAGGGTGTCATCCCTCCAGGATTATTTCATACTCAGAAATACCTTTTCTCTGTGGCTTTAGATTGATTGCTACTGTAGGCTCAGAATCATATCATTAGGACTAAATATCACTGGCCGTTTATGCTCAATATTTTATCTTGCCATGGAAGCAGCTACTGGTATGTGTCAATACAATGTACTTGATCTCAAAATGTTTGCATTTCCTAAACGCTAGAATAGGTTGAAGTGCAGAATAATTGAAATATATCTATGGAGTATATTCCTCTCATTTCACTAAATACAATTTTTCAAAGGAACTTCTTTAATATTTCAAATCATATGAAAGATGTTCACATTAACAATTATTTTTATGTAAAGAGTTTAATTTCACTTGCGGCCAAGGAAAAATGTTCATTGGATTGGGGCAAATAATCCTTTATATGACCAGTTTAAGAAAACAACTGAACGCGAGCTTGTAATTATTTTGTCTTTGTTATAGTCTGCTCTATTTGTCATTAGAGAGAAAAGTAATTATCTAGCATGAATAGCGATGCCACAAGTTCATTCATTTACCAACAATTATCATAAACATATATTCCCATGATTCTTCTATAACTTCTATTCAAAAATGTTTCTTTTCAAAGTTGGGTTTATTAAATGCATCTAGGCTGGGAATAAAATGTTTTCTAACTTTAATCCCCTGGAGTTAAACAGCAAGAAGATTTTCTGTTTCAGCAGGTCACATTGCAAAAAATACATTTATTGGTTAGTAACATATAGTCCTTTTATTGCAATCCTAAAATAGAAGTATGTCCTTAATTTAAATTTAGAAATGTTTTATGTGAAAACATTTTATTTCCCCATGCTGTATAAGTGTAGGTAATAAGTAATGCATAGTATCAAAATGGTATTGAATGCTGGATTGCTAAAAAAAAAAATCTCATACATGAAACCCTTCTAAGAAAGATGTCAGATTCCATGTATTTTTAATCTTATTGTCCACTTCTCTATGTGCTGTATTTTTTTCGGTGGCATAAAAGAAACTACAGGTTTTAAAAAGTTTCACAATTCTGTCATACACAAAAAAGAAAGAATTATAATTTTTTTTTTAAAAAATCCATAAACATCCGAACCTGATCGTTCGGCATTTGATTAGCGGTGGCTGCTGAAGTTGGATAAAGCCCTAAGGCTTTGTGGAAAACATGCATATAGTCATTGGCTGTATCCATGTTTTCCAGACAACCTTAGAGCTTTATCCAACTTTAGCAGCCACTGCTAATCAAATGCCAAATGCTCAGGCAAATGCCGAATGTTTGGGCAGGTGATATATTATCTTATTTAATGCCTGGCAGATGATTAGTTAAGTAGGTAGTGGCTATATTCTGGCAGCGGATTAAAAATCCACTGTGCGAATGCGGAGCCATAGGGCATAACTGTACCACATATCACAGGACTCACAGCGGATTTCACTGTACATGTGAACACATGTATGGACAACAGCTCCCGAAACAAAAGTTCAAATTGTCATGCATACACTTATGCCCATTAATGTGGAAGTTGAGTGTATGTGAAGGAAATCACTGTCAAGTGTGCATACTGCTGCTGGTCAAGGCCACAGTGGTCAAACCCTCCTTCTACCATTGACGGAGATCTTTGGGGCTTTTTTTTAGATACCATATTTTTAGGTTCCATTTTAGGGTATATATGGCATTTTGAACAAAATATGAAAAAATAGTAATTATATCATGCTCCAACGCCCAGCAAATGCCATGCAGTATAAATGACATGTCACCTTTATTTTTTGAGTTAGTGCATTACAGAAACATAGAAGATTGTCGGCAGAAAAAGACCACAGGGTCTATCTAATCTGCCCTTTTAGTATTTACATTCTTATTATCTTAAGATAGACAGTATTTTTTTCTGTTTTACTATCTTCGCACACTAAAAAGAATTTAAAAATAAATTTTTTATGTGCCCGTATCTTTAAATTTTTATTTTTTTTGTGGGATAAATGCTATTTTTCATTGGTTCTGCTTCGTGGTTTTGGAGGATTTTTTAATGGTACTAACCGCATGGGGAAAATAACATTATATAATGTTTTATAGGATGGGTTGTTTTGTCATGGCGTTACCTAATTTTGTTTACTTTTTTTTTTTTTTTATTAAACCTCATTATTTGAAGCAAGGAAGCAATTTATTATTTTTATTTATTTATTTTTAAGGGAAAACTTTTCATACATGATGCATTAAACTTTGCACAAATTAATTAAGGCCACAGAAAACTTCAAAGTGGTATGAAGAATAGGGGACAACTTCAATCAAAGAAAATGTCACCTTTTGCCAATGCCATTTATGCTACTGCCAGACAAGAATTTGGAACAGGCCACCTGAGGTAACCTGACAGGTGGCTCACTGGGTTAACTTCATCCAGAAAAGCTGTGAACAGTGGTGGATCACTGGCGTACTATGACACCCTTATTATTTTTGGGGTGCAATAAAAATCAGCCAACAGGGAGACTATACATTATTGTTCCACAGTGAATTTACTAGAACATCGGGTACACTGGTTTACAGTTACTGTCTTTTATCTGTGGAGTAACTTCAAAATTGCCACTGGAAGACTAGGGTCACTTAAGATGAGTCAATAAGTGCAAATTTGTCTTTCAAATACAACACATACTGTATACTTCATATGAAATATAACAGGAGCATAATCACAAATATAGTGAAATACGTCAAAATATCATAAGAAAGATAAACATAACTTACATAGTTACATAGTTAATATGGTTGAAAAATAACCATCAAGTTCAACCAAGGAGGTAATGGATACAGGGGAGGGATGATAGGTTCTCTACATATGCATTTAAGTTATTTTGGTCTAAGAACTTGTCTAGCCCGGTTTTGAAGCTCTCTACTGTTTTTGTTGTGATCAGATCCTGTGGTAGACTGTTCCACAGATTCACAGTTCTCGTGGTAAAGAAGGCTTGTCGCCTCCGGAGATTGAACCATTTTTTCTCCAGGCGGAGGCAATGCCCTCTTGTCCTTTGAGGGGGTTTTACCTGGAACATCTTTTTCCCCATATTTCTTGTAGGGGCCATTTATATATTTAAATAAATTAATCATATCTCCCCTTAAACGTCTCTTCTCCAGACTAAACAAATTTAATTCTTTTAATCTCTTCTCGTAACTAAGATGCTCCATTCTACTTGTTAGTTTAGTTGCCTGTCTTTGTACCCTCTCCAGCTCTAGAACATCCTTTTTAAGAATCGGGTTCCAAAACTGGACAGCATACTCCAGATGAGGCCGCACCAAAGCTTTATAAAGCAGTAATATTATATCCCTGTCCCGCGAGCCCATGTCTGTTTTAATGCATGACAATATCCTACTGGCCTTAGAAGCAACTGACTGACATTGTGTGCTGTTCTGTAGTCTATTATCTACAAGTACACCCAGATCCTTCTCCATCAGCGACTCTCCCAGAGTAACTCCCCCCAGCACATATGATGCATGTGGGTTATTAGTACCCAGGTGCATAACTTTACATTTATCCACATTGAACCTCCTTTGCCAAGTGGACACCCAAACACTCAGTGTGTCTAAGGGTCCTATTCCACGGGCCGAGGAGGGCCCGATAAACTATGTAAACGAGTGGCGATCTGCTAGATTGCCGCTCGTTTACTGGGCCTATTCCACGGCCCGATGATCGTTGAGCGAGGGCTGCAGGGATATCGTTACCGATGTCCTTTCAGCCCTTGCAGCAGCAATACATTACCTGCAGGTCTTCTCCACGCTGTCTTCATCCCCGGGTCCCGCGCACTCTATCTTCTGAATGGCCGGTCAGCTGACAGGCCACACTCAGCCAAACACAGGCCGCGGCGGTCCCGGCCTGTGATTGGCTGAGCGCTCCGTCAGCTGACCGGCCATTCAGAAGATAGAGAGCGCGGGACCCTGGGAGGAAGACAGCACGGAGAAGCCCTGCAGGTAATATATGCTGCTGCTGTCAAATCGGCGGTCACCCTTGCGCACCGCTATTCAACCGTAGCGATGCGCGGTGGGGGAACGATGATTTTAGGTCTGGCCCGATGACACGATCAGCGGCTGATCGTTCTCTCTATTTCACCGAATGATAATCGGCCGAAACGGGCCAAATGGGGCCGATCCGGCCGATTATTGTTACTGTGGAATAGGGCCCTAAGTCAGCTTGTAACATCTGCACATCCTCCATAGACTGTACGGTACTACAAAGCTTGGTGTCATCTGCAAAGATAGAAACATTGCTGTTAATTCCACTCTCAATATCCTTAATAAACAAGTTAAACAGAAAGGGGTCCAGTACTGACCCTTGGGGTACACCACTTATTACAGGGGACCATTCGGAGTAGGAATCATTGACCACCACTCTCTGGGTACGATTATTAAGCCAGTTTTCAATCCAGTTACACATTAAACTTTCCAAACAGATAGACTTTAACTTACCCATCAGACGCCCATGAGGAACTGTGTCAAACGTATTTGCAAAATCCAGGTACACGATATCCACAGCCGTGCCCTCATCCAGGCTTCTACTTACCTCTTCATAGAAACATATTAGGTTGGTTTGACAGCTTCTATCCTTAGTAAAACCATGCTGGTTATCACTTATAATACTATTAGCCACTACATATTCCAGGATGTAGTCCTTTATAAGCCCGTCAAATAGTTTCCCCACAATGGACATTAAGCTTACAGGTCTATAGTTACCTGGGGAAGACCTGGAGCCCTTTTTGAAGAGCGGCACTACATTTGCCTTACGCCATTCCTTCGGCACAATACCAGTAAGCAAAGAATCACTGAATATTTTGTGTAAGCGTCGAGAAATTACAGAGCTGAGTTCCCTAAGAACTCTGGGGTGCAATCCATCAGGCCCTGGAGCTTTGGTTACATTGAGTTTATTTAATTTTTCATGGACCATATCTATAGTAAACCAGTTCAGTACATTACATGTGTTAGCAGCACTGGCCCCATCCACCTCAGCACTGGCCCCACTCACCAAATTTTTTGGGGTTTCTTTTGCTGTCTATGGCTACCTGCCTTTCATTGTGAATTTTTGCTGCTTTTATAAAATTTTTACAGGTTTTGTTGACTTCTTTGTAATGTTTAAAGGCTACAGCTGACCCCTCTGATTTGTATTTTTTGAATGCCCCTTTTTTGTCATTTATAGCCCTTCTAACCTCGGTTGTAAGCCATGTGGGATTTGATTTTAACTGTTTATATATGTTACCCATAGGAATATATTTGGCAGTACAGTTTTTAATGTGGATTTGAAGATTTCCCATTTCTTAGCTACATCAGTATGTGACAACAGCCGCTCCCAGTCTATGCCCTGAAGTTCAGCCCTTAACCCAGGAAAATTGGCCCTTTTAAAATTAAACGTTTTTGCCCTCCCAACATGTCTTTCTTTTCTACACTTTAAGCTAAAAGTCACTATATTGTTGTCACTATTACCCAGGTGTTCGTTCAAAATAACCAGATCCAACAAGGCATCACTTCTAGTTGGCTCCTTCACAAACTGGCCCAGAAAATTATCCTGCAGGAGATTAAGAAATTCCCTCCCCTTTGTGGTTTTAGCTGAACCATGACCCCAATCTATATCTGGGAAGTCCCCCATTACCACTACTGTCCCCTCCCGGGCAGCCCGCCCTATTTGTCTATTCAACTGACCATCTATCCCCTCAGTAATGTTGGGGGGTCTATAGATTACACCAAGAATAATTTTTTCACTCTTTACCTCCCTCTGTAGTTCTACCCACAATGATTCAACATCATCACAGTCATCACCCGCTATTGCATCTTTTACACTCACCTTAATATAATTTCTGACATACAGACATACTCCTCCTCCCCTTCTGCCCACCCGGTCCCTTCTGAACAATGCAAATCCCTGAATATTAACAGCCCAGTCATGTGAGGAGCCCAGCCATGTCTCAGTCACACCAACCACATCAATGGACTCCTCCAGAACCAAGGCCTCTAGCTCCCCCATCTTGCTGGCTAGACTTCTAGCATTAGTAACCATACACTTTATATTACCATCGACTTTAACCGCTTTATTATAAGAAATGGGATTTATTACAGTGCTGTGGCTACAATCATCCTCACTGCTCATCCGCAACAAATGGATCTCCCTATCCACTGCTCTTATCCTCTCCCCACAGGACCCTTCTCCTCCCACCTCAATGTTCTGTCCCCTCTCTAACCTATCCGCCACTATATTACATACTTCATTGTCCTCCCTCCACATCCCTATTTTAAAGAGGATGTACCACCAGGTACATCCTCTTTAATCTGAACCCACTGATCGAACGGCGCCGGCATGGGGAAGCCAGTGCCGCGGTCCATTTTTCGGACCACGGCCCGGTTCCCGTGCACGACGCTGTTCTATGCATCGTAACCGGATGTTGCTCAAGCACTGGAGGTAGGCCGTCCCACCCCCAGTGGATGGGAATTCCCTCCCCTGTATGACGCGGCTCCCTTGGAAAAACGGACCGCGCCACCGGCTTCCCCGTGCCGGTGCAGTTCGATCAGTGGGTTCAGATTAAAGAGGATGTACCTGGTGATACATCCTCTTTAAAAACCCCTCCACCCCTTCTAGGATTCTCTTCCCCAGCACAGCGGACCCCCTTCCATTAAGGTGCAAATTGTCTGCGGAAAACAGATTGTACCCCAATGAAAATTCAGCCCAATGCTCTAAAAACCCAAACCCTTCTCCTCTACACCTCTGTCTTTCCTGCGATACGCATGACACAGGCAGTATTCCAGAGAATGCAACCTTAAAGGTCCTTCCCTTCAACTTAGCACCTAATTTTTTAAAATTATTTTTAATAGACCTCCACCTACCTTGTATCCTGTCGTTGGTTCCCACATGGACCACAACAGCTGGGTCATCCCCAGCACCCCCCCAAGTAATTTATCCACCCTTTCCACCACATGCCAAACCCTGGCACCAGGGATACAGCAAACCATTCGGTTTAGGCGGTCTTGGCGACAAATTATTCTATCAGTCTTCCTGATTTATAGAATCTCCTACAACCACTAGCTGTCTAGGCCTACCTACAATACCATCCCGCCCACTACTAGTTGGACTGTTCCCCCGGCTGTTAGGGAGAACAGGTTCCACTAGAGCTGCATTTCTGAGACTGATGCCCTTGCATCATCACTTAACTTGGCAATTTTGCTTGGGTATACAGTAGGAGAAGTGGCCTTCCTTTTCTTGGATCCCTTTCTGGTCCCTCTAACTACATTAACCCAGCTGCTTACTTGGGCCTCCTGATCTATATCACCACACTCCATCTCTACCCCACTAACTTCCTGCTCAGTGAGCAGAAGTCTCCTCTGAAGGTGGTCAATTTCCCTCAGTGTTGCAATATGCTTCTCCAGATTAGAAATGAGCGAACTGTTCGGACTTTTGGTCCAAAAGCAGTCAATGCCTCTAGGTTGGGCCATTCTGATGACTTTATGGAGGGGAAGGGCCAGGGCCATGACAGACATGACATCCTGCCCATTAGGCACTGTCCACCAACAATAACATGCATTTTGAGAGGAGAGACCAACATGAAATCCTTTATACGGTAAGATATGTAATGTCCAGAATATAAGCTAAAGAATGGTGCTGAGAACTTATACGAAAAGGGGGTTACAATACCACTTTAAGGACCAAATTGTTTACATGTGACATGCATCACTTTTTGTATTGATAATCTTGAAATGCTTTTAGGTATCTATTTAAGTAGCTAGTGATTCTGAAATTTTTTTTCTTATAATATATTTTACTTTATATTACTAGTAAATGTAAGTCTATACCTAGGCTATGTTTATAGTACGTAAGTTATGTAATAATCACGGACGTTGTTGCCGATTAGCAAAATTGACCATGATTACTACGGAGCTTACATAGTGCTGCGTCTAAGGAATCCCGGCCAGAGAGTATACACATAGTATACACTCCGGCCAGGATCCCTAGTGGCAGCCAGGTTAGCCCCCCTGAACCTACCCCACCCCCAGACAGGGCCAGGCATACATATCGACTCCTGCGCTTCCCAGTCTCGGTCCCACTGCGAAGATATGGCAGTCAGCTCATCAGTGCACTCAATATGCAGATGAGCTGAGATGAGTCCGATGGCCATAGGAAATCACTGCCAATCATTGACGTAATTCACCAAATACGACATAATCCTTAGGATACCGATTTCTGAAAAACAAAAAGGAGAGACACAAAAAAAGGCAGGAGCAGATGACGCATCATTTTGCGCCTCACAGTATGCAACATTCCACATAGCTGCTTACAATCTGGCACCCTCAGGGTTAAGTGGGGTTGCTATGCATCGTCACTTAATCCCCTGGGGCCAGACTGTTTTCAGTTTGCTGGGCTAAATGCACTATACCCAGGCCAACAAGAAAGGGGTTATTTTACGTAGGGGGTCTAAGAATTTAACCCCTTCCTTGCTGAGGACAGAACAGCTCCCATCTCAGGAAGTAAGAGAATAAACAAAATAAGTAAGCCACTTTCACATCAGAATACTTTGACCAATACTTATATTTGTAAAAGTATATTTATGGTATATTTGTATGTCTGCCAGAACAAAGGAAGAAAACATAAACAGAGGAAAAGTTGCACAAGCTGTTTCCCTATGACTTCCACCATGCAGTATATCTTGGCAATTATTAACAAGACTATTATCATATCAAGTGTTTTTTTACGTCAAAGAATACCATTAGTCTGGCATTCTTCTGAGTGCTATATTTATATGTTCCAACATTTTAACTGAGAAAAATGAAGAAAACTCCTACACCTTTAATTGTGACAATCTAAACCCTCAGCTCCCTCTGCATAATGGCAAGTTGGCAAATTTAATGAACTGTTAGTAGTATATAATGCTGAGAAGCAGATGGACAGGCATAAGTTTATAGATGTGCTGCCTTGGCTTTTTTTTTCCTCCCCATTAGTGATGAGCGAATAGTGAAATATTCGAATATTCGATATTCGTACAAATATCTCCCGAATATTCAAATATTCGATCGAATATTCGATCCCATTAAAGTCTATGGGAACAAGTATTCGATTATTGAAAAACATCTATTCGACCACTTGGAGGTAAAAACTGAAAGCTGGGGGATTTGAACGCTTATCGAATATTTTTTGAATATTCGGCAAACTATTCAATAATATTCGATAGATCGAATACCTTACTATTCAATCGAATATCTATTCGATCGAACAGTATTCGCTTATCACTACTCCCCATAGAATTACTTTGTTTATTCTGTCCCATCTTTTTTTTACTTTGTAGACAATAGAGAGAGAATGTATAGGTCCTCGAGTTAGAAATGTACAAGGATAAGGTTTAAAAAGATTTAATATAAATAATAAATACGTACAATCAATATTTAGGAAATATAGTTAAAATTAGAGATGCATCTAAGGATCCAAAAAATGCAAAAATGCAAAAGTAAAAAAAATATGTAAATGAAAAGGAAAAATGAAAAAATGAAAAAAATAGATAAAAGGTATATGGATAAAAAATAATAAATAATAATAAATAAAAAGCTCAATTCGAAAATAATCAAATGTTTTGTGCAGTAACTATCATATAATCATAAAGTTATTGGTATACACAGATTAAATAGCGTTATGCACTGGATTGGCAAACGTGTTAAAATTAATAGTGTTCTCAGTTGGCTGTTATGTGGATCGCTCTTGCAGTGTGTTTTGCATGGTACACTGTAGCGATCTCTGCTGTAAACAGCCGAAGTAGCGCTTGCAGCACTGCTGAGTGTGACAAGTGCGGCGCTTTAGATAGTCAATTAATGTCTATTGATCCACTATTTGGTATTGGTAGTAATATATAAGTTCAATGGTGTAAATACACCGCTCACCGCTCCACCGTGTAGCGTGCAGTCTCAGGTCTGTAGCGCTGGACCGTGAATACAGGTAGGGATGGTTGCCGCGTATGGCTCACTCCGGCAGGGATGATGACAGGCGCTTTGGCGCTGAGGTCCACTCAGTGTTAGGCGGATTTGTGGCCCCGCCCATGCGTGGTAGCTGTTGTTGCCCGCGAGACCACGTGTTGAAATGGCGCTAAATTTCAAGTTTTTTGTTTTCAAAGTATGTAACGGTTTTTGGTGGATCCGCTGAGTATTAATAAGTGGATCATAGATGTATTATTCCATCTGGACACGTTTCGGAGCCTTCTTGGCCCCTTTTTCAACAGCAAAATGGAGTTTACACCGTTCACCATGTGGGAACAATAATATATTTTAATAGATCGGACAATTCCGCATGCTGCCATATGTAATATGGTTTTATATATATATATATATATATATATATATATATATATATATATATATATATAAAAATGGGCAAGGTAGTATTTTAACTTTTATTGGGAGGGGGGCTTATAATGGGTTTTTTAATACTTTTAAAAACTTATTGATCTATGCTGTGCCTGAGAGCAGACTCTATACATAGATCGCTGATCCAACAGGACGGAGGTAAGTGACTTACCCCCGCCTGTCGGCACAAGCGATCTGGACGCCCACAGCATGGCAGTTTGTTCTGTCACTCAGTACCTTAAACACCATGATCGCTATAGATTTCGGCATTTAAGGGGTTAATGAGACACAGCTGCTGGATCGCAGCTGCCTCTCATTACCTCTGGCCCCCGACACACTTATGTGTGCGGGACTGCTCTCACTGCAGCGGTCCCACACATATCAGGAAGCCCCCTCAGTCAGGAACGTATATATACATTCCTACTGCACAGGGTATGTGCAGTAGGAACGTATAAATACAGATTGCTGACGGGAAAGGGTTAAAGTGATATTAAAGAAAGGAAACTATAACATGTTATATGTTAAAATGTTTGATCAATCAGGGTGTTAGGCTAAATTCACACGTCAGTATTTTTCATTCGTTTTTACTGACCTGGAAATACTGAATCCATTACAACCCATTATTTTCTACGGTGCTATTCATACATCCAGTAAATCCGCAATCCGTGATGGAGAAAAAAAATAAGATATGTTGTAATACGTTAATTACAGAACGGACACCCCCATAGAAGTCAATAGAGTGTGCAAAATTTGCGGAGAGCACATTTCAATCTGCAAAACCATCCGTATTACGGATCCGTTTTTTATTACATCCCCAAGCTCCTCCTGCCAGAAATATCCTGCCTGATAGAAATGTAAAAAATGGCCCCCAGACAACCATGTGACCTTTTTGGGGGGTTGGGACAGCTAATGACATCATTTTTGCCATCAACTCTTTTTTTCTTCACTACACCTTTTTTTGCGGATCTGCAAAATACGCATAAAAATCTGAGATCTCTGTCTCACTGAAGGGAGCTGGGAAGCAAAGCTACAGTATCTGACTCTGCTTTCTCCTGATTCTGTCTAGAGGCCGATTAAAACTTTTAACATGTCTTTACGACATATAAATTTTTTTATAATGACAAGGACACTTGACCAAGACAGTAAGTAGAGCTGGTTTAGCTGACATAAACAAATCATAGTAACAGCTTGGTTGTTACAAACCCCAAAGGGAAACCTATACAGTATAAATAATCAAATTGAGAACGGTTCCTATAAAATGAATTAGGCGGCTTAGAGACAGGTTAGTGCTTATCCTATCTCACCCCTACATTGTTGACCCTACCTGATAAGGGTGATGCTACTCTAGGCCCTCCTGACACTCCCTATTTGTACATGTAGCCAGTACCATACTACAGAAAGAGTAGTAACTAGATGGTGACTGTGTTTATGATGAAAAAAACATCAACTGAAGTATAAACCAGCTAGATCGTTAACCCCTTCACGTCAGCAATCTGTATATATACGTTTCTACTGCACATACTCCGAGCAGTAGGAATGTATATATATGTTTCTGCTGTGACAGGGTTAATGATGTAAGCGAAAGCATAGCGATCCCGCTCACATCAAAGTCCGGGGCTGCAGGTAATGAGATTCAGCTGCAATTCCGCAGCCTACTCTCATTAACCCCTTAAAGGCCGTGATCTACAGCGATCACGGCGTTTAAGGTGCTCAATGACAGAAACTCTTTTTTTATCGTTGGCAGCATTCAGATCTTGCTTGTGCCAACATGACCTCTTTTCTGGCTGTCCCAGGTCTCAGTCATTGTCTTCTATGTGTCAGAGAGCACATTTCCATCTAGAACAAAGGCAGTATTTAAATAGGCACTGTGGTTTCAGCAAACTTTGCATAGATCTATAGTACAGGAATATAAGAGAAACTTTGTATCACATCCTATCAGACAATATTGCTTCCCTCTACCCCCTTTCTGCTAAACTGTGATCCACTCTCAAAATCAACATATTCCTGAGTTAGCTGCAGGTCTGAGGAGAGGGGAGGAAGATGAGAGAGGGAATGTACTTATCCTATAGGAAAACAGCTACACAAAAAAATTAAGGAGTAATTGGCCAATTGAGGAAGCACAAGTCACAGCCATAGGCTGGGTTCACACTACGTATATTTCAGTCAGTATTTGGTCAGTATTTTGCAACCTCAACCAGGAGTGGATTGAAAACACAGAAAGGCTCTGTTCACACACTGTTGAAATTGAGTGGATGGCCATCACTTAATGGCAAATATTTGCTGTTATTTTAGAACAACAGCTGTTATATTGAAATAATGGCAGTTATTTACTGTTATATGGCGGCCATCCACTCAATTTCAACATTGTGTGAACAGATCCTTTCTGTGTGTTTAATCCACTTCTGGTTGAGGTTGCAAAATACTGACCAAATACTGACTAAAATATACTGTGTGTGAACCCAGCCTTAGTGGAGACAGGCCAGAGCATAGAGAGCACTTTTGTAAACATCACAATACACATTGCATTATAGAGAGAATGGAGATCTCACCCTACAGGTAAAGAGGTAGTATGATGACCCAGCTATCATTCTTCCCCCTTACCTGACACCTACATGTGACTTAATCATGGATTTTATTAGAGATGAGCGAACATGCTCGTCCGAGCTTGGTACTCGATAAAGTATTAGGGTACTCGATGGTACTCGTTACTCGGACGAGCATCTCGCGATACTCGAGGAAAACTCATCATCCGTTTCCTGTATGTTTGCGCGCTTTTTGCAGCCAATAAACATGCAGGAGACTCTTTGGTACATCCTGCGATGACGTGGGACCCATACATGTCAATAGCAGCGATTGGTTGGCCAGATCACATGACCCTGCCATATAAAACTCGGCGCCGGCAGTGCTCGCTCCAGACGCATGCTGTGAGAGATCAGGGACAGAGCTGCTGCTGCTGGTCAGGGAGAATGTCAGTGTAGGATTTAGCGTTCCAGTAGGCAGGGAATATACTAGCGATACAAACAAACAGACCTTTTCAGGGCTTAAAAGCTTTTATTAATACTATTACTACAGACTGCTGGCTGGGAGTTGCAGGGCTGCTACCGCGATTTAACCAGCACACTGTGGTGACCGGCTGCTGGACGAAAGGGGGCATTAGGTGTTGCATACACACCCCTAAGAAGTGCTCAGTGTACTCCTTTTTGATTTTGGGGCTGGTGGTCCTGGTGTACTGCACTGTATAGCTGGGAGTTGTAGTGCATCTCGCATAGAACTTACTTTACTGCTCATATTGTATTGGGGTGACAAAGCGTGTGTTCAGTTGTTGCCCATACCAGATAGCACCACCTAAACTAGTGTGTACTGCACTGTATAGCTGGGAGTTGTAGTGCATCCCGCATAGAACTTACTTCACTGCTCATTGTATTGGGGTGACAAAGTGTGTACAGTTGTTGCCCATACCAGATAGCACCACCTAAACTAGTGTGTATTGCACTGTATAGCTGGGAGTTGTAGTGCATAGAACTTACTTCACTGCTCATTGTACTGGGGTGACAAAATGTGTACAGTTGTTGCCCATACCAGATAGCACCATCAAGCCCCCCCTAAACTAGTGTGTACTGCACTGTATAGCTGGGATATGTAGTGCATCCTGCATAGAACTTACTTCACTGCTCATTGAATTGGGGTGACAAAGTGTGTATAGTTGTTGCCCATACCAGATAGCACCATCAAGCCCCCCCTAAACTAGTGTGTACTGCACTGTATAGCTGGGATATGTAGTGCATCCTGCATAGAACTTACTTCACTGCTCATTGCATTGGGGTGACAAAGTGTGTACAGTTGTTGCCCATACCAGATAGCACCGTCAAGCCCCCGCTAAACTAGTAAGCACTACACTGTATTGCTTCTGTATCACTTCTAATGGTTCTCTTGTAATGCCAGAAGGTTTTGCTGCAGTATTAGAGCATAGAGGTTGGATGTTATCACCTCCGTCCAGCAGAGGGAGTCAGTTCCCAGCTAGGAGTAACAGAGGTAACTGGGGAAGGAAAAGCCAGAGACTCAGGAAGTGTGACCCACCCAGTTCCTGTAGAGAGAGAAGATTCCAGTGCTGGAGGTCAAGGGCAGTGACCTGTGCCAGAGCTAAAGAGAGGTGTGACAAGGTGATCCACAGAAAGCAGGACAGCTCAGCCAGGTCCATAAGAGCTACAGCAGACAGAGCAGTGTGCAGCAGTGAAGGAAGAGAGTAACACAGCCCAGTGCTAGCAAGTGGAGTGCCAGCAGGCCATGAAGTAGTAGTACCCCTACCAGTGGGCACCAGCCACCAATTGCTAGGAGCTACAGTGATGGTAGAGCCTGTGCTACAGAAAGAAGGGGTAGCAGTGGGACGAACCTTGTGCACAGTCCAGAGTGGCCAAGTCCTGATGAGAATAATGAACATTAACAGACACAGTGTGGTACTGGCACCTAGAGAACTGGTGGCAGATGTGTTTCCTATTGAGGAGGTCGAAGCCATACAGGAGCCTAGCTGGCACATCAAGTTAACTGATTTTGGCCACCACCACCCTGACATTGTGCCAAGTAAGAACTGAAGCTGTCAGGACTACAGGAGGGCAGCTCTTGAACGAAGTACATTTGGAAGATGCAGAGATGACTCCAGAGGAGAGGGAGCAGTTAGTCAGGGTCCTGGGATCTCACCCAAATGCTTTTTCCCGGCACGAAGCAGACTTTGGGAAGACACAGACGCTTGAACATGAAATTCCAACTGGAGATGCTCGACCAGTACGGGAACGGTACCGACAAATACCCCCAGCACTGTATCAGGAGGTCAAGGCCCTGCTGAAACATATGCAGGAAAGTCACATCATTCAGCCTAGCAGGAGCCCCTGGGCCTCACCAATTGTGCTGGTAAAGAAAAAGGATAGGACCCTGTGGGATGCGATTCTGTGTTGACTACAGGCGCCTCAATGCATGTACAGTCCGGGATGCCTACCCATTACCTCGAATTGAGGAATCCTTGGCAGCGCTAGGCCGTGCCAAATTCTTCTCTACCCTTGACCTGGCAAGTGGGTATTGGCAAGTGCCAATGGCAGAAAAAGACAGAGAGAAGACTGCCTTTGTTACACCTATGGGACTGTATGAGTTCCTCCGCATGCCTTTTGGACTGAACAATGCACCAGCTACATTCCAGAGGCTAATGGAACTGTGCTTGGGTGATCTGAATTTTGAATGCCTGCTGATCTACCTAGATTACATAATCATCTTTTCATCAAGTTTTGCGGAACATTTGGAGCGGTTAGACGTGGTCCTCGGCCACCTAGAGGAGCATGGGCTGAAGTTAAAACCCACTAAGTGCCACTTGTTCCAGAAGAGCATTGAGTATCTAGGTCATGTGGTAACAAGGCAAGGAGTCCAGCCCATAGACTCAAAGATTCAGGCCGTTAAACAGTGGCCCACACCCAGCAACAGCAGTGAGCTTCGGGTCTTCCTGGGGCTGGTTGGATATTACCGGCGATTCATCAAGGAGTTTGCCCAGGTAGCAGCGCCTCTGTATGCGCTCCTCCAGGGGTGCTTGCCTGGAGATACAAAAGGAAAGCCATTCGTCTGGGCTGAGGAGGCCGAACTGGCCTTTAGGGAGCTGAAGAAATTGTTGACCAGTGCCCCTATCCTGGCCTATGCTGATTTCACAAAGCCATTTGTGCTGCAAACTGATGGAAGCCTGAGGGGACTTGGAGCTGTACAGACCCAAGAGCAAGATGGTCAAGAACGAGTAATAGCATATGCCAGCAGAACTCTGCGGGAGAGTGAGAAGAACCCCGACAACTACAGCTCCTTCAAACTTGAGCTCCTGGCAGTGGTGTGGGCGGTGACAGAAAAGTTTGCGGACATCTTGACAGGAGTCGAGTTTGTGTTGATGACTGACAATAACCCACTGGTTCACCTGAATAATGCCAAGCTGGGTGCCTTGGAGCAGCGGTGGGCAGCTCGACTTAGTAAATTTAACTTCAAGACACAATACAGGCCGGGGCGGAGTAATGCTAATGCAGATGCCTTGTCTCGTAACCCGTTGGAGAATCCCAGTGGCCCCACAGACGAAGAGCGGGAAGAGGTCGAGACCCCCAATTTCATGAAAATGCCAAAACCACTGAAGAGTGCTCCGGTTCAGGGGGTGGAGCAGGCTGTCGAGATCACTGCGGGAAGGTCCATGGAGGAGTGGCAGGACTGCCAACAGCAAGACCCACAAATTGCCAGAGTAAGAGAATGGCTCCTTACTGATCACCAGCCAGCGTACAGGGAGTGTGAGACCTTCACATCATTTGGAAAGAAGTTGTGGCTGCAGAGGGGCCGTCTGACCTTCCGCGAGGGAGTCCTATGCAGAAGAGTACAACTCCCCACAGAGATTGGTCCCACCTGGCAAGTAGTAATACCAGATAGTGAGGTAAGGAACGTAGCTGAGTGGATGCATGAAAGGAAAGGGCATTTTGGACCTGCCAAGACTTGGGCATGGCTACAGAGATTCTTCTATCATCCTAACTCACAAAAGGTGGCCCAGGACATTTGCAGAAGATGCCGAAACTGCAACCTAGCAAGAGCTGGGGATCAGCAGGCCCCAATTGGTGTTATACAGACAAGCTACCCACTACAACTTGTGATGATGGACTATCTTACAGTAGGAGAGTCCCCGAGAGGATACAAGTATTTGCTGGTCATGGTGGACCACTTTACGAAGTTTGCTGTAGCGGTCCCCACCCGGGACCAAACTGCTGAATCAGCAGCACAGTGCCTGTGGAAAAATTTCATTCTGCCTTATGGCTGTCCTACACAACTGCACTCTGACCAAGGGGCTTGCTTTGAAGGAAGAGTGATAGAGGAGCTCTGTCGGTTGTACCAGATTTGGAAGACACACACAACACCTTACCATACACAGGGAAATGGTGCATGTGAGCGCCTGAACAGAACCCTTCTACAGCTCTTGAGGACACTGGAGGAACAGAAAAAGGAGAGATGGCCAGACTACATTGCAGAGTTAGTGTGGGTGTACAACAACACTTTACACTCAGCCACCGGTTATTCACCCTTCTTGTTGATGTTTGGGAGAAATGGGAGATGCCCTCTGACCATGATGATGCCTGACAGTGGAGAAGGTGAAGGGTGGACCCCTGAGACTTGGATGGGAGACCATCGGAAGAAGGTACAAGAAATGTACGACCTGGTCGCCCAGCGCCTTGGCCCCCGCACATTACCAGCAAACAAGAAATTGAAGGAGTTGCCGTTACAGGTGGGAGATCGGGTAATGGTACGCAATCGCACAGCCAGAAGGGCTGGAAAGCTGCAGTGGCGGTGGGAAGTCACGCCATATGAGGTGATCCGGCAACCCAACCCAACCATACCAGTGTATGAGGTAAGACCGGAGGGTGCAACTGGACCGATGCGCATAGTGCATCGAAATATGCTTAGACCATGCACTTTTCTGAGAAGAGTTCCTGAACCCCAGCCAGAGAGTATCAACATGCCCACGGTACCCTCTGGGGAAGAGGAATGGTGGGTACCACCCCAACCAGATCCAACCCCCTTGGAAAGAAGGAAAGATATGCAGCAAGAGGAGAACAACGCTCCCTCTGTGGAGCCTTCAGTTGAGCTAAGACATTCTGGACGTGCTAACTTTGGAAGGATGCCTGCACGTTATGATGACTATGTCTTAGGTATGCAGGTTGCCGGGACGGCTACCCTCAAACGAGGGGGGGAAGGTGTAATGCCAGAAGGTTCTGCTGCAGTATTAGAGCATAGAGGTTGGATGTTATCACCTCCGTCCAGCAGAGGGAGTCAGTTCCCAGCTAGGAGTAACAGAGGTAACTGGGGAAGGAAAAGCCAGAGACTCAGGAAGTGTGACCCACCCAGTTCCTGTAGAGAGAGAAGATTCCAGTGCTGGAGGTCAAGGGCAGTGACCTGTGCCAGAGCTAAAGAGAAGTGTGACAAGGTGATCCACAGAAAGCAGGACAGCTCAGCCAGGTCCATAAGAGCTACAGCAGACAGAGCAGTTTGCAGCAGTGAAGGAAGAGAGCAACACAGCCCAGTGCTAGCAAGTGGAGTGCAGCGCACCTGGGACAAAGAGACACTGACACAGGAGTGTCCAGCCAGCCTCATCACTGCAGCAAGGAGGAAGGTACTGCTTAGGGGAGACAGAGCTGGTGCTGCAGGGGAGTCCATTGTTACCAGCAGAATCAGGAAGTGGGGCCCCCTGAGAGACTGTATATAGTTGTGCTACACCACATAGACTGAAGTGATATCCTCCCTGCTACTTACCTAGCTTCATAAAGAGACAGTGTTCCTGTTCAGTAAGAACCTACCTGTTATACAAGTTAAAGAATTGGTTGTACTGCTGAATTATCTACAGTAAAGTTATCCCAACATTACTCAGCTGTCAGAGTGAGTTTGTCGCCATCCACCTGCACCCCTTACACTCTGTGTCCTCACTGCTATGCTCTGACGTCACACTACGTCTTCGGAGGAGTGTGACTGGTTGCCGGGGGCCCGCCGATCGCGCCCCCGCCAACCAGCCGACTGTTTTATTTGATTTTTTTGGTCTAGCCGTGCCCAGGGCCTCACCACCCCCGGTCGAGAGGCATCAAGTGTACTCTTGATGGTGAGTGGTGAGTGAGAGCAGGCCTAGCCAGTTAGCTGTCAGCACCCGGGTTCATGTCCACTCCAATTTTTGGGTGGGCTCACTTACTTCCTCAGTCACTTGTAATGGCTCTCTGTGTGTTGAATGCCATGCAGTGTCCGGCCTAGTTTTGGGAGCCTCACTTGCTTCCTCACTCACTTGTAATGGTGAGACAATTGCCAAATCCCCAAGGATCAAAGTCAATTTCAAAATCAAAAAAGCGGTGGGGGGAGAGGTGGTGAATCACATTATGCAGGGAATGTTACCCCAACTGCTACATTCAAATTGAAAATCGAAAGGGTGGTGGGGGTAGGAGTGGGGAGTCACATGATGCAGGGAATGTTACCCCAACTGCTACAGGAGCGGGAATGGTTGCCGGGGGCCCGCCGATCGCGCCCCCCGCCAACCAGCCAGCTGTTTTATTTTATTTTTTCTTGTCTAGCCGTGGCCGGGGCCTCACCACCCCCAGTCGAGAGGCATCAAGTGTACCTTTGATGGTGACTGACAGCTGGCCTAGCCGGATTGTACCGTACAGCCCCCCCCAAAAAAAAAACTAGTGGGTACTACACTGTATTGCTGGGATTTGTAGTACATCCTGCATAGAAATTCACTGCTGGCCCACGTGTTCAACCTAGTGTTGCAGCTGTTTCTTAAGACCTACCCCAATTTGGCTGAATTGCTCACCAAGGTGCGGCGCATCTGTGCGCATTTCCGCAAGTCAACCACGGATGCTGCCACACTTAGGGCAGTGCAAAGGCGCTTGCAACTGTCGGCTCACAGACTGCTGTGCGACGTGCCCACGAGGTGGAATTCCACCTTCCAGATGGTAGCCAGGGTTTACCAGCAACGCAGAGCCATTGTGGAATGCCAGATGTCAACCTCTGTTTTGTCCATTTCAAACCAAATGATTTGTGGTCCATATGCCTACCTCTGCCATCCATGTTGACTACTGGTGTGCCTGCCCTTGCCTCCTTTTGGCTGGGCCTAAACTGGCATCCATGTCGAATACTGCTGGGCCTATAGTTTACTGGCATCCCTAATTTTGCCTCATTGTTTTGTCTATTTCGTACCAAATGATTTGTGGTCCATATGCCTACCTCTGGCATCCATGTAGACTACTGGTGTGCCTGCCCTTGCCTCGTTGTTGCTGGGCCTTAACTGGCATCCATGTAGACTACTGGTGTGCCTGCCCTTGCCTCGTTGTTGCTGGGCCTTAACTGGCATCCATGTAGACTACTGGTGTGCCTGCCCTTGCCTCGTTGTTGCTGGGCATTAACTGGCATCCATGTAGACTACTGGTGTGCCTGCCCTTGCCTTGTTGTTCTCTGTGTCTTCACTGCCATGCTCTGACGTCGCACTACGTCTGCGGAGGAGCGGCACTGGTTGCCAGGGGCATGCCGATCGCGCCCCCGCCAACCAGCCAGCTATTTTGTTTTATTTTTTTTACTCTTACTCTACTGTGTCAGGCCTAATTTTTGTGAGGTTCCACGCCTGCCTCATCTAAAGGACGGTAATGGCCACTTTGTTTTTTTATTTTCTAACCTTCAATTTAAATTTTAAAATCAAATGGACTTCAATTCAAGTGCAATTTTGCAGGGCTGTCTGGTCATCTATTGTATCTCCAAGATACACGTCACTGTTCAAAGGAACAGACAGTGATAATGGTGGATCGTAATTTAGCATCCTTGTGTTATCTATTTCAAACCAAATGATCTGTGGATGTCAACTTGCGGGGGTTCTATGCCTTTAATTTTTAGCTCAGGGCTTCTTAAGAAGACTGTATTGTTATTCTTCGTCCCTACCTCCAAAGAGATGCCTATCACGCACAACTGCATGAGGGTGTAAGGCTAAATCTAGCCATAATCCGGCTATTTTAGTTTTAGGCGCAGCAGCACTACCGTGGGTAAGCGCCAACAAGCGGTGCTCAAACTGCTGAACAGCACCTTCTACCTTCCTTGGATGTTTTAGCCGTTTTGAAGGCAGGATTGACCAGGCCTTTTACCAGTAGCTTCTTTCCTTCCTTGGATGTTGTAGTAGCCTTTTTGAAGGCAGGATTGACCAGGTCTTTTTAATACACAGGCTACCGCACTTGCCGTTTCTTTGAGACTCTTTAAAGGATTTAAAGTGTATTTGATCAAATTCCGTGGCCTCTTAAGCAGACTGTATTGTTCTCTGTGTCCTCACTGCCATGCTCTGACGTCACACTACGTCTGCGGAGGAGCGGGACTGGTTGCCGGGGGCCCGCCGATCGCACCCCGCCAACCAGCCAGCTGTTTTATTTTAGTTTTTTTGTCTAGCCGTGGCCGGGGCCTCACCGCCCCCGGTCGAGAGGCATCAAGTGTACCCTTGACGGTGACTGCTGACTGACAACTGGCCTAGCCAGTTAGCTGTCAGCACCCGGGTTCATGTCCACTACATATCCCAGCCCCTGGACTCACTCTAATTTTTGGGAGGCTCACTTGTTTCCTCACTGACTTGTAATGGTTATCTGGGTGCTCAATGCCATGCTGCTTCTTTCCTAAGTTTTGGGAGGCTCACGTGCTTCCTCACTCTCTTTTAAGGATTTTCTGTGTGCTCAATGCCATGCTAGGTCTGGTATAATTTTTGAAAGGCTAACTGGCTACCGCTTCTACCTTGTTCGCTCTGTTCTCACCGCCATGTTGTGTCAGGCTGAATTTTTGGGTGGTTCATGATATGCTACCTCTGTTTTAATGGTTCCCCGTGTTCTCAAATTCCATCGCCTCTTAAGAAGACTGTATTGTTCTATGTGTCCTCACTGCCTGACATCACACTAAGTCTGCAGAGGAGCGGGACTGGTTGCCGGGGGCCCACCGATCGCGCCCCCGCCAACCAGCCAGCTGTTTTATTTTAGTTTTTTTTGTCTAGCCGTGGCCGGGGCCTCACCACCCCCGGTCGAGAGGCATCAAGTGTACTCTTGAAGGTGAGTGGTGAGTGAGAGCAGGCCTAGCCAGTTAGCTGTCAGCACCCGGGTTCATGTCCACTATGTATCCCAGCCCCTGGACTCACTCCAATTTTTGGGTGGGCTCACTTGATTCCTCACTCACTTGTAATGGCTCTCTGTGTGCTGAATGCCATGCAAAGTCTGGCCTAATTTTTGGGAGGCTCACTAGCTTCCTCACTCACTTGTAATTGTTCTCTGTGTGTTCAAGGCCCTGCACTGTCTGACTTAGTTTTGGGGAGCCTCACTAGCCTTCTCACTCACTTGTAATGGCTCTCTGTGTGCTAAATGCCATGCTGTGTCTGGCCTAGTTTTGGGGAGCCTCACTAGCTTCCTCACTCACTTGTAATGGCTCTCTGTGTTTTCAAGGCCCTGCAGTGTCTGGCCTAGTTTGGGGGAGCCTCACTAGGTGTGCCTGCCCTTGCCTCCTTTTTGCTGGCCCTTAACTGGCATCCATGTTGACTACTGCTGGGCCTTTACTGGCATCCATGTTGACTACTGCTGGGCCTTTACTGGCATCCATACTGGAAGGCTGACTGGCTACCGCTTCTACCTTGTTCACTCTGTCCTCACCGCTATGCTGTGTCAGGCTGAATTTTTGGGTGGTTCATGATAAGCTACCTCTATTTTAATGGTTCCCTGTGTTCTCAATGCCATGCTGTGTCAGGCTGAGTTTTTGGGTGGTCCCTATGCCTACCTCAGTTTTAACCAGGCTTTTGCACAGAAATAGGCATAATGGTGCCATAAGGCAGCCTCAGAGGCATGCATACATGCTGCCCCTGCTGTTTCCTGTCCATTTCCGTTGTGTTTCCATCAATTTCTGAGGTTGACAGGTTTTCACACGACCTTCCCTCTCGGAATACTCGGCTCGAGTAACGAGCACCCGAGCATTTTAGTACTTTAGTACATTTTATGCATATACAATGAAACATTAGAAGTTTTATCCTATTGGTGAGTGTTCTGAAGACAAATTGCATATATGGCAAATTTAACTGCAATTGAAACGTGACTGTTTTAAGGGCTATATCTATTAAGTATTGACAGAATAAATAGAAAGGCGTGTATATGTACATAAATTGATACAAAGTGTAAAGTGCAAGTGCATCGGAATACCTTTAACCCAGTAGAATCAATCAGCCAATGGACTAGAAAGCAGGAATGATTGACTTTTCTGGGTTATATGTATTTCAAAGCACTTGCACTTTTGTGTACATCTTCACTTCATTCTATTTATTGTGTCAATACTTAATTATTGTATCCCTTGAACATTCACGTTTTCATTTCTGCTAAATTTATGCTTCAATGTCTCCTATTATGTTTACAAATGTGCTCTGGCCTGTCTCCTCTGCTGCTGTGACCTGGAGCTGTTTGATTGTCCAATTACCCTTAACGTCAATAAATGTGAATGGAAAATGTATATGTTTTTCTATTATGTATTATAGATTTACACTTAATAAAATATGATTTTTTCGACATATGATGGTTAGTATACCTGCTGAGTACATACATTATTAAATTATAATAAAACTGTTTACACGTTTGTGGCTTAAGGTTTGTGGCTTAAGGTTTTCTGGTATAGTTACTATGATATGATTTTTTTCGACATATGATGGTTAGTATACCTGCTGAGTACATACATTATTAAAATTATAATAAATCTGTTTATACGTTTGTGGCTTAAGGTTTCCTGGTATAGTTACTGTACTTGTTAAGGTGAAAACACAAAACAACTAGAGCATGAGTATGTGAGATACTGGTATACAAAGGAACTTTGCAGGTACTGTCCCATGTCATTTGTTCCATAGCCACCAACAAACTGAACTTCCTTTATTTAGCTAACAAATAAAGAAGGTATTTGTACACATTGCTTACAGCCTTTGGCAAGTGCTGTTCTCACCTTATCAAGGTGGTGGTGATATTCTTTGGAGATAACAATGACAAAAAAATTAATGTGAAACTTGGAAGAGACCTAAACACAATAACTAAAGGTTTAAGTCAATATATTAAGAAAACATGGTACCATATAGTCTGCACATAAAAGAGACACCAATAAATGTTTTAGAGGTTAGTTTATTACACTATGGTTCAGTTTTCTAACAGATTTCTCTTTAAGGAAGAGGTTGTTAGAATTTAATTCATCTATTGTCAACCTACTGGCATTGGCTGAGCAATACTCAGTAAGCTCAGATTTTTTGCATACCAAAATGTCTAATTCCGTAAATCAATTAGACGAATTATGGATATTATGAAATCCAATTTTAACCACAATTTGAGGGACTATATTTCCACACTGTTTATAGCACAGCGCTAGGTCTTAAAGGGTATATGGAAAGGGAGGATACTGTATGATAAAGATCCCCCAACCAGATGCCATTAAGGCCTAGTTCCCAAATAATATACAAAATACTCTACCAGCTTCACTGCCCCCCAACCACACACAAAAAGATGCCAGGTTGATAATTTTGGCCCGTTGTTTTGTGCAGTGTGGAGGCTCTCTGGTACAGAGGGCACTTTTCTTTTAATTTGCGCAAAATGGCCTGGATTTCTCACATAGCCTGAAAGTCACCTACATGCTTTTTTTAAAAAAATTTAAATAAATTAAGAAACAAAATACAATATGTAGAACCCCTCTCTTTTCCATAACTAGCCAGGTAATATGATGCCCTGGGAATGCTAGTGCCTGGGTCTTCCCAGCAGTGTCGGACCGGGGTACCTTGGGCCCACCATGGAACTTAATCCTAGGAGCCAGCCTACATACACCCGTTATAACCAGTGCCAAAGCTTTCCCATTACTATAGTGACTTTGCACAGAGCTGTGTATGTGACCAGCGATGCTAGCTCACTGCTAGCAACTTGTCAGTCACACTATGCAAACAGCATAACCTGCCACTTAAGTTTCTTGAAAGGAGAAGTCCCATGAAACTAACAATCTCAGGCAAGCTGGGGATATAACATAACAACGAAAGTATACTTTACCATATTAAATAGACGCCGGCCTGTTGCAGCTCCTCCAGCTGTAATGTCACATACACGGCTGATGGATTACCCGCTCAATCATCCACCCAGCCAATCAGTGACTGGGATGGGACACCGCTGCAGTCACTGACTGGCTGAGCGGGCAATCCATCAGTCGCTGCAGTCACTGACTGGCTGAGCGGGCAATCCATCAGTCGCTCCGGGACATTGCAGCTGGAGGAGCCAGGGCTGAGACGTAGACCGAACCTAGGCAAAAATTACTTCTGGGAAGAGACCGAAGGGCAGCGCTACAGAGTATACTTTCTTTATTATCTTATCGCACCTCCCCGCCTGCCTGTCATTTGTTCGTTTCACAAGACTTCTCCTTTAGGCAATCTGTCAGCTGTAATTCATATTGGGAGTTGTGGTGTTCTATGCAGAGGGTATAATAGAAATAGATTATGGTCATGTTGGGTGTTGGGGTTTTTCACAGAATAAAACAGTGCATTACATGTCCTGATAGGCATTCTTTAGTGAAACAGAAAATCTAGACTTGTTCCACATTGTAGAAAAATCACATTTATTATTATTATTATTATTATTATTATATTATTTATAGGTAATAGGCTGAATCCCGGAATTCCAGGCAGTACCTGGGCTGTCTCCTCCTTCCCCATGGACCGGGAAGGTATTGGGAATCAAATGCGGAAGGTTCGACAAGGTTCGAGTTCTATAGAAGCTAAGATTTTCCCATGTTCGATTATCTCTACTTATCAGCTGCTGTATGTCCCACAGCAAGTACTGTATTCTTTCCAGGCTGACACAGTGCTCTCTGCTGCCACCTCTGTCCATGACATTTTCCAGCTTTTTGGTGTTTTTCTGGCACTTTTTCTACCATTTTCTCATATTAGTGTAAAATACTATTGGCGTTTTATCCCGTGTTTTTTTTTCTAGTGATGTGATTCATTAATATGTGATTCCTGGTTTTCTGTTGAAAAACTGGGGGGGAAAAAAAACACTAATTTCCATAAAAACATGATAATATTCCCCGCTATAAAAGTCTGTGGCAAAACATCAAACACATAGCCTGCTGCGATTTCACAAAAAAAAAAAGAAAAACCCACACCATTGCAGAAAAACATCCTATGGGTATTGCGTTTCGCTTTTCCCCATTCCATCAGCTAACATCTAGTCACAGTGTTTTTGACCCCAAAAAATGTCACATGCCATATTTCTGGAAAACGCCTAGTCCAGCCATAGAGATAAGGGATAACAAGACCTATAGAGAATTAATGGAGCACCGTCCACTCTGTTTATTTGAGGGGGGCACGTTTCCCACATTCTCATCAGCACTGGGACCCCTATGGCAAACCTTGCAGATGTAGGTATAAATCTTATGATGCATGTTTTTTCGTCAAGATTTAAGTGTCCCATTAATCCAGGGATATACACATACATCCTGCTCCATCCTACTTGCGCTCATTGTGCAGGTGATAGATCAGTGTAGCAGGCAAATGTCCAGCTTTAGGACTCTGTAATATGTCATGGATCCCCAACTCCCAAGCATAATATGTTAAACCAAAGAAAACAAAATAAAGACACAACACATGGTAATCAGGTGTCAAAGGGGCCCAATTTTATTTAAAACTACATGACACTAAAAATGTCAGACCCCTGACTCACGAATAGTCACCCTCCAGCACTCAGGCGAGGAAAAAACCCCTGTGGGGGAAACCTCGAGGGAGCCATGGCTGGAGGATTCCCCTCCCCTGGGCTTAAAGGATAATACCATACTATAAATATAATAAACTGGATGTGAGAAAAATTTGGCTGCAATATCTGTCACCTTATTGATGGTTAGGTGGATGTATCTCTTCTCCCTCACAGATCCAGGTCCACTTCTCAAGAAAGTGGGAACTCGATGAAGGGGTAGTCTAAAGCAGACCACCCCTTTTCCCCTGATAGAACCTCCAAATTAAATCAAGGGTAGGGGGCAGTAGTCAAGCTCAAGGTCCTCTGGCGCATCCAAGATGGCACTGATCAGGGCGCGGTGCATCGCTTTATTGACAATAACTGCTTTATATGACATAAGCGCTTGTCATCACAGTGCACGGTTGCAATGGTTAATGCGGGTAAACACATCTCAAGCATTAACTCATTGATGACTGGCGATGCACTTTACTGCAGAGGTCACTAAACACACTTGTGACTAAGCAAACAGCTTATGAACACTAAGAACACTAAATAAGATGGTTTGATGTGGCCAACAGCAACCAATCACAGCTCAACGTTTGTTTCTCAAATTACTCTGGTAAAATAAAAGCTGAACTATGATTGGTTGCCATATATTTGACAGATTTTTGAAGCCAAAGCCAGGAAGAATTTGAGAAGAGGAAAAATCTCAGTCTTTCCTATATGACCTGTTCCCTATTTATAGCCTGTTCTTGGCTTTGGCTTCAAAAATCTGTCAGTTAAATCTCTCTCTCTAAACACAACATTAGACAGTCTAACTTGCCCATAGCAACCAATTAAAGATCACCTTTAATTTTATAAGAGATTGGTAGGATATATAGGTGAGCCATGATTGGTTGCTATGGGGAAATCAGACTGTGTTTTGTTTCTGGCATATTGATAAAGCTGTAACGCTTATGATGATGATAATAATGACGATGATGATGACTGAAAACACATGATAGCTTCCCCATAATGCTTTACAGTCACCCATCCTCCATACCTCCCAACTTTTTGGAGGGACACTTGTAGTTACCAGACATTTCTATACACTACAATTCCTAGCATTTCCGGTCACTCAGTTTAGAATCCACTGGTATACGGTTATATACAGCAGATTTGTTAACATGAAACAGACTGCTGATCTAATCTGAAGTAATTGTATGTGGAAAGGGCTGCCAAATAGTATTATTAATAAAGTTGTTGAAATAAATGGAGGAGGGGATCACTACCTGGAAGAGTAAAGACAAGCAGTATGGGTGGCATGTAAAATTTCCCAGGCTTTCATAGGAAATCGGTGATCAACCAATAAGTTGATCACTGGAGCAGGACCATATTTACCACTAGAAACCCGTGGTCCGGTGCTTAAGGCAGCACCAGGGAGCAGGAAACTGGAGTGACATGTTAAATGTCACACCCGGAGCTATTACCTACCAATCTACCAATCCTGTGGTGAGAATTCCTTCAGACAATATAAAAATGCATGTCGCCAAAACCACTCTCCCCTACGCTTCACTAGCTGCGGCGTCTTCAGGTTTAGTGCCTAGGGTATTTGCTACTGCTCTGGAAGTTCCTGACATGGACAGGGGTGGTAGTAGAGAGCACTGTGTCAGACTGGAAAGAATACTCTAATTCCTGCAGGACATACAGCAGCTGATAAGTACTGGAAGACTGGAGTTTTTTTTTTTTTGTTTAAAGAAGTGACACCTGTTAATTGGGGAGTGTGTGTGTGTGTGTGTGTGTGAAAAAAAAAATCGCTGGAGTAATCCTTAAAATTCTACAAAATCCACAAAAGTCGCTGCAGCAAATTCACTACAAATCTGAACCCAGACTGTTGAACATTTTCTTCTTGGCATTTTTTTTCTGGCACTTTCTCTGCTGTTTGCTCATTTTTCTGCTGTTTTGTGTAAATTACTATTGGCATTTTATCCCCTGTGGGTTTTTTTATTCAGTCATGTTATTCTTTATCATGTGATTCCAGGTTTTTTATTGAAGAACTCAGGAAAAAACACTAATTTGCTCATAGACATAAAATTCACACTATAGTCTATGGCAAAACATGAAAAAAAAAAAAAATGCCCTATGGTTATTGTGTTTTACTTTTCCCCATTGACTTTCAGCTACCGTTGCAGCATTTTTGACCCCCCTGAAAAGCCATATGCCACATTGCAATAGTACATGAGAACATACCTTTCTCTCAAAGCTAGTCACATAATAACAAGCCCTATAGAGAAATAATGAATTCAAACGGCATAATGTGCCACTTGAGATTTAATGGGACTTTTCCGTTCAAGAAACTTAAGTAGGCAGGGGGTGCAGAAACATAATAAAGAAAGTATACTTACCCATCCCTGTGTCCCGGTAGCTCTTCCTTGAAATCCAAATGAAATCCAATAAATACCATCCTCCTGCAGCTCCCCTAGCTGCAACGTCATATACTCAGCTGATGTATCAGCCAGTCACTGACTAGGGATGGACACCGCTGCAGTCACTGACTGGTTGAGCAGGCAATCCATCAGCAGAGTATGTGACATTTCAGCTAAAGTAGCTGGGGCCGTGAAATACTTGGAACCCAGTCGAAAATGACAGAAAATGACTTCCAGAGGCTATGGGAGAGAGTGGCGCAGTGGCTGGTGAGTATAGTTTCTTTACTATCTACCCGCAGCCAGTTTACTGGATAGAGGCAGTGAGTGACTGGGTGAGACATGTGTAGCAGTGCTGGGGGATTATATGTCGTCCTGGAACTTCTAGATAGGGTGGCCCACCTCCTGTTTCGGAGCCCACCAAAACATTTTTTTTTCAATTGAATTATAGACTATATGTAACATTAACATTTGAAACAGTTGTAAAATGATTCAGCTTGGTCTGATTTATTTAAACAAAAATCTTGGCATTATAACAGGGGTGTGGATTTCAAGTACATAGAAAGATAAAAATTGCAGATATAGAATCAGCATTGTATACTCTATGATTTATAATCTACCAACAACTAAAGTTTAGCGGGTGTTTTGGAGGTGACAGGTCCCTTTAAATAGCCTTTAAAGGGACCTGTCACCTCCAAAACACCCATTAAACTTATCTGTACATAATACATCAGTAGATTATACAACTCTGATTCTATATCTGCAATTTTTATCTTTCTATGTACTTGAATTCCTTTCCTACAAGCCCACAAATGAAGGAGTCTTATGGTGCGTTTACACAAACAGATTTATCTGACAGATCTTTGAAGCCAAAGCAAGGAATAGACTATAAACAGGGAATAGGTCATAAAGGAAAGACTGAGATTTCTGCTCTTTTCAAATCCTTTCCTGGCTATGGCTTCAAAGATCTGTCAGATAAATCTGTGTGTGTAAATGCACCACTAGTCCTCTCCATTATATTATTGAGCTGAGTAGTCCTTTCTATGCATCAACATGCCCAGTTTGTAGGCTTATAATAGTGAAATGCCAAGAAGTAAAGGGTTACAAATTAATTTAGTTTAGAAATATGAGAAGGTGGGTGGGAGGTGACAGAACCCCTCTAAATCCACTGTCCTAATGAGTGGGAGGAAATGGCCAGAGTTGCCAGAGGAACTGGAGTACTCTGTGGATACCAATATGACATGCAAACTCTATGACTGGGCTACATTATTTTATTTTTCTTACTTATCAGGTGCATAGATAAAAAACAGGTTAGATTAAAAAAACAAGTTACCATGGAGAAATACAAATTGTTTTTATTCTTCAATATAGATATGTAAACCATACAAACTTCATAAAAATACTCTTTTCTGCTACAGTAGTAAAACATGTTGATCCTTAAATGCTGTATTACTGAATATGACATTATCACTTTAACATTTTCATGGCATTGTATTGGCTTTCTAGGTGCTTTGTGAAAATAAATGCACAATAAACTTTTCATTCTTGTGAGGCAAGAACAACAATGAGAAATAAGTATTTAAGACAAATATGGTAAAAATTTAAGTCTTTACAAGGTCTACCAAAACTTGTTCGTAAAATAAGGTACCATTAAAAGAATTTGCATTCAACCACAACTTTATATTATAATTTGTATAAACCATGCAACCATGATTAATATTGTGTAAAAATAATCAAAACACAACACATGCATTAAAGCACTTGGAATAACGTTTTTAACAGGAAAGTAAATAAAAGCACCCTTTGCAGTACTTTACATTCCAGATGCACCATAAAAAAGCCATCAACCAAACAGCATGAGCAGATAAATTATTAGTCAATAGTCCTAAGTAAGCTTTCACGTTAGTTCATTTCATAATGCTAGCAGTATATAACATATAATAACACATGGCAACTGTAATAATTTTTATAACTTAGGTTCTTTGTTAAGCCCTCTATTGAATTTTGTAACATACTGCACAAGACAAATCCCCGCTGCCTGACATCCATTCATCATAGAGGGTGCTTACAAAAAAACAAAAAAAAAACCACTTTTATATTCTCTAAGCAAAACACTTTTTTTTTTTTTTAAATAATGCAATGTAATAGAACATTTTAAAAACAGTACAGGTTACATTTAGAAAATAAATCCCTTTAACTTGCTATCAAAGTATACAAAGATTATAATAATCTGGCCCTTTAAAAGACAAATCTATTAATCTGACTCCAACCATGTCAAAATTATATCACACCAAATAAATTATACTGGAACAAAACATATAATGTTTATCAAAAACTGGGGAAAAAGTTGAATACAATTTTTATATATATATATATATATATATATATATATATATATATATATATATATTTATTTCAGGAGTCTTTTAACCATCTAAAATCTTTTTAGACAACATAGATATTTAGTATATTATTTTAAATGTTACAAATTGTTGCCAATATATTTACACAAAGATGTAGGTAAAATAAAATTATGAAATCCTAAGGATAGCCCATTGATACAAAATCAAGGTCTGACCGTATGATGATCAGATGATTGAAGAGATTTTTAGGAACAGGAACACTATCAAACTGATGGCTTATCCTAAGTATAGGCTATCAATATACAAGTCTTGGAAACTATTAGGCTAGATTCACACGTAATGTTTCCGCAGCAGGTTTCACGCTGCGAGTTTACAGCGATACCTCTCCTGTCAGTGTCAATGTGATTATATACTCGCTGCAGGATTGTCATCCCGATGAGAGTATGTAAGTTCAGCCCCTGTTAACCCCCTGCCGCCGGGAAGATACCTGCTCAACGTTCCGGCCGCATTTGAGACTCCCGGAGGTCCCGCGGGGCCATGCATTGATTGGTTCAGATGCGGTCAGAGAGTAGAGCAGGTAAAGTATCTACCCGTTTCGGGGGGGGGGGGGGGGGGTCTGTTTAATGGGGGCGGCACTTAATTGCAGCGGGATGATAATCCTGGGGCAAATATGTAATCACATTGACACTGACAGGAGAGGTAACTGCTGCAACTTGCAGCATGAAATCCGCTGCGGATACCTTACATGTGAAATGTTTTTGTAATAGAGATGATACACTCAATGATACTTGCCGGCGGATTCCGCCGTCCGCCCAAAGAATTGACATGTCCGGAATCCACCTGAAGACCCTGTGCAGATTCTTTAGTCTGACTGTACCCTGAGTGTAATGGGTATTGGCCATCAGTGCAGACAGAATAGAAAAAAATGGCCATAGGCGTAAAAATAATTATTTACAACCGATTCTTATAGCACTGTGATCCTGTTCCTCGCAGATGGTTCAATACGTCAATAGTTTCCATTTAGTGACCGCAACGCTTTAAAGATTTACCTGGTCCCAATGACCAGGAGATGCATGGTGTACCTCCTCCTTGTTCCTGCAGCCTGCTAACTCACTCATGCCCTGGAAGGTGCCCAGCCAGAAAACCTGTACAGGAAATAGCACTCTGTATGAGTGTTATTTCTCGTAGAGGATTCCAGGTGATTCGTAAAAAACACTGTTTGGGATCAAAGTTACTGCTAAGTCTGCAGGAATGGTCATAAGAACAGAAGGACCTCTAAATTACATTAGACCAGATAAGTATAACTTTGTGTTAGGCATTTTTTTTAGGGGGGGGAGCTCAATTTTCAGCTTGTGTGTGATGGGTTATTTTGAAGGCCTTAACGTGTACCTGTCATTTCAAACTACTTTTAAGATATCAATAGTACAAGCAATTATAGGAAACTCCGTAATAGGTTTTGTTAGGCAAAAGAGCTTCTTTCTGTACTTTCCCCTCACTTCTTATCAGTGCAGTATCAAGACAAAGAGTAGAGGCTAAATTACAGAGAAGCAAAATGAAGACAGGTTTGCTGAGTGCATTATAACCTATGGAGGGGCTGAGGAAGATGAATGAGCAGGAAGAAGGGAGAACCAGCCTGTGCAGTTTCGACACTGTCTAGGCACAGAAAAAGCTGTATTCACAAGTCAGACTGCTTAGTGCTGGTTTGGGAACTTGTGAGGTAAGATTGCAGGATGCTGTGCTGGCTCCTATACTGCACACTGCATAGGCTGGTTGTCTCCTCTCCCAGAACACTCTTCCCCCTCCATAGACCGTAATGGACACAGTAAACCCATTTCACTATGCTTCTCTACAACAGCTAAGTAGTAAGAGGGGTGGTGGGAAAACAGCCTTGTGAGTATAGAAGGAGACTTTTTGCCCAATAAAACCTATTACAGTGGTTCTAATAATTGCTAGTACTATTGATTACTGCTAAGTTGTTTGAAATGGCAGTTACACTTTACCTTTATCAGTATGTGCATATTGTTAAAAAAAAAAAAACATTACTGTAACAATACCAAAAATAAGAAAATAACACAATATAGAGGCCATATCTTGCCAAATGTTTAGAACATCTGCATTTCTGGTTTCTTTCTAAAAGTGACAACAGGAAATGGTAGCTGTTATGGCTCCCATAGGGGGGCATCACCTATTTTTCCCTACACTTTTGAATAGATATAATCTGCAGTGATGAAGTTCAGAGTAAAGCATCAATGCAGATTTACACAGATATCTGCAAATAAAAGGCGTTCGTTCCTAAATGAGCTTGATATCCTGGTTTTCATTTCTGGGCGTAAAAAAAAATGACTCAAGGATCTATATTCACTGGTGATTTTTTTATTTTGAGTTTAAATCTTTGTAAAAATGCCTAAACAAGGATTCACTTTACCATAATAAATAGCAACATGGATGCATATATGAAGTTTTTTTTTTGTAAACCGTGTTATTCAGATCATGGTTCTGATTTCAATTCAAATAAATTATGCTTTAAAGCCTCAAGGAACATAAAAGGTTGCTTTACATTTGCCTGTTCTGGATTTGTGGCTGAAGAAAACCATCAGTCTCCATGTCATCCCTTATTCATATGATGCATCAAAGCTATTACTTCAGTCAGAAGAACCCCTTAAAGGAGCGGTCTGAATTTCAAAATCCATTAGAATATATAAAGTCTCAATGTTTCTAGTTTTCCTAACATTATTTTATACATCAAGGTGTTTGCAATGTCAACAACACTGTTCTGGTAGAGAGGGATTATAATTAACTGCATATAAGAATTCTCTACATAAATCGTCTTCTATACTGAGAGAGAACATACTTAAAGTGACACTGTCACCCCCTATTAGCATTTTGACTGCTCTCCACAGGTGTAAAGGGTAAATGTTACAGCTTTCATTACTTATTTTATATCATACCTCATGGTGCTTGTTCTGGTAAAAAGTCGTTTTTATCACCTGTGGATTGGTGTATGTGGGCGGGGCCTAGAAGCCTATATCGCTCCGCCCCTAGCGCCACTTATCCCTGCCCCCACCCGTGACATTGCCGCAAAGGCCCCGCTCCCTCAGCGGCCATTGGAAGGGCCAGCCTAAAGCTCTAGGCCCCACCCCCCTAGATTGTCTTACACCAATGGCGGCTGAGGGGGCCTATGCGATGATGACGTTGCAGATGAGGGCGGGGCTAAGTGGTGCTAGGGGCGGAGCAACGTGGCACATAGGTCGCGAGGTCCCGCCCACATATACCAATCCACTGATGATAAAAACGACTTTTTACCAGAACAAGCACAATGAGGTGTGATATAAAATAAGTAATGAAAGCTGTAACATTTACATCACACCTCATTGTGCTTGTTCTGGTAAAAAGTCGTTTTTATCATCAGTGGATTGGTATATGTGGGCGGGACCTCGCGACCTATGTGCCACGTTGCTCCGCCCCTAGCACCACTTAGCCCCGCCCTCATCTGCGACGTCATCATCGCATAGGCCCCCTCAGCCGCCATTGGTGTAAGACAATCTAGGGGGGTGGGGCCTAGAGCTTTAGGCTGGCCCTTCCAATGGCCGCTGAGGGAGCGGGGCTTTTGCGGCAATGTCACGGGTGGGGGCAGGGATAAGTGGCGCTAGGGGCGGAGCGATATAGGCTTCTAGGCCCCGCCCACATACACCAATCCACAGGTGATAAAAACGACTTTTTACCAGAACAAGCACCATGAGGTATGATATAAAATAAGTAATGAAAGCTGTAACATTTACCCTTTACACCTGTGGAGAGCAGTCAAAATGCAAAAAGGGGATGACAGTGTCACTTTAACATACGTGGCAAAAAACTAATATGAATGAAAATCACCAACATTCTCTAAAGAACTAACACCTACTAACATTTATAACTGGTCTTAGGGTCACTACTTACAGTCACTAGAGCTTTTTACTAATGGATTTACATTTTATCTGTGGAATGAAATAAACAGCAACAATTTTTTTTACGGAATTGGAGCTTGCTGTGGATAATTTCTTTCCTTATCCTGTTTATGCTATTGATTCAGACAGTTTCTATATGTCTTTTTTTCTTGCAAGGCATAACAAAGTACTTAAAAGGGTGCGTTTGGTGAATAAAACCAATTTACATGCCCAATCAGGGAATTCTACAATAAAAGAGGGAGAGAATACTTCCAGGATCGCCATCTATTCGCCAGTCTAGTCAAAAGCAGACAACCCTGATATTTAAATTGAAAGAAGTCCTGCAAAAAAAATAAAAATAAATAAATAAAATCACCTGCAGACGGGGAGGTGCAGGGACATAATGTATACTTACCCATCACCATGTGTCCACAATGCTGCCTTACTGCTCTCTGACAGCCACTGGTCTCCTGCGGCATCACGACCCAGCTGATGGATTGCCAGCTCAGCCAACCAGTGATTGGGGTGGGAGTCCGCTGCAGTCACTGACTGGCTGAGCAGGCAATCCATCAGCTGTGTCATGATGTTGCACCAGCAGGAGCCAGTGCCGTGACATACCAGGAAGCAAAGAGAGGTGTCAGAGAGCGGCGTTGCCTGCAGGTGATTTTTTATTTTTGGGGACTTCTTTTTTAACACTGTTCACAGGTGAGACCACTTTAATTAAACCAAACACTCTTGATCTGCATTTAGCAAAGCAGAAAGGTATAAATAATGGGGCAGATTTACTAATGTAATGCAATGCAATGCAATGTGCCCCTTGTTTGAAAAGGGGTGTTTTGGCATATAAATCTGGTGTAAAGTAAGCAAACCAATAATTGCTCTAAGCTTGCAATAATATGGACCATATCCTTTTCTGAGCTATGTGGTTTGCAGCTTTTCAATCTGCTTAGAACTTGTGATCTTACTGCAACAGTTAGTAAATATGGTAATTCAGCATTTAAGCCCTATTTAATTGCTAATGCCACAGATAGATCCATGTAGGACACTGGTAAATCTGTGATCTCAGACCAACAATGGTAAAGATGCTCTATACACAGTTGAAACATTTTCTCACTTAAGTTTTATTTTACATCTAATAAAAGATTCTAAGCAAATGGCAACTTTAATATGTATGTATGCTTGAACTTATGTCAAATTCTAGTAACAAGAATGTTTAAGCTGGGTCCAATATGATTAATAGTTTTACAGATAAAAAGTGATCTTAGACCAATCAATGTCATCTTCACAAATTTATCTGTGACATATGAGGAGATCATTTTTGCAGAATGTGCCCCGCAAACTTCTGTTTTTTTTTTTTTTAACAGGATGAAAGTGGTCAGTGACAGCAGTCCTCAAGTAACCCTGTCCTGCACTCTACAATGTGTCAGCTATATATACTTCTCAATATTGATGGTGACAATACTGCTCATCAGGAAGTCAATGGCCCTCTACCTACAAGTAATGATTAAGTGGTAACATTTATTGATTGCTCTATTTATAAATTAGGATTTGGGTAAAAACAAATATCTATTTCTATTCCATGCAACAACAATCTCTGAATGGTGTATTTCCATTCAATTTCCTAAGGAAGAAAGAGAAAAATATACCCACAGAAAAAAACAAAAAAACAACCCCCCTCCCCCACCACCACAGGTAGTGACATTTCTCTATCATACTGCAAAAAGTACAAAAATCATGCTGACTATTCTAAACATGGCTGGAATATGACAACAAACTACCCCTGGCTTTAACAATCTAAGTACCCACTTTACTATAATCATACCCTGTGCCGCCTAATGAAGCACAGCATGTACACAATGCAAGTACCACAGGCTGAGAACCAAGGTCCTAAATATACAACCACATGGGCTACACCACATCTCACCATGGCTATGCCACATAAAGTCAAATTACCTACAGGTCGCAACTGTGTAAGGCCTTTTTTTTTCTTTTACATAAAACTAAGTACTTAGTTTAACTTTGCCTTTACTTCAAGTTTACATGAAAATCATACAGATATAGCGGGGACTTATCATAATTAGGCTGGGTTCACACTGCGTTTTTGCAATCCGTTTAACAGATCAGTTTTTTATAACGGACAAAAAAAATAGTGTCAGCAATGTTTTTGTGTCCGTCAAAAAAAAAAAAAAAAAAAAAAAAAAAAAAAAAGGATCCGTTTTGATCCGTTTCTTTTTTATAATGGAAGTCAATGGAAAAACGGATCAAAACGGATGCACACAACTGCATTCGTTTTTGCAATCCGTTTTTCATCCGTTTTTTTTTTTCAAAAAATGGATGAAAAAAAAACGGATTGCAAAAACGCAGTGTGAACCCAGCCTTAGTGCAATAAAACAGTTCCAGAAGACAACCACATTCCAGCTTTCATTTTTCAAAGGCCTTAAAAAAACCCTGTTCCTTTGCAGAAGTTTGGATAAATACCCCCATAGTCTACAAATAGATGCATTTTATGTGAATTTAAATAACCACTGTAGCTGTATACTTAAACCTAAAGCAGACCATCCGGAAAATAAATAGTAATAATAATAATCAAGACAATAAAGACCACAAAACATTTCTGATATCTTACTTGAATTTAAAGGCCTGGAACTGGATTGTATAGCTTAGAAAATGCATATTCAAATATTCCATTCCACAGTATTCTGAGTTATTTTACATTACAATATCTCAGCATAATACTATGACATTAAAATGTCTTTAAATGTCATGTACAGTAATAGGTCACTAAGTTTCTACATATTTATTAGGTCTACTTTAATCTTATACAATACATTATACGGTAAGAATTACTTCTCTAACTCACATGAGCTGCATTTATTAACAGATCAACTACAGTATCTCTGTGAATTTTAGAAATTAAATTAAAAGTAAAGTAAAGGACATTTATGTGATTTCACAATGAACAGTTTGAAAGATTAAAGCAAGTTTCTAATTGCTTATTATAACTAGCATCACATTTGGAAATCCACGATGTGCCTTATGAATGTCCCAGAACACATGAAAGTAGCACGATCTAAGGCACCATGGTTAATATGTAATAAGGAATCATCCGGTATTTAGGTTGGGACCATGGGCAGCATGGAACATAGGCTCCCTTATTACAACAAACTGATTTACTCTGAAATGCTGCATTGTTTCAGAAAAATCTAAGTTTTAGAATTGGCTAGGAACAAGGCTTCAAGTCACCAGGCTGGTCCTAGCCAACTTCTCCCTGCTCAACTGACAATCTCTTCCTATTTGTGTATAGGGAGAGGCATCTCAATCAAGCCTGGTGGGGCAAGGGGATGTTGTCCGAGATCGCCCTGGTGATGCGATGCCCCATTCCCTGATAGTTTTTAAATTATTCCTCTCCGATATGTAAACCTTCGTTCAATATAGTAAAGGAGCCTGCCCATTTCAAACTGCCCGAAACTCCAGACAGGATTCCTTTTAAGAACACAAGTAAACAATCAATGTGTTATATCAGGTATACTTTGTTTTTTATAACAAATGTATTGTAATGGGGTCCCAATAGCACATGCAGCTTAAAGTAATACTGTTACCTCCACCCTCCCCCTCCCCCTCCTCTATGTGCGGTTCTTAACACCATCCACTAGATTAGATGCTGCACATTCAATATATACCTGTATAACACCTATTACCATCTAAAGACCCCTAAGAAAAAAGGCCACAATCCCAATGCAAGTAATATGTACTACAAACAAAAAAACATGCATTTATAAAATGCTTTTATTGTTCACAAAAAGATAAAAAGAACCCCAGTCATGGGTCTATAAGGTGCAAACTATAACACATGACACAACATCATTTCTAACTAGACATATAAACCCCACATACAGCAAAAGAGAGCACCTCAGGATCAAACCCTGAGCACAGGAATAATAATACTGTAATGCAGTATTCCCCACTGGGACCCAAACGACATAAAAAGAAAAACGTACACAAAAATAACATGCAAAAGTGCCAATATGTCCAAGAGTGTTACACAGTAAGGCCCCGTTCCCACTGAGCAAAGCTAGCGGAATTCCGCGACGGAATTGTCCGCCGCGGAATGCCGTTAGCCTCCCGCTCATAATGGGACTCTATGGGAGGCGCGCGCTCCTGCCCTGTCCGCGCTGAAGAATGAACATGTTCATTCTTCAGCGCGTATAGAGCAGCAGCGCGCGCCTCCCATAGAGTCCCATTATGAGCGGGAGGCTAACGGCATTCCGCGGCGGACAATTCCGTCGCGGAATTCCGCTAGCTTTGCTCAGTGGGAACGGGGCCTAATGCTAAAAAGTTCAGGAAAGAGAATACAGTACTTGCAAAGCAAAATACATAGTACAATTACCGCTACACCCAATATGGCTACAGATGTACAAAAGTATAATAAGCAGGGGATCGAGGGCCTCAAAACCCCTGCCTATTATACTATTGTACATCTGTAGTTGTATTGCGTGTAGCGGTAATTATTATTTTTTATGTCCTTTGGGTCCCAGAGGGGGAATACTGCATTACATTATTACTGTGGTCAGGGTTTGATTCCGGGGTGCTCTTTTTTGCTGTATGTGGGGTTTAGGTGTCATGGTAGTAATGTTATTGTGTCATGTGTTAAATGTTGCACCTTATAGACCCATAATTCTGTTTTTTTTTTGTTTTTTTTAAATCATTTTGTTTTTACCTGTATAACGCTTGTCTGGGTCGTCTCTCTTCTCTAAAATTGCCTAATTTTATTGGTTGACAGTGTTACCTATGCGGGTCTTCAAGGCAGTTGGTTCCCTTGCCTTATAGGGACAGTGTCACCTAGACGGGTCTTGACAGCAGTTGGGTCCCCTCACCTATAGAGGAGAGGGGGCCCAATGGCTGTCAAGCCTGCCTAGGTGACACTGTCCATATAGGGGAAGGGGCCCAACTGCCGTGAAGCTCCGCATAGATCACACTGTCAACCGATAAAATTAAGCAATTTTAAAGCAGAAAGAAGACACTGACAAGTTTTATACAGTATATATTGAATGTGCAGCATCTAAGCTTGTGGATGGTGTGGAGAACATGCACATAGATTAAGGGGGGTTGTGACAATGAGATGTTAAAGAAGTTTGAAAAACATGGCCTCTCCTTCAGAAACAGCACCAGTCTTGTCTCCAGTTAGGGTGGGGTTTTGCAACTCATTTCCATTGAAGTGATTGGAGTTTAACTGCAAACCACACCTGAACTGGAGACAAGAGTTGTGCTGTTTCTGGCATGCTTTTCTAACACTGGGTAACCCCTATAGTTTAAATATAATACTGTGCTAATGTCAGATAAAAATATAAAGCTTTTCATGTGTGCACAGACTGACATTTAGGTTAGATTAAAAATATGGTCGTGTTTTTGTACCTATTTTTCCATTATATTTGGCTTTTATTTTTACTGTGTATGAAGATAGCCCCAAGGACAAATACGTAAATTTTCTTATTTTACATTTCTCATATACACTAAAGAAAGGACCTTCTATAATTTATATTTCGTAGCTCCCCTTTAAGTAGTTTAAGACATTTCAGTCAGCAAAATATGCTAGAACACCTGACCAACCTTGATGGCTAAATCACAAATTCATTGGTCAAAGAGTAAAAAGATATTACTGTTGTACGATTTAGTTTGCAGGTGCAGCAGAAAACAGAACATCTAACAAATAAAAACACTGCTAAAACTACTTCTGAGCAAATATGGTTAGCGATGGGTGTTTTCTAGTACCTCAGACATATAATATGAAATGTAACAGCTTGCTGCTCACTGGTTTTTGTCAATAAGCTCAAGTAAATTGGAATGTTAAATTAAACAGAGAACATAAAATGTAATATAATACTGAATTAGCCACTTTTTAAAATGATATAAAAACTATGAAGAGAAAAAAAATCCATAATACCTATAAATGGTGATTTCTCCACAAAGTTCCAATATACAATGGTTATAATGAATGTGACCTTGGAGAAAATAAGTATGATCAGAGGGGTTTGTAGAAAAAGTGGGCATACCTGGCAAAGCCCCAAATTACTCATAATGTGAGGTATACTGCACTAAAACTGGCCCTGAAGGTTGCATTCCTTTTTAGAACTGTAGTCAACACCACTTTCCCATGGGACCAATCATAAAATACAATCAGCACAAGTCAATTTAAAAATTGTAATATAACAAAACAAACCAACATAGAACAGTGCTGAGCATAACACCTATTATTATTATTACATAAATATACATATTCCATATTCTCTTTGGTGCATGACTGTAAAAATAAAAGAAACTTCTGCCAAATGAAAGCATTTTAAGGCAGTTTTTGTAGGTCTTGCGTTCTACTCATTCATTTGCAACTTTAGCAACGCTAAACAAAATGATTGCAGCTTTCCATAGAAGAATGTAAAGTATTTTTTTCACTTTTCTTAGCAATAAAGATTTGCATAGCATTGTGTATGTTACAAAATCTCAGACTACAAACATCTGTAAAACCAGGTCATACCGGAATTAAAAACACATTTATCTGATATGAAATGGGATTATTTTTAATTTAAGTGTTAACTTTTAAAACTTTGTAAACATTATTTTCAAATACAGTAAAAAAGTGTGGCAGGGATTCCTTGGCCAAAATAGAACATAAGGGGGTCTTCCCAACATTAGATGGATCCTCTATGTCCCAGATTTCTGACATGGTACAACCAGTTCTGAAAAATAAATAAATATCATCAATAATTATACATCACCATGAAATACTCATAAACCCTCACCCCCGAGAGAATAGGCAAAATATATTTAACGAATATAGGCCCAGATGTATAAATGTGTCTTTGCCAGAATTCAGGCTAAAAAAAGTGGCACACAAGACTTTCTCCACACTTGTTATGCATTTTAGACATTTTTTCCACCACTTTCAGATGCAGTTCCACCTGGTACGAAAAGGGGCATGACTAAGTGTGGCCTAAATACCCCCTAAAATGAACCTGAATCTGGCTTAAAATTCTGCTGCACTTCA
The DNA here is from genome assembly GCF_027789765.1 of Dendropsophus ebraccatus. Classification (NCBI taxonomy): domain Eukaryota; kingdom Metazoa; phylum Chordata; class Amphibia; order Anura; family Hylidae; genus Dendropsophus; species Dendropsophus ebraccatus. The sequence goes on along the minus strand of NC_091455.1, from coordinate 145,395,035 downwards.
AGCAAAGTAATAGCTGGTGTAAATTAAGACTAGACAGTCTTTAACCACTTCAGGTCAGCAATCTGTATATATCTATATCATAAAAATGAAAGTCTGTCTGTCTGTCTGTCCCGTATAGACTTCCAAATGCCTGAACCGTTTGACCCCAAATTTGGCCCACAGATACATTGGGTACCCGGGAAGGTTATTGCGAAGGTCCCGTCCCCGCCAGATATACAGGAGGGGAGGGGGAGGGGGAAGAGCGGCGCCCCATAGAGATGAATGGGAAAATCTCCTCACTGCACACAGGTGATATAAATAGCTGCATGTCTCCAGCAGTAAACGGCAGTTGGGAGCCTTAGCAACCAATAGGATTACTACTTTCATTTTCACAGGGAGCAATGGTTGCTAGGGAAGCTGCCTCACAACATCCACAGTAATAACTGGTAGACTCCATCTAAACAGTACATGTATATACAGGGACCCCTACCCCATCTATACAGTACATGTATACAGGGACCCTACCCCATCTATACAGTATATGTATACAGGACCCCTTACTAAACAGGACCCTTACTAAACCTGAAGACGCCCCATCCTCACTCACCAATTAGCATCAGGATAGGTAGGTAATAGCTCCACACGTCACATTTAACACCGCAACACCAAGCCTGACCAATACCTCCATACTGTGACTGGATAACACTACCATACCTGTTTAATACCGCCATACTGTGACTGGATAACGCTGTCATACCAGATCTGACCAATACCGCCAAACTGTGACTGGGTAACACTGTCATAACACACCTGACCAATACCACCATACTATGACTGGAAAAAACTGCTATACCAGACCTGACCAATACCGCCAAACTGTAACTGGATAACACCGCCACACCAGGCCTGACCAATACCACCTTACTGTGACTGGAAAACACTGTCATACCAGACCTGACCAATACCGCCATACTATGACTGGATAACACTGCCATACCAGACCTGACCAATACCGCCATACTGTGACTGGAGAACAGTGCCATACCAGACCTGTTCAATACCGCCATACTGTGACTGGATAACACCGCCATACCAGACCTGACCAATACCGATACACTGTGACTGAATAACACTGCCATACCAGACCTGACCAATACCGCCATACTGTGACTGGATAACACCTCTATACCAGAACTGACCAATACCGCCATACCCCTCTCGAAAAGACACCAGATTTTCTGGCAAGTCTGAACAGGAGGGTACTGCCCCTCTGCAAGGTGCTACCCTACGCACCAGACAATGGGTGCCTAATGGTAAATACGACCCTGCAGGTATACAGGACCCCAAAACGACACACTACAGGTGCACGGGACCTCCACCAACTATATACTACAGGTATACAGGACCCCAAAACTATACACTTCAGGTATACAGGACCTCCACCAACTATATACTTCAGCTATACAGGACCTCCACCAACTTTATATTACAGGTATATAAGACCCCCAACTATACACTACAGGTATACAGGACCTCCACCAACTCTATACTAGTTATACAGGACCCTCAAACTATGCACTACAGGTATACAGGACCCCCGAACTATATACTAGAGGTATACAAGACCTTCACCAATTATACACTACAGGTATCCAGGACCCTCAAACTATAAATTACAGGTATACAAGACCTCCACCAACTATACATTACAGGTATACAGCACCAACTAAATACTACAGGTATACAGGACCCCCGAACGATACAGTACAGGTATACAGGACCTTCACCAACTACACACTGCAGGTATACAGGACCTCCCTTAACTATACAATACAGGTATACAGCCCCCCCAACTACACACTACAGGTATACAGGGCCCCCCCAACTATACACTATAGGTATACAGCCCCCACAACTATGCACTACAGATATGCAAGACCCCTAAAAACTATACACTGTGGTTATACAGAACCCCTCCAACTATGAACTACAGGTATACACTAATTCCACTGATTAACTCAGATGAAACAATACCTTTAGCTTGGCCTCCTGGGCACCTTAGAACAAATCTAATTAACACACTGACACTTTGTACCCGGGCAGCGCCGGGTACATTTTCTAGTATATATATGATCCACATACCCCACGCAGAAGGAATGTATATCTACGTTCCTGACTGTGAGGGGCTGCAAATGTATGTGGGCCCGCTGCAGTGAGAAGGGTCCTGCACACATCAATGTTCTGGGAGCCCAGCATAATTAACCCCTTAAACACCACGATCTATAGCGATTGCGGCGTTTAAGGTACTCAGAGACAGGACAAGCTCCTGTCTCCAAACATATTACTACTTATACTAATGGATTTTAATTTGGCAATGCATCTGTTTTGTGACAAGATCCATAAAAATACATTGACAACTAACTGCCCACTTACTCGTTCTGGGCTGATATTATAGGGAACAATATGGATATGAAATATGGAGAGCTAAATATGTAGGGGTATGAATAATCAGTCCATATCCTGTATAGACCTGGCCATAGGCACTGCCATTTTTAAAAAGTTTTGAAATATACAAGGTGCGGGAAAATGCACTAAAACACAAGTGTATTCTCTCCCTATTCCATCCTCAGAAGATGGATCCTCAATAGTAAGCCTATGGAAACACTTGTTTGTTTCTACCTGCAAGTTCTAGTGATTGGTGGTCTGAACACCCATCAAAACATTTGACATATCCATAGAATACTATTTATATGAACAGATTACAAGATATACAAAATTGACCTTATAGCCTATTCTTTATTATAATTTTGAAACATATACGGCTCAAACTTCCCTGCTTGTTCTTTGTCTACAATATATTCATGGCTGACAAATATAAACAGCATACCTATAGGTGCCACACTGTTACCATACTTCTGTTGCCATTTACCCTTACAGGTATTAAAGGACAACTCCGGCCAAAACATATTTTTAAATATGTTATTACTTATGAAAAGTTAGACAAATTCCTAATGTACAATTATTATGGGAAATGCACATATACTGATATTTCCCTTAATTTAGTAGATGGAGTCTTCAAATTCTCTCAAAAACTGTGACGTCACAAATCAGTTGTATTTCATATGGAGTGTCCAGCAGGGGGCACACTATATATAGAAGTGAATGAGTACCATTGACTTCTATATAAAGTGTGCCCCCTGCTGGACACTCTGGATTCAATGGATGTCTATGTAACTAACACATGTCTATGTATGCACACATATACAATGTACTACTCTTTCGATCATCTGCTCATAGTATAAGCAGATGATGGGGAAGTAGTACCAGGGCCATCCCAATCACCAAACAGCCCCCACATATACACTTAACTACTGCTCCAATTATCTGCTCATAGTATGAGAAGATGATGAGGAAGTAGTACCAGGGCTATTCCCATCACATGCAGCCTCCTCGCCGATGCTGCTGAGCGGCATAGTATGAGCGATGATAAGTGGAGTAGTACAGTGTATATGTGGCTATTTGGTGATTGGGGATGGCCCTGGTTCTACTCCCCCATCATCTGTTCATACTATGAGCAGATGATGGGAGGAGTAGTACAGAGTATATGTGTGCATACATAGACGTGCTACATAGACAGCCATTGAATCCATAGAGTGACGTCATGGTTTTTGAGAGAGTTTGAAGCCTTTATCATTTACCAAATTAAGGGAAATAGCAGTATATGTGCATTACCCATAATTAATGTACATTAGGAATTTGTCTAACTTTCCATAAGTAATAACATATTAAAAAATACTTTTGGCCAAACTTCTTCTTTAAAGAGTCACTGTCGTATTTATTTTTTTTTTTGCAGAAATCAATAGTCCAGGCGATTTTAAGAAACTTTGTAATTGGGTTTATTAGCCAAATCTGCAATTATCTGCATGTAAAAAGCCTTTTCCCAGGTCCCCCCCTCCTTCCTCTTTTTCATCCACTCTGAAAAATCTGAAAATTGTGACTTGTTGCAGGAGACGTACCCTGTCTGTTCTAGGGAGAGGGGAGGGGGGAGGAGGAAGGAGGGAGTTAGCCGGCAGCAGAAAGCAGATAACAGAGGATTACAGGCACAGAGCTGGGTGACAGCTGTAATCCGAGCTCAGACAGGTCACTGGTGACTGTCACAGGAGATATCCCGTGAGGGATTTGTAGATTAACTCTTTGTTGTCCTGTTTTGGTCTTTTCTTTAGCTCTCTCCATAGGAGAACAATGAAGACAGGGGGGAGAGCTTCAAACTGATTTTTCATGATAAAAATGCATTTTTCGGATAATAAACCCAATTACAAAGTTTCTTACAATCGCCTGGACTATTGATTTCTGCAAAAAAAAAATTCACGACAGTGACACTTTAAGGAAACAGGATGGAACAGTTTGCTTGGCCATTTCTGCAATCACAATGATTTGTGCCCACTGCAGATTAAATAGGGTCAAGGAGGCCCTTTTAGAGACGGGTGTGTATTGAAGACATATTACATGATATTTCCAAATACTTACTTTGTTCTCCTTGTGCACCATGCATCTTCCAGGATAAAATACTGAACACCCATGTCAACCAGGCGCTTCTTTACTTCTTTAGCTGGTTTACGACTATACATGGAGTACACCATTTTTGTTCTTGCTCTGAAAATAAATGAACATAAAGGGCACAGAAAATTATATACTGAGGTAGAACATTATAAGGCTGGGTTCACACTACGTATATTTCAGTCGGTATTGTGGTCCTCATATTGCAACCAAAACCAGGAGTGGATTAAAAACACAGAAAGGATCTTGTTGAAATTGAGTGGATGGCCGCCATTTAATGGCAAATATTTGCTGTTATTTTAAAACAACGGCTGCTGTACTGAAATAATAGGAGTTATTTACTGTTATATGGCAGCCATCCACTCAATTTTTTTAACATTGTGTGGACAGAGCCTTTCTGTGTTTTTAATCCACTCCTGGTTTTGGTTGCAATATGAGGACCACAATACTGACTGAAATATACGTAGTGTTAACCCAGCCTTAAACTGTATTTCAGTTTTGTGAGCTTTGTTCTACTGTAATTGGGCTAATATTCAACATGTCATGACAAAACATTCTAATCAGGTAGATTTTCCCTATTTTAGCTTAGCTTTAGCTATTTTGCAACTACACATACAACATGCTTAAAGCACAGGTCAAGAGGACATTGATCTACTCCAAAACAGAAAACCACATCCATGCTAGCATAAATAATAGCTGGCAAGGACAAAAGACTCATGCCCGCTAGGGGCACCTGCTTTAAAAAGACAAAGGAATATAATCAGGCTAAAGATAAAAAAAACTCCATAAGGGAGACAATAGAAAGTCTTCCAGTAATTGAACAGTTACTGTTAAAGAATAACTACAACAGAGCTATGATGGGGCAACAATAAGAGGTGTCCATGAGAGAATAAGAACAACTTGTCCTTGTGTATGCATAGAACAAAACATTGATGTCAGAGTATGTCACCAAAGTACTGATTTTCTTTACCTTTGGAGCAATCATTATATATTTATATGATAAATATATTCGGCACTCTGAAATTCTGTTTTTTTTCCCCAGTAAGCCTGGGTTCACACAGTTTTTTTTGCAGTCCTTTTCGCATTTTAATGCACACAAAAATGTGCTCAACCACATTTTCATTAATGCTTAACAAAAACAAAAAACTGATCTGTTTTTTTCATAATAATGAAAGTCAATGGAAAAATGGATCAAAACGGATTGCACACAGCTGTATCAATTTTTGCATCCATTTCTTTTCCCATAAAAAAGATCAGTTAAATGGACTGCAAAAACGCAGTATGAACCCAGCCTAATTTATTCACCCAGTATTCTCAATTTTATGTCTATATCTTAAAGGGGTTTTCCAATTTAGAGCGACTCTGTACCCACAATCTGCCCCCCCCCCCCCCCCAAACTACTTGTACCTTCGAATGGCTGCTTTTGATCCAAGATCTGTCCTGGGGTCTGTTCGGCAGGTGATGCAGTTATAGTCCTAAAAAAATTAAGGGTAGCTTCACACATACCGGATCCGCAGCGGATTTCACGCTGCGAGTCCGCTGCCTCTATGGGACCCGATCCCTTTAACCCCCCCCCCCGCCGCCGGACACCCGCAGCCCCGGACATACATTATCTGTTCGTCGATGCGGCTGTGTGTGACGCTCCCAGCTCCCCTCGCTCCCCATCAGCCAGTCAGGCAGCACTGATTGGCTGATGGAGAGCGAGGGGAGCTGGGAGCGTCACACACAGCCGCGGCGCCGAGCAGGTAATGTATGCTCGGGGCCAGGGCTGCGGGTGGCTGGGGTTTTAAAGGGGCCGGGTCCCATACACGCAGCGTGAAATCCGCTGCGGATCCAGTACATGTAAAGCTACTCTTAAGAGTAGCTTCACACGCACCGTATCGCAGCGGATTTTCTGCTGCAGATTTGACCCTCTTCATCATTAGGAATGCTCTAGCCAGGTATTCTCCTATTCCTCTGCAGTGAACACTGCACAGGTGCCTTAACGATCCAGCCCATGTGCAGTGTTCACACAGCTGATGAATAGGAGAATACCTGCCTGGGGCATTCCTAATGATGAAGAGGGCGGGGAGGAGGGACAGAGAGGTTGTGCCAGCCTAATGCACAGACACTCCAGGCCACGCCAGTTTGGCACAGGGCTGCAAGTTTAAAAGTTGTTTTTAGGACAATAACTGCATCACCTGCCAAATGGACCGCAGGACAGATCTTTTATTAAAATCAGCTATTTGAAGATGCAAGCGGTTTGGCGGGGTCCAGAGTCACTTTAACCTTACTTGTATTAGATCTCTGAGCCCCCTCAGGATCTCTACATCAGCATGTAATTCATTCCATGAGGGTGTTTAAAACCAATATTCATAACTATTCATGATTTCATCATTCTTTCTACCAGTCCCTTCCTCTTAGGTTTTGACACCTTATTCAATGCTATATATGGATGGAGAGAAAGGTTGCCCAGGTAATGATTCACAAAAATCAGAACTAGCCAAATGTTTTGTAAACTATCAGGGCAACCTTGCCTCTGTAAAATGGCATTGAAAAAGTGCCAAAATCTAAAAGGGGCGGTGTTTGGCAGCATTCTGGATAACTGCTTCTAAACACCAGGTACCTTCATTGACTGAATTACAGGAATGTTTAAATATATATATATATATATATATATATATATATATATATATATATACATATACATACACACACACACACACACATTATATATATATATATATATATATATATATATATATATATATATATATATATATATATATATATATATATATATATATATATATATATAATCTGGAGTCATAGCTTTTATTCTTGTGTTCACACACGTGTTCACACATGTTTTCATTTTTCCCAAAAATTATGAATTTGCCTATCACACTGCTGTAGACTCCATAGCTTCAGTGTGAATTAGCCCCACCCCCTAGCAGCATCCCATATCATTACCATTAAAACAAGTTATGGCTCAGTGCCAAGCCGTGTTTCCAATACACTACATCAATTAAACTCTGCAGAGAATAAGGGGTTAATAGCAATGGGGATGCTACATTCATGTCTTTTCTGCAATGTTGAACTCTGACCTGAGCTGTGCACAGCGCAGGCGTAAAAGTGGGGAGGGCAGGAGGGCATGATAATCTTGTAGGGGGAATATGGGTATGTTGCTAGTACTGCTTGAACTGTTTCCTGGTGTGTGTGTTTTTTTTTTATTTAGCAAAAAGAAAAGAATCCAGATTTAAAATTGAGAATCGTCTGGAATGTTAAAAAGAATCTGTACTGTTTCGTCTAATTGAAAATGCTCTTGGTACCGACTTTACAGTTAAAACAACTCTTATTTATCCGGAGCCGGGCAGGATTTCTCCTCATAAGCGCTGTTTGAACTCTGCGTATGCGCCGTTGTGGTCCAGACCATTGCAGGTGCACTGATGGCTTATCCTTATTCTAAGCTACAGTGCCATCTTCCTCACCAGCTTTGCACTGCACAAATGACAGATCCTAAACGCTGGTGAAGCATAACAGCTACAACATGAAGTACTCCTTCAAAGCTTTGGAAAGGCATTGCAGGCCTAGTGCATGTACTCTCTAGGCTCTGCCTCTTTGACACTGCTCTGGCTCAATAAAAGAGCAGTTAAAAACACTTTTTAACCCTAAGGAGGGGCACCAGGAGCTATTTGAAACACACAGGGAAGGAACGTTACCAGTGCTTTGGGGGAGGGGGGTGGATGGCTACAGATTCACTTTAAAAATAAATTGAGATTTTTTTGGCCATATCGCCAAGCTCTAGTTCACACAGATTTTTTTTCTGCCTGTAACCAATTCTAACAATCCAGACCCTTTTTCTTGTTTAACTTCTTTTTTTTTTAATTCTTTGGCCAAAAATTTTTTGTATTTTACTCAGATTTTTATCAGATGTCATCTAATGCCTCTTATTATTGGTTGCAAGAACTTTAAAAGGGTTTTTATGATACTGTACAGTGTATGCTGTCACTGTCTGAAACACATAAGTGTAAACATTTTATGTACACCCTGTCTCTGCATACACATTTTTTTTTTAAACAAAAATATGCATGTTATGGAAAGTGTGGGATTCCAGTCCTGATCTTTGAAGTTAAAGGGGTTATTCAGTTATCCAAAAACATGTCCACTTTTGCCCCGCTCTTGCCTCCAGATTGGGTGGGGTTGGAAACTCAGTTCCATTGAAGTAAATAAAGCTTAATTGCAAACCACCTGACCTGGAGACAAGAGAGGGGCAAAAGTGGCCATGTTTTTGTAGCGCTGGATAAGCCCTTTAACACTGATTGAACCACAAAAACATTGACAAATAAACTTTATCAAAAGGTAATGGAAATGTTTCCTTCCATACACCATGGGTGAAGGTAGTCAAAAGCAATAACAGGGTACTAGCAGTAAAGGTGTAAAATATTGCCCTGTTTTCAGGCCACAACAGTTAAACTTTTGACTTCTGAATCGCATTGAAAAGCTGAAATGCACTGACAACATATAAAAAGTTTAGTTTCCTTTAAACATTTTAACCATAATTTTATCTCTCTCTCTCTCTCTCTCTCTATATATATATATATATATATATATATATATATATACACATACACTTTTCATTTTTTTTTTAATATATAGTCCAATTGCAGTATTTCTCCAAAAAGACCTGCCCCAAAAATACGACTTAGTGTCATTTTGCAGTTTTTTTTTAAGAGTAAGCTTTAAATATAAGCCCTACTCCAAAAATAAGCCCTAGTGATTAGCTCCCTGACACTGGGTGGCTGGGTACTAGACTTGTCATGCTCTACCCCCACCTGCTCAACACAAGCTGCAGGGGAGGTAAGATTGGTAAGAAGATGCACAGTAGATGACAGTGAATATGGGCAAACTACAGGGAGGGGGGTATGGGGACTACCTGCAGAGGGAAGGTGTATATAGTTATGAGGTAACAGCTACAAAGGGGTTCGGGAGGCATACAGTATGAGGGGGGAGTTGTTAAAATGTAATAATTGTAATAATTTGTGCTATCTACAGTATATCTTGCCCCAGGGGTAATATTTAAAGTAACTCACCGCAAACCTGCATCTTCGTAATGAGGGTGGTTAACAATGGGGCGTCCTGTTGACAATTTAACACTTGCCATAGTGGGCATTGCTCCAGCAAATACTGCATCTGGGTAACAGTAAATAAGCCATATAAAATATATACAGTTTTATGTTCTAGATAGTTCTACAAATTGTTAAATTTGTGTCAATGACACAGAAGTGTGCAATAGGGTGTAAATTGCTGGAGGTGACTGCAACATGGAAAGATTGGAGTTACTAGTGAGTGCTCTTGGTGCTGCAAGGTGTTAATCATATAAAAGTAGGGCTGGCCGATCAATCAAATTAATTTGATTCGCCTAGATTTTGAAAATAGATTTCAATCTCTTTAAAAATCGTATCGATTTTCAAGGAAAAAAAAAAAAAAAAAAATGCGCTCCGACCTGCAGGGGGAGCAGTGGCGCTCCAGGCAAGCTGCTTCTCCTGCAGGTTAGAGCAGGACCGCAAACTCACACACTCACCTACATGATCGCCGTCCGCCCGCACACAGAGCACCGCAGCTACCGCCTGTCCGCACCCGGAGCACCGCAGCCCCTGCCCGCCCGCATCTGGAGCCCTCGCCCGCACCTGGAGCACCACCGCCGCCGCCACATGCCCCCACCCGGAGCACCACTGTGCGTCCAGTGGGGCCATCTTTCTGGAAGACCTGTCATGTACGGTACAGCCTCCATACTGTACTGTGGGTGCTAGTCAGTGCAGTCAGTACTGCAATACTGCTCTACTACTACCCCCAATACTGCTCTATTACTACCCCCAATACTGCTCTACTACTGCCCCCAATACTGCTCCACTACTGCCCCCAATACTACTCTCCATACTGCTCTACTACTACCCCCAATACTGCTCCTAATACTGCTCTACTACTACCCTCAATACTACTCCCAAAACTGCTACTACATCCACTACTGCTACTCCCCTTATCTACTACTACACCCCTTGTCTTCTATGCTTCTACACCCCTTATCCACTATGCCTTTACTACTACACCCAGCATAAATTAAAAAAAAAAAAGATTTAAATCGAGAATTGAGAAAATAATTTAAAAAAAATCAAAATCGAGATTTTATTTTTTGGCCATATCACCCAGCCCTACTTGAGAAGATTAAAATAAAAAAAGAAGCCTGCAGCAACCATTCTGACAAATACCTCTGCTCAACAGCACTCTTGTCCATGTAATGTGTCTGCTACTTCTACTTATCTCCATTCACTGTAATTCTGCAATACCATCAGCCTATGCATGTCTTTGATAGTTTCAAAGTTAAAGGAGAAGTCCAGCAAAAATTTTAATTAAAGTATTGCCCCAGAAAAGTTATATAAATCACCAATATACACTTATTACGGGAAATGCTTATAAAGTGCTTTTTTCCCTGCACTTACAACTGCATCGAGGCTTCACTTCATGGATAAAATGGTGATGTCACGACCCGACTCCCAGAGATGAGCGGGCTGTGGCTGCTGGAGAGGATGATGGCAGAGGGACACTGAGGGACACAGGGCACTGGAGGAACACTGAGCATCCCTCTGCCATCATCCTCTCCAGCAGCCACAGCCCGCACAGCTCTGGGAGTCGGGTCGTGACATCACCATTTTATCCAGAAAGTGAAGCCTTGATGCAGTAGTAAGTGCACTTTATAAGCATTTCCCCTAATAAGTGTATATTGGTCATTTGTATAACTTTTGGGGGGCAATACAATACTTTAATAAAAAATTTTCACCACACTTCTCCTTTAAGAGGGAATATATTTAGAAAAAAACTTACTTGGTTTTGTACTAAATTTTATCCATTCCAACAGTTCTTCCTGCGCTATGTTGCTGAATTCTCCTTTTATGTTCAGCTGAGTTTGAATGTTGCTAATACCTTGTATACACATCAATATTACTATGATAAGTATAAACAGTGGGCGATTCAATCGGCTGAAGATCCACCCAAAGAGCTGCAATGTTAAAATGGAAAACATTACATTATATAGTATGCATGTTAGCTAGAAGGAGACAGAAACAAGATAACTGCAGGGTCAAAATACAGAGCATGAAAAAACTTGACATCACAAAGACCTATCAAAAGTTCTGATTGGTCACTGTTTGAATCTTTACACAAACACCATTTGCTAGAATGTGCAGGAAGAAGCACGTTACTGAACGCTTCTCTCCTTGACTGGATACCTTTTCCATCTGACTGCAGTTGACAGACGTATTAGAATGAATTTGGGGCCAGTCAACTGCAGCGACAGAGATTCCATTAAGCCAGATAGAAAGACTTCAAAAGGTTTTTTTCAAAATGACAGGGACACTTTAAATTGTAACTTTCATTTCTAAAAACTTCTGACATGTCATAGCGACATGTCAGAAGTTTGTATCGGTGGGGGTCCGGGTGCTGAGACCCCATACGATCACTAGAATGCAGGGGCAGAAGTGCTCAGCAGCGTGCACTCTGCCCTTTCATCTCTGCTATAACTGCATCTACTAAAAGTATAATGGAGCCTATGGAACTTAGAGGTTCCATAGGCTCCTATTATAATTCTGAGACTGCTCGTATTAGCAGTCTATAGAATTCATCTCCGTATATCAGAGATGAAGGGGCAGAGCATGCGCTCATGAGCACTTCTGCCCCTTTAGTCTGGTGATTGGTGGGCGTCTCCACACCTGGACCCCCACCGATATGCACTTCTAACACGTCACTATGAGAAGTCAGAAGTTTTTACAAATGATAGTTACACTTTAAAGCAGACCTGTCAGGGGAATAACAGGGGTGTAATTAAGCCCATAGCTAAATGTAACTAGTCATCAGGATTCTGGACATACCCCTGTCCTTTCCAGCATGTTGTTATTATATAAACAAGGCGCAAAAACAAAAGGTAGCTCCAGCCCATGTCCTTTTTATCTAGTGGCTGTCAGTGAAATAGGGTCATCAGAAGCAAGTGGATACAGAGGTAATGAGTAAGAGAACACAAGGCTGGACTTACCTGGGCTTTTACAATGGAGGGAAAAGAAGGACACTGCTGTAGTCCATTTGGCACACAACAATTGAGGGCTCAGGAGACAGAAACAAATTTAGGGTGGGTTCATACGTGCCGGATCATAGCGAGTTCCGCAGTAAAATCTGCGATTCCCAATACTCTTATTTTCTATGGATTTACATACTCGCAGGGGATTGTTACCATCCCCCTTAACCTGCTACGGCCCAGTGAATACTTTACCCGTCTGCACTTCTGCCTGCTTCCTGACATTCCGCTCAGCCACTCAGTGGTTTGGCAGGAAACGGATTGGCTGAGCTGAGGTAACATTTAGCATATAGGTCATTAGCAACATAAAACTTCTCACTAGGCTAGGGCTGTACAGTTCTTGCTAACTGCAGACACCGGTACATATTGTTCACTAACAATCACCCCACTAACAAGCAGACCACCGCGACTTTCACTGTTCAAACATATAGTTTTGGTGTTAACCATTTCATGTATAATTGTATATTACTGCAGACAAGGCCGGGTACATCCATGGCAGACCTGGAGGCCTTTACATGGCCCCAGGCTGCCATAGAGACCCACTAGCACCAGTACAATCCAGCATACACCTTACATGTCACAGCCACAAATTCGGCATGTGAGGGGTAATCTACAAGAAAAGAAGATTTTCTGTTTCTGGTCATACAGCAAGCTCCAACAGTCCCTGCTCGAAGGAATCACATTGCCTTATTATAGGTCCACTGTAAAAAAAACAGCAACATCTATTTGCCACTATGCATGTGACAAAGTACTACATTAGACCCATGCAACCAGAATTTTCTAAAAGCAAAAAAACGGTCTCCATTAAAATGACACTGCCACCCCTTTTCTGTATGAGGACTTATCTACACAGATGTAAAGCCTTAATTCGGCAGTTTTCATACCTTACTTTATTATAGATTTCTTGGTGCTAGGTTCAGAGAAAAATGAATAAAGGATAAAAGGAGGCACTCACCAGCAGACTCAGACTCAGACCATATTGGCTTTTATTGCTGTGCGCAGGGGGAGCGGGGGAGACAAGGTGGGTGACCGCAGTTTCGCGGCTTAATGCCGCTTTGACGAATCCTCATGTGACTGGTACGTCACCTCCGTTTATGTGTGCAACTTTATCAAACAATGTGAGTGACAAACAAACAAACACCAATTAAAATAAAGTACAAATTACACTGGCTAGCATATTCGGATATAGGGATTCATGCAATATTCACAACACTACGAGTATTAAGACCCAGGGCGCCAAGCGCATCATATTTAATGATAAGTTCAGTTTGTTTTTGAAGAAGCAACCGCTTTCTATCACCCCCACCTTTTGGGGGAGGGACAATACATAACCCAGCAAAATGTAACTGTGAGGAATCCCCATCATGTTCCTGGCAATATTGTCATTCTGTCCAAGGATTACTATTTACAGGAGGCACATCGACAGCTGTCAGATGAATCCACATATACCAAATTACCAGCAGACCCTACACATTCATATACTTACAAAGTGTGTGATGTATTACGTAAAGGGGTAGAGATATTTTCCAGTAATTTTGCAGAGAAACTGTTTGTTTCCCAAAAAACCCTATTGGTATTGGGTACCCAAGATACACAAGGATATACAGCGACCGCCTGGTCGCCCTATTGTGGCGGGTATGGGATCCATTATGGAACCGATTTCTAAAAATCTAGATTGGTTGCTTAGGCCTATCCTAAAAAATATTCCATCTTACGTTCGGGACACGGGAGATCTGCTGGAGACATTGGATCCTTTTTGCTGGCAGGAGGACCATCACCTTGTGAGCATCGACGTTGAGAGCCTGTACACCCGGATCCCCCATGACCGGTGTGTACAGGCTGTCAGGTGGTGTCTCCAGGTGATAGGTGGATATGACACGTCATGACATGTAATGCGTTTGAATTTAACAGTCAATGGTACCTCCATAAGTCAGGGGTAGGGATGGGTAATCCGGTAGCCCCAACGCTAGCCAACATATTTTTGGCATGTATGGAAAGTGAAAAGGTATTTTCAGTAACCAACAGATTTTCTTGCTTTATACATCTAGAGTTAAGATACATAGATGATATTGTCATTGTGTGGTTGGGAGGGGAAGAAAGGTTCCTGCAGTTTGTGGGATACATGAATGATAATAATTTCATCATGTTTTATACATCTGTGTATGGGGGACTGGAGCTGGACTTCTTAGATGTACACCTGGACATTAGCAGCGGCACACTTACCACATCATGCTATAGAAAAAAGACGGCTTAATTACTCTAGCTACCATCCACACCACACTAACAGAGCGTTACTGTACAGTCAATTTATCAGATTGAGACGCATAAATAACAATGACATTTTATTCACTAAACAGGCAGAGGAATTGAGCCACCGACTGAGAAAAAGAGGATATCCCCAACAACTAATTAGCGAGAGCCTCCAGAGGGCGTCAAGTGTGAACAGACTCCAATTGCTCACAACAACAAAACAGCGTAATATACGTGCAAATAAAAAACACAAGGCAGATAAAAAAAAGAGTGGTATTCACATTTGATTATTTACCCCTGGAGAGAACCATTAGGAACGCTATTTACAAAAACTGGCACATTGTAGAACAGGACAAACATCTAAGAGGACACATTGCTGAGCGCCCCACAGTGACATTTAGACGCACTCAGAACATTAAAGATCTACTAGTCCATGGGAGACTTGACAAACAGAATCCACAAAAAGAAGGGTCATGGCTTACATCCAGGTCAGCTAAGGGTAATTTTAAGTGTGGCCATTGCCACTACTGTAGATCATTAAATAATGGTAGATACATTAAATTAGGTGGCCATGAACATGTGGTTAATGACTTTATGACATGCAAAAGCCAGTATGTGGTATATGCTTTGATTTGTAACTGTGGCAAATATTATATAGGGAAGACCATCCGTCCCATGTGGAGGAGATTCTCAGAGCATGTCAGATCAGTGCAGACAGGGAAAGGTAGCCCCCGCATGATCAGACATATTCAGCAGGAACATGATGGGGATTCCTCACAGTTACATTTCGCTGGGTTATGTATTGTCCCTCCCCCAAAAGGTGGGGGTGATAGAAAGCGGTTGCTCCTTCAAAAGGAAACTGAACTTATTATTAAATATGATGCGCTTGGAGCCCTGGGTCTTAATACTCGTAGTGATGTGAATATTGCATGAATCCCTATTTCCGAATAGGCTAGCTAGTGTAATTTGTACTTTATTTTAATTGATGTTTGTTTGTTTGTCACTCACATTGTTTGATGAAGTTGCACACATAAAAGGAAGTGACGTACCAGAGACATGAGGGTTCGTCAAAGCGGCATTAAGCCGCGAAACTGCGGGCACCCACCTTGTCTTCCCCGCTCCCCCTGCGCACAGCAATAAAAGCCAGATGGTCTGAATACACTGCTGGTGAGTGCCTCCTTTTCTCCTTTATTCATTGTTCATACAGCATGTTTATTTCGGATTGAGCACCACCACATACCGGACCCCGCCTGAGATAGTGCCATCTAGTGGAGAGCCAGGCAGTGCCATCACTTTTTTCTTTCTTGTTGGATTGTTCAGAGAAAAATGCTTTTTATCCATGGGGGTTTGTGCCACTTGGATAGGGCTTCGCGTCCGCAGCACCACTTAGCCCGCCCACATCAGTGCAATGGGCCCCACCCCTCCTTGAAATAATTGGTGTCTAGGCCCTGTCCCTTGACGGCCATTGGAAAGGGTCGGCCTAAAGGTCTAGGTCCCACACCTTCCGGGTCAGCCCATTCCAGTGGCCACTGAGGGGCCTAGACACAGATGATGTCACAGAGGGGCGTATGGCACTGTGGGCGTGGAGCCCTGCCCAGGTGGCATAAACCACGCAGGCTAAAAAGCATTTTTCACTGGACCTAGCACCAAGAAATCAATAATAAAATAAGGCATGAAAACTGCAGACTTTAGGCTTTTCAGCTGGGTAGAGAAGTACTCATACAGAAAGGTGACAGTGTCCCTTTAAAGGCAATGGGTCAGCTGCAATTCGGGTTCAAGACTGCTGACACTGTTAGACACTGTTAGAGGGGCGTATGGCACTGTGGGCGTGGAGCCCTGCCCAGGTGGCATAAACCACGCAGGCTAAAAATAATTTTTCACTGGACCTAGCACCAAGAAATCAATAATAAAATAAGGCATGAAAACTGCAGACTTTAGGCTTTTCAGCTGGGTAGAGAAGTACTCATACAGAAAGGTGACAGTGTCCCTTTAAAGGCAATGGGTCAGCTGCAATTCGGGTTCAAGACTGCTGACACTGTTAGACAGCTGTTAGGAGACACATGGCACTTTTATATATTCATCTGTGCTTCCAGAACATAGAAAAACTGCTTTTCCAGTGCAAGGAGTCAAGGATGTATTCCCAAATTCCTGAACTGCTGAGGGATATAACTCTACCTCACTTCCCCTCCCATACTTAAAGGACAACTCTGGCAAGACCTCCAGCCTTTTCATTGGCTTGAGCGTATCACATGACTTCCAGCAAGCTCTGCCAATCCATGGTGTCTGAGTGCAGCTCCGTTTCCTTCTTCGTTTACTTATTATTAATACTGTTGTACTTGGAACTATCACCACCGGTGATTGCTGCTATTCAGAAGATTTTAGCCCTGGAATAGCTGGGACTAGTAGTGCCATCTGGTCATCTTTATAGAAGGGGGCCAAAAAGCTTATTGACATACATTACAAAGTTATATAACTTTGTAATGTGTGTTAAATAAGCTAAAAAAGAGAATCGCTGGAGTTTTCCTTTAACCCTGCTTATTCCAGCTTGCTTGGAGCTTGGGAAAGACTTGGGAAAGAGTCTTTGCACCAGAGAATAAAAACATTTTTGTATGTTATGGTAGTTTGAATAGATATACAGTATGAGGCCATGCTCCCATAGCGTAAGAGACCGTCCGTTACGTGGAGCGGCCGGTCTCCGGAAACATCATCCCGGCCGGTAATGAAGTACTGGCCGGATGATCTTTCGCCCCGCAGAGTTCGGATGCAGGCGCATCCGTGCGCGCCCGCTTTAGAACTCCCCACTGCACGCTATGAAGCTTGAAAAAATGTCAGAAAACTGACATGTCAGTTGTTTGCGGCACCGTCAGGGGTCCCGGACGGAGCGTATACTATGTGTATATGCTCCGGCCGGGATCCCATAGACACCCGGCCAATGTATTTTCTCGTATTAACTACGGCCGTTGTTGCAATTGGCAACAAAGGCCAAAGAAATACGAAAAAATATGCTGTGTGAACATAGCCTAAAAGGTACCATATATAGCAGAAACAAAATCTCCAGTGACATAGTCCTTGTCCGCAGAGAACACCATCTCCCAATCAGGCATCTGAACTTTTATATATTGCACAAGCCAGCTCTTCTATTGCCCGCAGCATCCTCCACTATAACTTGACAAACAGTTTTGGAACACAACTGAGGAGAAAAATAGATTTATACTGGCTCCCTTGTCAGTTTAACTCACAAAAATAGAACTTATATACACACCAAATTTTTAGCCTTGTCCAGGTAGTGAATAAACAGAGGAGGGTCTTGAATTGTTGTGAACTAATGTATCTACATACAAGACTACAGTGTTTTTATTTTCTTTATTATTAAAATAAATAAAGAAATAACACCCTTCTTGCCCCTTAGGGTGCGTTGACACGTACAGGATCAGTGGCAGATTTGATGGGGTGTTCAGTTATTTAGATCAAATCTGCTGCGGATCCACACCATCAAATCCACTGCGATACGGTGTGTGTATACAAGATAGACTGTAGATAGCTGATATAGCCTCGGCGCAGGACTTGCAAGACGTACTCTCCAGTATAATTCATAAAATTGGTTTAATGAGCAACGCGTTTCGGCAACGTACTGCCGCCTTTATCAAGCTCCTACATCATGTATACAAATGATCCTTTTTATACACTCCATTAGGTTCTGTGAACTACCACTTAAGGGGGCCAGTGTCACATGACTTCATGGATGTCACATGACTTCATGGGTATCACATGACTTCATGAGTATCACATGACTTCATGAGTATCAAATGACTTCATGAGTATCACATGACTTCATGAGTATCACATGACTTCATGAGTATCACATGACTTCATGAGTATCACATGACTTCATGAGTATCACATGACTTCATGAGTATCACATGACTTCATGAGTATCACATGACTTCCAAGATGTACCGTCTCTGTATGTACTCGTAGTGGCCGTGCGCAGAGCCGTGCAACTCCGAGACGTCACATCAGCTGACGTCAGTGGGTGGAATCCCGGGTTGCTGACTTACTGTGAGCTGGAAGGTATCACGCGGCCTCGGTCGGTGGAAACAGCTGGATCATTGGTCCCTCGCCCGACGAACGTCACCACATCAGATCTCACAGCAAGTCAGCCTATCAGGGAATAGAGCCACCCACATCGCCGCCCGATGGACTACGGACTTGCCGACCTGTAGGCACACGAGCACATGCGACCGATGAGCAATCGGGGACAATACATACTAAAAACTAAAATTGTGTAGAAAAAAATATATAAAAACCTAATGAACCTAATCTAATGGACCTAAAAAAGCACATTCAATTGTAATGAGGCATATAAAATCATACAATATAAAATACATAGTGACACATGAATGTATCAACAGATTAATCAGCAATTACAATAATTGCACAAAAAAAAAAAATTAAATTAATTAAAATTAAGAATTGGAAGGCAAGCAATCTATCTGCAGGCCATAAAATCTCAGATCCCCGATTCTAGCGTTTCATTCAGACCATCGGGAACTAACGTTTTCAGCTTAAAAATCCAGAACGCTTCCCTTCTATTTAGGGCCTTATATCTATTGATCTCACTCATCAGTATTTGCTCTAACGGCATCACACTGATGCAACTGAAGTTCCCCTGATGGAATTCATGGAGGTGTCGGGACACACTGTGCTTCAAAAAATGTGAGTTAGCATTAAACCGATGGCCTGTGAGTCTTCTTCTCAGTGCCTGCGTGGTCCTCCCAACGTATTGAAGGCCACACTCACACTCGAGATGATAAATCACAAAATCAGAGCCACATTTCAAATTGGTCTTTTATGCTTGAACAGCATAAACATCCCCTATTCATACATTTAAATACTCTTCCCTTTGTTTTTAGTCCTGATTTGACTGGTCTTTTACCTTTTATCCTACTGGGGGCAAGGATGTTTTTTAATGTTTTTCCCCTTCTGAAGGTAATTCTGGGTTTCTCGGGGATGGTAGTCTTGAGGATAGGATCCTTGACGAGAATTTTCCAGTTGCGCTCGAGTGCTTTTCTTATCTCTCTATTGTGAGAATTGAAGCTCGTAATGAAATTCGACTTATAGTCGGTATTACTATTTTTGGTTCTTTTTTCTCTCTTTGGATAAAGAATTTCTTTCTGCGTCTCTCTTAAATTAGATTTATAAGCAGCGGAAAGAAGGGCTTTAGGATAACCCTTTTGTTTAAATCTATTTTGCAAGGTTCTGGCTTGTTTTTTGAAAACATCGGTAGAGATACAATTCTTACGGATGCGTCTATATTGATTAAACGGGATATTATAGATCCACTTCTTGTAGTGGGCGCTACGGAAATCGAGGTAGCTATTTGTATCTACCTTTTTAAAATGGGTACTTGTTAGAATTTTTTCTTGTTCTATTAGCACCTCTATATCTAAAAACACCATTTTTTTAGGGTCTATATGGGCTGTAAATTGCAGCCTCCAATTATTGGAGTTGAGATGCTCCACAAACGATTGTGCAGATGATCCGTCCCCCCTTCCATATGACAAAGAGGTCATCTATGTACCACATCTATGTTGTGCGTACGATAGGCACAACACTAGCAAAGCCCAATATAACACAGAAGTCCGCAGCCAGGCAAACAGTGGTAGTGGTCGGCCCCCGTCTAGATGATGATACTTGCCAAATGTGTATACAAGATAGACTGTAGATAGCTGATATAGCCTCGGAGCAGGACTTGCAAGACGTACTCTCCAGTATAATTCATAAAATTGGTTTAATGAGCAACGCGTTTCGGCGACGTACTGCCGCCTTTATCAAGCTCCTACATCATGTATACAAATGATCCTTTTTATACACTCCATTAGGTTCTGTGATCTCCCACCAAACGTTCTCAACTGTTCCGAGATCTAACAACAGAAATCAATTCTATTGTGGAGGAATTAGACATGTATAGTGATTGCTCTGAATATATTGATCTAAATAATAGAATCAATCACAGGTTGAGACTTTTTGAGAAAGATACTATGAGTCTGAAATCAGAGAAGTTAAAAAGAGATAGGAATGATTATGCTACTGGACGATTACACCCTAGTGATAGAAAAAGAATGCCAGCTGAACCACCCAAAGGCTATGCCACAGAACAGCCATTACCTCCTAGAATAGACAGGGTACACAGAAGGGGGTCGTCATCCAAATCCAATATCCCTCTCAAACCATCCAATTCGGGGAGAACCTTTAGAAACTCCAACTACATCCCTAAGAGAAGTCCCCCCAACCAGCCAGCACTAATTTTCTTCCTGCCCTATTGAACTCTACCAACAATACCCATACACCTGTGACTAGCGCCCAACATCCCAAGATGAGAGTGTCAACTAGAAGTAGTACTCCATATATGAATCATTACTTACAGTCCACGAATGGTATCCCACATATGAGCCATCAAAATGAGGACCCGCATACATCTATTGATCTCTCGTTATTAACTACCCATGACTCCTTCTGGAGTAATGACGTTACCATTGTCTCACGGCAATCACCATCAAAGAAGAATATCAAAAATCCTTCCACTCACAGCTATGTGAACAATCCCTTAGATTCCGCAGAACCTTCATCATCATTAGGACATCTCGATGAGGTGTTCACTACTGTTGATGAAATTGATGCGGTGTCTCCAACGAGCACTGTTTCCATTAACAGTGCTTGCTCCACGATTTCTTTTTTAGGTCTTCCGATCCTGTGCACCAGCCCTCGGGCAGGAATTGCTCAGGGGACGAAGAACAAAATCACCAATTATTTCATGACAAAGAAAGGCGCAAGCGGAAAAAGAAAAAACTATATAGGGGGGTCCGAGGGGAAAGGCTTAGTAGATGAATTAAGCCCACTTCCAACACACAAAAAGAACAGAGTGAAACAGTAAACATTTTTAACCTTTCCACCCATGTCCTTAATTCACACCAGGCTTCCCTACTGGCGAAGGGTTTATCCTTCTGTCCGGTACAATTGTCTAATGATTTTTATCTTTTCTTAGATCTGAATAATTACACTAGAAAATTAACTCTCCTACGCCATTTTGAGATTGAAAACAATAGAAAAGGTACTGCTAGCACTATTGCGCCAACGAATACTGGTACATCTGACGACAATTTTATACATCTAGATGTCAGACCACAGTCTAGTTTTTACCCTCACCACCACAAAGGGGGTTATATACAAACATTTTATGCATCCATGTTAGAGGATCTGGAAAAAAATCGAAAGAAACAGACAGATCAAAAAACACAACCTAAACTTAGAGGAACGCCAAGCCATGAAACAGCTGCGAGACAACACAGACATAGTTATTAGATCGGCGGACAAGGGGGGGGTCAATAGTTATCCAGGATGCCGAGGATTACCATCAGGAAGCCTTACGGATTCTATCAGACAGCGCCTACTATGAGGTCTTAGATAAAGACCCTTCTGCCACGTTCCATAGTGAATATTCAAAGCTGATCAATGAAAAAAAGATTCCTCCAGGTGGATTCTCCCAATATGGCTTTTTACTATCATCTGCCTAAAGTTCATAAAAATGAGGAGCATCCACCTGGCAGGCCGATTATATCGGGCATTGGGTCCCTCACAAGTCAACTATCTCATTTTATTGACCTGCACCTCCAGGAGATTGTTACTAAAATGCCGTCATACCTCAGAGATTCCACCTCTCTAATATGTGATCTCTATGACATTGAGTGGGATCCCTCCTACCTAATCATATCCTTAGACGTAACGGCCCTATACTCAAATATCGAGCATTCCTTGAGACTACAAGCAGTCTCTGAAGCTTTAGGGAAGGAGGGCAAGTATGATCAGAGTCAAATCGATTTTTTGGTTCGTGGACTCGAATTCATACTTACCCATAATATCTTCACTTATGCAGGGGTCGTTTATCACCAAACGCGGGGGACCGCGATGGGGACTCGAGCCGCGCCCAGTTACGCAGGTTCGAAAAAAGAAACAAGAACCAAAAATAGTAATACCGACTATAAGTCGAATTTCATTACGAGCTTCAATTCTCACAATAGAGAAATAAGAAAAGCACTCGAGCGCAACTGGAAAATTCTCCTCAAGGATCCCATCCTCAAGACTACCATCCCCGAGAAACCCAGAATTACCTTCAGAAGGGGAAAAACATTAAAAAACATCCTTGCCCCCAGTAGGATAAAAGGTAAAAGACCAGTCAAATCAGGACTAAAAACAAAGAGAAGAGTATCTAAATGTATGAATAGGGGATGTTTATGCTGTTCAAGCATAAAAGACCAGGCACAATGTTTTAAATCCAACGTTACAGGTGAGGTTTTTAATATTTATTCCGATTTGAACTGTGGCTCTGATTTTGTGATTTATCTTCTCGAGTGTGAGTGTGGCCTTCAATACGTTGGGAGGACCACGCAGGCACTGAGAAGAAGACTCACAGGCCATCGGTTTAATGCTAACTCACATTTTTTTTGAAGCACAGTGTGTCCCCGATTGCTCATCGGTCGCATGTGCTCGTGTGCCTACAGGTCGGCAAGTCCGTAGTCCATCGGGCGGCGATGTGGGTGGCTCTATTCCCTGATAAGCTGACTTGCTGTGAGATCTGATGTGGTGACGTTCGTCGGGCGAGGGACCAATGATCCAGCTGTTTCCACCGACCGAGGCCGCGTGACACCTTCCAGCTCACAGTAAGTCAGCAACCCGGGATTCCACCCACTGACGTCAGCGGATGTGAAGTCTCGGAGTTGCACGGCTCGGCGCACGGCCACTACGAGTACATACAGAGACGGTAAATCTTGGAAGTCATGTGAAATTGCAAAGTCATGTGATATTCATGAAGTCATGTGATACCCATGAAATCATGTGACACTGGCCCCCGCCCCTTAGGTGGGAGGTCACAGAACCTAATGGAGTGTATAAAAAGGATCATTTGTATACATGATGTAGGAGCTTGATAAAGGCGGCAGTACGTCGCCGAAACGCGTTGCTCATTAAACCAATTTTATGAATTATACTGGAGAGTACGTCTTGCAAGTCCTGCGCCGAGGCTATATCAGCTATCTACAGTCTATCTTGTATACACATTTGGCAAGTATCGGCATCTAGACGGGGGCCGACCACTACTACTGTTTGCCTGGCTGCGGACTTCTGTGTTATATTGGGCTTTGCTAGTGTTGTGCCTATCGTACGCACAACACGAGAAGGTTAGTCTACAACTTGCTTTTTATATTGGAAATTTTACTCCATTGAGCTACTACACTATATGAGCACCCCTCTCTGTTCATGTTTGTCCGTTCTTCTATGATACGGTGTGTGTGAAGCTACCCTAAAAGAACAAAATATGTCATGTTATAAGATGTCTTGTTACATATTGCATGCAATTTTCCAAATCTTAGGTACTCCAAGCGATCTAAACGGTTTTCTGTGCGTCTATAGTGTTAAGGTAATTTTCAATTTTTCTATACACTGGGTTCCAAATTATTATGCAAATAATGTTTTCTTATATTTTCCAAAATTACCTATATGAATTGCAGTCATTGTAATTTTCCAGTCATCAACTATTTGAGTATAATTGAAAGGTTTTTGAACAAACTGCCTAAGATATAAGCATATTTAAAAAAAAAAACCTCAAAATGCACATTCTAAATTATTATGCACAGCAGAGTTTTCAAGCTTTTTATTTTTATTAAGAACAAAAAAACGGTCATTTGTGACATTAGAAGCATTAGCAGATTATTACAAATTGAAATCAAACAGTTTTCAAGTAAAAAGCTTCTGAACTCTCTTGTCCATTGAATTTGTCAGTTTTTGGATGGTTTCTGCTTCAACTGTTTTGCAGATTACCCTCCCAGAGCTGTTGCTTAGATGTGAACTGCCTCCCTCCATTATAGACACTCCTTTTGATGATGCTCCAGAGGTTCTCAATGGGGTTGAGGTCAGGGGAGCATGGGGCCACACCATAAGTTTTTCCCCTTTTATGCCCATAGCAGCCAGAGATGCAGATGTGTTATTTGCCGCATGAGACGGTGCATTATCATGCATGAAAATGATCTTGCTGCGGAATGCACGGTTCTTCTTCTTGAACCATGGCAGGAAGTGCTGTTTGAGAAACTCCACATACATTATGGAGTTCATCTTTACCCCTTCAGGGATCCTAAAGGGGCCGACAATCTCTCTTCCCATGATTCCAGCCCAAAACATTACTCCACCTCCCCCTTGTTGGCGCCGTAGCCGTGTTTGCATGGGGTGTCCATCAACCAGCCATTCTCCACTCTATCCATCTGGACCATCAAGCGTTGCACGGCACTCATCGGTAAACAAAACAGTTTTGAAGTCATTTTTCATGTACTGTTTGGCCCACTGGAGCAGTTTCTGCCAGCCTGTCGACCTCCTATATCCACTGCAGGATATAGGAGGTCGACAGGCTGGCTTACGCATAGCTGCAAACCTCTAAAGGACCCTGCATCTTGTTGTTCGGGGGACGTTGGAGGTACCAGCAGCTTCAAAAACTTGTCTACTGCAATGACAAGGCATTTTTGCACCTGCTCTTTTAACCTTACTCAATTGCCTGTTGGAAAGAGTCTGCAATTTTCCCTTATCCGCACGCACACGTGTGTGCTGGGAATCAGCTACATACTTCTTGATTATGCGATGATCGCGATGAAGTGTCTTGGCAATGTTGATTGTAGTCATGCCTTGACCTAAACACTTGACAATTTGTTGCTTCTCGGCAGCCGACAGGTCCTTTTTCTTTCCCATTTTGGCTCAAAATGTAGGCTGCCTAATAATGTGGGTCAGCCTTCTTAAGTAGTCTTGCCTTTAATTGGACACACCTGCCAAACTAATTAGCACAGGTGTCTGCAATTGCTTTCAGTGATATAAAGAGCCCAGGTGAGATGAGTCGATGTCCATAGAAAATGAGTGAGCAGTCGTTTTCTATGGACGTCTGAGTCACCTCTCCTGCTTTGCATAAGGCGCGCGCTCTGCTTCAGGCAGTGATTTCTCCGCCCAGGAACCAGATCCAGCAGCGGGACTCCGAGGGATGGTTATCTATGCAGTTTTCCACTGGGGTGTTGGGCAGGCTCCGCCACGGCATCCCGACTGACAGGTTCCCTTTAAGGATTGACCTATCGATATCCTTCAATACCTCCCTATGGGCCATATAAAATAATTTTTTTAATAAGGCTATGAGATATTTCCTAGAGGGGGGGTTTAGCTGAAACACACTCTTTTAATAAACAATGCTTAGCTAGCATGAGGATAGAATACGCTATTACTAACAAGGTTATTGAAATGTTTATTGTTATACTTTCCTTTTTTTGTGCTATAGAATATCCTAGGTCAACATATTAGGAGTTATTTAAATATTATGGGTTCCGATGGTTTCTCCAGTAGACTTTCAGTTTTGGTACTTAAAGAGTTTTCTTTCAATAATTTCTTTTCTTCAGCAAAAGAATTTGCAACTTTTTAAACTAAAGTCATCTGATAAAAACAGCTGCCATTCGATGCTAGTACAGTTAGTACACCAGTCAAGGTGTGAAAGCACATATTCTGCAATGCAATGTACTACAGAACTCAAAAAAAGAAACAAAACATATGGTGCTTTAAAGAGTTTTAAGAAATCTATCTATACACATGTATTTAGAGTGATCAACAATATCAATGAAACAGCTCTTACACTTCCACTGGCTTATTCTGATAAACTGGGATCTCAGCAGTGAGACCCTCATCGATCAAACCTTTTAATATTTCCCTAGCACCATAGATCAAACTTTTTTTTCCAGCAATTTCTACAGAAGCATCATATTGTGATCTAGTGAATTTTAGAGACCAGGGTAACATCTTAAAGTGTTCCTGTCTCAGAGAGACATAACACAGGTTTTTATCAGATCCGGACAGACGTTAGACTGGTCTGCTCCCCACTCTGTGTCTATGTGAAAACAGCCGTATTAACACATGACATAGAGAGGAGGAAGAGAAATGCAGAAGTGTGGCTTTTCCCGACTTGTTCTCATGATCGATATGATCATTTCCACCGCTCAAAACTTTTGACATGTTTCTCTGACATACAAACATATCGTCTATATCGTAAAAAGAACTTATCGGATATACTCCACCCTTAGTTTACACTATATAGATATTTGAAACGGAAAAGCTGCTCTAAACATTTTAGTTAAAAAAAAAAAAAAAAAAAAGGTTCTCAGCAAAACATTTGATCAAATAAATAGAGTGTACCATCTCACCACGTTAAGGTGAACCTCAGAGAGATGGGTACTACACTGACTCTGGCCTCTCTTGGGCTTACACAAAACCTACAAAACTGGGCAAGACCCAGCTAATCTTTATTTAAAATACTCACAGGAAATGGGTGGAGAGCGAGCCAAAAGGAGGAAGGCACACTTCCAACATATAACACACACAAAAAATAAGCAGCTTTGTATTAGCACAAGAGAGGCCAGTGTCAGTATGGCGGAAAATGGGCAGATGCGAATAAATTTAAGTTTTGTGAAAACATTTTTGCATAAGGACGGGCGGAAAATATATAAAGAAATCTACGCAAGCCCTAAGCAAGTGTAGGTTTCCCTCCACTTGCGCACAGGATTAACGTAGAGGCAGTGCGCCTCTACATAAATCAGCGAAGCATTTGCAATAGGGGGCCATTTTTAAGCCCAGTGCAGAAGACTCAGACTCCTGAATTTTATCAGGACCGACTCAGACTCCTGCTCCTTCATAAATGGCCAGTCATATACCAGGGGAGTTATTTATCACACTGGCTCAGCAGCTTCTCCTTAATGTCCTCCATGATCCTGGGGCAACTTCTGAGTGAATAAAGGAATACTGTATATAAAGCAGATTCTCCTGTGTGTGCAGTGGATGCAGCCAGTCTCCAGCCTCCATGTCCTGAATTACTCACAACTAGACTAGATGGAGCAGGTAGTCTTTTCCTGCTGACAGTTTTCTATGTTTCTAAATATTCACCATACTTAAAGAAACACTGCTAACAATGCCAGATACCTGTAATATAGAGGTCAGCCATAGTGATATACAGGGGGTTACATACAGTGATATAGAGGGGTCACACATAGTGATATAGAGAGGGGTCACACAGTGATATAGAAAGTCACTGTGGGGGCACGCAATAGCATGCACACACACACACACACAGCCTGCTGCAGCCATACTACACACACACAGCCTGCTGCAGCTATAGCACACACACACACACAGCCTGCTGCAGCCATAGCACACGCACACACACACAGCTTGCTGCAGCCATAGCGCACACCCCACACACACTCGGCTTGCTGCGGCCATAGCACACATACACACAGCCTGCTGTAGCCATAGTGCATACACACCCCCACAAAGCCTGCTGCAGCTATAGCACACACACACACAGCCTGCTGCAGCCATAGTGCGCGCACACACACACACAGCTTGCTGCAGCCATAGCACACACACACAGCCTGCTGCAGCCATAGCACACACACAGCCTGCTGCAGCTATAGCATACACACACAGCCTGCTGCAGTCATAGTGCACACCAACACACAGCCTGCTGCAGCCATAGCACACACACAGCCTGCTGCAGCTATAGCATACACACACAGCCTGCTGCAGTCATAGCACACACACAGCCTACTGCAGCCATAGCGCGCACACACACACACAGCCATAGAACACTGAAGAAAAACACACAGTCTTCTCCCAGAGAGAAAACACCACACTGAGGACAGAGGTTAGTGCTACACTACTTATGTCTTCTTCTCCCCTCCTCCTCTATATTACACAGGATATCTTCATATTACACTGCTGCTCATATACAGTCATACAGCATCCAGTAAGAGAACAGTACAGATCTCCCCCCACACAATGGACTCTTCCAGCTCAGAAACAAACTGCCAAATAGTGACCGACATCTTTTCCATGACCACCCTTATGTAATAGGGCCAGTGTCCTATTAGAATATTGCTCATAATATATATTCATGAGCATAAGTTTAAAAAATGTAGAATTGAATTTTTATATGAATTTTACAAGATTTTTTTTAAAGCTGGAGTCGGAATATTTTTGTACGACTCCGACTCCAGCCAAAACTAGCTCCGACTCCACAGCCCTGATAGGAGATACAGGTGCCCCCACACCTGTTACATAGTCTTTTTAACATGTTGAAAGACAAGAATCAGCCAACATCATGCATGTCAGCAGATCACTGCCTTTTAACACTAGCTGTTACACCAAGCGATTATTGGTCTTAACACCCGATAACTGTTTGGTGTAATAGAGCCTTTAGTCACACAATAAGTAGGCTAACAGATTTACACATTCAATTGGTCCACCTATAGTATGCCTAGCATTAGGGTTGGGCAATATAAACAAAAAAATTTAATCTCGATCTTGATTTTATAGATGATTCTCAATTTAAATCTCAATTTTCTTTTTTTGTCTAAATAAACTGTTGGGGTGCATTCACACCTACAGGATCTGCAGCAGATCTGCAGCAGATTTGATGCTGTGTTCAGTTATTTAAATTAAATCTGTTGCAGAAAATCAGCTGCAGATCCTGTAGGTGTGAACGCACCATTAAACTGAAAATATTATTGGTGTTTGAGGAAACAACTGTCCTGCTTCACACTGTAACCCCCTGTAGTAAAGTCCCCTAATATTTTTTGGGAATACTGTCAATATGGGGGCACTATGGCTGGTGCAGTTATGGGAATACTGGACGTCATTATGGGGGCACTCCAACTTGCAACGTTATAAACTAGCACATTATATTTTCCACTCCATATATACATTGTTTTAGATATAACAGCATTAGTAACAATTTATGCATCCCGAGCCCCTTCACTACAAATCCTAGCATGCCAAGCTACACGCTTACATACACTAGCATTGGAGACTGTATCTTACATGACAGAGGTTAAGATCAGCTGCACCAGCCACTGCGTCTACTGCACCAACCACTGCATCAACAGCACCAACTATTGCGCTTTCGCAAATCCCAATACACTTATTCGTCTTAACTGGTCGGGGACAGAATTCCTCCTCATCAATTATATTTCTGTTCCCTTCGTCAAGTTTAAATGCCTCCTAATTATATTTCTGTTACCTTCATCTAGTTTTAATACAACCAGGAGTGCTTCTGTTTCCAAGCCTATGATGTGGGATACTGTCAGAAGTGCTTTTGTATCCATGCCTTTCTGATTGTATATCACATCATAGGCCTGATACAGAAGCAGAGTAGATTGTATCCCACATCATAGGCTTGGATACAGGAGAGTGTATCACACATTGATGGGCTTAGATATACCGTTAGGCAGACTGTGTACCTGGTGGTTGGCTTAAGGGGTTAAACTGTACAGTTTTCTCTTCAGCTGCTGCTCTGATAATTTCCAGGTCCCGACCCACATATTTTCCTACTTGCAGGCAAGGAAAGCAGAGGTGAGAGGTTTTCAGTGCACTGCTGCTCAATGG
This sequence comes from Dendropsophus ebraccatus, assembly GCF_027789765.1. NCBI lineage: Eukaryota > Metazoa > Chordata > Amphibia > Anura > Hylidae > Dendropsophus > Dendropsophus ebraccatus. The sequence goes on along the minus strand of NC_091455.1, from coordinate 145,364,638 downwards.
TCCTGTCTGATAACCTCCGACCTCCTGACTCCCCACCACTGGCAAGTAGTAAAATGTGTGGGATGAGCCGAAGAGAAAATTGTGTGGTTTAACCCTTTCTGCGCAGCAGCATGGAAGTGATACAGAGGTTAATTCCTCATGTGGCAGCGCAGGTAGAGTAGAAGAGGAGCAGGAGGATGCTACACTGATGTCTCCTTATCCCCTGTGCAGGGTCTCTCTGCATTTATTGATTTTTTCCTCTGAATATCGAATTAGCGATTTTCGGAAAAAATTAGTCAGCCCCTCTCGGGGAAAATAAATCTAATTAATTTGATTAATTGCCCAGTCCTACCTTGCACTGAAACGAAAGAAAGCAAAAATTATAAACATGTAACCCCTCGAGATCTCAACAACACCACAAAAAGAATCAAAGACACTGAGTCAGCAAAGAGGTTAGAGGTTGCTTGTTACATTGTGCATACGGACTGTGCTCCCAAAGAGACCATGTCTTAGAAGATTTCCAGGAAACCCTATGCCATAAGCCAAGTACTTTTCCATAATGCAGATGCTTGTTTCCACTTCCTTGATATTTCTGCTTTCGTCGAGATGTGTTTCAGCTCTATGTATAGTAATGCCAGTGTGGGTGTAAGTTCACCTTCAAAAAGGGTTTCCAACATCTTAGTAATCTCCTTAGAATAATGGGATAGATCTGGGCAAGACCACATAATGTGTAATTTCAAGGTGTATAGTACCAACAAAGTCTAGTCTTAAAGATATTCTCTTTTGAGCTGAACTAAGCAGGGACCTTGAAAACCATCACCATCGGAGTCCATTCCTTGGGGGTTAAAGTGGTCTGAAGAGTTATCCCCAAGGGCTTAATAATACTGTCCTTTCTAAAAGTGTCATAGCCTCCAAGGACATAATATAAAGGTTTCACGTCCTTAGTATTCCGCTTATACAAATTAACTATATGAGGATTCCAACATTGCAACAATCTATCCAAAGTTGCAACTAATCTATCAAGAAGCGTTTGACCAGTAAAAAAAAAAACAACAACATAGAAGCCCTGTCTTGGCATATTAAAGGGGTAGGGCGGCGTTAAACAACTTATACAACTTTGTAATGTGTGTTATGTAAGTGAATGGCCCCCTTCCCTGTGTTCCCCCCCACCCCAAAAGTTTGGTGCATTATACTCACCGCATCACTGTCGCCCCCCTGGACGCCATCTTGGGACAATGACGACATCTTCCGGAGGCCGGTCGAACCACTTCAGCTCCATCATCAGCTGATCAGCCGCGATTGGCTGAGCACAGTTATGCTCAGCCAATGGCGGCTGAGCAGCTGGATAAATATGATAGTTTAGTTAGGCACACAAATCCACCCCATCAATATAATTGTTTTATATTTTGGCCCAATGTTTAGACAGGTCCACGCTCCACCACGTTCTCACTTGGGACAAAAGTGTATCAGCATAAAGCAAATACCCTGAACCATTCCCCCATCTTCTTAGGTCTGGTCATAATGCTATATAAAATTTGTGGTCTATCCCCCTTCCAAATACAAGATGATATCAGTTTCTGCACCTTTTTAAAGAAAGATACCGGGATCAGAATGGGCAGTGTCCTGAAGAGATACATAAATTTTGGGAGTAACTTCATCGTATGCAGCAATCCTGCAGAGGTATGTGGTAAACTTTCCTAAAAAAGCTCATTTGACCCTTGTTAGGGGCGTAAATGGATGCCAGAGTGTAATCTGTATTGTTTATTTTACAAGTAAGAATAACATATGGAGCCTTCAGGTCAGATATCTCTTCTAGTAACTGGAAAGGAACATTTTTAATTGCTTTGAAACAAATCGAGGACTTTTTTTGTGAAGGGAGAGTGAAAAATGATTGGGAACAATGGGTGTTTTGTTCTAGACGCATCTTGACTCTGTAGATAAGTTTTCTTGGCATACAGGACATTGCAATTATGCTTTCTTGCCTCAGCCCATAAGAAGTATCTCTTAGATGAGTGATTGAGGCCTCTTACATTTAACGACAAAAATTATACGGCATATGTGGGGCCTTGTATGACTTGTGGGTATACAGTAGCAATGAATAAATCTAATGTACCAACTATAAAAACATAGGGGGTGATTTATCAAAGGGTGTAAAAAGTTAGACTGGTGCAAACTGCCCAGAGCAACCAATTACAGCTCCTCTTTGATTTTACCAGAGCTAGAGGCTGAGCTGTAATTGGTTACAGTAGGCAGTTTAGACACCAGTCTAAATTTTACACCCTTTGACAAGAATAGGCCATAGTGTGCATACAGCAGTGCATAATACCAGTATACATCATCAGTTACTTTAGACTTTTGATTGAACTAGCCTAAATTCAGATCGAGGGGCAGAAAGTCCAGCTATAGCCAAAGAAGGCTGAGTAAGGCAGAGTAACAATCACCTAGAGGACAGAAGTGTAGTCAAACGACTACAGGACCGAAGACCAAATCCACACCAGAAACGATGAGCGCAGGAGTATATACAGTTTGCACACGGCGGTGCAACCAAAAGTTATCCAAAGGTAGATGGCGTAGTAAATCAAGGTTCATTTATTGCAATGCGTTTCGGCCCTATATTATCTAGCATGGGCCTTTATCAAGCGTTGCTTGATAAAGGCCCATGCTAGATAATATAGGGCCGAAACGCGTTGCAATAAATGAACCTTGATTTACTACGCCATCTACCTTTGGATAACTTTTGGTTGCACCGCCGTGTGCAAACTGTATATACTCCTGCGCTCATCGTTTCTGGTGTGGATTTGGTCTTCGGTCCTGTAGTCGTTTGACTACACTTCTGTACTTGCTTCTCCCACCGTCGGTGGTGATGTCCCCCAGTACAGCTGCGGAGTACACCCCTTTATGCTGCATTTAGAGTTGTGCCTAATATTCGCACAACCTACCCAGGTGAGTGGATCCCTGTCAGATCTTCCTTCCATCCACCTGGTCACTTTTTTCTACACAAGGAAGCGCCCCCTGTCTCCCCTCTTCTCAATCACCTAGAGGAATTCTAAGCGCCATATCCAGCAATAACCTGCAGGTGTAGTGGAGTTAGTGTGCCAGCCTGTTCGCATGCTTAGAGGTTGATGGGTTGAGGCTTTATATGTTGCAGAGATATGATTATCCCAAGACTGCAGCAGTTTAAGGCCCTCCTCAAAAATCCAACCCAAAGAGGTGACATTGTTTTGAGAAATTCGGAGGCCCATTTGTACAATATTTTCTTCTAGCGCAATGCTGCTGTGACTCGAGTTAAGAACTGCACCACTGCAGTGTAGCAGCCAATAAAACAGTATAGACAGCAATTTTACTGAATCATGAAGTCCAGACTCAAGGAGTCCAGTTGGTTACAAGTACAAAGTTAAAAGGTCTGCATTTCTGATATAATGGGGCTGCATTAGTGCATATAGTGCTGACAGTTTACACATCTGGAAAGGCACCATTAATGCTAAACACCCCTTTGAGAAACCCCCCTTGCCCTATATTGCAGCCTACCAACACCCAAAGCCTAAAGTTTCAGCAGACATCTAGGTGAGGAAATATCTAAGACCAACTTTTCTAGAAATACTCCTAGTCAGGCTAGGTTATGTGGGGGGCAGCATGAGATATAAGAAACAACTTTTTGGTATCAACTCCATTCGCCATGAGGAAGAAGGATCAGTATAACTGCATGAGGGTGGAAAAATCATACTTTGGGGGTGCTTTTCTGCAAAGAGGACAGGATAACTGCATGGTATTTAAGGGGTGATGGATAGGGCAACATATTGCAAGATTTTGGCTGAAAAACCTCTGTCCCTCAGTAAGAGCATTGAAGAAGGGTGGTTGCTGGGTCTTCCAGCATGACAATGACCCAAAACACACAGCCAGGGCAACTAAGGAGTGGCTCTGTAAGGAGCATTTGAAGGTCTTGGAATGGCCTAGTAAGTCTCCAGACCTGAACCCAATAGAAAACCTTAAAGGTGTTATCCAGCGCTACAAAAACATGGCCACTTTTCCCCCTTTCTTGTCTCCAGTTTGGGTGGGGTTTTAAAACTCAGTTCCATTGAAGTAAATGGAGCTTAATTGCAAACCACACCTGAACTGAAGACAAGAGTAGGGGGAAAAGTGGCCATGTTTTTGTAGCGCTGGATAACCCCTTTAAGTGGGATCTGAAACTTAACTTTGTCCAGTGACAGCTCCTAAACCTGAAAAGATTTGGAGAAGATCTGACAAAATCTCTGCTGCCGTGTATGCAAACGTCGTCTAGAACTACAGGAAACATTTGACTTCTGTAATTGCAAACAATAAGCAAAATCGTTTGGTTTATCACACCTGAGTTCAATTTCTCTAGCCACACCCAGGCCTGATTATTGCCACACCTGTTCTCAATCAAGACATCACTTAAATAGGAGCTGCCTGACACAGTAAAGTCCACCAAAAGATCCTTAAAAGCTACAAATCATGCCGAGATCCAAAGAAATTCAGGAACAATTGAGAAAGAAAGTAATTGAGATCTGGAAAGGGTTATAAACAGGGCTGTGGAGTCGGAGTCATGGAGTCTGAGTTGGAGTCAGAGCTAGTTTTGCGTGCGTGCTATGGCTGCAGTAGGTTGTGTGTGTGCTATGACTACAGTAGGCTGTGTGTGTATGCTATTGCTGCAGCACGCTGTGTGTATGTGTACTATGGCTGCAGCAGGCTGTCTGTATGTGTGCTATGGCTGCAGCAAGCAGAGTGTGTGTGTGGTGTGCGCTATGGCTGCAGCAAGCTGTGTGTGTGTGTGTGTGCTATGGCTGCAGCAGGCTGTGTGGGTGTGTGTGTGTATGCTATGGCTGCAGCAGGCTGTGTGTGTGTGTGTGTGTGTGTGCATGCTATTGCGTGCCCCCACAGTAACCTTCTTTATCACTGTCTGACCTCTATATCACTATGTGTGACCCCCTGTATATCACTATGGCTGACCTCTATATTACAGGTATCTGGCATTGTAAGCAGTGTTTCTTTAAGTATGGTGAATATATAGAAACTAGGGATGGTCCGAACATGTTTCGGTTCGGGTTTGTACGAACCTGAACTCTCGTCTGCCCGCTCCGTGGAGAGGGTGGATACAGCGGGAGGACCGCCTGGAAAACTGGGATACAGCCATAACCATAGGCTGTATCCCAGTTTTCCAGGCGGTCCTCTCGCTGTATCCACCCGCTGCATGGAGAGGGCAGACAGCGGGAATCTGATGCCGAGCGTTCGGGTTCATACGAACCCGAACCGAAGCAGGTTCGGACCATCCCTAATAGAAACAAAGAAGACTGTAAGCAGGAAAAGACTGTAAGCAAGAAAAGACTACCTGCTCCATCTAGTCTAGTTGTGAGTAGTTCAGGACATGGAGGCTGGAGACTGGCTGCATCCACTGCACACACTGGCTGCATCCACTGCACACACAGGAGAATCTTCTTTATAAACAGTTTTCCTTTATTCACTCAGAAGTCGCTCCAGGATCATGTAGGACATTAGGGAGAAGCTGCTGAGCCAGTGTGATAAATAACTCCCCTGTTATATGACTGGCCATTTATAAAGGAGAAGGAGCAGGAGTCGGAGTCGGTCCTGATAAAATTCAGGAGTAAGAGTTGGAGTCGTAATATGCATAATACAGATGTGTTTTGGTGCCAAAATGATGGATGTCCACAAAAATCAGAGAGTAAAAAAAACACGCTGTGGGAGCCTTAAGCTCTAGGTTTACCTATTTTAATGGATCGAGAATAAAAGTATTTTACTGAAGTGCTCGACTTTTCTTCAAATTTGATTAGGTGTTCCACTGTTGTGGGCCACCAGTTTGTCCCAATACTCAATGTCCCAATGACACATGTGGGTTCCATAGATGTATTGGAGATGGTGGTGAGCATATTTTGTTTTATGAAGATTTGGCACATACACTCTCAATACTACCCTCCAGTTACTTTTTTGGTTCTCTAATATATAAGCACAAGGTTATCCCAAAGTTAAACACTTCCACCCTTGTGATGCATTTACACACTGGACACAGACAGTGGCTTTTTGTCACTACATCAAACTACAAGTAATATACTCCTTATTATATACACCCAAATACTGAAAACATGTTAAAGAACAAAGGACTTACAGATGGTGCCATCAAAAAGCTTATTATATTGGAAACAAATAGGTAACGTGCATAGAAAAAATGATTGGTTACAGTGGAATATTATTTGCTAAATCAAAAGAACTTCAACGTTACTCCTATCTGACTGTAATAATATAGAAGCAGCATTATGAATACATGCCTATGACTGCAGTTTGTGAAGAAATACTTACACCACAGCACATCAGACTCAGCCTTACCTGTCTGGAGCATAGTAGGGACGCCATCACACACATGTGGGGTGTTAAAAACAACTTTAGTCTCATAATTAAGACGGCAAGAGCAGCGAATGCCAATAGCTGCAATGCATGGTACACCAGCTGTGGATGAAAGACACACAAAACAACAAGTGATGCAGGGGGTGTTTAGAATAATTCTTCTTAAACAACCACAACTGGAGTAGTAGTAGTGTGAAGAGGAAGGTTTATATTCCTCGTCTAGCAGGGCTTTGGTTATGCCTTAGTTTTATACTCTTTTCAGCCTGGTTAGGAAGAATAAGTTTTCATAAGATCCCTGGAAATGAATTTAATAAAAACATAGCATGCATCCAACAACTTGTGTGTTGAAGTCAACATTTGGTAGTGCATATTTAGGTTTGTGTCTATAGGGTGGGGTCAACCAAACTCGCACCAGAAACACATTTTCAAATTTCCTTTAGGCTGGGTTCACACTACGTATATTTCAGTCAGTATTGTGGTCCTCATATTGCAACCAAAACCAGAAGTGGATTAAAAACACAGAAAGGATCTGTTCACACAATGTCAAATCTGCTGCAGATCCTTTACGTGTGAACGCACCCTAAGGCTGGGTTCACACTACGTATATTTCAGTCAGTATTGTGGTCCTCATATTGCAACCAAAACCAGGAGTGGATTAAAAACACAGAAAGGATCTGTTCACACAATGTTGAAATTGAGTGGATGGCCGCCATATAACAGTAAATAACTGCCATTATTTCAACACAACAGCCATTGTTTTAAAATAACAGCAAATATTTGCCATTAAATGGCAGCCATCCACTCAATTTCAACATTGTGTGAACAGAGCCTTTCTGTGTTTTTAATCCACTCCTGGTTTTGGTTGCAATATGAGGACCACAATACTGACTGAAATATACGTAGTGTGAACCCAGCCTTAGGGTGCGTTCACACGTGAAGGATCTGCAGCAGATTTGATGTTGCAGATTCAAAACAAATCTGCAGCTTCAAACCACTAGGTACATCGCTTTGTGTTTTACATTAACAGACTGAGGCCGTCATGGGGATGCTGGTGCCGTTGTTCTTCTTTCTGAACCGCCGCCTGATTCACGCACACGGCGCTGGTCTATTCCCAAACACTGGCAGGGCATAAAGCACTGGAGCCTGCCCCCTGTTGCTTCATGCCAGGCCAGTGCTCGAATAAAGACTGGCGCCGTGTGCAGGAACTGAATGTTGATTAAAAAAAAAAAAAAAGATCACTCCACCGGCATCCCCACGCTGACGCCAGTCTGTTCATGTAAAGCACACAAAGCCATGTACCTAGTGGTATATTCACTTTAACCATCTCATTCTGCAAGTGACAATGTCCACGCAAAGCCAGCAGCAGTATGAGAATTGTGCAGCTGCAGGACAGGAGGACCACAACACAAACAGAAAAATACTATATTTTATGTAAAACTTTAAATACATTCTAGTAATCTAATTTTATAGCATGAATGAACTATTTAGGTCAAGTGACTGTACAAATTAACAAAATGTGTTCACCAACTTTACTACTGAATATCTGCCCTATCTATACAGGGTAAAATTAATCTCACAAGGTTTTAATAAACTGTAAGGTCATGAGTAGAATTATTCTACATGAATAGAATGATCTGTAGACTATTTCTGTGTACATCATCTGTAAAGCTGACTGATCATTTCAATTTTATGGTCAATAAATTTTTATTAAAGGGGTTTTCCAGGCTGAAGTGATTGATGGTGTTTCCTTAAAATAGGCCATCCATTGCTTATTGGCATTAGCGGATTCTGAGAGCTGCAGGACCTGCACTATGCAATGAACAGGGCTGAAAGCTGTTGGCTCGGTTTACTCTAAAGCATGGGTCTCGAACTCGCGGCCCTCCAGCTGTTGCCAAACTACAATTCCCATCATGCCTGGACAGCCAAAGCTCTCTGCTCTAAAGTGATCAGGCCTGGATAATACAAGCTCAGCTCATGTTCATTTGAAAGGGTGCTGAGCTGCAGTAATACATTAAGGCCACTAATCAGTAAATGGAACCCCGAAAACCCCTTCAGCAGCTTCAGGCATACAAAATTGCTTTTAGGTACCTGTAGCTGGATAGGTGGTGATTCCAGTGCTGATCTTCTTATGTTGCTCCTAAAAAGGTGTATGAGACAATGCATGGGCAGGGCGGTGGACTGAGGGGCTGGGGTTCCCCCAGTGCACCAAATGGGTTCATTTGCATATTTTATTATTATTAAATTCCTGAAACATGGCATTGAGGGGCAAAATAAGAAGAGCCGTGCCAGAATCTCCACCTACCTAGCTGCAGGTATTTATCAGCAGGTTTGTATGTACGAATCTCCTGATGGTTTTGCTTTAAGTTTCAGAAGAAAATGAGTAAACATAACATTGCCCTTTAATCACAACTGGTATTCCAATAAACATTAACTTTTAATAAATATGCATTAAAAACATATTAACATAAAGATAGTATACCCCTCCACAACACAACTCACACACCAATCTATCCCTGCTCGCTAAGGGGACCATTGAGGTAGACGCCCTAACAAGGGCGGCCCCTGCCCCATGCTACGCCCTAACCAAGACTCTACATTCACCCTTGTATTGGTCCCAGCAATAAAAGGGAAAGTGTAGGGTACTTATTATAGGGCTTATGCAATACGTTTAAGACATTTACTTCTGGCCATATGCATCATTTTGTAGTACCTCTTTGGCATTGATCCAGTGTTGTGGAGGGGTATACTATCTTCATGTTGATATTTTTAAATGCATATTTGTTAAAAGTTAATTCTTATTGGAATACCAGTCTGTGATTAGTCGTTTGCTCCAGGTATTGTGTTGACAGCCAGGTGGCTGAGGATTTATCTGTGCATATTTACCATTGTCCTTTGTCTGGAAATTTGTAGTACTGTGTAGTCCCAAAAAAGATACTTAAAAGTATCAGATGTGTCCATAAATATGATCTACAAATGCCAAAATAAGCATTGATATACGTATGCGTGTCTCTAAAATAAATTATTACTTTTAGAGATGCGCATATGTATATTAATTCTTATTGATCAGTGCAGTGATCCACATGCCTACTGTCCTTAAGAGAGTGGGAGAGAGTGATGTCACTGCAGAGGGCTATTATATAGGTTCATAAGGAGGCATGCTTCAAGAATCAAAGGATCAGTGCACAAGAGGGCTATAAGACAACCTTCAGTGCACCAAACCTGCACCAAAAAGTGACTTAACAGAAATGGAAAAAAAAAGTTTTTTTGTAAATACCTATTTCTTTTTAAATAATATCATACGATTTCGAAGTAACGTTTTTTTTTGTTTTTTTTTTAAATAACGATCAGCGTTTAGACGGAACTATATATTGTACGGAAAAATCGTTTTGCGATCCCTTAAGCCTATCTCGCATATAGGTTAAATCGGAGAACGACACCGATCTGCGGAACTATCTACGATTTTTTTGCGAACAACGATTTAAGAACATGTTGTAAGATCAAAATGAACAATTTCTCGCTCGTTTGATCGTTCACTGCATTTACACGTATGATTATCGTTCAAATTCGTGCAAATTCGAACGATAATCCTGCCGTGTAAACGCAGCACTAGGTAGTGTAGGGACAAGCCCTTAACTAGTAACACCCAGTTGGCTATTTAGTTTTAGATTTTTAGTAAGAATAACAAAGGAAAGGAACACTGTAGAGCTATGAGTAAAGGTCTTCTAAAATTGACATGGGGAATTCAAGTATTTACTAAAACAGATCAGGAGAAGACACGTGTCCTCTTTTAAAAGGGTTTTAAAAGGCTGAAACCTTTATATATATTTGTACACATCTTTAAATTGCCTTTGAGCAGATAGGTAGCGGTGATGGGGTGGGGGGTGGCAGAGTAAAATGGGTTGTGAAGTGCTCCATTAAGTTGCATTCACTAAGTGCTATATATGAAGGAGTGAGTTTGTTATATAATGGATGATCTTGCATACAGAAGAGAAATCTTTCTCACTCTTTACCTATACTCTGTACATGTAGGCAGATTCAGGAATAAGAAGCTGCTCTATCAACTCCAGGTTCTGTTTAATGAAGCTGAAAACCCCTGATCAAATATAGCAAAAAATCTATTCATTTCTTCTACAATGAATGCTACAGTTTGGGGAAATTGTTGGATCACCCAAAAGGTTAGATATTGTACAGTTCTACATCTTGGTTTATTTTCTGGAACATATGATAATTTTATTGCATTTTACGTTAAGCAAATTAGATTTTGTAAACATTTAAGATATTTGTAAGGTAAATGCCCCTACCTCTCCACTCGTGGCACGGTCCCCTCTAAAAAAAAAAAAAAAAAAAAAAGAAAATGTGGGTTAGTTCAAAACAACCTGCTTTAAAAAAAAAAAAAAAAAAAAAAAAAAAAGCTGACTGAACTTAACTTATCTAAATTGTAACAGAGGCAAAGCTAATGTTCACAAACATTACAGATCTAGGATGTCGCTTAGATTTTTACAGGTTCTTAAGCAGATGGAGCCGTGCCTAAAGAACTTATCAGGGTACCAAGATGTTGGCACAAATACTGAAAACAAATTGGAAAACTTTCAAAACAAATTGCTATTTTTATGCCGTTCATGGAATGTTTTAATACCAAAGGTTATTACAATTACAGAGATATGTATAATACATTTCTTACACTACTACAGATGTTCAGAATGGGCTTTGCAGCATTGTCAGCCTGCTCTAGAGGCACATGGTCTGGGCTTATCTTCCAATATACAGATCACTGTTTAAAGACATTTTGGCCAGTATCACTACTGCTATCACTCTCTGGGTCTCTTAGCTGAAGATGCATAGATACAACACTTAAAGTGACTCTGTACCCACAATCTGCCCCCCCCCCAAACCACTTGTAACTTTGACACAAGGCTGCAAGTTTAAAAGTTGTTTTTAGGACAATAACTGCATCACCCGCCGAACGGACCCCAGGACAGATCTTGGATTAAAAGCAGCTATCCTAAGTGGTTTGGGGGTCAGATTGTGGGCACAGAGTTGTTTTTAGGATATTTCCCCGCAAGAAGAAGCACAGTTCTATGTTGGTTAGTATGGTCAAAATATATAGACATAGATAATATGGATGTTACAAATAACTTCTTCTGTTTGAAGCTATTATTTATAAAACAGAGAAACTGTCCTGGAAAATCTGATCAGGTCTGGGGCTGAAATGCAGCTCATCTTCCATTAATTACTCTACACTGTGTATGTGAAGATTACCCTCACCACCTGTACTCCATCCTTGGATGGCATGAATGTAAGATGATGTATATTTTTATTGCTTTTGGTATAACCCAATTCCTACAATGTAACCCACTCATATCATGTAATCCATAATCTGTAATCATACATGTGCCTATTTGCTATGTACGGTTATGATTTATTGTATAGCATACCAAATATAGTTTTTCTACAAAAAGCAACCATGGCATGCAATGCTTTTCTTCCTTGAGAGTTTTAAATGAACACGTATGTTACTTGTGACCAAGTGATGTGCAGTGCTGCTTGCTGTGCATCATCATGCCTTTTAAGTTAGGGACCCATGTGAATCAAGAACTGAGAAGTGGTGTGTGGGCTTATAAACTTTGATTAAATTGTAACTAACCCCTGATGTTAACATAGTGCTGAGAAGCAGATGATCAGTGTTAGGCATTTGGATGTGCCGCCGTGTTTGATTTTTCTTTTCATGGAATTACAAGTGGTGTACAGTTATTACCTTTATATACTTTCAGTGTGAACTAACCCTATGACAGGAACTGCACTGATACAGGACTTCAGTCTCTTAACCAAATTTGAGGTACAGCTTTTATGTATATGTTAGTTCCACATAATACTGTAAGGAGGAGGCTACAGTGGAAGATAACATACAAAATTCATATAAAAAAAAATACACATCTCTCTGTTTACTTTACAAAACTGATCTAGAATGTTACCATTCTCTCTAAGGTACTTAACCTCTTAAGGACGGAGCCAATTTTCGTTTTTGCGTTTTCGTTTTTTTCCTCCTTGTGCTTAAAAGGCCATAGCACTTGGATTTTTTTTCACCTAGAGACCCACATGGGCCCTTATTTTTTGCGTCACTAATTGTACTTTGCAATGACAGACTGAATTTTTGCATAAAGTACACTGCAAAACCAGCAAAAAATTCAATGTGTGGTGAAATTGACAAAAAAAAAATGGATTTTTTTTTTTATTTAGGGGTTTTTTGTTTTTACGCCATTCGCCCTGGAGTAAAACTGACTTGTTATGCATGTTCCTCAAGTCGTTATGATTACAACGATATATAACATGTATAACTTTTATATTATCTGATGGCCTGTAAAAAGTTCAAACCATTGTTAACAAATATATGTTCCTTAAAATCGCTCTATTTCCAGGCTTATAGCGCTTTTATCCTTTGGTCTATGGGGCTGTGGGAGGTGTCATTTCTTTGCCTCATCATGTTTACTTTCTATCGGTACCTTGATTGCGCATATACGACTTTTTGATCGCTTTTTATTACATTTTTTCTGGACACACGGCGATACCAAACCTGTTTATTTATTTTTGTTTAAAACCTGTTTATTTATTTTTGTTTTTTACACATATACTAGAAGCCCCCCTGGGGGACTTCTAGTATATACACTTTGATCTCTCATTGAGATCTTTTCTGTATACTTATACAGCAATGATCAATGAGATCGGTACTCTGATGCTTTCGGCTGCTGCAGACGAAAGCATCCGAGTGCCGAGTTGGGATCAGCGCCATTTTGGACAACGTCCCGGAGGAGCGATCCACCCCACTAGACACCAGGGAAGTGCTGCATCCGGTAATCGGATGCAGCTGTCATCTTTGACAGCTGCATCCGATTACTGTATTAACGCGGCCGCGCGGCCCCACTCTGAACACCTGTACCCGTACGTCATGCGCCCGTAAGAGGAGTTCAGAGCGGGGCGGCGCGGCGACCCCGCTATGAACCGCCATGGTTCCGAGTGTCGCTTGTAGCCCGGGACCGCGGGTATTAGCGGGCATGGTCCGATCGCCGTGCCCGCTAATACAGTAATCAGATGCAGCTGTCAAAACATGACAGCTGCATCCGATTACTGGATGCAGCATTTCCCTGGTGTCTAGTGGGTGAGATCGCTCCTCCGGGAGCGAACTCCGTAACTCCAAGATGGCGCCATCCCCCGCTCGGCACTTGCTTGTTTTCGGCTGCAGCAGCCGAAAGCAAAGGAGTGCCGATCTCATTGATCTTTGCTGTATAACTATACAGCAAAGATCTCAATGAGAGAACAAAGTGTATATACTAGAAGTTCCCCAGGGGGGCTTCTAGTATATGTATAAAAAAAAAAATATAGTATTGTTATTAGTAAAAAGCCCCCTCCCCTAATAAAAGTTTGAATCACCCCCCTTTTCCCAGGTTTTAAATAAAAGTAAATAAATAAATAAATAAATAAACATGTTTGCTATTGCCGCGTGCGTAATCGCTCGAACTATTAATTAATCACATTCCTGATCTCGTACGGTAAACGGCGTAAGCTTAAAAAAATCCCAAATTGCAAAATTGCGCATTTTTGGTCGCATCAAATCCAGAAAAAATGTAATAAAAAGCGATCAAAAAGTTGTATATGCGCAATCAAAGTACCGATAGAAAAAACACATCATAGCGCAAAAAATGACACCTGACACAGCCCCATAGACCAAAGGATAAAAGCGCTATAAGCCTGGGAATGGAGCGATTTTAAGGAATATTTGTTAACAATGGTTTGAATTTTTTACAGGCCATCAGATACAAGAAAAGTTATACATGTTATATATCGTTTTAATCGTAACGACTTGAGTAACGAATGGCGTAAAAAGACAATCCCTCCAAATAAAAGAAATGCGTTTTTTGTTGTTTTTTTTTTATTTTTTCTGGTTTCGCAGTGTACTTTATGCAAAAATTCAGCCGGTCATTGCAAAGTACAATTAGAGACGCAAAAAATAAGGGCTCATGTGGGTTTCTAGGTGGAAAAAACGAAAACGCAAAAACTAAAAGTGGCCCTGTCATTAAAAGGTTAAAACACTAGTTTTGTCTGGATATAGTTTTTGACAGATTTTTAATGCATTGTTAAGGTTGAAAAATTACACAGATCAATCCAACCTATAATCCTAAAGGCCCTATTCCCCGGGCAGACATAGAGGAGCAAATGAGCGCTCGCTGCTGCAGCTATTCCACGTGGCAGCAGCGAGCGGGTGAGTCTGGGGGGCCACAGGGCGGCTGCCCGGGTGATCGCTAGATCGTCCGGGCAGCCCTCAGCAGCGACCTGCTGCTGCCGCTCCTATTCCACGGAGCGATGGCAGCATATCGTTGCTGTAGGAGTCATTTGTCTTTCAAACATGTTGAACGATGTCGGCTGATCGTCGCCTTCTATTCCATGGGACGATTACCGCCCGTAACAGCCGATATCGGCCGAATACAGCTGATAATCGTTCCGTCGAATAGGGCCTTTACACTGTTGATCCAGGGAACGAAAAAACCCATATGAGGTGGATGACAATAACCTCCATGACAAAGGAAAAATTCCTTTCCAACTCCAAATATGGTAACCAGAATAAATCCCTAGATCAATGTCCCACCTCCTGAAACTCAGTACACAAAACTTGTAATAATATATCTTTCGTGAAAGGCATCCAGGAACCTCTAACTTTTTTTAACAAGCCAACCATCACAACCTCATGTGGTGTCACAGTCTCATTGTTCTTACAATTGCCTATCGTGATGGCCCTTTTTGCAGACATATTTAGCGGGATACCCATTTATCATTCTGATATGCTTTGAGGTAAAAAGATCACAAGAAATACAGTGCTGTTCAAAGGAATTAGGCAGGTGTCAAACAAATGCTGCAAAGTAAGAAAGCATTCAAACATAGAAGTGTTATTACTTCATTTTTACCAATTACCAAAATGCTGAAAGAATTAACAGGAGATAATTTAAATCAAATGTACTGTATTATCCTGGTTGAGCTAACTGATATATATAGTTTGTGTAAAAGTTTAACTTGTAACTTATTCACTGAAATCTCTGCTCTTTGAGGCTGAACATTCCAGTGGTGGGCCTCACCTGATGAGTCAGCATGCATCCAGAAGCAGCTGTCAAACATCGAGACCACTCACTGGACCCCTACACCCAGGATAACAAAAGTTCATGTTCCTGGAGGGGTATGGAAATTATTTTCTTTTACTAGGTAACTGGTAAAAAAAATTATTTAGAAAGTCTCCAGGTAAACCGGGCTGTATGAGTTACCAATCTAGACTTAAAAAAAAAATAATAAATCACAAAGCCTAAGTAATTGTGTAACTTCTTTCCTTGATTTTCCTACATTAAACCAAATTTGCCTTTTCTTCAGCTTTCCAAAAAAAAAAAAACCCTTCAAATCCCTTTCATCAAAAAATGACGCCACTGCCACATTCAGCTGACTTTTTGCTTGTGTGAAATGCAGTGATAACAGCTAAAAGGACACATCCCGCTGTCTGGTTACATCTGATGCTGTGTCAAGTGACTAAGTCCTTAAAGCCTAATCAGCAGTAGGCCTTCAAGCCCTTGGAGATAAATCTGCTCACTGTATTACACAGGTCTTAACTGCTACTGGCATGTAGCCATTAAAATGTTAGTGTTCACAAGACATCAAACTTAAAAGGTAGAATAAGTTGCACAGTCTGTCAGAAGGTTTAGAAATAGAGAGACTTGACATGCAGGTCATCAAGAAAAGATGATAACTGCACAATCTAGCTACATATGGGGATATTTTTAATACTGCAGAAATAGGCAAATTTAATAAAAAAAAAGCGAAAAAAAGGTCACTTTCGTACATTGAGCAGGAACTCTACTAATGTCTGGCAGCAGAAACTCGTGCTTTGGCCCTTGTGTATCTGCATTCAGCTTTGCATTGGGTTGCATTGTGTTAAAGGATTTTTTGTTTTATAGGACAACATGAACGTATATTATTCTGCAAGGTTTTGGTCCCTGGAGGTCTCCCCTATTGCAGGCCATGGCTAACTCACTCAAATTTCTGAGAAATTGTAATTGTTTTTATGTGTTCTCATGCCTCGTTGTTGGACTTAATAAAAATTATTCATCTGTTAGATGAACAAATAGTGTTTACCAAAGTATTCTGTTGTGCTCCTTCTCTTTGTAAATTCTATGTACACTACAGTTCAAAAGTTTGGGGTCACATTGAAATGTCCTTATTTTTGAAGGAAAAGCACTGTACTTTTCAATGAAGATAACTTTAAACTAGTCCTAACTTTAAACAAATACACTCTATACATTGCTAATGTGGTAAATGACTATTCTAGCTGCAAATGTCTGTTTTTTTGTGCAATATCTACATAGGTGTATAGAGGCCCATTTTCAGCAACTATCACTCCAGTGTTCTAATGGTACAATGTGTTTGCTAATTGGCTCAGAAGGCTAATTGATGATTAGAAAACCCTTGTGCAATCATGTTCACACATCTGAAAACAGTCTAGCTCGTTACAAAAGCTACAAAACTGACCTTCCTTTGAGCAGATTGTGTTTCTGGAGCATCACATTTGTGGGGTCAATTAAACGCTCAAAATGGCCAGAAAAAGAGAACTTTCATCTGAAACTCGACATTCTATTCTTGTTCTTAGAAATGAAGGCTATTCTATGCGAGAAATTGCTAAGAAATTGAAGATTTCCTACAACGGTGTGTACTACTCCCTTCAGAGGACAGCACAAACAGGCTCTAACCAGAGTAGAAAAAGAAGTGGGAGGCCGCGTTGCACAACTAAGCAAGAAGATAAGCACATTAGAGTCTCTAGTTTGAGAAACAGACGCCTCACAGGTCCCCAACTGGCATCTTCATTAAATAGTACCTGCAAAACACCAGTGTCAACATCTACAGTGAAGAGGCGGCTGCGGGATTTTGGGCTTCAGGGCAGAGTGGCAAAGAAAAAGCCATATCTGAGACTGGCCAATCAAAGAAAAAGATTAAGATGGGTAAAAGAACACAGACATTGGACAGAGGAAGACTGGAAAAAAGTGTTGTGGATGGATGAATCCAAGTTTGAGGTGTTTGGATCACAAAGAAGAACATTTGTGAAACGCAGAACAAATGAAAAGATGTCTGGTCTGGGGTTGCTTTGGTGCTGGTAAGGTGGGAGATTTGTACTGGGTAAAAGGGATTCTGAATAAGGAAGGCTATCTCTCAATTTTGCAACACCATGCCATACCCAGTGGACAGCGCTTGATTGGAGCCAATTTCATCCTACAACAGGACAATGACCCTAAACACACCTCCAAATTGTGCAAGAACTATTTACAGCAGAAGCAGGCAGCTGGTATTCTATCGGTAATGGAGTGGCCAGCGCAGTCACCAAATCTGAACCCCATTGAGCTGTTGTGGGAGCAGCTTGACCGTATGGTACGCCAGAAGTGCCCATCCAACCAATCCAACTTGTGGGAGCTGCTTCTAGAAACGTGGGGTGCAATTTCTCCAGCTTACCCCAACAGATTAATAGCTAGAATGCCAAAGGCGTGCAATGCTGTAATTGCTGCAAAAGGTGGATTCTTTGACGAAAGCAAAGTGTGATGTAAAAACAATGTTATTTCAAATACAAATCATTATTTCTAACCTTGTCAATGTCTTGACTCTATTTTCTATTCATTTCACAACATATGGTGGTGAATAAGTGTGACTTTTTATGGAAAACACAAAATTGTTTGGGTGACCCAAACTTTTGAACGGTAGTGTAACTGTACATGAATGAGTTGTTAGCATCCTTTCTTACACTATATTTTTGCTGTCCCCCTCTTTTTTGTGTACAAAAATATATTTAATTATTCTTAATATTATAAATGACAATCAGGAATATTAGAAAACAGAACATGTTTCAGGATCTAACTCTAATCAGTAAAATAATCTAGGTAGGGAATTCACTTTTAATCTACATACTTCATAAGCAATGATTTGGGATTACAGACGAAATTCATTTTAGGTCTTATTGCTATAATCAGCAGTCACATTTTATGTGGTCCCTATTGAAAGTGTTCCGAATCGTCTGAAAAGTCATGTGTGACGCTCTTAGGTTTCATTATTTTTATATTTATTCCGTGAATTTCAGTAAGAATGTGATAAGCGCCAAATTATTTTGCTTGTCGCTATTTGGAATATTTATCTATTCCATGACTTCATACAAAATACACAGTGTTGGGTCTTCTCTCAGGGTCAGCATTTTTTGTTACAAATCTGATTGCAATTTTACTTTTTTTTTTTTTTTGCAAAGGTGCATGACGGTGACTCTTCCCCCCCCCCCCCATAGACAGCTTGTGTGCAATAAACCTTATTTTTAAATTTTCAAAGACCATAAAAAGTCCTAAAACACCTGAGCAACCACACTATTCAATGTTAAACACCTAAGTAAGGCTTCTTGGTCAGTGTGGTAAAGAGGTATATGCAGTGAAATAATATCCCCTAGTGGCCTCCACTGAACTGGCAGTTACTAAAAGACTAAATAAATAATAACTCTATAGTAGCTAAAGAACATAAGAAGTTGTGTCACTCACCTTTGTAGTATGAAAAATAGTGCCTTTATTCACAAGTATCAATGTCGATACCGCGATAGAGCTGTGGGGACAGACGCCAGGATCACAGCAAACAAACAGCTGTTTCACCCTTAGGGTGGGTTCACAGTGCGTTTTTGCAATCGGTTTAGCGGATACAGTTTCTTTAACGACCCAAAAAAAATTGTGTCAGTAACGTTTTGTGTCCGTAAAAAAAAAACGGATTCCGTTTTGATACCTTTTTTTATAATGGAAGTCAATGGAAAAACGGATGCACACAAATGCATCTGTTTTTCATCCGCTTTTTGCAAAAAAAAAAAAAAAAAAAAAAAAAAAAAAAAAAAAAAAAAAAAAAAAACGGATTGCAAAAACGCAGTGTGAACCCAGACTTACCCGGCTTCTTCTAGGTCTAAATATAGCCCGGTAAGAGAAAAACAGGTGTAACCCATTTCTTGTGATCTTGGCGTCTGTCCCCTCAGCTCTATTGCGGTATCGACATGGATACTTGTAAATAAAAGCACTATTTTTCATACTACAGTGGTGAGTGCCGCAACTTCTTATTTTCTTAAGCTACTATGGACTGTTGAAAATTTCTAAGGCTGAGCCCACCACTAGAAGTTAGTAGCCCTCAATAACCTGCACAGGTGGACTTCTCACATGCTGTTGAGAGCAAGTCTCTGGAACTAGAGGTATATTTCTGTGTCGGTTACTGTGTCTTATTTGACATTTTGAATAACTCTAGGTTTCAGCTTTAAAGTGACACTGTCACCCCCTTTTGTGCATTCTTACATCTCTACACAGGTGTAAAGGGTACATTTAGCAGTTTTCATACCTTATTTTATATCATACGTCATGGTGCTTGTTCAAGTAATAAGTGATCTTTTATGAACTGCAGATTGTGTTAAGTGTTAAGATTGCCACTGTTGGTCCCGCCCCTTGGTGGCCATTGGTGGGCCGACCTAGACCTTTAGGCCAGCCTGTTCCAATGGCTGGTGAGGGGGCAGGGCCAACAGTGGCATTGTGGGCGGGGCTAAATGGCACTTATGCCGCGAGGTCCCGCCCACTTAACATAATCTGCAGTTGATAAAAGATGACTTTTTACTTGAACAAGCAGCATGACATATGATATAAAATAAGGTATGAAAAATGCTAAATTTACACCTGTGTAGAGATGTCAGAATGCCCAAAGGGGGTGACAGTGTCACTTTAACATACACTATTTGCTTATACATATTTTTGGAAGTATGTTTGTGGAGAAAGTAAAGTAAGAAAAATACCTGTTATCTTGTTCCCCACTGTTTTTCTGTGTACTTGATGTAATAATATCTTTAAGTGTCTAAAAGAAATAAGCAAATCAATGCATGAGAGAAGATGTATCATTCAGTGGCAGAAAGTTGCCAATTTGCTCTGTTGTCAAAAAGTAACATGAATTAAAGTGAATGTCTTAAATTAGAACCAAGAACCGCAATTTTACATGTGCAGTAAATATAGCAGTAATGCAGTTGTAACATGTCCTGTGAGTGTAATATATTATCTGCGTTTCTATGATATTTCATAAATATCCTATGGTCCAGAATATTTAATAATGCAGCAACATCATGTCTCATTTATCTTGACTTAAAAGATTTCATTTTAGTAAGGGTAATTGAAATATACTGTCATCCTACTATTAATAGTACTTACCGACACACAAATGGCTAAAAAGACAAGGATAACTACTGGGAGTAAGAGCGTCTTTAAATATCTCCATGGTGTCTAAAAATAAAACCAGAAAGATACTGCTTCAGATAAATTCATTTACTTAAAGCGAATGTACCATGGAGCTACAGGGTGAGCTCAATGCAGGCTAAAGTATGGGAAGGGAGCAAGGAAACAGCCCTCAAAAGATAACAAGCTTGGGAAAGTCTGACACGTTATACTGGAAGTGTTTTTCTTGGTTCAAGCGCATATACAAGTGCATCCTAATAAATTAGAATATCAATGTTTTTTTTTTTTTTTCAGCAATCTCAGAAAATTAGAATAATTAACTCAAAACACCTGCAAAGGCTTCCTAAGCATCCAAAAAGGTCCCTTAATCTGGTTCAGTATGCAACAAAATCATGTGGAAGACTGCTGACACGACAGATATCTAGAAAGTAGTCACTTACACACCCCACAAAGAGGGAAATCCCCAAAAGGTCATTGCTAAAGAAGCTGGCTGTTCTCAGAGTGCTGTATCAAAGCCTATTAATGGAAAGTTGAGTGGAAGGAAAAAGTGTGGTAGAAAAAGGTGCACAAGCAACTGGGATAACTGCAGCCTTGAGAGTATTGTAAAGAAAAATCCATTCACAATTTTGAGGGAGATTGACAAGGAGTGGACTGCTGCTGGAGTCTATGCTTCAAGGGCCACCACAGACAGATGTCTGCAGGACATGTGCTACAAGTGTCACATTCCATGTGTCAAGCCACTCCTGACCAATAAACAATGCCAGAAGGGCCAGGGAGGAAAATAATTGAACTTTGCTCAGTGGTCAAAGATGTTGTTTTCAGATGAAAGGTTTTTTTGCATTTCATTTGGAACTCAATGTCCCAGAGTCTGGAGGAAGAGTGGAGAGACACACAATTCAAGCTGCTTGAGGTCTAGTGTGAAGTTTCCACAATCAGTGATGGTTTGGGGGCCAAGTCATCTGCTGGGATAGGTCCACTATGTTTTATCAAGACCAATGCCATTGCAGCTACCTACCAAGGAATATTAGAGCACTGGACTTGGTACCTGTCCACACTGCCACAAGTATAGGGTACTGTTAAGAGAAAGATGAGAGACACCAGACCCACAATGCAGATGAGTTAAAGGCTGCTATCAAAGCAACCTGGGCTACCATTACACCTTTGCACTGCCACAGGCTGATTGCCTCCATGCCACGCCACATTGATGCAGTCATTCATGCAAAAGGAGCCCCAACCACGTATTGAGTGCATTTACTGTAATGCTTTTCATTTTTGGCCAACATTTCTGTGTTATTTTTATACACTAGAAACAGTTCACTCTGCAATGACTTTAAATAATATATAGTGAAGGAACTAATTATTTGATCCCTGGCTGATTTTTTTAAAGTTTGCCCACTGACAAAGGCATGAACAGTCTGTAATATTAAGGTTAGGCTAGTTTTAACAGTGAGCAATAGAATATTAAAAATAAAATCGAGAAAATCACATTGTATGAGTTATATAAATGTATCCTGGATCATGAGGAAGGTGCGAGATCAGCCTTGAACTATATGGTGAGATCTTGTTAATGATCTCAAGGCAGCTGGGACCACTGTCACCAAAAAAACCATTGGTAACGTATTACGGCGTAATGGATTAAAATCCTGCAGTGCCCACAAAGTCCCACTACTTAACCCTTAGGGGACACAGCCAGTTTTCATTTTTGCGTTTTCGTTTTTCCCTCCTCGTGTATATAAGGCCATAGCGCCTGCATTTTTCCACCTAGAGACCCAAATGAGCCCTTATTTTTTGCGCAACTAATTGTACTTTGCTAAGGCAGATGTAATTTTTGCCTAAAATGTGCCGGGAAACCAGAAAAAAATTATATGTGTGGTGAAATTGAAAAAAAAAACGCATTTCTTTTATTTGGGGGAAATGTGTTTTTACGCCATTCGCCCTGGGGTAAAACTGACTTGTTATGCATGTTCCTCAAGTCGTTACGATTAAAACGATATGTAACATGTATAACTTATATTGTATCTGATGGCCTGTATAAAATTCAAACCGTTGTTAACCAATATACGTTCCTTAAAATCGCTCCATTCCCGGGCTTATAGCGCTTTTATCCTTTGGTCTATGGGTCTGTGTGAGGTGTCATTTTTTGCGCCATGATGTGATCTTTCTATCGGTACCTTGATTGCGCATATATGACTTTTTGATCGCTTTTTATTACAATTATTCTGGATTTGATGCGACCAAAAATGCGCAATTTTGCACTTTGGGATTTTTTTGTGCTGACGCCGTTTACCGTGTGAGATCAGGAATGTGATTAATTAATAGTTCGGGCGATTACGCACGCGGCGATAGCAAACATGTTTGTTTATTAATTTATTTATTTATTTTTATTTATAAAATGGGGAAAGGGGGGTGATTCAGACTTTTATTAGGGGAGGGGGTTTTGTGTTATTAAAAATACTTTTTTCTTTTACTTTAGACATATACTAGAAGCCCCCCTGGGGGGCTTCTAGTATATGCACTCTGATCTCTCATAGAGATCCATGCAGTATAGTTATACTGCATGAATCCATGAGATCGGTGTTCTATTACTTTTGGCTGCTGCAGCCAAAAGCAATAGAATGCCGAGCCGGGATCAGCGCCATTACGGAGCAGACCCCGGCCCGGTATGGATGCAGGGATCGCCCCCCCGCAATCGCGCCGCAGGGGGGCGATCCCCCCACTAGACCACCAGGCATGTATAACCGCAAGTATTTAGAAGCAGCTGTCAACTTTGACAGCTGCTTCTAAGTACTTAATTAGCGGGCACGGCGATCGGACCGTGCCCGCTAATAGCCGCGAGCCCGGGCTACACGCGGCACCCGGGATCGCGGCAGTTCAGAGGGTGGTCGCCGCGCGACCCCCCTCTGAACTCCCATAGCGGCAGGAGGACGTTAAATAACGTCCTGGTGCAGCTATGGGTTAAAAAGGCACATGTGCAGGTCCATCTGAAAAGTTTGTCAGTAAACAACTGAATGATTCTCAGAGTGATTGGGAGAAGGTACTGTGGTCAGATGAGACCAAAATCTAGCTCTTTGGCATTAACTCGCCGTGTTTGGAGGAAGAAAATTGCTGCCTATGACCAAAAGAACACCATGCCCATTGTCAAGCATGGTGGTAAAAACATTATCTTATGGGGGTGTTTCTCTGCTACGAGCAAAGGACTACTTCACCAAATCAGTGAGACAATGGATTGAGCCAATTGTCTGCATCTCAATGATTTCTTATGGGAAACTTTGCTTTGGTTTAAGAGTGGATTTGGATTACAAGCACGGTCCTGATACGAATTATATTTATTATACAAACACACATTATATATATATATATATATATATATATATATATACATACATATACACACACATATACATACATACATACATACACAGAGAGAGAGAGAGAGAGAGAGAGAGAGAGAGAGAAAATGGATAGACACTAACTGTAAAGCTTCATACATGTACAGCGATCATTTTCCGTGGGCTCAGAAGTTGACCAGACGCCATCAGTAGCAAACTTCAACTTTAACATACAGCTGACAGTCTCCTGCAACAGCTGGGATAGGCACTAGCTCTAACCACTGCTATTTAACTCTTTAGATGTCACATTTAATAGAAATGGTAGCATATCTGTCTAAATAGATTGAGTGGGCTCCCTTTATCATCCCATGACCCTCTTTCCTCACTGTGAACCAACTGCAAAGTGCCAATAAAATGCTATGCTGTGCAACAGTCTTCTACTAATCATATTATTTAGCAACAGTGGTGGAGTAAATGTTAGGATATGTAAATGTACTTAAAAAAGTAGGTGCCCAAATAAAAAAAACAAACAAAACAAAACAAAAAAAACACAATCACGTTAACTATGAATCCATACCTCATTTTCCATAAAATCAAATTCAGGTGCGCAAGTATACATCAATGTGTCAAAATCCTTGTAACTTGTAAACTTTGACTTTAGTATATTGAATATATGTGCCTGGAAAAAATGCAAGCAAAATGAGCATACTTCAAAATGACAGAATAAAATTATTGAAATTATATTCACATTCGTGTTTCTGTAAAAATGTCAGGAAATGTCAAATCTAATGTTTTCATGTCATGGTCTTGTTTGAACTGTGCTATGCTTGTTTCTCCATTTAAGTTCATGTCCTTGCTTCAATGTATCTTTAGAGAAATTCCTAGAAGTGTACACTGATAATTACAGAACCATTTCAGTACTGGGATATTTTCCCTCCATTAAATGAGCTGTCTTAGCCATTTCCTGTTGGGGTATACGGATGTCACTTTTAAATATATACTGTCAGTTGCAGGAAAGAAATAGCCTTGTACCATGCACTGGATTTACTTTTAAGATTAAGAGGCGCACACTTCTCAGTAAATCCATCAAGAGACCACATGGTGGTATGCACCTTTCTCCTGGTGTGAGCTAGTCATAATGTTGATTAACCTAGTACTTCAAACCCCTGCGGTGTGTCCAGCAATCACTTACTGTACCATGTCTTCATTGCTTGTTTAGTCTAAACCTTATAGACTCTATACAGGGTAAAAGTGGTTAATATAAAAGATGAAGACCTAGGGCAACTAAGGGGTGACTGGGGCAGCTGGGAATGACAGAGCGGTGACTGTGGCAACGGGGGGGTGACTGATCTGGTCTGGGGCAACTGGGGGTGACTGAGCTGGTCTGGGGCAACTGGGGGTGACTAAGCAGGTCTGTGACAGCTGGGGGTGACTGAGGGAGACAGAGGCAGCTGGGCGTGACTGAGGGGTGACTGGGGCAGCTGGGGGTGACTGACAGGTGACTGGGGCACTGGAAGGGGGTGACTAAGGCAGGAGTGCACATAGCCCTCCTCCTCCTATCACCCTGGCACACATGTTCCCCTCCCAGCAGCACATGCAGGTCCCCTGTCTGTGGAGGAGGCAGCAGGGACTGACGGATAAGGAGATAGCGTCGCTGTGAAGTGGAATCGCGCACCCCCCGATCCCGTTGTACAGTTCCAGGACCCGCACTGACGCTATCACCCTATTCTACAGTCCCGGCTGTTAAGAGGCTGAAGGCCGCCAGCGCCGCATCTCCGGACCCCCGCCCGACACTGTGCCACGCCGCCCGCCCTGCACCTCTCTCTGGACCGCCAACCCGACACTTTACCATGCCGCCTGCCCCTCACCGCTCTGCACGCAATGATTTTTCACAAAAAACTAAATCGGTTCTAACATTCTGGGCAAATTAATTTGATTAATCATCCAGCCCTATGTAGACCAATGTACATTTTTTTCTCTCTAGAGAAAAGTAGACTAAGACATAAGAGAGATAAGCCTCTATTATTCTGGACACTTCAATGATTGATGGAAGCGCAAACCATCAGTACAGGTTTCATTTAACTTAATGACAACTACAAGATAATATCCTTCCTACTGAGAAAATTTACATTTTATAAGCAAAGTTAAGACATTTTGTTAATGCACGACTACAGTTTTGTTATCTGATACTTTCTGAATGACAATAGGCCAGAAATATTCTTCATTCATGAATGTCTCCTGATACCTAGTTTGGATGTGTGATATATGTAAAAGTGGTTATTAGCTACCTCCATAAGTCAGAGGGCATGATAACTACTTCATTGTATTCATCCAAGTCTATGGATCAAAACAATGTAAAAGACTGAAAATAAATGAATGCCAATGAACTTCTGCCACCGCGTCCACAAAATGGAGCTAGCAATGTAAAGGCCATTACACAATAGGATGGCTATCATTAATTCTTGTTGATGCCAAGGAATTATTTGCATACCTGCCTGTGAATGTAAAATTAAGTAACATGGGGAGCTCAGTGACCTTCTATGTACCAATAGGGAATCATGCACATTACAAAGTTTTGGTTTGTAGCATTCTACTACAAAACAGTGATTAGATTAGACTACTCTAACCTACACTGCAGGAAGAATAGCTCATAATTATTAGATTAACAAAAAACTCTCACCAGTAAATGAAGGGGTAACAGAGGCTTTGCCAAGGTACTCAAGTCCAAGTATCAGCATCCTCCTGAGAAAATCATGGGGACATAACAGAGCATGTGGGGTCCTAGCCATACCGCTACATTCTGCTGGTATTATGGTATCCTTTTGTTAGACCACAGTCTCCATTTACTATTAATACTACTGCATTTGTTTTCAAGAGAAAATGTTCTGTAGAATACACACTTTGGTCTATTATTTATCTTAACACTTGCATTTTCTAGATGTGTATTATTATATGGGAGTTATTTTATGATGTAATATACATATGGATTCTGAATATTGGAGAGATGCTTGTGTAAGAAATTTGGATTATGGCCCTACTTAGCATTTTTAAATGGTTTTATACTCATCAGATGTCCTTGTGAATTCTTTCTGTAATACAATTAGTATTTCTTTCTTATTTCTGGGTGTGAACTGTCCCTTGATTTGGATACTACTAGGTTGGAGTAATATCTTAAAGTGTACCTGTCGTTTTCATACAGTTCAGGTTACCTCTCTGGCTGCTGTCTGGGGATTTTGGCCGCACTCCTGCACTCTGCTGCTCTGGTGCCCAGATATTTCCCCCAGTCTCACTGCACCGGAAGCTGAATAGGCTACATCTCTCACTCACCCTTACACATGGTCAAGAGTCAATGAGCTGCATCCCAGTCTGTATTGCCGTCCCCTCGGTGTGCAAATGCTTTTTCAGAGAGGATGACAATACAGCATGAGATTCAATAATAATGGTAACCCCCCCTACGTTGCTGATAAGCCCAACCCGATGCTGATACACCTCACTCCCCGACGGTACAAGTAGCCCCCCCCCCTTTCACACACACACTCCCTGATCAGTTTTTTCTGGTCTGTAAAAGGGTTTCTGCTCTGGCACCTGCAGCTTACTGGGAGACTGAGACACAGATGTGTGCTGGGCAGGGCTGTTAATTAAATGCCTGCATTGCTCGGGCGCGTGCATGACTTACTGTGTCTCAACATTTTTGTAATGTAGAAAGAGATGAGATTTTGGCTAGTGTAACAGTGACTAAGAAATAATGTAAGCAGCGCTCTCTGGTATTAGAAAGTATAGGCTAGGTTTAAAACACATTATGGCCAAAATATTTTATTAAAGTATATTACAAGATTGTTAGTAATCCCAGGATATGTTATACAAAAAAAATATATAGATAGGTACTTTTTAATAAGATGCTAAGTACAAATACATTAGCTGTGCACACCAGTACTTTATATTTGGCTCAAGTAACAGCATACTTACATCGTCTCTAACACCAAGTATGGTTGATGTTAGTGCTTTCAAAGCAACAGTCCCTAGTATCCAAATCAACCCTTGGAGTACCTTAAAACACAAGGAAATATTAGTGTTTATTAGGCAAAGCAACTTTAGCCCTTATCACAGAAAGGTTTATAGTCACATTTCTGTCCTTGGGAAGTGTATGTAACTTAGTGTTGGATACTGCTCGAAATCAAGAGAATGATAAGATAATAACTTATGTAACAGATTTGATACAAATCATTTCTTAAAGGGTAACTATCGCTTTAAAAAAAACTTCTGACAGGTCATTTAGTGATTGGTGGAGATGTGGGTCCTGAGACCCCCACTGACTACTAGCTTACATAGGGAATTTTTAAAGGGGAACTATCAGCAGGTTAGACTAATCAACCTGCTGAGACCTCCCTAGTGGGCACAGGGGTGGAGGATGAAAGTATGTCTGATGCCTTCATCCCCTGCGCCATTGCCATGCTGTTAGCTGTGAAATCCTCTGCCTGGTAAGCTGTGAGGACTAGTCCGGCCATGTGGATGCCATCGGATGGCTGCTCCGGGGCCCCACATCGGGCTTTGGAATCTTAACAGCAGCAGACGTCACAACCCGATTGATAGACTGGCAGCTCAGTCAGTCGGCGACCGGCATATACCCCCCCTCCCCCAGAGTCGTGATGTCATTGCAACTCGGGGGGAAATGCCTTCTGGCGGGGGTGCTGGTGCCGGAGCCAACCACGTGGCGTGTCAGCCAGGGCTGGACTTTACATTTAAAAATCATACAAGCAAGGAAAGTCACAAGAGAAAAATACACAAGACATACCCAATACAATATTGCCTTCATTTCAAGTTTCAGAAAGTCTCTGCTCTTTGCAATAACCTATAAAAAGATGTGATATTAGAAAAACGCATGCATAAATTAAATAGCTACATATGACCTGTAGCAATAAAATTGTATGTGTTAGCTGTCCTGTGCACCTTGGCTGAGGGCATCTATTCTTGCCATCTTGCTACTCTAGCTTACCGACTCCCACTTTATCCTTTACTGCCCTCAGAGACCATATGTCATGCTGATTTAGTACATCTACTCCCAATAATAACAAGAAGGTTGTGTTTTTTGCACTCACTCTCTAATGCTTATCTAAAACTGTATTGTTGCTTACATAACCTGAACACCAGTTGGTAATAGCTGTGGCTATCAAGCCACTACAACACTTTATTTTAATTCCAAAAAAGTTACTTACACAAAATACTTACACATATAACTATGAGTGAAGACGCATAATAAGATGTCAACAGCATAGAATTTCCAAACATCAATATGAAGCATAGTCCCAGCGAAACCTAAAGAATCAATAAAATTCTCTTAGAAAAAAACGCTGTTTGCATAACTCTGCTACCCAATTACCTTAATGGCTCTTTCTACATCCTTCGTACATTTGTTTGGAGAGCCGGCTATTGGCATGTTTGTCCAATCCTCCATACAACTTTTTTTTTCTACAGCCAATGGGGGAAGGGAGGTAGCTTGGGGCATTCATATTCTTTTATTTTTTTTAGATATTGCACAGAAAATAATAAACATCCTTTTCTGACCTAACACGCTTTCTCTGGAGTCCTCCTTTCACATCTTTGGGTCCCCCCGCTAAACCCTCTGGCTGCTACTTCCAAGACGAACTCACTCAGCCAATCACTGACTATAGAGTAACAGTGCCGCAGCTATTGATTGGGAATACCACTTTTGGGTACGTTCACATGTACCGAATCCGCAGTGGATTTCTCGCTGCGTATTGGTAGCGAGATCCGCTGTGGATCCCTGCCCAGTAAACTCTATGGGCAGACAAACTTGCTGCGAGTTTGTCCGCAGCCCGCCCCAATGTACCCCCACTGCTGGAGCCTATACTTCACCTGGTCCCCGCTCCGGCTTGCTTCGGGGCTCCCGATGCCTTCACGTCCTGCTCAGCCAATCAGTGCGCTGCGCAGGGGCAGCGCACTGATTGGCCGAGCGGATCATGCCGAGAACCCCCGAAGCAAGCCGGAGCAGGGACCAGGTGAAGTATAGCGGCGGGGGGTTAACGGGGCAGGCTGGGGAAAAACTTGCAGCGGGGTGTGCATCCGCTGTGGATCCGGTACGTGTGAACGTACCCTTAAAGTGACACTGTCAACCCCTTTTTGCATTCTGACTCCTTTTATACAGGTGTAATGGGTAAATTTAGCAGTTTTCATACCTTATTTTATATGATACGTCATGGTGCTTGTTCAAGTAAAAAGTGATCTTTTAACAACTGCAGATTGTGCTAAGTGGGCGGGGCTTCACGGCAACAGCGCCACT
Source organism: Dendropsophus ebraccatus (assembly GCF_027789765.1). Classification (NCBI taxonomy): domain Eukaryota; kingdom Metazoa; phylum Chordata; class Amphibia; order Anura; family Hylidae; genus Dendropsophus; species Dendropsophus ebraccatus. Next base: position 145,334,363 of record NC_091455.1, on the reverse strand, counting down.
TAGCCCCGCCCACAGTTTCACAGTTGGCCCTGCCCCCCCATGAGGCCATGGGCACAAAGGCCCCGTCCCCTCACCGACGATTGGAACAGGCTGGCCTAAAGGTCTAGGCCCCCCACAGGGCCAACGGTGGTACTTAGCACAATCTGCAGTTGATAAAAGATCACTTTTTACTGGAACAAGCACTGTGACGTATGATATAAAATAAGGTATGAAAACTGCTAAATTTACCCACTGCACCTATGTAGAGGAGTCAGAATGCAAAAAGGGGGTGACAGTGTCACTTTAATGCCTGTGCACCTAAATATCTAGGATAGTAAGGTGGCCAATTTCAGCATCACTGATAGCTGCCACAGCTGCAACAGCTATAACTGATACAGGTTTGTTCTGTTGATCTGCAGCAGATTTCACACTATGTTTATGCTATATGTCACTAATATACTGTATGCTGCCACAACATGTCACAGATGGCATACTGCAACAGGCTCAAACATTTCCATGGCCCCTATTCACCTAGTGACTATGTTCATGTAGCTTCCTGTTGCTTTGCGCCTATATAAGAGAACTCAAAAGGTCAGAAGACCATGTACATAACAATGAGAAGTGACCCTAGCCTATTTATTAGGTAGTTAGGTTTAAACAAGTGAAATTAGTAAGTGCAGCTGCAGGATGTCACAGTATACTTCCCTTTTTTGACAGGATGCCGATAGAAAATAAACAGATCTCTCCTATACAGAAATAGAGCTATCAATGAGCGGAGCCAGGTTGGGAGTTTCGGAGGCTACCCCCTAGACATGTGATCCAATGTGACAACCACTACGTGCCAAAGTAAAACACAGTTGTTGGTAACATGGGAGCCTTTCAGGACTTTCTGCTGCCTGTGCTTCTAGCAGCATAGATATAATGAGTGGAAAAAACATCACTTCCTGTTTTCTGACTTTTTTTTTTCCTCAGAGTGAGAAAACAGGAAGTCCAGTGTATCCCAGGCCATTTGAGCGCTCACAGAGAAAAGGCAGTCGTGATTGATAGACACATTAAGCAGTGACTCTCTGTACTGGCCAGAATTCCTGTGTTTCGTCTGTTTTTTTCGAAAAGCACAAGTCAGAAAATCTGCCTCCAGGAGGCTGAACCAGGATTTCTGGTAAGTTCAGCTTTATATTACAGCATGATAACAGAAACATAACATTTTTTTTAATTTATATTGCAAACTTTATATCACATCTACTGTTGATTTAGTGACATTTAAAGGGGTTGTCCAGTGAAAATCTTTTTCTTTCTAATCAACTGGTGTCAGAAAGTTATATGTATTTGTAATTTACTTCTAATAAAAAACATATACTAAAACATACTTATTAGCTGCTGTATTTCCTGCATGAAATGTTGTTTTATTTTCAATCTGACACAGTGCTCTCTGCTTACATCTCTGGCTGAGACAGGAACTGTCCAGAGCAGGAGAGGTTTTCCATGGGGATTCATGGAAAATCAAGACAGAGTTCCTGTCTTGGCCAGAGATGTCAGCAGAGAGCGCTGTGTCAGACTGAAAATAAAACAGCATTTCATGCATGACATAGAGCAGCTGATAAGTATGGGAAGACTTGAGATTTTTTAATAGAAGTAAATTACAAATCTATATAACTTTCTGATATCAGTTGATTTGAAAGAAAAAGATTTTCGCCGGACAACCCCTTTAAAGTCCACCTAAGCTTCCATTTTAGTTTAGTAGCATTTCTTATTTGAGAAACCTGGATTGCAGAAGCAGCCACATCATGCTATTCCCCATCTTTAACTATAGTATTTATTTTATTAATACATTTACATAGAGAAACTTTAAAAAAAAAAAAAACACACAGAACACACACATAGCCTAAATGGTATTCACAGACACTTCTACAACACAGAACATGGAAAAATAAATATGTAATATGATCAAGGTATGGAATTAGAAAGCCTGTCAATTATTAAAAGTCCTAAAAGGGGTATTCTGGGTTTTATAATTATGCACAGTAACTATGGTTACTGTAATCACTTTCCCCCAGTGTTTGAGGGGAAATCCCCAAAGACCAGAAGCGAAAGCAAAAGAGCCAATCATGGTATCTCTATATGACAAAATAAAAAATAAAATTATATACATACTATTATTTACACTGAACTTACATTTTGAGTTGTCTTCTGGAGAGTTTCTAACCTTAGGGTATGTTCACACTGAGTAAAACAGGTGGAATCCTGCCTGCCTTACGCATTCTATATGGTTTTACATGATTTACACTTTTATTGTACTCTCTTACATATTAGAAACATATTTTAGGGGTCAAAAGCAATGAACCACACTTGTTTATGGTTTAAAGGCCTTTATTTTCTATCAGACGTTTAAGAGTAATTCACATTGTTCATGACATTTGAAGTTTGTTCAGCACTGCAGAGAAGAAATACAGCAGTCATTCTGCTGTGACTCAAACCCAGTGAATATGAATGAGAATGTTAAGCTAATCAATAAAGTAAATTTGGTTTGAACAAGCAAGATTATTACACTGCTGAATAGAATGAAATATTACAGCAATTAAATGTGTTCTCACTTCAAAGAAATGTGCATGGGAAGGCATAAAAATGTAGGAGAGGAAAACTACAGAAATCAATGTTCTCCTACCACATACTGCGCTAGATGAAATTAGATACTGTTTTTATTAGATAACATTACTCCTTTGGTGATACCATAAAAATACTATGGTAAAATGCTATGTAGCCGACATGTGATTTTGAACACATCTATAGTGTTGTAGTCTTTAGGCTCGTCATACCCATGTAGTTTACTATTTTGCCCAATTAGAATGAGAAAATAAATATAAAAAGAGAATATTTGAGGAAAGGTTCTATCTCCAGGCTGCACTCACATGAAAGGTTTTTTATTTTATGATTTTATATTTATTTCACTCATGAAGGTAAACTCTCTTTATTGTTTACTGTGGGGCCTACACACCATACATTTAGGGGTGTGAGCTTTCTTTAATAGACATTGTCTTCCATGCTCCATTTCCCATTTTATTGTATTGTTAAATGGTGTAAAAAAGTGATTAAAGTAAAAAGGAGAACTGTGTAAAATGAACCTTATTTCTATTACATAATCCTGGTTGCTATGGCTATACCCAGAGTTGTAACTTGTATGACAGTTGAGTGTAGAGTTAAAAAAGAAAAAAAAAACATAATAGAGAAAGAGTCAGATGGTTTCACACAGTAAAACTAATCAATAAAAAGGTGGGAGTTAAAAGCCCCTTCACAGAAATGCCTTTAGACTTGTGAACTTGTGCTTGCAAGCAGAGTTATCTGCATTTCTTTATAAATGTAAAGGAGCAGAAAGAGTCCACAGGGCGGAGCCTATGCAATTATTGCATACCATACATATTAACCTGCGGATATGTACCTGTAGTGGAAAAGCTGCACCAATCTTTTTATTTCCCTTGGCAAAGTTTTTAACCCCTTCAAGACAAAGCCCATTGATGCACAGACATCTGGGTCAAATTAGTGCAATGTTCCTCCCCGCCTTCTAAGAGCCATAGCGCTTTTATTTTTATTTTATTTTTTCACCTACATGGTTGGTTGGGGTGTCATTCTTTGTGCCATGATCTCTAGTTTTTATTATCATCATATTGATGTAACAGAAAAATTTTAATTGCTTTTTAATATTTTTTTTCTGATATATCATTTAAAAAATTGGGGGGGAGGGGGGTTATAAGAGGTTATTTTAATACTTTTAAAAACATTTTCTTAATTACAGTTTTTTTTTTTTTTTAAAACACTTATATTTCCCAGTAAAACATGCAATCATTAGATTGCATCATGAGATGGCATAGCATAGATCAGTGTTATCGGCGACCTGTAAATAGAGCCTGCAGACTATGCATGGATGGCCGATCTGACAAGACGGAGGTTAGTGGATTATCCTGCCCCATGGCTGCGGGGGTCCCGATCACTCAGTGACAGGAGCTTGTCCTGTCACCGAGTACCTTAAACGCCGAGATCGCAGCATTAAAGGGGTTAATGCCTGTCATTATGCTGGGCTTCTGGGACACTGATGTTTGCGGAGCTGCTCTCACTGCAGCGGTCCCACACACATCAAACCCTTTTTAACACGCAGGAACGTAGAAATATATTCATACTGCACGGAGTATGTGCAGTAGTAACGTATATGTATGTATTACTGACGTGAAGGGGTTAAGTAGTTACATCCAAAACAAAATAAATTGTCCTTTGGTGCATTTGGGGCCTTTCCTGGATCCTCAGTACATGGTTCTGTCTAGCGGCTTATTGGTCCCCTCCTACTTATGAATAATTACCTATGCATGAGTAGTCCCATCTCCCTTTTTGGAACAAGACATGTCAATTCTTACAAGGGGAGAGGCATGGAGAGAGGAGGCGCGCAAGCCCTCCCATAGACTGCCTTTATGACACAGAGGCTGGCGGGACTCTCCGCTGTGGAATTCTGCCAGTTTTACTCCGTGAGAACTAGCCCTTACAAGTTATTTTCTGAGCTGCAAGCATGAAGATTTTAACCCAAGGAAACTTATCAAAACCTTCCAGTACACAATTCAAAATGGACGTAAGAAAGAATATAAAGCCAATTTTTATATCAGAGACAGCTTATAGAACATTAGTGAGTAGTGTAAAAATATTAATTAAAAAATGCTACCATTCATTTCTATACTTATCAGAGAAATCTCCTTTTAGGTCAATGTTACATCCACTGATCTTGCTAAGAATTCCACCTGGAGTGTGAAAAAACACCTCAGGAATTAGTTCCACTATAGGAAGCTAGTTACCATTAAAAATCAATTTATTTATTATAAAATATACAAAAAAACGCATAGAAAAGTGCAATAATAGAAAAGACCAGCAGATAGCAGTATGCAGATAAGCAAGTACAAATCTGTTTTAGATTTATATTATCCCTTTACTATGGTGAGTGTATTCTAACATTGCCTATAGGGGTTAGTGCCTTTCTTGTTGCTGTCACCCACAATGGGAGTAGTAGTACCAGCACACTAACACCAATATGTATCAAATATCATATTGTGTGTTGATACATATTGGTGTTAGTGTGCTGGTACAACTACTCCCATTGTGGGTGACAGCAACAAGAAAGGCACTAACCCCTATAGGCAATGTTAGAATGCACTCACCATAGTAAAGGGATAATATAAATATAAAACACTGATTTGTACTTGCTTATCTGCATACTGCCATCTGCTGGTCTTTTCTATTATTGCAATTTTCTGTGCATTTTTTTGTATATTTTATAATAAATAAATTGATTTTTAATGTTAAAAAGCCTCATTTTGCTTTTTGTATAAAATGTATGTTAAGAGGTGTTGATGTGATAAGAGACTGGATATAACCCGGAACTGTGACTGGGGTAATTTAGGATCATCGATAACTATCCAGGTAGAATTAGTGGTATAATTAGTTCCACTATAGGGTCAGAAGTTTTGGCTCATGAAACAGAGTTTAATAGAACAAGTAAGAAGGAATCCTTACGTCATTTACGGTCCAATGAACCTCACACAAATGCCTGAATAGTGAGAATAGCAGGGTTGCTTAAAGTATTATTTACTCTATTTTACTTTACTGTATCTGTCAATGATGCAAATAAATACTTACCATGTGAGAATACAATATGTTCAAAAATTTTTCAGAGTCAATGTAGCCAATTACATATATAACATAAAGTGAGGCTATCTGAAAAAGAACAAAAAAGGAAATAGCTTATGCTACAAAATCATACATAACGTCAGTAAAATATTAAAATATTATTTTTACTATTTATGATCTTTTTTCCTAATACTTAAAGGGGTTGGCCACTTTATATTAAAATTGCTTACTAATAACAGTAGTTGTAAGTGTACCCTCTGCACTTACTGACAGCAGCTCCCCGAGTACCTCATAGAGCCAATATCAGGGTCCCCTCCTCCAGGCTGTGCTGTCCAGCACTGTGTGGTCATTGCCTCTATAAGATGAGACCATGCCCATCCTCTGTGTCCACCACGGAATCTGTATACGCCTATGTAGGACACACAGGGGAATGGCCATCTTATGGGCAGAATCACCACAGAGCAGTTACTAACACTGTAAACTGATCTATTTTACTATAAAGTGTCCAACCCCTTCGAGAAAAAGTACATACAGTTTACTAACCAATATTAAAGGAGAAGTCCGGCGAAAATTTTTAATAAAGTATTGTATTGCCCCCCAAAAGTTATGCTAATCCCCAATATACACTTATTATGGGAAATGCTTCTAAAGTGCTCTTTTCCCTGCACTTACTACTGCATCAAGGCTTCACTTCCTGGATAAAATGGTGATGTCACGACCCGACTCCCAGGGCTGTGCAGGCTGTGGCTGCTGGAGAGGATGATGGCAGGGGGACACTGAGGGACACAGGGCACTGGAGGGACACGGAGCATCCCTGTGCCATCATCTTCTCAAGCAGCCACAGCCCGCACAGCTCTGGGAGTTGGGTCAAGGCATCACTATTTTATCCAGGAAGTGAAGCCTTGATGCAGTAGTAAGTGCAGGGAAAAAAAACACTTTATAAGCATCTCCCCTAAAAAGTGTAATTGGTAATTTTTTTTTTTTAACTACAACAGTTTTGTTATAAAAAACTCAGATGTAAAGATATAGGTTTGGTTAGACAGACATTGGTTTTGTGGTACTCAGCAGAGGTGAATGTCGGGGAACTCCCCAAAGGATACCCCCCATTGTACAGCTGTGACGGATGCAACTTTGTAGCACAGATTCCCATGTAAAAACAACAGACAAACATACTGCGTGGTATCCTGCTCTATAAGCATTGCAAGCATCTGCCCCTTCAGTATCAGTGCAAGCATCTGATACTTTCCTGGCCTCTGTCTAGTGACTGGGGTCTATGAATATATTTGTTGTAAGCACCAAGAGATTTTCTGATGTATACTGAAAACTGAACCCACAAATATGGTGTGAATAGAGCCTTATTCTATTTTACTTCCATATGGGCAATACATATGATCTCACACAATGTTAAAATACTATAAATGCTATTAAAATAATTTGGTTGTTGTTTGGATCATTTATCCTGTGGTTTGGAAAGCTTACCTGTGTTAGAAGAACAAACTGTGCAAATTGCCATGGAAGCATGAAAAACACATTGGAAACACAAAGTAAAAACTGGCTTCTTCTACCAAGAGTCGGTGTCCTTAAATAGAAAAACAAAAATTGGTAAAAAGTCTTCATTTTACAGTTAAAATATAGGTAATCATGTTTAATAAGGACATAATAACATAGGGTGTATTAAACTCAAAAGAAAATCACTAAGCGAGAATCTTTTATTAACATTTATTAAATTCCCAATATATTCACAAAGAGCCAGCAAAATTAAGCAAACTACGCCAATACACTATGAAAGTGTGGTTCTCTTAATGACACTTCTCTCATACTTCGGCAATTAAAGATCATAATATGATTCACTTATATGATTTAATGCTAAAAAAAAAGAAACATATTCTTTACTGTTCTAGATGATGACCTGTAATTTTCAGCAGTAATAAAATCATCTAGAAAAAGATTCTAATGTGTTCAATGCATAAGTGACATGCTAGCATTGAAATAATGGTACATAATCTTTCATGTATAGCCTTATTTCATTTCAATTTGAGAATATATATATAGGTGCCTTGGAATACGAGCATAATTCCTTCCGGGACTGTGCTTGTAATCCAAATCCACTCTTAAACCAAAGCAAATTTTTCCATAAGAAATCATTGAAATGCAGACAGTTGGTTCCACACACCAAATATAATGATTTTTTTATTCTGAATAACATGTAAAACAAATGAAACAAACATTTAGAAACAGCTGAATCTGTGATATTATAAGTTACTGTCCAGTATAGCAATCAGCATGTGGAGTATAATGTGTTGTAAGTGCATAAACCTGAAAATACAGCAGCAGTTTGTAGATACAGGATGGAACTGCAGATCCCAATAATGCAGTATCGTAGTACAACAGGCTAGAATTACCTCCACAGTCCTGTCCCCTGATGTAAGCCCCAACCTGAAGTGGATCTGCTATGATTTGGAAGGTGAGGGAGACTTCCTGGGCCAGAGTACAGGGCTGTACACCTTAGCTATGTAGGTCATGCCCCTCCACCAGTCCTGTTCCCACCCAGTACAGGGAGCTCTTAAACCAAAGCAATGCTCTTAAATCAAGTCACAATTTAAAAAAACTGTGAGCTCTTCTTGCAAAACGTTCATAATCCAAGTTACTCTTAAACCAAGGTACTACTGTGTGTGCGTGCGTGTGTGTGTATATATATATGATCTCACAACTGAGCAACTTAAATGGCCGGTATTACACACATCTGTGTAAAAATAAAAAGGGGAAATGTTTGCATGTAACTTTACTACTCCTTTGCCCACAGGTACAGTATAGACACGTTCTTTTTTTTATCTTTATTTATCTTTTTTTTCAGGGCTGTGGAGTCAGAGTTGGAGTCGGGAAAAATGTACCAGCTTTAACCTCTTAAGGACATATGACGTAGCGGTACGTCATATGTCCTCATTAGCACTTCAAAGCGCTTTGAATCGCTGCGGTCCCGGGTGCCGCGTGTAGCCCGGGACCGCCGCTATTAGCGCGCACGGTCTGATCGCCGTGCCCGCTAATTAGCTAATCGGAGGCAGCTGTCAAAGTTGACAGCTGCCTCCGATTACCGGAGGCAACCTTTCCCTGGTGTCTAGTGGGGGAGATCGCTCCTCCGGGACTTTGTCCCGGAGGAGCGATCTCCGTTACTGATGCCGGCCGGGGACTCGTCCAAGATGGCGCCGCCCCCGGCTCGGCACTCGTATACTTCCGGCTGCAGCAGCCGGAAGTAAACGAGTGCCTATCTCATTGATCTCTGCAGCATATCTATGCTGTAGAGATCTCAATGAGAGATCAAAGTATTTATACTAGAAGTCCCCCAGGGGGGCTTCTAGTATAAGCGTAAAAAAAAAAAAAAAAAAAAAGTGTTGTTTATAGTAAAAAGCCCCCTCCCCCAATAAAAGTCTGAATCACCCCCCTTTTCCCAGGTTTTAAATAAAAGTAAACAAATAAATAAATAAACATGTTTGGTATCGCCTCGTGCGTAATCGCCCGAACTATTAATCACATTCCTGATCTCGCACGGTAAACGACGTCAGCGCAAAAAAATTCCAAAGTGCAAAATTGCGCATTTTTGGTCGCATCAAATCCAGAAAAAAATGTAATAAAAAGCGATCAAAAAGTTGTATATGCGCAATCAAGGTACCGATAGAAAAAACACATCATGGCGCAAAAAATGACACCTCACACAGCCCCATAGACCAAAGGATAAAAGTGCTATAAGCCTGGGAATAGAGAGATTTTAAGGAACGTATATTTGTTAACAATGGTTTGAATTTTTTATAGGCCATCAGATACAATATAAGTTATACATGTTATATATCGTTTTAATCGTAACAACTTGAGGAACATGCATAACAAGTCAGTTTTACCCCAGGGCGAATGGCATAAAAACACAGTTCCCCCAAATAAAAGAAATGCGTTTTTTTTTTTTCAATTTCACTACACTTTGAATTTTTTTCTGGTTTTGTAGTGTACCAAATGCAAAAATTCAGCCTGTAATTGCAAAGTACAATTAGTGACGCAAAAAATAAGGGCTCATGTGGGTTTCTAGGTGGAAAAATGCAAGTGCTATGGCCTTTTAAACACAAGGAGGAAAAACCGAAAACGCAAAAACGAAAATGGGCCCCGTCCTTAAGGGGTTAAAAAAAAAAAAATCTTTAAAAAATTTAGAATTACGTTTTGATATGAATTGTATAAGTTTTGCTCATCAACATATTTTATGTGCAACATTTTAATAGGACACTGGCCCTATTACATAAGTGTGGTCGGGGAAAAATTGTCGGTCACTATTTGGCAGTTTGTTTCTGAGCTGGAAGACTCCATTGTGTGGGGGAAGATCTGTGCTGTTCTCTTCCTGGATGCTGGATGACTGTATATCAGCAGCAGTGTAATCTGAGGATATCCTGTGTAATATAGAAAAGGAGGAGAAGACATAAGTAGTCAAGCAGTAACCTCTGTCCTCAGTGTGTGGTTCTCTCTCTATGAGAAGATTGTGTGTTTTTCTTCAGTGTTCTATGGCTGCAGCTGTGTGTGTGTGTGTGTGTGTGTGTGTGTGCGCGTGTGTGCTATGGCTGCAGCAGGCTGTGTGTGTGTGTGTTATGGCTGTACCAAGCTGTGTGTATGCATGTGTGTGTGTACTATGGCTGCAGCATGCTTTGTGTGTGCTATGGCTGCAGCAGGCTGTGTGTGTGTGTGTTATGGCTGTACCAGGCTGTGTGTATGCTATCGCTGCAGCATGCTGTGTGTGTGCTATGGCTGCAGCAGGCTGTGTATGTGTGTGAGCTATGGCTGCAGCAGGCTGTGTGTGTGTGTTTGTGTTATGGCTGTACCAGGCTGTGTGTATGCATGTGTGTGTACTATGGCTGCAGCATGCTGTGTGTGTGCTATGGCTGCAGCAGGCTGTGTGTGTGTGTTATGGCTGTACCAGGCTGTGTGTATGCATGTGTATGTGCTATGGCTGCAGCATGCTGTGTGTGTGCTATGGCTGCAGCAGGCTGTGTGTATGAGTGTGTGTGCTATGGCTGCAGCAGGCTGTGTATGTGTGTGAGCTATGGCTGCAGCAGGCTGTGTGTGTGTGTAAGCTATGGCTGCAGCAGGCTGTGTGTGTAAGCTATGGCTGCAGCAGGCTGTGTGTGTGTGTATGCTTGCTATGGCTGCAGCAGGCTGTGTGTGTGCTATGACTGCAGCAGGCTGTGTGTGTAAGCTATGGCTGCAGCAGGCTTTGTGTGTGTGTGTATACTATGGCTGCAGCAGGCTGTGTGTGTATGCTATGGCTGAAGCAGGCAGTTTGTGTGAGTGTAAGCTATGGCTGCAGCAGGCTTTGTGTGTGCGCTATGGCTGCAGCAGGCTGTGTGTGTATGCTATGGCGTGCCTCCACAGTGACCCCTCTATATCACTAGGTGTGACCCCCCTCTATATCACTATGGCTGACCCCTCTGTATCACAGAGATCTGGCACTGTTAGCAGTGTGTCTTTGTGTATGGTGAATATTTAGTTAGAAACATAGAAGATTGTCAGCAGGAAAAGACCACCTGCTCCATCTAGTATAGTTGTGAGCAGTTCAGGATATGGAGGCTGGAGACTGGCTGCATCCACTGCACACACAGGAGAAGCTGCTTTATATCTTTCCTTATTCCATCAGAAGTCGCCCCAGAATCATGTAGGACATTAGGGAGAAGCTGCTGAGCCAGTGTGATAAATAACTCCCCTGGTACCTGACTGGCCATTTATGAAGGAGCAGGAGTCGGAGTCGGTCCTGATAAAATTCAGGAGTCAGAGTCGGAGCTGCGGCTTACCGACTCCACAGCCCTGCTTTTTTTTTTACATTTTTTTCCTTACAGGGGTTGTTCAGGGAGCAAAAGATGGGGCCGTATAAAAAGGGCGATCAGCACTCGCTTCCTCCTCATTCCCTACTCGTTGCCTCTGCTATTACACATACACACAGCGAACAGGAGGGGCTGTGGTGAGCTGTGGGAAGGGCTGCAGCTGACCCTCCCCTACATGGAGTGTGATTACACTAAATTCTTATTGGCTGGAATGGTCAATACTTGGCCAAGGACAGATGATTATTGTTTGGTCTATTATAGCCCTAAGACCTTCTGCTCTCCGGCACTAAGTTTTTTCAGACCCCATACCCCTATCGTCTGAGACACGGGTGGAGAGTCTAAGGGCCCTATTACACTAACAGATTATCTGACAGATTTTTATGAGCCAAAGCTGGGAATGGACTATAAACAGAGAACAGGTAACAATGGAAAGACTGTGATTCCTCGTCTTTTCAAATCCACTACTGGCTTTGGTTTACAAAAATCTGTCAGACAATCTGTTGGTGCAATAGGGCCCTTAGGGTCCATTTACACAGAAAGATTATCTGACAGATTTGAAGATTTGAAGCCAAAGCCAGGAATGGATTTGAAAAGGGGAGAAATCTCAGGCTTTCCTTTATGACTTGATCTCTGTTTATAGTCAGTTTCTGGCTTTGGCTTCAAATCTTTGGCAGATAAATCTGTCAGATAATGTTTCTGTGTAAATGGACCCTAAATCCAGATTATGGATTTCTCCTGAGACATGAAATGTTAGCAAAACCAAAAGGTGCCAAAAATTACAAAAAAAAAAAAAAAAATATTGACCTGGAGATTGCGCTCACCACCAAACAACGTAGTAGAAACCGATGTTCACATAAAACACGATTTATTCAGTCCAACAATAACGCGTTTCAGGGCTATGGCGCCCCTTCGTCAGATTCAGGATAAACATAGTATGCTCATGACACAGACCATACTTAAATACAGCAAGGAATCACAAGGATTAGGCTAAAGGAGGGGCGGTCCAATTCCTCCTCCCGGGAAGTTAACCCTATACACATCAGTGCAAAATTTACATAGTCAAGGTGAAATATACAGAATTCACATAAAAAATGCACATACAAAACCTACATACAAAGTCCATAAAATCAATCCATATGTACATCTCCCATATAGTTCATATAAAATCAAATTCATGTGATGGTAAGTGAGGGTAAATAAATGTGAGGGTAAGTAAATCAATTCATAACGGGCAACCCAGTATACATAAATCAATTCCTAATGAACAACTCATTCACAGTTCTACATATCAACAATGTTCTATATTAGTCCACTTACCACATCTTGGAGCATAAGGGAAGGGAAAGGGGCAATTTCTCATGGATTCCCTCAGAGGCAGCAGCTGGAAGTACTCTGCATTCCAACTCATGGAGGGCAGAGAAAACAGTCACATGATCGGACCAAGAGCGGTCACATGATCAAACCACATGATCAGACCACATCACAGGATCGGACCAAGAGCGGTCACATGATCAAAACCACATGATCGGACCAAAGCCATGAAATGTTAGCAGTCTTCTGCTTCCCAGACATCCCCTTTAAGCAATATCTGGCATATTTTTAGACCAATGTTTTGAACAGAGCCGGACAGGCACCAGCAAACTCATCGACATGCCTCTGTAACACTGAGAAGGAATAATAAATTGGCTTTTATGCTAAAAAGATTACAAAAAGGTAATCTTTTCTGTCTGGCAGAAGCTTACCCACAATTCCAAGCTGCCAGTTTTCCTTTAAACTATTATTTCATATGATCATGGCAGGTTGTAACAAGAGAGCTTGTCCCTATTTAAGCCTTACAGTAATTCAAACATCAGGAAACTGATAGTCATTTGAATCCTACGCACCAGCATGCCTTAATGCATAGCTGTCACTTTTATCATGCTAGAGAGACATATTCAAAGTTTTTACTGGCCAGGGTCTCACTACTGAGACTCCCACCAATCAGGAGAACAAGCTGAGAGAAGTGCATGATAGCGCCTTTCACTATCCCGCTGTTAATCATCTGTTTAGTAGCCCAATATACTAGTATATAATCGGGCAGCTGGATGGAGATTGCTGCGAGCCAGGGAGTGAAATGTGCTACTGCCCGTTTCTCCCCGCTTGTTTTCCTCATAGATAGGGGTCTCAGCAGTGAGACTCTGACCAGTCAAAACTTTTAACATGTCCCTTTGCACTGTACTCAGTTATGGAATAAAACCTTGAAATTATTTTCACCTACTGTATGCAGTTGGAACCCATTTTATATTGGATGTTTATCTGTCAACACCGGGATTGCTGACATTCTGGTGTGCATCCTGATCTACTAGTAAGCTATATTAAACTTTTCACTGCTGTGCTGTTGGAAACACTGTGAACCAACAGTACTGTAGTCCAACTGGAGAGGAAAGACATCACTCTAGTATTGTGCAGGAAAAGATTTCATAAATGCACAGATGAATAATCCTGATTCATTTTGTAAGACATTTCAATTGCTGCATAGAAATTCCAGGAGTAATGAAAACATGAAGTGGTCTTGGCTCAGTCAGCAAGTTCTTCTAGTGAAACTGCATCATAGATATATTATTTGGAATACAATCTGTTCCGAAAGAACAACACTGCCCAATAGCTATAACCCTATGAAACCTGTAAAACAGCTTGAACCATGTAATCTGCGACATATGCCGCTGTATGTGTGTGGCTCTATGAGAATTAATTAAGTAAGAAGATGAAGCCAAATAACTCCCAAGGTAAACACAGAAGAAGCTTTACAGAAGTTATACAAACCCATGAATCTCAATATATCAGGAACACCTCACTCATGCCCTAGATTCGGTCAAGTATGAAAATAGATTTTAAGATTAAATTTAATTTTTTTTACAGTCATGCTAAAAGTAATGCTGAATATGTATACTTCTGCTTTCCTGACAATAATTCTGCTAACATTGCATGGCAATCACCAGCAATTACTGGTGTGATAAGGTACAGCAGCACTTAACTATAAGCTATGTATAATTTAGAGCAAGTAAGCAAATATTTGGGTGCTGTGCTTGCAAATTTGCACTTTTACATTTTCTTTCTATGAAATACTGTACTGTGCTCTACTTTTCAGAATTAAGTTTAACTTTAACAATGTTTAGGCCTTTTTAAATCAACATTTATTTAGGGGCAGCTTACTTACACTGAGGTGTGTAGATTATGTCATTTCAGTGTAGCTTTACACATACCGTACTGCAGCGGGCTTCAAACTGAGTTCTGCAGCGAATTTTGCTGCGATATACTGACTGGCTGAGCGGGATGGAGAAGCAGGTGGGAGCGCGGACAGGTAATGTATGAGCCCGGCAGCTGGTGAGTTAAGTGGGCAGAAGATACATTCACAAAGTGCAATGAAAATCTGCTGAAAGAATGCAGAGCCATAGGGAACAAAATCATACAGCATTGCAGCGGATTTTGCTGCAGAAGTCACGGATTTCACAGCACCTGTGAAGCTACCCTCAAACCGTTTGTTTTTTAACCTTTCATTAGTAAAGGGTCACTGTCATGTTAAATTTTTACATACTCTTCATAGTCCGATGTGGAGAGATGTAACTCATGTAATGAAAATGGTTTGCCAAGGCAACGTCCCATGCCCAGAAAGTTCAGTTGAAAAATTTATGAGAATAGGGATAGTAAACTGAACTTGCCAGGTATGAAACGGTTGTCTTGGTGAAGGAAAAACTAATGAGATGGTTACTCTTTAAAAGTACTTAAAGGTGTTTCACACAAAAAACAGGGTTCAGATATGTAAACTGCCGCTCCATTCAATAGTGTGGACCAGCCAGAAGTCATCTGTGAATATAAACAAGAGTCTTCTGACTGCAGACTAGAGAATTGAAACATGGTACTGTATATTAGAACCAGACACAAATTTTAATGTATACAATAAGAAATGCCTAAATACTGGCTTGTCAGTTTAGTAAATAGTTGTATTTTCCATGAAATAATTCTGGATAATATTTTCTCATAGCTATGTTTTTTTATTCTTACATATGAGAAGGGGGCATGCCCCTACATTGTCTAAAACTATCAAAGCCGACAGCTCTTAAATGTGTAGGAAACGTATCCCCAACTGGTATGGACAATATGGGTTGTGTCTTTCCTCTATCATTCTTACTTAACAATATATAGAGAAAGAAGTTGTTTACTAAACACAATTTTACTAGTTGCTCCAATGTAAGAGTTTTTCACAGAAAAATACAAAAGGGACATGTCTGGGTAGCATGTAACATTAAAACATGTTTTGACAAAACCTGTAAAAGGTAGACTACCTTAGGATGTATGTCAAGAGGAACATCTGAAGTACAAGAAATGGGTAGGAGAAGCTCTCCCGCAACGGCGGAGTCCACATTACTCTCGTGCTCTGGAAAATATTTAAAAA
This sequence comes from Dendropsophus ebraccatus, assembly GCF_027789765.1. NCBI lineage: Eukaryota > Metazoa > Chordata > Amphibia > Anura > Hylidae > Dendropsophus > Dendropsophus ebraccatus. Next base: position 145,318,445 of record NC_091455.1, on the reverse strand, counting down.
AAATTATTGTGATAAAGCTATTAGATTTTAGTATTTAAAGTAATCCCACCGAATCCCTGCCACAATTGTATGTAAACATTTTTTAATACTTTATTGTTGACCTTAGTCCACAAATAACCACAATCCCTGGGTCCTTAAACCCACTTAAATTGTACCTGTGTACATGAGGATTATCACTACATCTGGTCATCATATATCTTTTATATGACATCTTCTGCAGGTTTCTTTGTAATTTTTAAGTTCTCTAAGAGCTGGAGGGCAGAGCCTAATATATATATTGTATGCAAATAGAGAGGAGATCCTGCACTTTCCTGTCTTTGTTTACAGCCTATAAAGCAGCAGCACCATGATAAAGCTATAGTAAGCAGTCTAAAGTGTGTATGAAGCCCTGGGGTTAGATCTCTTGCTTAGATGTCTCTCTCTCTGGCTGTATACCCAGGCACTTGCCTTTCCATCTCCTTTCTCTGCTCACCCCTCCATAGACTTGCCTTATTTGGAACTTGATCCCTGAGCTAGCTACAGGAGGTACTGAGCTGATTTTTCAGAGTAGATAACTATTGATCCAAGCAAAGTCTGTTGAAACAACTGTGCCTGTTTAACCCCTTCAAGACCAAGGATGTAATTGTACGCCCTCGGTCGAGTTGGGGAGTTGAAAACGGGGCTGCGTGGTGACCCCGCTCTAAACCGTAGTGATCCCGGATGGTAATAATAGCCCGGGACCGCGGTCATTAGCGGACGCGGTCCAATCCCCGCACCCACTAATGAGCCATTTAAATGCAGCTGTCATAGCTGACAGCTGCCTCTAAATGGCTATTTGCCCCCATCATTGGTGGTGTAGTGGGTGAATCGCAGAGTGGCGATCTATTAAACTGACACGGCCGGTCGGAATGACGCTGATCCCGGCTCGGTATTCTGCTGATCTGGTCTGCACCAGACCAGACCAACAGAGTGCCGATCTAATGGATCGGTGCTCTATTATATACGCAGCATTGATCTCAATGGGAGATCAATACTGTGTATATAGAAGTCCCCCAGGGGACTTCTAATTACTATGTAAAAAAAAAAAACTCCCCTAATAAAAATTTAAATTACACTTCTCCCATTTTATAAATAAATAAACATATTTGGTATCGCCGCCTGTGTAATTGCCCGAACTATTAAATTATCCCATTCCTGGTCTTGCACGGTAAATGGCGTAAGCGTAAAAACCCTCCAAAGTGCAAAATTGCTAATTTTTGGTTGCATCAAATCCAGGAAAATTGTAATAAAAAGCGATCAAAAAGTCGGATATACGCAATCAAGATACCGATAGAAAGTACACATCATGGTGCAAAAAAAATAACACCTCACTCAGCCCCATAGACCAAAAGATTCAAGTGTTATAAGCATAGTCATAGGGCAATTTTAAGGAGCATTTAGACTTTTAAAAAGGCTTTAATTTTTTTAAAAGCCGTCAAATAAAAGTTATACAAGTTACATATCGTTGTAATTAAACTGACTTGAGTAACATATATAACATGTTGTAAACACAAGGACCCCCCTCCCCCATAAAAAAAAGTGTGTGTGTTTTTTTTTTCAATTTACTGCACAAATATTTTTTGCCTGGTTTTGCAGCATATTTTATGGAAAAATTAAGTCTGTCATTGCGAAGTACAATTAGTGTCGCAAAAAATAAGGGTTCGCGTGGGCCTGTAGGTGAAAAAAAGGAAGTGCTACAGCCTTTGAAACGCAAAGAGGAAAAATGGAAAGCGGGAAAACAAAAATTTGCATGGGCCTTAAGGGGTTAAAGGGGTTGGCCACTTTATAGTAAAATATTTCAGTGTACAGTATTAGTAACTTTACTAACTGTATATACTGACAGCAGCTCCCTGTGTACCTCATAAAGCTAAAATGACACTCTCCTCCTCTAGGCTGTGCTTCCCAGTTTTAATTCTGTCCATAAAATAGCGGACATGGAGGAGCATGTGACCATGACCCGCCCCATGTGTCCTTTATAGGCATATACAGGCTCAGTGGTGGATGAAGGGCAGGGCATAGGTCACATGCTCTTCCATGTTGGCCATCTTATGGACAGAATCATCACTAAGCAGGACAGCACAGCCTGGACGAGGGGAGTCTGATTTTAGCTTCATGAGGTACACAGGGAGCTGCTGTCGGTAAGTGCAGTGAGTAAACCTACTAATATTGTACACTAGACATTTTTACAATAAAGTGGCCAACCCCTTTAACAATCTTTCACATGCAATGTAGTTTGAAACACATGACCTTTTGTTTATTGTCATATTCATATATTGTTTTTGCAAATTGTATAGTAAGGATGTTTAAAGCAATGTCGATTTCTAATAAAATGCAGCATTTTATGTGCTATCTAGGGTAAATGGTTGAGGAATCTCTCAGCAGTAAAAAGCAGGGTACTGTTTAAGATAAAATCATTTTTGGGGGAACGTCACATCACTAAATGTTTTGAAATTGCTGGTGGCAGAGAGTGAGCTGTCGGGGATCTGGCAATGGCAGCGGAGTGGAACAGATAAGTATATGTCCCTAACAGCGCCTTCACGGTAGCATAGTAAAAATATTATTTTATCGCGGACAACCCCTTTCAATCCCATCAGTAATAATAAAAACAACATTTATACAAATCTAAATTTAAAAGCACATCTAATAGTATCAGTTATTTTGTTCAATTCTAAGCAACCTTACATAAACGCAGATTTTTCATTCCGCTGCGAGTATGTAAAGCCCCTTCCCACTTAACTTACCGCTGCCCAGCTAATACATTACCTGCCCGCGTTCATGCTTGTTTCTCGAGCTCCCGACTCCCAGAAATCCCGCTTAGCCAATAAGTGGCTGTGGCGGGGCAGTAAATTAATTGGCTGAGTGGGATGTCAGGGAGCCTGAGAAGCAAGCAGGAGCACAACCAGGTAATGTACTACCCGGTGAGTACAGTGCTTTACATACTTGCAGCGGAATGCTAAATCTGCTGCAAGTAAGTAAACCCATAGAAAATGACAGGACACAGCTTGAAATCCGCTGCAATCCAGTACATGTGAAAAAAAACCCTAAAAAAACTGAAAAAAATTTGTTGCAGTTTTTCAATCCAAAGCCTTAACAGGAATAGAAAATATAAAGGAAGGACTCACTTTTCCCCTTCCTACTGTATCCTTTCCTGACTGGCTGAACTAAAAAAAAATGCTTCACAAAAAAACCCACTGTGTGGGACACCAGCCTGAAAGTAACATACTTACTTCCCCATGGTTATAAAAGAAGCACAGAACAGTTATAAATCCACCAAGCCGACTTCCACTAAAAAACAGTAAAATGAAAAAAAATAAGGTTATTTTACAGTGATGCACATGATAAAAAAAATGTATAAAACATGCCTACAAATTAACTGCATTAGTCATAAAAGAGACATTCTGAGCCTAACATTTCATATCCCCCAAAAATGGCCCTATTTTGGTCTCTATGATGAATCTATCAGCAGTTTAGGGCATCCTTATAGAAGACACAGAGGCTCACGGTACCTTTAAGGAAACAGTGGTTTTGGTCTTAAGGGCAGAGAGAATTTCCATTTTTGCGTTTACACTTTTTCCTCCTCACCTTCTAAGGGGCCATAGTGCTTTGAATTTTATACCTAAAGGGCTGGTTGGGGCGTCATTTGCACCAGAATCTCTAGTTTTTAAAACTATCACATTTTTTATATTTTAAGAATATTTTTATAATTTTTTTCTGATAATGTGACAAAAAAACCTGCAATCAGCCAGTCCTCACCCTCTATGAAGCGAGCTCAGCTCCTGAGCTTGCTTCATACAGGCAAGGTTTATCAAGAAAATGTGTGCCTTGCCTCGTCAAGCACAGGCTTCCATTGCAAAATGTACTTCTGATGTCGGGAAGGGGTTAATACGTGCTGTTTTTATGAACTAATTGTTTTATCAATATGCAAATAAAGTCGTTTAGTGTACTGGGGATGGTACTTCATTCCTGTGGTCTTTTTCTGTAACAATATTCTATGTTTTAATGACATACAATTTATGGATTAGTCACATAGTACGGTTGAAAAAAAGACACGTCCATCAAGTTCAACCAAGGAGGGGATGGATGGAGGGAAGGAGGACAGATGATGGGTACATTCTATACATATGCATTCATGTTATTTTGGTCTACAAATTTGTCTAAGCCTGTTGTGAAGCCCTCCACTGTTTTTGCTGTGACCAGATCCTGTGGTAGACTGTCCCACAGATTCACAGTTCTCATTGTAAAGAAGGCTTGTCGCCTCCAGAGACTAAACTTTATTTTCTCCAGGTGGAGGCAATGCCCTCTTGCCCTTTGAGGGGGGTTTTATCTGGAACATCTTTTCCCCATATTTCTTGTAGGGGCCATTTATATATTTAAATTAATTAATCTGGTCTAGGAAGTAAGAGCACTGTTGGACCACTCCCCAATGGTAGTTGAGATTTTTACGGAGCAGGATGTTGGCATTGCTAATAGGTGGTTCAGATTCAACTCCCATTGGTTGGCACTGTTTGACAATAAGGAAAAAAAATATTAATTTGGGTTCAACAGATCTACATACGGTCTGGGATACCCTCAAAGCATACCTCAAAGGTATATTGAATAGGGAGATCAATCAATAAAAAAGCAATTTAAACAAGAAACCCAGTTGGTGGAAGCTCCGAGTTTAGCGGAAAGCCAGTACGCACAAAATAGCTCAAGCGTCTATAGATAATTTTAGAGAATATGAGGATCTTACACAGAAAACACAGGATAAAGTTTTTTTTTCGGGTCAAAGATTTGTGGAAGCAGGGAAGCCGGGAAAACTACTTGCTGAGGTCCTTAAGGCCCAACGAGAGAGTAATCATATAGCTGCTCTGTGAGATGGGGCGGGGATGACTATATACAAACAAAATAAGATTCGGGTGTCGGGCTCCATGAGTTTTTTTGTCAGCTATATGGATCAGAAGTAGATCCGTCGGATTCAGAGTATGATAATTTTTTTGTTTTTAATTCAGTTGCCAAGGGTAAATGAGAAACAGAGGTTGTTATCGGAAAGATCAGTTGACCTGAGAGATTTATGGGAAGCCCTTAATAGTTTCTCGGGGACCTCGGCTCCAGGTTTAGATGGCTTAGATGGCTCCCTTCGAAATTTATATGGAATTCGGGGATGTCTTATTGCCTGGTTTATTAATTGTACTAAATGAATCCTGTAGAAAGGGCATCCTTCCCGAGTTCATGCGTTTGGCCAATATTGTATTCATTCCTAAGAAAAATAAAGATCTCCTGGAACCAGAGGCCTACCGTCCAATCTCAATGCTTAATACGGATTGCAAGATTTATGCCAAAGTGTTGGCACGGAGATTGACGGAGGTCTTACAGAGTTTGGCGGGCTCTGAACAGGTGGGTTTCGTGCCTAGGAGATCAATTTTTGAAAATATCTCAAGAACATTTGCAAACATGCAGGTAGAGACTGAGGGGCCCTGTTCCATCCGGTCGCTGGACGCTTTGAAGGCCTTCGACAGGGTGGAGTGGGGATTCCTCTGGAGGGTTTGGAGGAATTTTGGGCAAGGACCTGAATTTATTTCTTTAGTAAAATTGCTTTATTCTTCCCCGAGAGAGCAGTTGCTAGTTAATGGTGTATCTACGTTAGGGTTTGAGTTAAAGAGGGGGACATTATCCCCACTCTTATTTCACTTGTACATGGAACCCCTAGCAGAATATATAAGAAGCGAGGGGAGTATTGAGGGTTTTGGCATAGGTAGAGATGGAAAACCTGATAGGATCCTACTCTATGCAAATGATGTTCTGTTATTCATCAGAAAAACCAGCTGAGAATCTAAGTTTATGTCAATCATAGATGAGTTTCTGGCTTTAAAGTCAATTGGGGGAAATCCTCTCTCCTCCCGAATATAGATGGTGGTGGAGACAGGATAGATCCCCAATTGCCGGTTAAGAATGTAAATAAAATAGAGTATTTAGGGATGCAGTGAAGCGCAGAAGTAAAAAAAATATCTAGAATTAAATCTCAGTCCACTGTTAATGAGAATTAAAAAGAAGGTTGATATCTGGCTTAAATTCCCCCTCTCTATGGTAGAGAGGATGGCGATCCTCAAAATGATAGTTCTGGCACAAGTTTTATACTATCTGACTGCGTCTCCAATATGGATCCCTGACGTCTGGTTTAAGAAGCTTACAACCATTTTGAACAGGTTGATATGGGGCCGCAAGAAAAAGAAGATGAAATATGAAGTCATGACTAAGGTAGAGGGTAAAGGAGGTCTGGGGATGCCAGACTTCCGGTTATATTTCTTGGCCAGGGCTGCTCAAGGGATGTCTTCCCCAGTCATTCAATATTTTTTGCATAGACACTATAAACAGGTGGATGATTTTTTTTGAGTTTTTGGAATCAGGTCAATGTAATGTTAAGAATCTAGAGCACTCTACATTTGTAGGGCTATATGAAAAATCATGGAAAGCTCTTATAAATATTTGTAAAATTAAAGGTAGCCTGGAATATACCCTTATTTTGGATAATAAGTATTTTGGGGGGTCTTTGTCTAATAAAGATTTGTTACAATTTTGGGTGAATAAAGGGATAACAAGGGTATCTGAAATATGTGAAGGGGTAAGGTTTTGACTTTGAGGCTGGGTTCACACTACGTATATTTCAGTCAGTATTGTGGTCCTCATATTGCAACCAAAACCAGGAGTGGATTAACCTCTTAACGACGCATGACGGGTATACCTGTCATGCGGCCGTTAAGAGTAAACAGAGAGGGCTCCCGGCGTGAGCCCTCTCTGCAGCGCGCGGTCCCCGGTTGCTAAGTGCAGCCAGGGACCACGTGTATTAGCTGACAGCTGCATTTGAATAGCAGCTGTGCCCCCTCTCCCTGGTGTCCAGTGGGGGATCTCCCCCCCGCGATGCGATCGCAGAGGGGAGATCCGTTCTAATGAGCCGGCCGGGGCTCAGCGTCGGAATGACGCTGATCCCGGCTCGGCAATCTATTCAGATGGTCTGCAGCAGACCATTATAATAGAGCACCGATCTGATGGATCATTGCTCTATTATATACACAGGATTGATCTCAATGGGAGATCAGTTCTGTGTATATAGAAGTCCCCCAGGGGGCTTCATATTACTGTAAGGGAAAGTTAAAAAAAGTGTTTTTATTAATAAAAAATCCCCTCCACTAATAAAAGTCTGAATCACCCCCCTTTTCCCATTTTACAAATAAAAATAAATAAATAAAAATGTTTTTTATCACCGCATGCGTAATTGCCCGAACTATTAATTAATCACATTCCTGATCTCGCACGGTAAACGGTGTAAGCGCCAAAAAATCCTAAAGTGCAAAATTGCGCATTTTTGGTCGCATCAAATCCAGAAAAAATTTAATATAAAAGCGATCAAAAAGTCGCATATGCGCAATCAAGGTACCGATAAAAAGAACACATCATGGCGCAAAAAATGACACCTGACACAGCCCCATAGACCAAAGGATAAAAGCGCTATAAGCCTGGGAATAGAGAGATTTTAAGGAACGTATATTTGTTAACAATGGTTTTAATTTTTTACAGGCCATCAGATACAATAAAAGTTATACATGTTACATATCGTTTTAATCGTAATGACTTGAGGAACATATATAACAACTAAGTTTTTCCATAGGACACACGGCGTAAAAATGAAGCCCCCCGAAAGAAAAATAATTGCGTTTTTTTTTTCAATTTCACTGCGCATATAATTTTTTTTCTGGTTTCGCAGCATATTTTATGGAAAAATTCAGCCTGCCATTGCGAAGTACAATTAGTGACGCAAAAAAAAAGGGCTCATGTGGGTCTATAGGTGTAAAATGCAAGTGCTATGGCCTTTTAAGCACATGGAGGAAAAAACGAAAACGCAAAAATGAAAGTTAGCACGGTCCTTAAAAGGTTAAAAACACAGAAAGGATCTGTTCACACAATGTTGAAATTGAGTGGATGGCCGCCATATAACAGTAAATAACTGCCTTTATTGCAATAGAACGTCCGTTGTTTTAAAATAACAGCAAATATTTGCCATTAAATGGCGGCCATCCACTCAATTTAAACATTGTGTGAACAGAGCCTTTCTTTTTAATCCACTCCTGGTTTTGGTTGCAATATGAGGACCACAATACTGACTGAAATATACGTAGTGTGAACCCAGCCTTAAGGAGTTTCAGGGAAGATATAATTTATTAGAAGTTCCCAGATTTTTTATATACAAACGAAGTATGCCACACATAATATACGAAACACTGAATGGAAAAATGACATAAATCACATGAGATAATGGATTTGATTTATCACAGGGTGGAAAGTAAAAATAGAGGGATCCTACCTAAACTATATAGATTGTTTCTGAAGGAGAGAGATATTCCAGAGCTACAGAAGGTGAGGGGAAGGTGGGAAGCTGCACTTGGGGATATACATGATACTGTATGGGGGACCATATTGAAGAATTTAAAGAACTGTTCGAACAGCCCCTCCCATAGACTAATGCATTTTAAAATATTTTACTGGCTTTATATAACAACTAAGATGTCGCTAGTATATAATAATGAAAATGCGAAGTGTAAGAAATTCCAGGAAGAGGGAGTGGATATGTTTAATTTATTATGGAGATGCCCTGAAATTATTAAGATATGGGACAGGGCTTTGGAATACATTGACCAGACACTGCAAACTAAAATAAGATCCAGTTTAAAAATTGTGGAATGTATATTGAGAGGTTTGGTGGATGATGGAGCAATTAATACGTTAATCAATAAGGTATTGGGGTGTGTTAGGGTTCTAATTGTTAAGAAATAGATCGATGATAAGCCCCCTGCTCTTGAAGAGTGGATATGCCTAACTTTTAAGGTTAAAGAATATGAAAGATTGGTGGCAACTAAGACACTTAAAGCAGCAAAGTGCTGGAATAAGAGCTGCGGTAAATGGACTTAATTTGAATCTGTTAATTTTTCTTTAAGAATTTTTTTTTTTTTTTTGGGGGGGGGGGGGGGGGGGGGGGGGGGTTTCCCGCCGCACATCGTCTCAAGAGGGTGGGAGAGGCGGGATGGGCAGGGGGTTGGACATTTGTCAATCTGTATTGTCATGTCGGAAAAAATAAAGATAATTTAAAGTTAAAAAATAAATAAATAAATCATATGTCCCCTTAAACGTCTCTTCTCCAGACTAAACAGATTTAATTATTTTAATTTCTCCTCATAATTAAGATGCTCCATTCCCCTTATTATTATTTTAGTTGCCCGTCTTTTTATCTTTTATCAGCCGAATTGGGATAATTGGTACCCTTGAGGCTATGTTCACATTACGTATATTTGAGGCTGTATAGCAACCAAAACAAGGAGTGGATTGAAAACACAGAAAGGCTCTGTTCACATAATGTTGTAATTGAGTGGATGGCCGTCATTTAATGGCAAATATGTGCTGTTATTTTAAAACAACGGCTGTTGTATTAAAATAATGGAAGTTATTTACCGTTGTATGGCGGCCATCCACTCAATTACAACATTATGTAGATATAGCCTTTCTGTGTTTTCAATCCACTCCTGGTTTTGTTTGCTATGAGGACCTGACATGAGGACCAAATACAGCCTCAAATATACATAGTGTGAACCCAGCCTTAAAGTGTAACTGTAATTTAAATGTAATTTTTCAGAAATTAATAAATATCAATAGTACAAGTGATTTTAAGAAACTCTGTAATAACTTTTATTAAGCAAAATAGTTTCCTTTTGTACTCAAACGACTCCGTACCCACAATCTGACCCCCCCCCCCCAAACCACTTGTACCTTCAGATAGCTGTTTTTAATTCAAGATCTGTTCTGGGGTCTGTTCGGCAGGGGATGCAGTTTTTGTCATAAAAACAACTTTTAATCTGGCAGCGCTGTGTCTAACGGCCGGGGCTTACATTTGCATATGCATTAGGCTGACACAACCTCTCTGTCCTTCCTCCCCACCCTTCCCATCATTAGGAATACTCCAGGAAGAATGCTTCATATTCCCCACCTGTGGCAGCCTGGCACATGGGCTGGATCGTTAATACACCTGTGCAAAGCTCAAACAGCAGTAAATGTTCCTGGATCATTCCTAATAATGAGGAGGGTGGTGAGGAAGGACGGAGAGGTGGAGCCAGTCTAATACATATACAAATGTAAGCCCCGGCCGCTAGACACAGCGCTGTAGGATTAAAAGTTGTTTTTAGGAGAATAACTGCATCCCCTGCCGATCGGACCCCAGTACAGATCTTGGATTAAAAGCAGCTATCCGAAGGTACGAGTGGTTTGGGGGGGACAGATTGTGGGTACAGAGTCACTTTAAGAAGATTTTTTTGGGGGCTATTATGGTCCATGGAGGATTGAGGGGACAAAGGGGGGGTGAGTGAGCACGGAGAGGAGAAAAGTCATCCTAAAAACCTATCTTTTATTTTATATTTCAATATAAACACTGACCTTTCTGACATGTAAATCTAGTGTTATGTGCCCAGACAGTCTCCAAACAGCAGAGCTGCTTGTCTCTTCCTGCTCACTTATCCCCCTCTCCCCTCCATAGGGATATAATGGAATTAGCAAATCCATCTTCACTTTGCTTCTCTGTAATGAAGACAGCTTTGCCTGATAATGAGCGGATAAGGGGGGCTGCAAAACAGCTTTTTAAGTACAGAAAGAGGCTATTTTTGCGTAATAAAACCTATTACAGAGTTTCTTAAAATAGTTTGTAAAAAAAAAAAAAAAGCTACACTTTCAACTTTATTCACATCTGCATTGGATGCTCCATTCAGGGCAGAATTGATTAAAAATTACAGGACGAAAAAAACGCTGCATGCAGGAAATCTTTGTCCCATTAGAATCCTCTAAAATGACAAATATGAGCAGAAAACCTGTGTCTCCCTCTTTGTGTTCACTGTGCAGTGGTCTGGCTCTATTTGCCAGTGCTGAAGAGAATTTATGACATGACAGAGCCTCTAGCACAGATGTGAACTTGGCCTAACCTTTACTCTATGAGACTGCACAACTACGGTGATACTAAATATGTAGTTTTTTTATTTTAACATTTGATTACTTGTGTACACTAAAAGCATGGTTTATAAAAAATGGTCATTTTTGTTTTAGGGGTCCTTTACTACTTATTTTTGGGTCCACAAAGTCATAGCCTTGTTCTTCGAAGGAGGAGTTGTGGGTATTACATAACTAGGGTACATGTTTTTTTTTTAAAGACATTTTTGGGGAGATAAAGATGATGGAATAAAAATACATAATGTGCAGCATCTTTTACAAACTGCAGTAGAAACAATGTGGCATACGTGTAGTTCATGGAATGACTTGTTTAGTGCAATGTATAGAATTAATTAGTGACGTAAAAAAATGCTCTTCAGTGCTCATCTGAATGCCATCAAAAGGCCTGGGCCAAGCACTGTACCTGCCACAATAAAACAATAAATCAATCATAACATTAAAAATCTAATCAATATTGGAAAATACTAATGTATTTAATTACTAAAACAAAACTTAAAAAAATATATATTTTTTTTCATTGATGTAAGAGAATCTAATAACTTACTAATCAGTCAGTATCAGTAATATGTTATTGTTAAAAAAAAAAAAGATTAACCCCTTCAAAACAAAGCCTATTTGGGCCTTAATTACCAGGCTAATTTTTCAAAATCTGACCTGTCTCACTTTATGAGCTTATAGCTCAGTAATGCTATAACATATGCTAGCGATTCGGAGATTGTTTTTTCGTAGCATATGGTACTTTATGTTAGTGGCAAAATTTGGCCACTGTCTTTTGTGTTTTTGTGGAAAACATTAAAATATCACGAAAAATTTGAACTTTACAAACTTTTAAATTCTTTGCTTCTAAAAACAGAAAGTCTTATCACACAAATTAGTTACTAAGTCACATTTTCAATATGTCTTCTTTATTGTGGCTTCATTTCATAAACAAATTTTACTTTTTTAGGGTGTTACAGGGCTTAGAAATGTATCAGCAAATTGTAAAATTTTCATGAAATTTCCAAAATTGATTTATTTAGGGACCAGTTCTTTTTTTAAGTGGATTTAGGAGGCTTGTATACTGGTAACCCCCATAAGTGGCCCCATTTTAGAAACTACATACCCTAAAGAATTAATCTAGGGGAATAGTGAGCCTTTTGACCCTACAGGTGCTTGAGGAAAATATTCACAATTAGGCTAGGTTCACACTATGTAACTGTGCGGCTGTATTTTTTATGCGGCTGTAAATGTGCGGATGAAACTACGGCCGTGGGAAAAAATAGACATGCGGCTCAAAACATACGGTCATTTACTTGGAAATCTGGTTCAACTAAAAATAACAAATAAAATCTTAAGAAAGTGATGCAAACACCGGATGCATCTGGGAAAGCAGGGAACACAGTTTACATGAATTGCTATTACCGGGGTTTGCGATCCTCTGCACTAATGCATCCTCTGCACGAATCCATCATTTTGCAATTAAATATACTGTTAAAATAAATAGATATATAAATAAATGTATATTTATATATATTTTTTTTTTTTGACAGTATATTTAATAGCAAAATGATGGATTCGTTAGAATTAAATTATTGAACAACGAAACTGAATTTATTTAATCGAATATGTGTTTTATTAATAAAATATTAATTAGTACAGGAAGCTCCAGTAAGCCGTTAGTTCATATTGCCGGCAATAGAGCATTCTGTACTAATCATCACTTTACTTTAATGAAAACATCAAATGTTTCTTCTAATTATGTTATCACAATAGCATTATTAGAAGAAACATTTAGAATTATATGTGCGCTCAGCTGATTGGCTCAGCGCACATATAATGAGCCGGTCCGCAGTACAGTGACTTCATTGTGCTGCGGACCAGCGAAGAGACAACATCGGGGTGAGTATAGAGCTCTCCCCACCCCCTCCCCAGCACTGCACCCCTCCCAGCAAGGAAGAGGGGGGTCAGTTAACCCCTTCCTTGCTGGGATGGGTGCAGTCTGACATCAGTCTGGCCCCCAAGGGGTTAAGGGGGATGCAAAACATCCTCCCTTAACCCCTTGGGGGCCAGACTGTAAGCAGCGATCTGTAAAGATGCTGCATACTGTAAGGTGCACAACACCGCTCACAATGATGGGTGTTGTGCTCCTGTTTGTGTGTTTTTTGTGTGCTTCTCCCTTTTTGTTTTTCAGATATCGGTATCCTGGGGATTACGTCGGATTCCGTGGACTACGTCGATGACCAGCGTTTTTTTTTATTTTATTTTTTTAATAAAATGGTCAATGAGGGGTGTGGGGGTGTTTTTATTTGAATAAAAAATTTTTTTAACTTGTGTCTTGTCTTTATTTCTTTACTTTATAGACTTAGTAGTGGAAGCCGTCTAATAGACGGAATCCATTACTAAGTTGGGGCCTAGTGTTAGCCGGTATAAAATGGCTAACACTAACCCCCTATTATTACCCCAGTACCCAATGCCACCAAGGGTACTGGGAAGAGCCGGGTGCCAGTGGTCCCGGAGCGTCAAAATTGGCGCTCCTGGACCGGGCGGCAGCAGGCTGGTAAGATTTAGGCTGGGGAGGGCCTAAACCAATGGCTCTTCCCACCCTGGTGTTACCAGGCTGCTGTCGTTTGGTTTTTAACCCGGCTGGTTATAAAAATAGGGGGGGACCCTATGCGTTTGTTTTAATTATTTATTTATTTATTTAAAAAAAAACACGCATAGGGTCCCCCCCTATTTTTATAACCAGCCGGGTTAAAAACCAAACGACAGCAGCCTGGTAACACCAGGGTGGGAAGAGCCTAAATCTTACCAGCCTGCTGCCGCCCGGTCCAGGAGCGCCAATTTTGACGCTCCGGGACCACTGGCACCCGGCTCTTCCCAGTACCCCTGGTGGCATTGGGTACTGGGGTAATAATAGGGGGTTAGTGTTAGCCATTTTATACCGGCTAACACTAGGCCCCAACTTAGTAATGGATTCCGTCTATTAGACGGCTTCCACTACTAAGTCTATAAAGTAAAGAAATAAAGACAAGACACAAGTTAAAAAATTTTTTTATTCAAATAAAAACACCCCCACACCCCTCATTGACCATTTTATAAAAAAAAAACATTAAAAAAATGCTGGTCATCGACGTAGTCCACGGAATCCGACGTAATCCCCAGGATACCGATATCTGAAAAACAAAAAGGGAGAAACACACAAAAAACACACAAACAGGAGCACAACACCCATCATTGTGAGCGGTGTTGTGCACCTTACAGTATGCAGCATCTTTACAGATCGCTGCTTACAGTCTGGCCCCCAAGGGGTTAAGGGAGGATGTATTGCATCCCCCTTGGGGGCCAGACTGATGTCAGACTGCACCCCTCCCAGCAAGAAAGGGGTTAACTGACCCCCCCCCTTCCTTGCTGGGAGGGGTGCAGTGCTGGGGAGGGGGTGGGGAGAGCTCTATACTCACCCCGATGTGTCCTCTTCGCTGGTCCGCAGCACAATGAAGTGACTGTACTGCGGACCGGCTCATTATATGTGCGCTGAGCCGATCAGCCAATCAGCTGAGCGCACATATAATTCTAAATGTTTCTTCTAATAATGCTATTGTGATAACATAATTAGAAGAAACATTTGATGTTTTCATTAAAGTAAAGTGATGATTAGTACAGAAAGCTCTATTGCCGGCATATGAATGAACGGCTTATGGAGCTTCCTGTACTAATTAATATTTAATTAATAAAACACATTTTCGATTAAATAAATTCAGTTTCGTTGTTCAATAATTTAATTCTAACGAATCCATCATTGTGCAATTAAATATACTGTCAAAAAATAAATATATATATAAATATACATTTATTTATATATCTATTTATTTTAACAGTATATTTAATTGCAAAATGATGGATTCGTTAGAATTAAATTATTGACCAACGAAAGGGACTTTATTACAAAGAAAATGTGTTTTATTAATTTAATATATGAACTATTAGAGGCATCGGCATTCGGCATGATTGCCGGCTATTTTTGAAGTACTCCGTACGGACCGCCTGTCAATCCTCGGCCGCATGTCCAGCCGCAAACAATGGTCTTGTTCATTTTTTACGGGTCCGTTTACGATCGGGCCGTAGATTCATACATAGTGTGCACTGTGCAGCCGTATATCCTATACTTTCCAGCGTACGCATGAACCACCAAAAATACCGCCGCACAATTACAGCCGCACAGTTACATAGTCTGAACCTGGCCTTAGGCTGTAAAAAAAATTGAAAATAGAAATTTTCCAATAATATATTTGTTTAAATTAAATTCTCATTTTCACAAGCAACATGAGAAAAAACGCACGCAAAAATTTGTAATGCAGGTTCTTCTGAGTACAACGGTACCCCATATGTGGGCTTAAACCACTGTATGGGCACACAGCGGGGCTCAGAAGGGAAGGAGCGCCAATTACCGTTTTCAGTGCAGGTTTTTCTGAAGAAGTTTCCGAGTGCCAGGTGCGTTTACAGTGTCCCTGTAGTGTCAGCAGAATAGAACCCCCAAAAAGTCATCCCATTTTGGAAAGTACACCACTCAAAGAATTCACCTTGGGATGTGGTGAGCATTTTGACTCCACAAGCATTAAAGGAAATTATTCTAAATTAGACAGTAAGAATGAAAAAATTGAATTTTTCCAATAATATGTTTGTTTAGTTTGAAATTTCTCAAATTTTACTAGGAACAGGGGAGAAGACGAACCCCAAAATTTGTAACGCAGGTTCTCCTGAGTACAACGGTACTCGATATGTGGGCATAAAACCATTTAATGGGCACACAGCAGGGCTCAGAAGGGAAGGTGTGTCATTTTGCTGGAGCGAAACCACAGCTAGTATCTGTTATTAGAATAGCAAAGTTGCTAAAAATAAATAAATAAATAATGAGATTACAGGTAATCTGGAGGTGTTTACGGGCAATCTAGCGTTTTTTACTGGCAATCTGGGGTAGTTACGGGCAATCTGGGGTAGTGACGGGCAATCTGGGGTGGTGACGGGCAATCTGGGGTGGTGACAGCCAGTCTGTGGCAATCTGGGGTGATTACAGGCAATCTGGGGTGGTGATGGACAATTGAGGGGGTTATGGGCAGTCTGTGGCAATCTGGGATGGTTACAGGTAATTTGGGGTATCTCACTTTTTATCTTGTTACCAATGATTTACGGTGACAGAGTATGGTGGAGAGTATGGAGCTTTGATCATGTTTAGGAATCCATCACTGTGAACAGAGTCGGTTCAGTAATAGCGGCTATCTTCCTAACAAAAACCGCCACGTTGCAAGATCCATAGCATTCTAATCTTTTGTGCGACAGAGCTGGTTTTGGGCTCATTTTTTGCGGGAATATCTGTAGTTTCTATTGATACCAAGTTTTACATATATATGACTTTTTGATCTCTGACATATTTTCTAAAGCAGATTGATAAAATACAGCAATTCTGTTGCGGTTTTTTTTTTAAATTACAGCGTGTCGTGCAATATATTTAATGATTTAGTTTTATAGATTGGGTCGTTACAGACATGACGATACCAAACATGCATAGGTTTTGTGGTTTTGATCTGTTTTATGTAACGGTTTATTGTGTATAGGGAATACAGTGGTGCCTTGGATTACGAGCATAATTCGTTCTGGGACCATGCTTGCAATCCAAATCCACTCTTAAACCAAAGCAAATTTTCCCATAAGAAATCATAGAAATGCAGACAGTTGGTTCCACACCCCAAAAATAATGAATTATTATTCTGAATACCATGTAAAACAGATAAAAAAAAAAATTCAGAAACAGCAGAATATGCGATAATATAAGTAACTGTACAGTAATGAAGAGAATGGGAAACACAAGGGCTGACAGAGACTGCAGGTAGCATTAAGGAATAAGCAGGGCAGATGTGAGGACACACATCCAGCGCTCTCTGTCAGGGGAGAGAGGGGTTACAACTATGGAGAGATTACCTCAATAGTCCTGTTCCCTGATGTCAGCCCCAGCCTGAAGTGAATCTGCTATGAATTGGAAGGTGAGGGAGACTTCCTGGGTCAGAGTACAGGGCTGTAGAACACGCTATGCAGACCATGTCCCTCCTTCACTCGCCCTCCCACCCAGTACAGGGAGCTCTTAAACCAAAGCAATGCTCTTAAACCAAGTCACAATTTTGAAAAACTACCACTCCGGGTAGTTTCAGGGGGAGATCAGCTGTCACACTGACAGCTGATCCCCCACTTTGCTGCCGCAAGGGGACGGCAGAGTGTTGCGATACGTACACCGTTAAAAGGTGTATGTATTGGAATAAAGCCCATTAGTGACCGCCGTGAAAATGCGTATTGCCAGTCACTAAGAGGTTCATGTAAGATGATACTAAATATATGCAATTTTTTTATATACATTTATATAACGTCACAGCTCCATCGGGACTGTGCGATCTAACCGCACAGCCCCGATGGAGGAGGAAGGGAGGATTCTCCCTTCCTGTAGCACTATAGGTGCTGCGATTGCACCTATAGGGTTAAAGGGGTTGTACAGTTTAAAACATTTTTCTCCCATTCTGACCCTTTGCCAAAGTTATACATACCCCCCATATGCTTCCTGAATGGTCGTTTTCCCTGACTTTGAGCCCCCTCTCCAGCTGCACAGGAAGTCCTGTAGTTCTGAAAATCTCTCTAAGGGTATATTCACACGGACGGGCTCGCAGCGAGATTCTCGCTGCGAGCGCGGCAGGTCCTGGCAGTTCCCATACACTACATACTTGCTGCAGTCTAAACGACCGCAGCAAGTATGTCATTCTGCTGCCCTTAACCCCTTCTGCTACCCCGCTGTAAGCATACTTTACCTGTCCTTGCTGCACGGGTCCGGCATCCTGCTCTCCTGTCCGGCCAATCAGTGTGTTGCCCAGCCGCAGCCACTGATTGGCCGGGCGGGAGAGCAGGACGCCGGACCCGTGCAGCAAGGACAGGTAAAGTATGCTTACAGCGGGGGAGCAGAAGGGGTTAAGGGCGGTATAATTACATACTCGCTGCGGTCGTTTAGACCGCAGCAAGTATGTAGTGTATGGGAACTGCCAGGACCTGCCGGGCTCGCCGCGAGAATCTCGCTGCGAGCCCGTCCGTGTGAATATACCCTTACTGTCGTCACATAGATTTCCCTGTCCTCCATCTTGTGCCAAACGTCAGAGAAGGTGGAATGTGACTGGGCGGTGGCAGTGAGTCTCTTCTTATTGGTCCCCTTCAGGGCTAATTTAAATATGTGGGCGTATGAATTCTTATTGGTGTAGTAGTAGTGAGCAGCAGCCAGATTCTAACCCAGGTAGAATAGCTGACTGCTAATGTCTCTAATGTGATCTCCCTGTATGTACATACAAGCTCTGCTGGATTACAGCGTCCTCCTGGTGTAGCAGAAATGAGTTTCACTATAGTGCTGCCATGGTCCTGGAGGTAATTTTGCTCCAGGAGCATGGCAGCACCGTAGTGAAACTCAGCTCTGCTACATCATCAGGGAGATGCTGTAATCCAGAGCGCTTATGTGCATTCAGGGACATCTCTCTGCCCCCTGCCGCTGCTGAACTTCCCCTGGATGCCGCCACCCCCCCCCCCCCTCCAGAGCCCCTGTTGGCTGGGACATCCATCACTCTGCTGACAGCCCCTCTGGAGCCGGGACATCGTCCTCTCCGGCTGCCGAGAAGCCAGGCAATGTAGCAGAGCTGAGCTTCACTACAGGAACATTGCAGCGCTGTAGTGAACGTACATTGCCTGGCTTCTCGGCAGCCGGAGAGGACAGGATGACGTCCCGGCTCCAGAGGGGCTGTCAGCATAGTGATGGATGTCCCAGCCAGCGGGGGCTCTGGAGGGGGGGGGGGGGCGTCATCCAGGGGAAGTTCGGCAGCGGCAGGGGGCAGAGAGATGTCCCTGAATGCACATAAGCGCTCTGGATTACAGCATCTCCCTGATGATGTAGCAGAGCTGAGTTTCACTACGGTGCTGCCATGCTCCTGGAGCAAAATTACCTCCAGGACCATGGCAGCACTATAGTGAAACTCATCTCTGCTACACCAGGAGGACGCTGTAATCCAGCAGAGCTTGTATGTACATACAGGGAGATCACATTAGAGACATTAGCAGTCAGCTATTCTACGTGGGTTAGAATCTGGCTGCTGCTCAATCAACTACACCACCAATAAAAATTCATACACCCACATATTTAAATTAGCCCTGAAGGGGACCAATAAGAAGAGACTGTCTCACTGCCAGCACCGCCCAGTCACATTCCACCTTCTCTGACGTTTGGCACAAGATGGAGGACAGGGAAATCTATGTGACGACAGTCAGAGAGATTTTCAGAACTACAGGACTTCCTGTGCAGCTGGAGAGGGGGCTCAAAGTCAGGGAAAACGACCATTCTGGTACAGGAAGTATATGGGGGGTATGTATAACTTTGGCAAAGGGTCAGAATGGGAGAAAAATGTTTTACACCGCACTACCCCTTTAACTGCCGAGATCCGGGCTCGCCCAGATATTGGCAGTTGCGGCGGGTGTCCGGCTATCACTAACAGCCGGGCCTCACCGGGGATGACACGGGCGCATATCCTGCGCCCCTGTCATCCCTGGGACGTGCCGACACGTCCATCTGCAGGAACGGGCTGCAGATTTGGACGTGCCGGCACGTCATTATTCGGGAAGGGGTTAAAGATGGTTACTAAATAAAGTTCCATATTATACTCTATTCCTAATTAATTCTAAAACATTTTGCCAAAAAAAGCAACATTCTAAAACAGCTATTTGTATTGGGCTTTAACCAGCATAAAAAACATTTTATGGTAAATTTCATAGGAATATACTGCCATCTAGTGGTGAATTAGAAAACAGCACAGTCTGCTTCAATTTCTAAACCAAACAGGTAAACACTAAGCAAATATTTTCCAAAGGCTGTAACGTTTTATTCAAGAACTTTTAGCAAAAGTTACAAAAGTACTAGGACGTCCCGGGAGAAAACTGATTTGCAGTAACCCTACTTTACCATGGTACGCAAAGAGAAACACAAAACTCATAAGTGAAATTGTGTGGGTACTGGAGATCTACACAACATAGTAACCAGGAGTTTAGGTGTGCCACAAATGCTCCTTGGACAAAGCCATAAGGCAGGATTACACGGCCCAATTAACCCGTAAGCAAGTGCCAATCTGCAAGACCAGTGCTTGTTACAGAGCCTATTAAAAATATAATACATTCTAACTGGACATGGTCAACAAGTCGTTCCCGTCCGGAAAGGGCATCAGCAGTTGGAACATATATAATGCATGGATAACATGAAAGAGTCAAACAACAACAGTTCTTGCCTGGGGCTGTGCCACATTGTACCATTACTGCGGCAGCACAGTGTCCCTTAGAGTGGTGGAACCCATGGGGGCTATGTCTGGCAGCATTAGGGATGCTAGGCAACTGGGTCACAATCGCCTTGGGTGCTGTTGTTGTGGTGGTGGTCGCACACATATCAGGAACTGTGAAGTGGTGTGTGGGCCTAAACACTTTGATCAAATTGTAAACTAAGCCCTGAAGTTAGTAAGTAATGTGCTAAAAAGAAGGATCAGTGATAGGTGATAGTGCGGCCATGTCTGTTTTTTCCCCTAGAGAATTGTGGACTTAATAAACAAAGTATACATACCAGTCCTCATGCCTCCGAAGTGCCGCTCCAGAGTTTGGATTAGCTGCAAGAGGCCAGCAGCTGTCAATGAGACCCAGGAGTGGAGCTATGGGGCACGAGAATAGGTAAGTATACTTTATTTATTATGTTCCAGCACTCCCCTTTCCTTTCTGCCTGATTTTAATTCATAGGGATTTCTCCTTTAACCCCTTAAGGACAGAGCCTGAAATGGCCTTAATGACAGAGACAAATTTTATGAATATGACCAGTGTCACTTTATTCATTAATAACTTCGGGATGCTTTTACCTATCCGGCTGATTCTGAGATTGTTTTCTCGTGACACATTGTTCTTTACATTTCTGGAAAATTGGAGTCGATACTCATAATGAATCTTTATGAAAAAAACCCAAATAACGTGAAAAAATGCATTTTTCCAACTTTGAAACTTTTTTGCTTATACAGAAAGTGGTTATACCACATAAATTATATGTTAAATAGCATTAGCAACATGTCTACTTTATGTTGGCGGCATTTATTACAGTATCTTTCATTTTTTTTAGACAATAGAAACCTTAAAACATTAGCAGCAAATTTCCAAATTTTCAGTAAAATTTCAAAATCAGATATTTTTAGGGACCTGTTCAGGTTTAAAGTGTATTTGAGGGGCCTGTATGTTAGAAAGCCCCCCATTTCAGAAACTGCACCCCCCACACTCTGCAAAAGCATATCCAGAAAGTTTTTTAACCCTTTAGGGGAGTCACAGAAATAAAAGCTAAGTGTGTAAGAAATTTGAAAATTTTAATTTTCTGTGCAGAGATTTTATTGTAATCCAATATTTTTCATAATTATAAACCTATTACCAGAGAAATGCACCCCAATATTGATTGCTCCGTTTCTTCAGTTTATAGAAATACCCCATATGTGGCCCTATTGCGCTATTTGACACAACCACAAGCCTCAGATATAAAGGAGTGCCTAGTGAATTTCAATGCCTCCGTTATATTTGGTCATTTTTGACCGTACCACTTCAGGTTGGCAGAGGCTCTGGGGTGCCAAAACCTAAAAAAAAAAACACCCCTAAAGGGACACCATTTAGAAAACTACACCCCTCAAGGAATGTAACATGGGGTGCAGTGAGCATCTGGACCCCACAGGTGCTTCACAGATTTTCCGAACAATATGGCGTAAAAAAAGAAAAAAATATTTTTTACACTAAAACTTTGTTCTAGCCTTCAATTTTTAATTTTCTTACAAGGATAAAAGGAAAAAAAAAAAGACACAAAATGTGTAGCACAGTTTCTCCCGAGTACGGAAATACCCCACATGTGGCGATAAAGCGCCAAGGGGGCGCAGGACGAGCCTCCAAAGGGAAGAAGCGCCAATTGGCTTTTGGAAGCTGAATTTCACTGGAAAGGATTTCAAGGGTCATGTCGCATTTACAGAGCCCTCGTGCTGCCAAGACACAGGAAACCCCCCACAAGTGACCCCATTCTGGAAACTACACCCCTCGAGGAATCTAACAAGGGGTTCAGTGAGCATATGGACCCCACTGGTGACGGGCACAAATGTGGAACAATGTGACGTGAAAGGGAAAAATTTCATTTTTTCACTTTCATGGCACAAATGTGCCCGTCATCAAGGGGTCAATATCCTCACTGCACCCCTTGTTAGATTCCTTGAGGGGTGTAGTTTCCAGAATGGGGTCACTTGTGGGGGGTTTCCAGTGTTTTGGCAGCACGAGGGCTCTGTAAATGCGACATGGCGTTCATCATCTATTCTAGCCAAATCCAACCTCCAAAATCCAAATGGCGCTCCTTCCCTTCGGAGGCTTGCCCTGCGCCCACATGGCGCTTTATGTCCACATGTGGGGTATTTACGGACTCAGGGGGAATTGCTCTACACATTTTTTTTTTCCCTCTTTTAACCCCTTGTGAAAATGATAAATTCAAGGCTAAACCAACATTATAGTGTAAAAAATGTAATATTTCATTTTCACGCCACATTGTTCCACATTTGTGCCCGTCACCAGTGGGGTCCATATGCTCACTACACCCCTTATTACATTCCTTGAGGGGTGTAGTTTCCATAATGAGGTCACTTGTGGGGGGCTTCAACTGTCTTGGCAACACGGGGGCCTTTTGAATGCAACATGGCCCCTCGAAATCCATTCCATCCAATTCCAGCCTTCAAAAACCAAATGGCGCTCCTTTCCTTCGTAGGCTTACCCTGCACCCGCATGGCGCTTTATGTCCACATATTTCCGTACTCAGGGGAAATTGCGCTACACATTTAGTGTTTTTTTTTTCTTTTAGCCCCTTGTGAAAATGAAAAAATCATGACAAGATTAATGATTTAGAGTAAAAATTTTACAAAAATTACACTAAATGTTGGTCTAGCCTTGATTTTTTCCATTTCCACAAGGGGTTAAAAAAGAAAATGAACACAAAACGTGTAGGGTAGTTTCCCCTGAGTACGAAAATACCCCACATGTGGGCATAATGTGCCATATGGGCACAGGGCAAGGCACCAAAGGGACAGAGCGCCATTTAGAGGCTGGAATGGAGGATGGAGGCCATGTCGCAATTACAAAGCTCCTGTGCTGCCAGGACAGTAGAAACCCCCCCGACAAGTGACCCCATTATGGAAACTTCTCCCCATAAGGAATCTAACAAGGGGAGCAGTGAGCATATGGACCCCACTGGTGACGGGCACTTACGTAGAACATGTGCCGAGAAAATAAAAAATACCATTTTTTTCATTTTCACGTCCCAAATGTGGCCGTCACCAGGGGGCCATATCCCCGCTGCCCCCCTTGTTAGATTCCTTATGTGTAGGTGTAGTTTCCAAAATGGGGTCACTTGTGGGGGGTTTCTACTGTCCTGGCCGCACAGAGGCTTTGTAATTGCATCATGGCATCCTCTAATGGGAATGGCAGCCATATCTATTTAGCTGGGGAACAGGGACAATTCTAATTTATTTGGGGGTATTAGGCCAATTATTAGTTTATAAGGTTGGAAATGACAGGTGTCCATCAAACTCAATCTGTGTTGATCCAGAGGAAGGAAAAAACCCTTGTGAGGCAGACGACAGTAGCCTCATCACAGGGGAAAAATTCCTTCCCGACTCCATAATGGCGATCAGAATAATCCCCGGATCAACGTGACCCCTGAAATAGGAATAAGGGAAGGAATTTAGAAAATGTAGAACTTCGATGACGTGTGGTACGCCTTGAAGCGATCCAGTATGCAGAGGCCGGGGTGATCAGGGCAGATGTCACACTGGAAAATGGTGTCCTTTCTGATCCCCCTGTTACGCCACACTCTGCACTTCTTCTGGGGTCTCCTGTTTTCCCGTGTGGGGGACGTCACCTGGAGAATGTTGTCCTGGTGCGATATGGATATGTCCCACATATCCAGAAGCGCTGGGTCCGCTCCATGGCTGCTAAATATTAGGGCTCTATTACTGCTTCTGATATTTTCGGATCGTGCAGCAAGCTACATTAGCTCGGGCAGCGAGGGACCGGAAGAGGGTGCGCTGGTATAAAAGTTATCCCCGTACAGGTGGTAACCTTTATCCAGCAGTGGGAAGATCAGTTCCCGGACGATCTTCCCACTTGTTCCGAGGATGGGGGGGGGGCATCTGGGGCTGGATTCGGGTGTCCCTTCCTACATACACTCTAAGGGTACGTGCACACTGTGGAATGGAGAAGGATAACCCACCGGCGGAGTGATGCAGGCGTGCGTCTCCATCCGTGTCATAGACTCCATTCTATGCACGGGCGGATTCCGCTCTCCGTCCAACGTCTTTATTCTTTGGATGGACGATGGAATCCGCCCATGCATAGATTGGAGTCTATGACACGGGTGGAGACACGTGCCCGCATTAGTCCGCCGGCGGGTGCCAGCTGCGGAATGCACAAAGGGTTATCCTTCGCCATTCCGCAGTGTGCACGTACCCTAAATCTGTAAGTGTACCCTGAGGTACTCTCACAGAGTTTGTAGAATTTCACGCCATACCGTCATCACTTATTGGGACAGTACTGGCGGAAAAGACGTGTCTGGGGGGCAGCGTACGCTACGCTACCCCCAGACACGTCACTGGATGATGAGGATGAATGGAGGAACGAAGGATCCCCCCATTCATCCTCACTGGCTGTTTCGGTGTCGGAGGCCATAATAACGTATCCCTCTGACGCCGAAAACACCCTGGGGGCCATTTTTATATAGGGATTGGTATATGGGGTATGTAAATGTGTAGTGGTGTAGTGTAAAACTTTATTCAATGTAGTGTGGTGTAATGTAGTGTTTTTTACGTGTTTTTTTTTACAGTAAGTATAAAAAAAAAAACCTACGCCAACAAAGGAGTTGCTGATAAATGCCGCACTTATGTGCCGCACTTATCAGCAGACCGTGGCAGTAGAATATAGAAAAAAAACACCCTACGCCAAAAAGGAGGAGTTGCTGATTAGCAGCGCACTTTCGTGCGATGCTGATCAACACTCAGCAGTGATAGGGTGCGGAAAATAGAAAAAAACATTTTGGAAAAAAAAAAAAAACTTTTTCTACATTTTCTACATTCTGAACATCCCTGTAGCTGCTGATAAGTGTATTACACATATCAGCAGCTAGAGGGCAGCAGAGCGCAAAATCTGGAAAAATCCGAGGCTGGAGCCAAAAAAGCCGATGGGGACCGCCGGAAATAGCCGAAGACCCGACGGAATGACGGAGGACGCCGCGAACCCGGAAGATGCCGATCAGGACCCCGGGACAGGTGAGTAATGTACAAATACCTGCTCTGGACCCCTCACCTACCTAGCTGAGGGGTCCAGAGCACGTATTTACTATTTTTGTGGACTCTGATCGCCGTGCCACCGGCCCGATCGCCGTGAACGGCCGGCCGATACCGGTCGTGCGTTCACGGCGATCGGGCCGGTGGCACCGTGACCACCATTACTTTTTACAGTAATGGCGGTCGGTGGCATCCTCGGATGCCATTTTTTCCGATCGCCGCTATTGGCTGATCTGAATTGATCAGCCAATAGCGGCGATCGTAAGCACGGGGGGTGTTAACCATCCCCCGTGCCGAGAAACTAAGATGGCCTGCTATGATTTATAGCAGGCCATCTTCCCCGATCGCTGTGTGCGAACACACAGCGATTGGGGAAACATCGGGCGTAAATTTACGCCCTGATGCGTTAAGTACCAGGGCGCGAGGGCGTAAATTTATGCCCGATGTCGTTAAGGGGTTAAGCAGAGAATATAAAAAGCCAGCAGATAACCTTTAAAGGTTATACTCAATGGAAATACAATTCTGTTGCTTATACCAATCAATACTATCTGATTCAGAGATTATTCACTTCATGGTTGTAAAACTAATAAACCAAAAGGGAAATCTCAGTGGTGGATGTTGATTGGGTTGTGGCTGACCATGTCATAATGCGGCTACTCAGCCTGTGCTGCAGGTGAAAGCCTTGGGCAGGCTGACAGTTAGTTTACTGATGGGAAGCTCATCCATTTGTAATGGTAAGATGGAGAAGTAATTATAAATATGGAACCTCAGCTTAAACATGCTTGTATATTCATGTGAATATGTGGACAAATACTTGTGCTGAAGCTTATGCTGAATGTATGTAGTCAATTGTTATACCAAAGAATCTAGAGGGAGTATATGGCAGGACAAGAGGTGAACTTGTTTTTATGCCTAGTTTGGAAAGGTTGGATGTCTAGGTTTGTGCCAAAACAAGAAAATGATTCAACAGAAAAGAGAAGTACAAGTCCTCCCTTTATATTTTCCATCCCTTTTTTAATCCACTTTGGCACAAAAACTATGGCTTCCAAAAAGTTGCCAAAAAGTGTGTTTCCGGTCTTACTGCAGTACAGATGTGCAGAAAATGCTTACCTTAAATATGTTCCATATATATAGAATAAGGACATCATAGCTCCATTCAAAATGAAGATTAGTGTGACATAAAAGTAGGCAGGATCTCCAAGGCCTGAAAAAAATGATACTTTTTATCCTTCTCAAGTGCAAATGAAAAAAAAATTACAAAACAAAATGATGTTACACCGGATAAAGTTTAATGCATTTTCTACTAAAAGGTTTGCCAAAACTGGGCAACCAATCTTTAATGGGATATTCCCATCTCATAATATAGTTAAGACTTGTTGGGCATATCATATTACATATTTTTGCAAATACATTTATTTAGAAAACAGTGTAGACATATAGGGGCACATTTATCATCTGCACTTTTTTTTTACGCTTGCACATTTTTTCCTCATGCTGCGCAAAAACTCATAGACCTTGCTCAAAGTGTATCATTAGATGCACAGGCATTGATGAATCTTGTGCATTTTTTTGTGTGCTTGCACAATTTGTGTAACAAAACATGGTTTAAAAAAAAATACACCAGGGTAGGAGTGGAGTAATGCTGCACAATATTTCCTAAACTAAAAAAAAAAGCACAATCTGAATAATAAAGTAGTTAACATGAAACCACGCCCCATATGAGCAGATAAAAAATGAAAAAAGGCACAGGCAGCTTAAACTTCTAAAAAATAATGTAGACACCTTGATTAATGTTATTTAAAGTTTTAGGCCACACACAGAAACACCAAATTAGCCAACATATTGGTTCAAGAGAATGATAAATGTGCCCCCCCACACACACACATATTTATATATATTATATATATATATATATATTATATATATATATATATATATATATATTAGGAAATAAAGTATATGATATACTTCCAATTTTGCAAGTTTTTCCACCTACAAAGAATGGAGAGGTCTATAATTTGTATGATTATTTTGCATTTTAAGTATTTGATCATGTACAAACCAGTAGGAATTCTAGCTGCCACAGATCAGTTAGTCTTTCTTCAGGGTGTGTTCACACGTAACGGACCCGCTGCAAATTCACAGTAGGATCCGCTACAGATTCCTGCCATGTACACTCTGGGCAGACAAACTCGCAGCGGGATGGAAATCCCGCTATGAGTATGTCTGCAGTCTGCCCCGTTCAAGCCCCCGCCGCCAGAGCGTATGCATCACCTTCTCCCCGCTCCGGTTTGCTTCAGGGCCCTGAGGCAAGCCGGAGCGTGGAGAAAGTGATGCATAAGCTCTGACGGTGGGGGTAGGGGTGGGGTGTTAACGGGGCAGGCTGCAGACATACTCACAGCGGGATGTCCATCCCGCTGCGAGTTTGTCTGCCCAGAGTGTACAGGGCAGGGATCCGCAGCACAACGTCAAGAAGCCCTTCCCTGCTGTGCACTCATTACAGGTATTAATTGCACCTGTCTGAACTCGTTTCTGGTATAAAACAACAAAGAGCTGTCTAAGGACACCAGGGACACAACTGTAGACCTGCACAAGGCTGGTATGGGCTACTGAACAATAGGCAAGCAACTTAGTTAGAAGGCAACAACTGTTGGTCTATTTGGTCTGCCCAGATCCATTTGAAGTTTGCCAATGACCATCTGGATCAGACGTGTCAAACTCAGGCCCTCCAGCTGTTACAAAACTACAATTCCCATCATGCCTGGACAGCCAAAGCTTTGGCTTGTAGTTCTGAAACAGCTGGAGGGCCTGAGTTTGACACCCCTGATCTGGATGATCCAGAGGATTCAAGGAAGAAGGGTCATGTGGTCAGATGAGACCAATATAGAACTTTTTGGTATCAACTCCACTCACCATGTTTGAAGGAAGAAAAAAAAAGATGAATACAACCTCAAGAAGAGAGTAACACCTGTAAAGCATAGGGTTGGAAACATAGAACTCTGGGGGTGCTTTGCTGCAAAGGGGATGAAACAAAGGTAGGATGGATAGGGCTGTGTATTGTGAGATTTTGGGCAACAGTCTCAGCAAGAGCATTGAAGAGGGATCGTGGCTGGCTCTACCATCATGAAAATGATCTGAAACACACAGCCAAGGCAACTAAGTGGCTTTTGTAAGAAGCATTGTAAGAAACGTCTGGCCTCTGTAATTGCTAGTTTTCTGTACCAAATGTTAAATTCAGTTTTTCTATTGTTTTAAATACTAATTTGATGCAATAAAATGGCAAGTAATTACAACAAAAGTTACAGACCTCTCCATTCTTTGTAGGTAGGAAAAATTTGTCAGTCTCTCAAAGACTTATTTTCCAGTGTGTGTGTGTGTGTGTGTGTGTGTGTGTGTGTGTGTGTGTGTGTGTGTATGTGTGTGTGTATCACACATAACATTCATAACACTGATTTTACAGCAGGGTGGTGGTCAGTAACCATGACAATAGGCTATTGCCATGGAAATTTCCTAAGCATCTGTGGTGCACAAGCTCTTTAGGAGAAACAGGGCTTGTGCACAAAATTCACAAATGCTATCCAAGGAAACCCAAACTTCTGTTGATAGCTTTGTCTGCAAAGAGAAGTTTAGAAGACTGAACAAGGAAAGCTACACTTTAAATGTAAGCTGTCAATGTGACCAGTTGATTATTGTAGATTAAAATGCTGAAAACCCTTGAATATAACAGCTACAGGTGTAATACAAGAGTTAAAGGACAACTCCGGCCAAAAGTATTTTTTGATATGTTATTACTTATGGAAAGTTAGACAATTTCCTAATGTACATTAATTATGGGAAATGCACATATACTGCTATTTCAAAAACTAGAAAATCATGTGCCTAATCGCACTGTGTGTGCACAGTCCTCTACCAAGTCGCCTTCCCTTGGTCAATCCAACAGTGAAAATAAAGTAATCAGGACACTTATACCTTCAGAAATTTCCTTACTTTACTTTTTTTCTTTTTTGCTTATGCGATATAACAAATCTTCTTATACAAAAATATAACAAAATAAATCACCACAGTGCGCAGGATTCAGGAGTTTCAGATGTTCATGCCAAGTCACTGGCCAGCTCGAATCTTATATTGTCTATGAGGACGTTTAAATAATGGTGACTTATACTATAGTGAAAGAAAGAATTTTTATTAAAAGTGTAGTAGTCATCTTTATTAGTGTATAACTTCTAATTTTTACATTTGATTGTTTTTAGAGTAAATGATATGCAAATGATCTACTAGTATAAATTGGTGAAGGGTGCACTACTGGACTATGCTTGAAAAAGGGGGCGGACCCCGAAACGTAGCAGCACGCTCAGTCGTCATCATACTATCTGAAGAGAGTGAGAGTCTCAGAGGAGGAATGGAGCTGGCCAGTGACTTGGCATGAACATCTGAAACTCCTGAATCCTGCGCACTGTGGTGATTTATTTTGTTATATTTTTGTATAAGAAGATTTGTTATATCGCATAAGCAAAAAAGAAAAAAAGAAAAAAAGTAAAGTAAGGAAATTTCTGAAGGTATAAGTGTCCTGATTACTTTATTTTCACATATACTGCTATTTCCCTTAATTTAGTAGATCATGGAGACTTCAATTTCTCTAAAAAAAACGTGACGTCACGAACCGGGGTGTAATTCCTATGGAGTGGCCAGCAGGGGGCACAGTATATGTAAAAGCTTATGGACTGTATTGAAGTCTATGGGAAATGTAATGTAATGTGAAAACTACACTTTATTGGTAGACTAGGTGTGCGGGATAATGAACTATGTGTATGGGATAATTTGGGGAGCAAGGACACTTGCTCCCCAAATGAAAGGCACCGAGCAGGGAGGGAGAGAGGTGTCGGTACATCTAACTACCTCCTCCCTCCCTGCTCAGTGCTGTGGGACAGATACACACTACTACTCCTCCCATTATCTGCTCATAGTATGAGCAGATAATGGGAGGAGTAGTACTAGGAAGATCCCCAGCCGACATCGCCAGCACCGACCCCTCACCGCCGCACAGTATCTCCCGGATCTGGCCCCCAGCCTCCCCCATCGCCGCATGGATGCTGCCCGCCGACCCCGCCGGTAACTTCCTGGTCCCCAGCCGCTGCACACACTATCTCCCGAATCTGGCCCCGAGCCTCCCCCAGCGCCGCTTAGCTGCTTGTCGCCGTCGGTAGCAACCTGGCCCCCATCACCAGCCCACAGCCTATCCCACTGCCGCACGTCCTACTCACTTCCCTGCCGGTACCGGATTCACAGCTCACTGCCGACCCCGCGCCCCGGATGATAAGAGCTGCTGGGGGTGACATCCGGGACGCAGGGTCAGCAGTGAGCTGTGAGTCCGGAACCGGCAGGGAAGTGAGTAGGGCGTGCGGCAGTGGGGGAGGCTGTGGGCTGGTGATGGGGGCCAGGTTGTTACCAACGGTGGTGGGCAGCAGCTAAGCGGCGCTGGGGGCAAGATCCGGGAGATTGTGTGCGGCGGCGGAGGCTGGGGACCAGGAAGTTACCGACGGGGGCGACGGGCAGCAGCTATGCGGCGGTGGGGGAGGCTGGGAGCCAGATCCGGGAAATATTGTGCGGCGGTGCGGGGTCGGTGCGGGCGATGTCGGCTGGGGATCTTCCTAGTACTACTCCTCCCATTATCTGCTCATACTATGAGCAGATAATGGGAGGAGTAGTAGTGTGTATCTGTCCCACAGGAATGGGCAGGGAGGAGGTAGTTTTATATATATCGGCACCTCTCTCCCTCCCTGCTCGGTGCCTTTCATTTGGGGAGCAAGTGTCCTTGCTCCCCAAATTATCCCATACACATAGTTCATTATCCCGCACACCTAGTCTACCAATAAAGTGTAGTTTTCACATTACATTAAATTTTCCATAGACTTCAATACAGTCCATAGGCTTTTACATATACTGCGCCCCGTGCTGGCCACTCCATAGTAATTACACCCCGGTTCGTGACGTCACTAAATTAAGGGAAATAGCAGTATATGTGCATTTCCCTTTCTCTTTCCCTTTCCATATGTGCATAATTAATGTACATTAGGAAATTGTCTAACTTTCCATAAGTAATAACATATCAAAAGATACTTTTGGCCGGACTTCTCCTTTAGGCTGGGTTCACACTATGTATATTTGAGGCTGTATTTGGTCCTCATGTCAGGTCCTCATAGCAACCAAAACCAGGAGTGGATTGAAAACACAGAAAGGCTCTCTCCATACAATGTTGAAATTGAGTGGATGGCCGCCATATAACGGTAAATAACTTCCATTAATTCAATACAACAGCCGTTGTTTTAAAATAACAGCACATATTTGCCATTAAATGACGGCCATCCACTCAATTACAACATTATGTGAACAGAGCCTTTCTGTGTTTTCAATCCACTCCTGGTTTTGGTTGCTATACAGCCTCAAATATACATAGTGTGAACCCAGCCTCAATGTGTAATCTTACTGCAATATTTAGAGTACTCTATATCCAGAGAATATGCCCTAAATGTCTGATAGATGTGGTTCCCACCTCTAAGACCTGCACCTAGCCCTACTTGAAGGCAAAGGATAGTCTGTAACCTGATAGGTATCTTGTGCCTTTTTAAGCATTGATTTTCATGCTCATGTTCACATAACCCCATTATTCAGAGAGTAGAAAAGGTCCTACCTGTTCTGCTCTCTGATGCTGCACTTCCTCTACTCTGGCCACCTTGAAATTTATCTTCAGAGACGAGAAGGGCACAGGTGCACATACAGGACACTGCCGGCTGCTAGTGAAAGAGCTCAAAGCGGTGAAGTCCTAGGTGCATTGCCCCCTGGAAAACATGAATATGCAAAAGAAAACTGTATGTGGATGGTTACCTGGCCTTAGTTCTTCCATTATTACATTGACTTATGGGGCCACTTAATATGGTGGTTTTGGTGGTTTCCATACAGGAGCCACCCCTTGACCGGGTCCTTCCCGGAGGGATATCTGGCTAGTCCTGTGTTTCGAGACTCTTTGATGAGGCTCCACGGGCTTTTCTTTTGCATATTCATGTTTCCCAGGGGGCAATGCACATAGGACTTCACTGTTTTGAGCGCTTTCACTAGCAGCCGGCAGTGTTATCGTTTGACTGGTCTCCCTGAGATCAGCGATCTGTTTCTCTTATGGCTCTACTAGTCATTGCTCCCACCTAGCCAGAATCCTGCTCCACACTGATGAGGGGCAACACCCCGTAACACCTGTATGTGGATGGTTATCTGGCCTTGGTTCTTCCCTTGTCATTACATTTACTTATAGGGCCACTTAATATGGTGGTTTCATTACAGGAGCCACCCCTCCGCTGGGTCCTTCCCGGAGGGATAGCTGGCTAGTCCTGTGTTTCGAGACTCTTTGATGAGGCTCCACGGGCTTAAAAAGGAGAAGTCCGGCGAAAATTTATTTAAGTATTGTATTGCCCTCCAAAAGTTATGCAAATCACTAATATACACTTATTACAAGACATGCTTATAAAGTGTTTTTTTTCCCTGCACTTACTACTGCATCAAGGCTTCACTTCCTGGATAAAATGATGATGTCACAACCAGACTCCCATAGCTGTGCGGGCTGTGGCTGCTGGAGAGGATGATGGCAGGGGGACACTGAGGGGCACAGGGTACTGGAGGGACACTGAGCATCCGCCATCATCCTCTTCAGCAGCCACAGCCCGCACAGCTTTGGGAGTCGGGTTGTGACATCACTATTTTATCCAGGAAGTGAAGCCTTGATGCAGTAGTAACTGCAGGAAAAAAAAAAGCACTTTATAAGCATTTCCCGTAAGAAGGTGTATATTAGTGATTTGTATAACTTTTGGGGGCAATACAATACTTTAAAACCACTGGCTTGGCTGTTTTTGTCCTGACTACATTCTGTTGCTACAAGCAGGCCAGTCAGGGCTGGGGGCTCTTGTTCTCTATTTATGAGAGGGTCTCAAAGGTGACAATGAATATGCATGGGCATGGATCTCCATCTTCATGACTAACAAATGTTACAGTACGGTGGTGGATATTTTCCTTAGCAACTGTAATTTTGCTTGCAATACATATTAGTCTCAGCAGCTCTTTATCCACCACTTCTTTGACAGGCATGCTTTAAAAATATATATTCTCTAACAATACATTTTCTCCTTGTGGATTATGTCCTGTCTGTAACCTACCTTCACAGCTTTCTACAGGACTGAGATCATTACCCCGATTTACTGTCCAACATAACTTGGTCTCAATGCCAACAACACTCATTGTAGCTGTATAAATGCGGAATAAACTGGCTAGGATCACCTGCAAGGAGAATGAGATTTGCAGTCATGCAGAGAAAGCCTTTATAACAAGGTCCATACATGTTTGCCAAAAGTGTTATTTTTGAACCCTTTGCCAATTTTTTAACAAGCAATGACAATGACGTTTTGCAATCAAACAAATGCAGCAGTATATAGCATGGAAATGAGCATCAACACATGAGAAAAAGAATATTCAATTCTATTTCTGAAACAGAGAACAAAATTTAACCTATGGGCTATGTTCCAACAATGTAAAAATAAGGGCAAATCTATAGCTTCCTCTGAATCCACATAAGCCTGATACCCACACATGGCTGGACTGTTTAGATAGCAATTTGTTAATCAAATTACACTGGGTTCCAAATTATTATGCAGATAATATTTTCTTATATTTTCCAAAATTCCCTATATGAATTGCAGTCATTGTAATTTTCCAGTCATCAACTATTCAAGTATAATTGAAGGGTTTTTTAAAGAAACTGCCTAAGAT
The DNA here is from genome assembly GCF_027789765.1 of Dendropsophus ebraccatus. Classification (NCBI taxonomy): domain Eukaryota; kingdom Metazoa; phylum Chordata; class Amphibia; order Anura; family Hylidae; genus Dendropsophus; species Dendropsophus ebraccatus. Next base: position 145,284,183 of record NC_091455.1, on the reverse strand, counting down.
AAAAGCATATTAAAAAAAAATAAAAACTGAAAATGCACTCTAAATGCATGTTCTAAATTATTATGCACAGCCATTTTCAACCTTTTCTTTTTTTTTTTTAAGAAAAAAAAAGGTTATTTTTGACATTATAAGAATTAGCAGATTATTACAAACTGAAATAAAACAGTTTTCAAGTCGAAGATGTATTCTGTGTGATGTTACATTTGCACATAGGACCCCTTGTTCGAAAGGAGCTTCGGAACTCTCTTGTTCATTGAATTTGTCAGTTTTTGGATGGTTTCTGCTTCAATTGTTTTGCATGAGGACAGAATCTCCTCCCAGAGCTGTTGCTTAGATGTGAACTGCCTCCCTCCACAATAGACAATCCTTCTGATGATGCTCCAGAGGTTCTCAATGGGGTTGAGGTCAGGTGAGCATGGGGGCTACACCATAAGTTTGTCTCCTTTTATGCCCATAGCAGCCAGAGATGTTATTTGCAGCATGAGACGGTGCATGAAAATGTTCTTGCTGCGGTTCTTCTTCTTGAACCATGGCAGGAAGTGCTGTTTAAGAAACTCCACATACATTATGGAGTTCATCTTTACCCCTTCAGGGATCCTAAAGGGGCCGACAATCTCTCTCCCCATGATTCCAGCCAAAACATTACTCCACCTCCTCCTTGTTGGCGCCGTAGCCGTATTTGCATGGGGTGTCCATCAACCAGCCATCCTCCACTCCATCCGGACCATCAAGCGTTGCACGACACTCATTGGTGAACAAAACAGATTTAAAGTCAGTCTTCATGTATTGTTTGGCCCACTGGAGCGGTTTCTGTTTGTGTAAGTGAATAGAGGAGGTCGGCACAATGAAATGTCTTGGCAATGTTGATTGTAGTCATGCCTTGACCTAAACACTCCAATTTGTTGCTTTTCAGCAGCCGACAGATCCTTTTTCTTTCCCATTTTGGCTCAAAATGTAGGCTGCCTAATAATGTGGGCCAGCCTTCTTAAGTAGTCTTGCCTTTAATTGGACATACCTGCCAAACTAATTAGCATAGGGGTCTGTAATTGCTTTCAGTGATTTAAAGAGCCCTGACACACATCACCATCAATGAGTTTAACTGACAAACAAGAAAAATTCTTACCCTATCACTCCTAAACACTTTTTGCATAATAATTTGGAACACAGTGTAGTATGTTCCGTTTTTATAGCTTTGTGATTTATGTTATAATAAACTATTGAAAAGAAAATAATATAAAATGGAGAGAAAAATGAATAAAACACTCTTGGGCTAAATAATGTATAACTTTTGTTGTTATTATTATTATTGTACAATACTTGCTGGTGCCCTGCATGGCATATTGTCTTGTTTATTCTATTGTTCATTGACACCTCTTAATAAAAACAATCAGATAAAAAAAAATAAAGGCCAAATAACGTCTGTTATTAAAGGAAAAGTCAGGGCATGGAGTCTTTTTATTCAAAAGTGCCGGGGAGGTAAAAAAAAAAAAATAACATGCACTTGTCTCCCCAGCTCAAGCGCACGTGCCTGCATACCACCACTCCAATCCCCCAGTCACTCCCTGGTGTGAGAAGGGACCTGGGATGTGACGTTGCAGGCCTGCTCAGCCAGTCTGTGGCTTTGGCGGGGACCTGCCTCTGCTGCTGACTGGCTGAGCAGGCTGGGAACGTCACATCCCAAGTCCCTTCTCAAACCAGGAAGCTCGGGGACCGGAGCGCTGGTATGTGGGCATCAGTGCTGGAGCTGGGGAGGTAAAAGGATGTTTTTTATTTTAATTGAAACTTACATGAGTCACAGATTTTCTCTTTAAATAGTACTTAGATTAAATCATGGGTCCCCAACTCCTGTTTTCAGTAGAGAGGAGCGGAACTTTCGGACTTTCGGTCCGAAAGCCGCTCACTCCAGTGCGATGCCTGCGATCCCGGGATCTTCCAGGGAATTCAAGATACATTCCCTGGATATCCAGGGAATGTATCTTGAATTCCCTGGAAGATCCTGCCCGCAGATTCCCGGGACGCAACTATCCACCCGGGATCGCAGGCATAGTAATTGAGCGAAAATGCCGTCGGACTAAAAGTCTGACGGTTCGCTTATCCCTAGTTTTCAGTCATGTATAAAATTACTCCAACATAAATGCCAGATGGGAAAGGAGAACAGTAACTAACAAGAAAACACAGAGACGGTGCTGCATACGGGCAGAGGTATATAAACATTATTCTGCTTGCTTGCATCAAACATTGCTTTAGGCTATGTTCACACAGTATAATAAATTCGGACACCTACAGCCATAGTGGTCACTGCACACAATGGCTGTAGATTTCGGAATTCATTGATTTCTATTGATTTCAATAAAACAACAGCCACTGTTTTGCACACATTTTCTAGTGTCACTGTTCACGAAAAACGGCCATAGAAAACAGACTGTCCACACACTGTGTGGCCGTACTGTTGCCCGTAGTGTAAATGAAAGTCAATAGTTAATTGATTTTTGAAGGAAGCTTTATGAAGTGCAACAAGTCCAATGTAAACCCTATTTTTAGTATAAAGTTTGTAGTAGGCCGGCCGCAGCAGGCTACAGGACCATGGGGATCCCGGCTTGTGTAGGGCGCTGGTGTTCAGTGAACCACAGATTAGAGTGGTTATTCCATAGAAGCAAAACAACGCGTTTCGGCCACCGGATAAAAGGGGGCCTTTTTTCAAGTTAGTAGCTTGAGAAAGTAACTCAAGTAACTTGAGAAAGGCCCCCTTTTATCCGGTGGCCGAAACGCGTTGTTTTTTTAATAAAACCTTTCTATGGAATAACCACTCTAATCTGTGGTTCACTGAACACCAGCGCCCTACACAAGCCGGGATCCCCATGGTCTTGTAGCCTGCTGCGGCCGGCCTACTACATTGTTTATCGTACTATCTTGACGTACCCCGGCAGGAGCTGCGGTGTTTCTTCATTTATGCTCCACATAGAGTTGTGCCTATAATCTAGCACAACTCTACTAGGTGAGTGCTACTCATCCCCCTTTGTTTTACATATCCTTGCTGTCATTTATTGCACCAGGAGGCGCCCCCGCTCTCTTTCTTTTTATCTCCTCCACCTAGTATAGAGTTTGATTTATTTATTGACTAGTAGAGACTTGAAATATTTAAAGCCTACTTACAGTCAAAACTACAATTTCCATCATGCCTGGCATGATGGGAATGGTAGTTTTGCAACAGCTGGAGGGCCAAAGGTTCCCCATACTTGGTTTAGTATATCAATGGGAACAGCAGAAGTAACACAACACAATGCAATATTCTAAAAACAACAACACTATGGATTTAGAAACAAGGCAAACTGCTTTGACATCTTACCTCAGGGTACAGATTAAATCTTTTTAATGTATTTATTACACTAGGATATTCTGTGACATTGTCATTCATGATTAACTGCAACCCAGACAAATATGATGGGGCTTCAATGATGGATTTAAAGTAAGAATAATACAGACCCTGTAAGAAAAGAAAAAAACAAAAACAAAAGTGAGCAAACGGATTTTCCAGTTTAAATACAAAAGAAACATTAAATGGGCACCATTACTTTCAGACCCCAACCCAAGTGCACTCTCCCCCGGCTCTGTGTCCTGTGGTTAAGATGGCTGCATAATGTCTCACTCACATCCACACTTGCAGCATGAGTAACAGGGTCAGTTCCTTAAACAGATCGAGCTTCCATGGTGTGTTAATACTTTCATCCACAAAGAAAATTATAAGGCCCAAATACACTATTGAAAATACATTAGAATACTAGCACAATTTGCACCATAAAAACTGGCTTACATGCTATGTGGCACATTTGTTACAAGTGACAGTTTTTCAATCCAAGTTCAACAGATGAATGTGGCTTTAGATAGGACACAATGCTTCAGATTTTGCACAGTGTAAACCAACTGAAAGTTGGTCTAAACACTGCCTAAGGCTATTGTTATACACCGTCAAAATGACGGCTGCTTTTAACGGACAGCCATCATTTACCAGCAAATAAAGGATGTTTTTTCAAAAACAACATTCCTGATGTAAACAAGTCCCTGGCAGGCTTTATCTGCAACATTTTAACTTCTTTGTAATGGTGGGAGGGTTAATCTGAGGTCAAGTTGCTGATGAACTCACTATGAATCACTACAAAGTTGCAGATAAAGCAAGTCAGCGACTTATTTTCATCAGCTGTCTCAGAGGGGAGGAGACGTTCGTTTTGTTTTTTTTGTGTCTTCAGCATAAAGCCGCAACTGAGAACTGGGAGAAGACTGAATAGATAATAACAAATATGGAATTAATTGTTAGTCTCATCATGGGCAGCAACATATTAAAAGTTATGTTTAAGTGGAATACCCCTTTAACCCCCTAAGGATGAAGCTAATTGCCTGAGATAGAGCAGCATGGTGTAGATGCACTGCCCAAAATGATATAGGAGTATGCTCACATGAATCAATAAATCAGCAAGTTTTAAACACTTTGATGACCAGGCCAAATTTGTTTTTGCACTTTAATCTTTTTCTTCTAGTTTAAAAGGCCATAGCTTGCATTTTTAAACCTATAGACCCACATGAGCCCTTATTTTGTTGCGAAACCAATTGTACTTTGCAATGATAGACTTAATTTTCCCATATAATATGCTGCGAATCGGGAAAAATAATTTTTGCAGTGAAATTCCTTCTGAGATCACACCGCTGGTTGGGGGTGTGAGGCGGGGAAATCGATTCATCCACTAGACCACCAGGGATGTAGTTATTTGTTTTGAGGGCTGCATTTTAACTGCCTAATTAGCCAGAGCGGCTGCACTTCTTTCGCTCCTCTCCAAATGCCTGAACAAGCTGGATCCAGTCCTGGGAAACTTGGAAAAATTTCCCAGGACTGGATCTAGCGTTTCCCGGTGAGCAGAGCGTCACTGAGTTCAAACGCAGAGGGCTGACAAGCCAAGCACTGAGCCTAGCAAAGCTCTTCCCTAGTGCTGTAAATCCACTCATCTCTAATTGTTATAGTTACAGTCTTTTGTTTGTTTAACCACTTCCTGACTGCCTCACAATAATTACTATGACAAGCATTGGAAAGGAAGTATGGGGAAATGAGCCTGTGTCTGCTGCTAATGACTGACATAATCATTCCCACTGATGTCGGTTATTTAACCCTCTTAATGCCACAATCATTAGTGATCGCAGCATTCAGGCGTTTGTCTGACAGGTGCCCACCCTGGCAAACATCCGATCTGAACCTCCGCAATGCAATCACAGGGTGATAGGTCAACATGGTAGCCAAAAGCCTTCAGAGGGCATTCCGACACTCCCATGTAATTCTACTAATACAGTCTCCCTCTGGCTTACTCTACTAATAAAGTGCTGGGGGGGACTTAAAAATTGTAAAAAAAAAAAACAAAAAAAACAACAACATTCGTGAGGAAAAACAAATTGTTGAAAACTAACCATTTCAGTGCGGAAGGCCATCTCTCGCTCTAAAGTAGAAAGGTGTGAAAAGTGACGATCATTTTCAAAAAGAGTTGATACATAACTCCTGGGGGAAAGTAAATTAAAAAAAACAATGAACCTTAAATAATAAATATAGCATTTACAAATTCACCTAGAAACAACAAAGAAAATTTTAAACTATGGCAAATCTTCTACACATTGATTAAGTTTTGTTTTAGTATGATAATATCAAAGCAGTGATTTTAAACAATAATATATTGCATTTTCTAACATTTTTTAAACAAAGCCTTAACAACAATTATAACAATAAAAAGTTTTACATATAGTTATGTTCACACTGGGATTGCATACATAAAGTGACTCTGTACCCACAATCTGACCCCCCCCCAACCACTTGTACCTTCAGACAGCTGCTTTTAATCCAAGATCTGTTCTGTGGTCCGTTCGGCAGGTGATGCAGTTATTGTGCTAAAAAACTGCTTTTAAACTGGCAGCCCCGTGCCCTACTGGAGTATCTGTGCCCTGACTTTGCACCACCCCTCTGTCCTTCCTCCCCACCCTTTTCATCATTAGGAATGTCACTGGAACATTTTCTCCATGCTGAACATTTGCACAGGTGTCTTAACGATCCAGCCCATGTGCCGAGCTAAACAGGTAGGGAATAGGAGGCAATCTGTCAGGAGCCTTCCTAATGATGAGGAGGGCGAAGAGGAGGGACAGAGGGGTTGTGCCAGCCTAATGCATACATAATCTAGGCCACTCCTGTAGCCCATGGGGCTGCCAGTTTAAAAGTTGTTTTTTAGGACAATCACTGCATCACCTGCCAAACGGACCCCAGGACAGATCTTGGATTAAAAGCAGCTATCTGAAGGTACAAGCGGTTTGGGGGGGGGGGGGGGGTGTCAGATTGTGGATACAGAGTCGCTTTAACTACCACTGCATTCATCACTGTAGGGTGGGCTTAGGACTTTACTCTAGTGACTAACAATGATCACATCTGCACAGCTTTCAATTATCAGACAATTATCAATCATCCATTTTGTGGATGCCATTTGTAAGGATCCATTTACACGGGACGATTATCTGACAAATTATCTGCCAAAGATTTGAAGCCAACACCAGGAATGAATTTGAAAAGAAGAGAAATCTCAGTCTTTCCTTTATAACTCCACATGAACAAATTCCCGGCACTCCAACCGCACTTCAAATGCAAAGTGGTTTATTCATAAACAGAGGTGCACAAACATACACAGAGTCAGGACGCGTTTCGGCGTTACCGCCTTTCTCAACTGCCTGTCTTTCCTTTATGACCTGATCTTTGTTCATAGTCTGTTTCTGGCAGATAATCTTTCTGTGTAAATGGACCCTAACAATGCCCTATTAAAGGAGAAGTACAGCCAAAAGTATTTTTAATATGTTATTACTAGACAAATTCCTAATGCTTGGCATCAGGTGAACTGCAATGCAGGGGCGGCATCAGCAGCGGCGGTGATGGGAATGGCCCTGGTACTACTTTCCCATCATCTGCTCATATTATGAGCAGATGATGGGAGAAGTAGTACAGAGCATATGTGGCGGCAGCGGGGGGGTCGGATTGGTGATGGGGATGGCCCTGGTACTACTCCCCCATCATCTGCTCATACTAAGAGCAGACGATTGGGGGGGGGGGGGGGGGAGAGTGCAGTGTATATGTGTGCAGACAGACATGTGTTACATAGACATCCATTGATTCCATACAGTGTCCAGCAGGGGCGCACTATACATAGAAGTCAATGGTACTCATTAAATTCTGTATATAGTGCGCCCCCTGCTAGACACTCCATAGGAATTACAACGGATTCAGTTTTTGAGAGCAATTGAATATTCCATGATCTACTAAATTAAGGGAAATAGCAGTATATGTGCATTTCCCATAATTAATGTACATTAAGAATTTGTCTAACTTTTCATAAGTAATAACATATTAAAAAACACTTTTGGCCGAACTTCTCCTTTAAAGGGGTAGTGCGGCGTTTAACATTCATTCACTAAGCAACTTTACATTTATACAGCTTTGTAATGTGTGTTATTTAAGTGAATGGCCCCCTTCCCCGTGGTCCCCCCACCCCGGAACTGTGGTGCATTATACTCACCGACCCCGGCCGCCATCTTGGGTCATCTTCGTCATCATCACAACGTCATCTTCGGAAGGCCACGTCATCAGCTGCTCAGCCGAGATTGGATGAGCACAGTTATGCTCAGCCAATTGCGGCCGAGCAGCTGATGACGCGGCAGAGGGGGGCCGGCATGAGGGAGGGCTAGAGCGGTCGACCCAAGATGGCGGCCGGGGTCGGTGAGTATAATGCACCACACCTCCGTGGTGGGGGGAACACGGGGAAGGGGGCCATTCACTTAAATAACACAAATTACAAAGTTGTATAACTTTGTAATGTGTGTTATTTAGTGAATAAATGTTAAATGCCGCACTTCCCATTTAAGTATTGCCTGTTACCTGTTACTGAACATCTACATTTACCTCAGCTGCAAGTTGCCATTTGGATTTAGGACTGGGCTCTAACATGACCACTTTTGTCGGCCATTATCTTGCTAGTAAAAAAAAAAACTTCTTAAAAACTTTACGGCATAACAATACGGGACAAAACTTACCAGTGCAAAACACCTACAAAAGCAGCTGAAAGAGAAGCAGACAAATATTAGGTTTTCTACAAAGAAAATGATAAGCTTCAATAAAAAAAAAAAATCTGATGAAAGTTAAAGAAAAAAAAATAATCATGGCAGATATAACACTATGTAACACAACTAAAGGCCTTTTACAATGTAACAAACCTTTTGGTAGTATAGGTTGTGCTTTAAAGGGATGTTCTGAGCACAAGTCCCCTATACCTCTCACTGTGGAGAGGCTGCTGTGTTATAGTGGCAGGCAGCTTCCCAAGAATATACAGTACATGGGGGGGGGGGGGGGGGGGGAGGATAGGATCTGTATAGCATTGCTCAGCACAAACACTGGTGGCAGCAGAGAGGCAATTGTCGCCCCTTACTGCTGCCACTCAAAAGAAGTGGCTATGTAAATAAAATACATTTATACAAAAAAAATGTTTTAGTCTCCAAAATACCCCTTCAAAGCTGCTCCAAATGTTGGCTGCAATGATCACAGGGTGTGCTAGTCATAGGCTCTTACTGCTGTGTCTAAGTGCGGCCCAACACCAGTCATCGCCGCACACCCGCTGGGACACTGCTAAACACCTCATGGGACATGGGAGAAGTCTGATACCCGGCAGCTATTTTATATGTGTCCTGTTTTATTAGGGCTATACCACATAACAGAATTTGCAAAGTTGCTGGGGATGCACTGAAAATAAAATACCCTTTACTTACCTCCACTCTGGCTGTTACTTCTGTGACTGACTTGTCTTGGTAGTGACAGCTCAGTCAGCCAATCCCCAGCTGCAGCGCTGTCCCTCCTCAGTCAGTGATTGGCTGAGCCGCTGTCACTGCAGAGACCAGTCTGGCTATAAGACATTGTAGGGGAGTTCTAGGGAAGCCTGGTAAGTGCGGGGAATTTCTATTAGCAGTGCGGCCCCAGCAACGTTTAAGAATTCTGTTCTCCTGAATACCCCCTTAATAAATGTGCAGCAGCATAATCCCTCTAAGACCCAGTTCAGGCATCAGTATACAGTATATACACTGTATGTCAGTATACCGAAAACAATTACGGACAGGATTACTGACGTGTGAATAGGGACTTACACACATAAATATATGTAATATTGTAAGCACATCTAGGGAACGAATGGTATGGGTGATATTTAATGCAAGGCAGTAAAATAAGGAGAGTACAGATAGCAGGACAGAGGACAGATTGGCTACCACCCCGATGGAGGCGGCTTACGTGGCGGAACTATGAAGGTAGCAGCCATGGCAGGGGCACAGGAAACCCATCTTTACAAAGGAAGGGGCTGTAATGGAAGGGCCTGTCAAAGATTGGTCACATTGTAAAGTGTCTATGACACATCAAAACATTTTTTAAAATGACAGTAAGATATCTCAAAAGTTTTGTACTGACCAAGAGAACTAGTGGGGAGAGGACCGCAGCTACAGCGCGGTCCGCCTTCCGCTTTGTCATTGAAAGAGTCAGGCTTCAAAGCACGATTTCTGTCCTGTGACATCACTGTGATTTATTTCACATCTGTTACATCATGGTAACATCAGTATCCTTGCGCATTAAAACGGTTTTTAATATGAACAGGCCCTAAGGCACAAAAAAACATGACATAATATACTGTATACACTCCCCCTCACACACAAATATATACACACACACCACACATGTATAACATACCTATACACACATACATATCATCCTACATAATGTTCACATAACACACATATTTGCCCACTTACACACATAACCACACTCACCCTTCATGAAGAGCAGGATAGGTCTGCAGGAGATGTATGTGGCAGAGATTAGGGAGCTGCATAGTATCTGCAGACATTCCCTGCTGCCCTTCCTCTCTGTCCCAACCAGAGAGCTGGAACCTGGAGGCTTGTCTGCTCTGAGGGAGGGGAAGGATTTCTTAGGGAACAGGAAGCTTCCTGTTCCAGACTGCCTGTCATAGCTGCTACAGGGGGCCCCTCTCCCCTCCTGCTGTGTCCGGACTGATCAGCCTGAGAGAAGGAGGTTGGGAAGGGGCCCCCTGAGAGGAGAGAGACAGGAGCGCTCCTCATAAAGCTGCTGCCTGTCACCATGGTCCTTGCCGTTTACAACCAGGTGACAGGGCTGTGCAGCTTATATTTTTCAGCAATGAGGGAAGTCTCCAGTTCAGGGGCCCACTAGTAGGGAGGAAGGGGGAGGGGCCCACCGGGGGGTTTCCCCGGCTCCCCGATGGCCCAGTCTGAGGCTGCATATATGTTTAAAGGACAACTCTATCACTTAGTTAAAAAAAAAAAAAAACTGTTACAAACACAGTTTTCATAGTTACCATTCCTCTTAAGTCCATCTCTGTTTAAATTTCATGGACCCCATGAGCTCAGGTCTGCAATTTTATTTCTTCTTTACTTCCCACTTTGGCTCCTGTGAGGTCCAAGTCCAACCCCTCTTGCAAGTACCCATCCCTCCATTTATTTCCCCTGGTACACTAAACACTGCCCTCTCTCTATATTCAATCATGCCCCAAAACACACAGGTTCTTGGCCTGTGCACAGCAGCTGCACACACATACTTTTACATTGCAATGTGAAAGTTGCAGGATCGGTGTCCCTGACTGAGTAATGGCTGTAGGGTCGGGGGAGAGAGGTGGAGGGGGGTCCCCTGTAGCTGAAAAGATGCTGGGAGATAGTAGTGGAGAAAAGAGAAGCAGATAAGAAGACTCCTTCATTCACTGACTCCGTTCCGCTGGGTCTGAGAGGGGGGGGGGGGGGCGGCCAAGTAGATGAGAGCTTGCTGGAAGACAGTCATGGTGGGAAAAGATAAACAAATAAAGCGACTCACTGACTGGGCTTTATTTAACCCGTACGTTATGTGTCTGCTTCTGGGATTAAGAGAGAGGTTACGCCGTATGAGAAGTTACTTTTAGTATTAGTTACTGTTGGTTAGTGTTAGTTGTTTTAGAAGTCCCCCAGGTTGAATTCTAATCAATGTTAAAAAAAAAAAAAAAAAAAATGTATTAATAAAAAATCTCCTTCCCTAATAAAAATTTGAATTACCCCCATTTTAATAATAATCATAAAAAATAAATAGTAATAAAAAAAAGTAAACCCATTTGGTATTGCTGCAAGCGTAATCACCCATACTATTAAATATGGCTTTCCTGATCTTGCGTACATGCAAAAAAAAATCCAAAAGAGAGAAGTTGTGCATTTTTGGTCACATCAAATCCAGAAGAATGTTAATAAAAAGCAATCAAAAAGTCACAGATCATGGCGCAAAAAATGACACCTCACATAGCCCTATAGACCAAAAAATAAAAGCATTATAAGCATGGTCATAGAGCAATTTTAATGAACATTTAGTTTTTTTAAAAGGTTTTAAATTTTAAAACCTGTCAAATAAAATAAAAGTTATGCAAGTTACATATTATTGTCCAAGTTACCTATCATTAAGTACGGCCGTTGTTGCTGATGGCAACAACGGCCGTACTTTTGGCGCGGTGGAACAATGCCTTACTTTCAATGGGATCCCGGCCGGAGCGTATACACATGGTATGCGCTCCGGCCGGGATCACGTACGGGGCCACAAAAAACTGACGAATCAGTTTTCTGCGGCCGCAATTCAATGAATTGCGGCCGTAGGAAACCCTGTCAGTTTACACTATGAAGCGAGCGGCTACGGCAGGGGGAAGCATCATCACGCGCCCGCACCATCCGGGCAGAGACCGGCTGGGGTCACGGAATGACCGGTTGTTCACGGTGTGTGAACATAGCCTTAAGGAACATAGATAAAAAGTAATTTTTACCATAGGACAAATGGCATAACCCCCCCCCCCCCAAAGAAATATATATTTCTTTAAAATAGGAAGCCTGGAGGATGAATGAGAGATAGGGTCTTACTTCCTGACAGAGTTTTTCATACTTAAATATAATTTTTAGTTTCTGTACCTTATAATATGTAGCTGCAATATTGGATTGTATTTTCAAATGAATTTCATATATACATATTTTGTGGTTTAACTCATTTATGCACTGTTTATTTCACATCACATACACATAACACTTTATGCAGTGACAGTTATGCAGTGAGGGCGATCTCTGATCCATCCACTTTATGGCAATGGTCTTTTGTGCAAAGAAAAAAAAAAAAAGATCCCCTTAAAGGGAACCTGTCACACTCAGTTTTACCGCGGCAGGACCAGAAGAAAGTATGTGATCCCTTATCCAGGGGTAAGGTGAGCCAGCAGGTCTTCCCCCAGTGCTTCATGCCGGGCCAGTGCCTGGGAATAGACCAGCGCTGTGCGCAGGAAGGCTACAGTAAAAAAAAGCAGAGCAGAGAAAACACATAGAATAAGGGGGGGGGGGGGATATCACTTTAACTGTAATTTAAAGTTTGTTCTTTGTTGCACAATAAGGGTATTTAAATGCAGGAGCCTAGGGGTAGGCAGGGAGGCATGGTATGTTTGAGTAATGTGTTTTCCCTGTTTCTGTGTTATGATTATAATATGAAAAAATCATGCATTATTTAAAGGGAACATGTCAGAACTCCTGACCTGTCCATTTTAGTAAATAGGTAAATAGATGTGCCGTTTGTCACTGTCAGCTCTGTGTCAAATACTGTAGGGACACACCCCTAGTTGATAACACTCAGTTGGTTACTGAGTCAAACATTTTAAGTAAGAATAAGGCCCCCTTCACAAGTCTGGACGATCTGTCCGAAATTCCTATCAGGAAATCCGGACGGATTTCCAGACCCATAGAGATACATTAGGGTGCGATTACACAGAGATTTATCTGACAGATTTTTGAAGCCAAAGCCAGGAATAGACTATAACCAGGGAACAGATCATAAAAGAAAGACTGAGATTTCTCCTTTTTTCAAATCCATTTCTGGCTTTGGCTCAAAAAATCTGTCAGATAAATCTCTCTGTGTAAACGCACAATAAGTCACGGACACCCTTCAGGAAAAATCCTGTCTGTGTCTGTTCCGGAAAATAGGTCAAGATTTTTTAAAAGTCTATGGGAGCGTCGGAACCCAGGACGCTTTCCTGATGCACATCAGACAATACACGATGGGGAGACGGTGGCAGGTTCCACAATGGGCTGATGGTGGCACAGTACACAAGGGGGAGACGGTGGCACATACATGATAGGCTGACAGTAGCGAGGTACAAGAGGGCGAGGCAGCAGCAGGGTACATGAGGGAAGGCAGTTGCATAGCTATGAAACTAGATGATCCATAATTGTAATTATATGGCCATTGCAAGTATATGCTAAAACGGGAGGGCCAGGAGTGGTGACAGGCCCTCTTAATTGCAGTCAATGGAAATACCCATCTACTGTGAAGAGAACCTGTCAGATCTCTAGGCCTTACTCACCAGCCCCAGGACTTAAAGGGCTTATCTAGTGCTACAAAAACATGGTCACTTTTCCCCCTTTCTTGTCTCCAGATTGTGTGGGGTTTCAAACTCAGTTCCATTGAAGTAAATAAAGCTTAATTGCAAACCACACCTGAACTGGAGACAAGAGAGGGGGGGGGGGGAAAGTGGCCATGTTTTTGCAGCGCTGGATAACCCCTTTTAGGGGTACTCCAGGCAAGGGATGTTTTTTACCTAAATGGCCAGGCACGGGCTGCTTTAACATAATAAAGCAAATGTTGAACCCAGAAACAGCCGAACAGGGGAGCGCCATATTGCAGCAGCAACACTGGAGTCAAGAAGGTAAGTTTACTTTACTATGTTAAAACAGCACATGTCTGGCCATATAGTAAGAAAAAAAAAACCCTCGCTCAGAATCCCTCTCTAAACAGCGTTCTCCAGTAAAGAGGGACATTTACACAATGGCTTAAAAATCACCCCCTTTTATTCATTTTTCAAAAAAAAAAAAAAAAAAAAAAATTAAACATAATTAGTACTCAGTAATTACTAACAGTACATACTGTTGATGGATGGTGGGAAAAAAAAGTTGATGAAGTTGATATCCCCATACTTGTTCAGACCCACAAAGTAGAGTTGAAGGGGTACTTCGGTCACTAACTTTTTATTTCTTCTATAGTGCTGGAGCGCCATTGAAAAATCATAAACATCTGATTCTTACCCAACCATGCTCCCCCAGGGTCCTAAAGTGGTGTCTTTGGGCCCCACGCTGAATACTTCTGCCGCCACTTAAGAGACAGACTCATCTCAGCAGTGATGGCCCAACCAATCACTGACCGAAGCAGCACTTCTCAGTGAACAGCTATTGGTTAAAGCGTAACTGTCATGTTTTTTTTTTTTATTGCAGAAATCAGTAGTATAAGCGATTTTAAGAAACTCTGTAATAGGTTTTATCAGCCAAAAAAGCCTCTTTCTGTACTCAAGAAGCAATCTCCCAGCCTCCCCCCCTGACTTCTTATCTGTGCATTATCAGGCAAACACGTCTTCATTACAGAGAAGCCAGTGAAGACGGGTTCTGCTCTCTCCATTGTAAGCCTAGGAAGGGGGGAGGGGCCGAGGGAGATGAGGGAGCAGGAAGAGGTGACATGAAGGTCAGCTGTTTGTAGACTCTCTGGGCACCTAAAACGCTAAATTCAGGTGTCAGAAAGGTCAGTGCTTATCTATGAACTTAGGCTGCATTCCCACGTTCCGTGATCCTGACGGATCACGGACGTGGAATGCATGTACTGGAGCCCCCCTGTGCCCAGACAGCATCTGTAATTAGATGCTGGGAGCCGGGGAGACTGTATTCATAAGCGCCGCGCTGTAATGAATCAGCCGCGCGGTGCTGATACTACAGCGCGGCGCTTATGAATACAGTCTCCCCGGCTCCCAGCATCTAATTACAGATGCTTTCCGGGCGCGGGGGGGCTCCAGTACATGCATTCCACGTCCGTGATCCATCAGGATCACGGAACGTGGGAATGCAGCCTTACTGAGAGAAGATTGCAGGGTGTTGTGCTTTGCAGAAATCCTCCGTGCTCAGTCACTCCTAATAGCCCCTCCCCTCTCCATAGCCACATAATGGACACAGAAATCCTGCTTCATTTGATGTGAGGGGGGAGGCTGGGAGATTGCTTTTTCAGTACAGAAGGAAACTCTTTTAGTACATAAAACCTATTACAGAGTTTCTTAAAATCGCTTGTACTGTTGATATTTAATGTTTTCAGAAAAATGGCCCTGAAATGACAGTTACGCTTTAAGTAGGCTTGTCACTGCCAAGACAAGCCCATCTAGGAAGTTGAGGGGGGGTCCACAAGGGGACCCCGGGGGGAGTGTTGTTAGGTAAGAAAGGAATGGGTTGTTCATTATTTTCTAGGGCGTTCCAGCATTATAAAAAAAAAAAAAAATGCAATGGCCAGAGGACCCCTTATATTTTTACTGCACTAGAAATTGAATAAGACAATGGTTATCTGTGTCGCCAGAAAAATGAGAAAATGATTGACAAGAAAACAGGCAAGAAAAAGCAAAAACACTGTTGTCAAAAAAGGGGTTAAAGCCGATGTACAACCAGGATTGCTACTGAAATGTTTGCCCTATTATTCAGTGCTTTACATAATTTTTTAATCATTATATGACACAAACAAGTACCGAGACTATATCTCCATTGCAAGCACGTTGTCTAACCCTGCGACGAGCTAATCAGCGTGTGGGTAGAGCAATCTGCATGAAGATCAATTACCCTGTCACGTCTTGTATCACACTCCAGTTAAAATGCTAGGGAATCCTATGAGTCATGGTGTCTCATGGTCCAAGCTACAATGTTATTTATAATTCCATTCCAATTCTGCTCAAGAGAAAATGGGAATGAGTTGTTCCTAGTAAAGAGTTTTATTTATCAAATTATTTTGCCCATTGTGCACATTGACCTCTCAGCTTACCTTCAGCAAAATGAGGCATTTGGTAACCATTACAAAAGTTTAGTACCCTCTCCTGCACCAACAATGCGATGCAAAAGACTATGCATGGTGCAGAACACATTTTGTATGGCTATGAGCCCTTTAACCTTTCCTTATCTGCAGTTAGCTGAATAGCTACCCGACAGAGCACAAGACAAAAGATGAAGGACAGAACTTTATTAGGATTTCAGCACTTGAATAAACACCTTTTATGTGCAAGCAAAGGCTTCTGAATACTTTGTCCTTGCAAATAAACCCACTAGAATGGAATAATCTGCAGACTTTTACATACAATGTACATAAACCGAAATAAACCGCTATGAATGCAGCTTAGAAACAGGCATATACTTTTAGAGCTTGATGCTGACTCATCTTGATGCATAGAGCTTGATGCTGACTCATCCTGCTAAACTACAAGATTATCCTAACTAGACCATGAGGGACCAGCCTATTTTAGGCTTTATCCCCTTCCTGCAGCAGCATTTTTTTTTTTAACTTACATTTTTCAGTTTTACTGATCTTCTTTCAAAGAATGGTAGATATACAAATTTGTCATATAAAAAAGTGGGGTGCCCTTCTAGTCCCTCATATGCGATGGATAATGAATGCACTTTTTTTATAAGACAAATTTGTATACCTACCATTCTTTGAAAGAAGCCCGGGTAAGCGGAAGCCTGCTTGTTCTGGATTTCTGACGCCCTGCAGTTGTGGACAAGGCCAGTGATACAGTGGTACATGCGCAGGGAGACACTGCGGAGAGTCCACTGACAAAATGATCCGGGCTGGAGGTGGGAGTGTGTCACATACTTCCCTCCAACAAGTGAGCATTTTTTAGAATTTTTACTACCATGTCAGCTTAAAGTGACTCTGTACCCACAATCAGACCCCCCAAAACCACTTGTACCTTTGGATAGCTGCTTTTAATCCAAGATCTGTCCTGCGGTCCGTTAGGCAGGTGATGCAGTAAATGTCCTAAAAAAATACTTTTAAATTTGAAGCCCGTCCCAACAGGAGTATCTGTGCCCTAACTTTGCACCACCCCTCCGTACCTCCTCCCTACCCTCTTCATCATTAGGAATGCTCCAGGCAGATTGCCTCCTATTCCCCATCTGTTGCAGCCCGGCACATGGGCTGGATCGTTAAGAACCTGTGCAATGTTCAGCATGGAGAAAATGTTTTAGTGGCATTCCTAATGCTGAAGAGGGTGGGGAGGAAGGACGGAGGGGAGGAAGGACGGAGGGGTGGTACAAAGTTAGGGCACAGGTACTCCCGTTTGGCACAGGCTTCAATTTTAAAAGCATTTATTTTAGGACAATAACTGCATCACCTGCCGAACTGACCACAGGACAGATTTTGGATTAAAAGCAGCTATCTGAAGGTACAAGTGGTTTGGGGGGTCAGATTGTGGGTACAGAGTCGCTTTAAGTTGTTATAATTTTGATGTCCGCTCTCCATCTTTTTCTATATTTTTAGCGCTTATATTTATGCCAGAGGATCCAGGTGTCAATCCAGAAGGATAGCAGCGGATTTTTTTTTCCATTATCTGTGGGCGTTGTCATACAGGGAGTGGTACCCATGTTGTACCCATGTTTTTCAGATATCCCTAGAGCTGCGGCCAACTTTTGTTGCCACTGGTAAATAAATGCCACAGGCTTGCTCAACTCTAAATGACACCTTTGAAAAGCATTTTTTATTAATGCTTTTAATTTATACTAATGCACCTGCTGCCAAAGTACACTACATTTTCTCTATACATCTAAAAAATTTAGCTTCTACAGCTCTATTTTCGCTCTTCATGCTTGTACTCAGCCTTTCTAATTCTCCCCTGCAAATTGCCTTTTATGGGCTGTCCTGATAGGATTTTATCCCCCCTGTCCACTCTTTCAGCTGGTGTGTAATCCCCTTTCGCTTCCTACTGCTATCCTTAACATAGAGTGCAGAAAGTTCCATCTAATTGACCTATGTTTCTCTGAATATCTGCTAGAAACGGTTGGAAATCTCCAAGACTAGAGATTATTACACATAAGTCTTTCTTTTCAAACTCCACTATCATGTTTCAGTACTTCTTCAGTATCCCCTTGTTAGAGTACTGCTGTCTCATGACGGTGGCCCTTTAATGAACCCATATCTCATGAACATATCTGAATTCACAATCATTCCTATTTTGTCATAAACCTACATCACTACAGTCTGCTGTAAGTATACCTTTTCTTGGCTCTGGTGAATGGCTAGATAACAAGTCTACAATAGGAAGACACCCATGTTTGTTCTGCCTTTGCATTTTACAAAGATTAAGTGATTCTAGGGTTGGTGACATACTGACAGGCTACCCTGAGGACCATTTCATAATATATCAAGCAATGACAACAGATTTCTAGTCATCATGTATGTATAATAGCTGTAAACCAGGAAAGGACCCCAGCTAGAAGTGGAAGAACAGATGGAGGAAAGCAGATGGACAAAGCATGTATGCTGAAAACAAACGTACAAAGCACTGCACAATCCTAACAATGGTCCTTATAGAAAGTGAAAAGCGAGCTGCTTTTTCACAAATGACCATACTGATGTGAGAAGAGTAGAGCCTTTTGAAAAAAAAAAGTAAAAAGTAAAAAAAGAAGGCTCCAAAATGTGCTCACGTCTAATTTATTCTGCTAAATCTTCCAGCAGTGTCTATTATACGTTAACATTTTGACTTGGCAGGATCAGTGTTCTAGCTGTAACATCTTTATGTCATGTACTGTGTCAAACAGTACAGAACACCTGTAACGCATAATAGCAGAGCTCTGGAGCGGTATACAAGATGAGCTGACATTTTCTTCATGCTTTATATTTTTATATCTGGAGTTTACAATTCATTTCATGAGCAAGGAGTCAAGAAAGGGAATCACACATGCCAATGCCGCATTATGTTATTTAACCTTTACTAAATGATTCCATACATAGCCTACGAATTTCACAAGACAGAACTGAAATGCAGGTACTTCTCAGTATATCATAAAAAGACCTTTAATACTGTTATTGTGGGTGATCTTACCTATCATCTCATTGGAATTTGCACCAGCACTTTCCTATTCTCTGAACATTTATTCTTTTGCCAGAAAATTGAATAGAATACAGCCTGAAATGAGTCTGTGGAGTATTCTCATTTACCTATCTATTTAAACCTTATACTGAAATCTCCAGTAGAAGATTTAAAAATGTAATGATTCTTATTGAACAGGTAAATGAAACTTATGTACCAGAGATAATATATAATTATTGGTCAAATGATTCCCCCTTCACATTTAATAAATGTGCTACCTAGAAAGCTTTTTATTTCAGATTTCTGTTGGCAATGAAAAGCAGGAGTGAAACGTTCATACTAAAACGCTATCTTGTATAATGAGAACATCAGACTAGGCACATATCCAATTTTTAGGAAGAAATACATGTGGCCATTAAGGCTGTAAATCAGATTCATACGCTAGCACCTAATGCCACAAATCACTAAAGCTTCATTTTCCCCTACAATTTAAATTAGAAAATGTGCTCTAGTGCGAGGTATCAGTATTAAGTAGGTGTTAATATGCATACAAACCAAGCCGTGTGTAAACAGCATTAGGATATGTCTCAGAGAGTGATCTGTGACTTACGGACCAACTATTACCCAAAGCAATTTAGGGGATAAGCAATTTATGCAAACTATATGTGAAAATACACCATGTGCCGCTATTTTTATTCTACAAAGTAGTGGCTTAATGAGACACCCAATCCTGAAAAACAATTTTCATACGGAAAAACATCTCAAACAAAGACAAAAAGCTTATAAAACCTGAAGGTATCAATTCAGTCCCACTAAAGGCCACTGTGAACAGCAGATGCCTGGACTAAAATGAATGACATGCTAGAGGAGCATGATGTAGTGCACTGCTCAAGATTATAGAATGTGGAAGTGTATGCTCACATGAAGCAATAAATCAGAGAGTTTTAAAGGTGAACTATAAGCAGGTAAGACAAATCTAACCTGTTGATAGCTCTCTAGTGGGCACAGGACACTGGGGATGAGGGTTTGTCTCTTACCTTCCTCCTCGGCGCCATTCCTGTGCTGTTTATTCTGAAATCCTTTGCCCAGTAAGCCGTTAGGAGTACTGGAGGCATGGCTTCCACCCCCAAGCACCGATCCGGCCCATCCCTGGCCAGACCCCGTCCAATGACACTCATTGGAAGGTGAGTGCCGGTGGAGGCCTTAGCCTCACCCCCAACCCCACTCTGTGGCGATCCCCCCTAATAATTATCAATGAAAGGGGCGGGCTGGATTGCTGCTTAGTAGCCACACCCGCAACTCCTAATGGCTTACCGGGCAGAGGACTTTAGAACAAACAGCACAGGAATGTCACCGAGGATGAAGGTAAGAGACATCTGCAGCTCCCTGATGATAGTTCTCCTTTAATATACACCTTAATCTTTGTTTAATCCTTGGACAGAGCATAAAATCCACAATAAAATCATCAACAGCAAATCCACAGCATTGAGTGCAGATTTAACAGAGGAAAAACTTATTCTGCGCTGTAGATTTTACCTGATTATTTCCTTTTGTAAAAAGCATAGTATATATGCTACATGTGAACATACCCCCAAGTTGTATTTTTGCTTTAGATTTAAAGGTCTACAAAGTAATTTCATAATACAGTAGCAATCATAAAAAAGAAAAATAACATTTAGGTAGTGTGTCACTTTAAATGCACTTTTAAAAAAAGTAGCCATGCCCAATGGTGCCCCTAAGGCTGCATTGGGACACATGCTAAAGACACTATGGGAGTATGACACTAAGTGGGCCCTGGGCCCTCTCCTTTTCTCACTTTACACTTCACCCATCGGACAAATCATCAGCAAGTTTGGTTTTCAGTACCATCTTTATATGCTGATGATACCCAGCTCTATACCTCCTCCCGTGATATCACCCCCGCTCTTCTACAGAACACCAGTAACTGCCTGTCTGACGTCTCTAACGCTATGTCCTCCCTATTCCTAAAACTAAACCTTGCTAAGATTGAGCTTCTTGTCTTCCCTCCCTCTGCTAAACACCCTCCACCTGACATCTCCATCTCTGTCTGTGGTGCAACCATAACCCCTACTCAGCAAGCCCGCTGCCTTGGGGTTATGTTTGACTCAGATCTGTCCTTCACTCCTCATATTAAATCTCTTTCACATTCCTGTAATCTGCATCTAAAAAACATCTCTAAAATCCATCCCTTCCTTACTGTTGAATCCGCTTAAACTCTTATTGTCGCTCTGATCCATTCCTGTCTAGACTACTGCAATTCCTTACTAATCGGCCTTCCTTCCTCTAAACTCTCCTCTCTCCAGTCCATTCTCAATACAGCGGCCAGGCTCATCTCCCTGTCCAGCCGCTATACCGATGCCTCCCCCCTGTGCCAGACACTACATTGGCTCCCTATCAAACACAGGATACAATAAAAAGTCCTCCTGCTCACCCACAAGGCTCTCCACAGTGCTGCATCTCCCTATATCTGCTCCCTCATCTCTGTCTACAGTCCTACCCGTGCCTTACGCTCCTCTAACGACTTAAGACTAACAACCACCTTAATCCGCACCTCGTACTCCCGTCTCCAGGACTTCACCCGAGCTGCACGAGTTCTATGGAATGCAAGACTGTCAGACTCACCTCCAATACACAAAGCTTCAAACGTGCCCTCAAAACACATCTGTTCAAACAGGCTTACCAGGTTCTCTAAATTGCCCCCCTCCCTCCCCCAAATACATACGCCAGGCATTCAAGCACTTAGACCTGTAGCAGGAAGGCATTGGTTGGTGACTGGTTTACCCACCTTTAACTGCACTGCCTTATTTATAAAGATGGCCGGACCACGCTAAAATGGAAGGACTTTGCCCCTCTGCCATTTTGTCTCGCACCCCCTCATGATAGTCTGTAAGCTGATGCATGCGAGCAGGGCCCTCACTCCTCATGTATGGATAACTATATTTATATCTCTGTAATGTCTGATTTTTGTCTATGTATGTAACCCCAGAATTGTAAAGTGCTGCAGAATCTGTTGGTGCTATATAAATAAAAATTATTATCATTAAGTGAAGTTGATGCTGATAGCAACCAAGCTGATTCCATAACAAAGGTAACAGTGCAATGGACTGCCACCAGCATCTGATATCCCTTTCATAATCCACTGACTTCCATTATAAAAAATAAATAAATAAAATAATAATAAATATTAATAATAATAATAATAATATCAAAACGGATGCTTTTTTATGCTACTACTTGTTTGGACAGCATGGAATCAGGTTTCCTTTGCCTACCTGCACTTTTCCCTGAATACATAAAGTGGCATGAATGTTGTGAGGAAAACTGAACCAGGGGAATGTGCATTTGAGGCCACAATCATGCCCTGCCTAATACATATATTTACACCCCCTGAGCCCGATATACACCCCCTCTGCCTCATAAGTAGCACACTGATGCCACATTGAAAGCTGGCGATTAGACCAATGACAATTAATCATTCCTTGCTAATCCACAAGCAGGTGTGCAGCACCACAAACATTAAAGGGGTTATCCAGTGCTACAAAAACATGGCCAGTTTTCCCCCTACTGTTGTCTCCAGTTCAGGTGCGGTTTGCAATTAAGCTCCATTTACTTCAATGGAACGGAGTTTCAAAACCCCACCTAAACTGGAGACAACAGTAGGGGGAAAGTGGCCATGTTTTTGTAGCGCTGGATAACCCCTTTAACCCCTGCAAGATAGAGCCCTTTGATGCACAAAACTCCAGGTCAAATTAATGCAATGTTCCTCCCCACCTTCTAAGAGCCATAACACTTTTATTTTTCCACCTACAGGGCTGGTTGGGGGTGTCATTTTTGCGCCATGATCTCTAGTTTTTATTAATATCATATTGGTGTTACAGAAAAAATTTGATCGCTTTTTATAATTTTTTTCTGTAACAATTTATTAAAATCAGCAATCCTGGTGTTTTTTTTTTTTTTTTTTTCCGTTTACGCTGTTCACCATGCGGGAACAATAATGTTATATTTTAATAGATCGGACAATTCTGCACGCTACGATATGTAATATGTTTATTTCGGCTGAGAGGAAGCGCAAGATTGGGCGTGAAATAATCGTAGCCTGATGATTTTGTTTGTACTCACGAGCATGTAAGTAGAATAAAAGATTTATGCAATATTGGATGAGTGCCGCAGCATTTCTTTTGATCCTATCTAAATATATTTTGTCTCTCATTGGACGCCTAGCAGAGCACAACCAGAGTGAGCCCAGGTGAGCGGACTAATGCTGCGTATACACGGAACAATTATTGTTCGAATTTTCGCAATAATGATCGCATTTGATCGATAATCGTTGCGTGTAAACACAGCAAACGATCAAGCGCTGAGCGAAAAATCGTTCATTTTGATCTTTCAACATGTTCTCAAATAGTTGTTCATCGTTCGCTAAAAATTTGCAGATCGTTTCATGTAAACAGTCTTTTAAAGATTCACCCTATGTAAAAGATGGGCTTAAGCGATCTTAAAAACGATCGCAATAACGATTTTTCTTACAAATTTTCTTACGATTTTTCTAACGATTTATTCGTCTAAACACTGATCGTTACAAAAACCAAATTGTTGCTTTAAAATCGTTAAACGATCGATTGGGTGAATTATCACTCTGTGTAAACGTAGCATAAGCCCTTCTAATTATCGGTTGAACAAGCCCATATGTGCAGAGTGCCGGTGAATGGGTAGGTGCCGAGGTGATACTGTTTGCTGAAGTTACAACATTTATTTTTTTATATTTTTATAATGGGCAAGGGGGTACTTTTATTGGGAGGGGGTCTATAAGGGTTTTTTTTTAATACTTTTAAAAACTTTATTACCCCTCTTTTTTTTTACACTTTTTATCACTGTAAAACATGAAATGAATAGCATAGCATAGATCAGGGTTATCGGCGATCTATGTATAGAGCCTGCCTGAGATCAGACTCTAAGGGGCGTTTAAGGGGTTAATGAGACGCAGCTGCAGGATCGCAGCTACCTCTCATTACCTCCGGACACACTGATGTGTGCAGGACTGCTCTCACTGCAGCAGTCCCGCATACATCAGAAGCCCCTCAGTCATGAACGTATACATACATTCCTACTGCACGGGGTACGAGCCAAAATTTTATAAAAGTTGGGGTAATTTCTTCTTCTACATTTAGCGTTCCAGTATTTCCCAAACTCTCAGCAGTCTGCCAGCCAATGACATATATGTACAAAATAAAAATTAACCCTTTGAGGACCAGGCCCAAAATGACCCAGTGGACCACGCAAATTTTGATCTTAGTGTTTTCGTTTTCCCCTCCTCCCCTTCTAAGAGCTCTAGCACTGTCAGCACTGTAAGTGCTTGTTTTTTACAGGAATAGTTGTACTGTGTAATGGCGTCATTCATTTTACCATAACATGTATGATGGAATTCCAAATATATTATTTATGAAGATATAAATAGGTGAAATCGTAAAAAAGAATGCAATATGGTAACGTTTGGGGGGTTCCTGTGTCTACGTAATGCACTATATGGTAACAGCGACATGATACAATTATTCTATAGGTCAGCCTGAACACAACCATATGCAGGTTACACAGATTCTCTAATGTTATATATATTTTTTTTGTTATGAAATTACTTTTTTTTGGCAATTAAATATTAATAAAATGGGCCTATTGTGACACTTATAACGGTTTAATTTTTTCACCTACGGGGCTGTATGGGGTGTCATTTTTTCCGCCATGATCTCTAGTTTTTATTAATACCATATTTGTGAAGATCGGACGTTTTGATCACTTTTTATTGATTTTTTTAAATATATAATGTAACATAAAATTGGTAATCTGCGCACTTTTTCCCCTCTTTTCGTGTACGCCGTTCGCAATGACGCTTGTTATATTTTAATTGATCGGACAATTTCGCACGCTACGGTATATTATATGTTTATCTATTTATTTATTTTTATATGTTTTATTTATATTATGGGAAAGGGGGGTGATTTCAACTTTTATTGGGGGAGGGGTTTTGGGGTAGTGTAATAGTGTTTTGAACTTTTTTTTTTTTACACATTTGAAGTCCCTTTGGGGGACTTCTACATTCACTACTTGGATTTTTACACTGACCATTGCTATGCCATAGGCATAGCATTGATCAGTGTTATCGGCGATCTGCTCATTGAGCCTGCCTGTGCAGGCTCAGTGTAGCAGATCGCCGATCGGACAGCACGGAGGAAGGTGAGAGACCTCCGGTGGTCCGTTCTGGGGGGTCCCGATCGGTAAGTGACAGGGGACTCCCCCTGTCACTTGCACTTAAACGCCGCCGTGTCATTACCGGTGAGGTCCCGGCTGCTCACTGCAGCCGGCCCCCACCTCCTATGAAGCGCGCTCCGCTCCGGAGCACGCTTCATAGCCGGAGAAACACCCAGGACGTAGGGTTACGTCATGGGTCGTCTGGGGACAGACTTCCATGAAGTAACCCTACGTCCAGGGTCGTCTAGGGGTTAATGTCCGTCCTCTATAGACTTCCGAATGCCTGAACAGTTTCACCCCAAATTTGGCAAGCAGATACATTGGGTGCCTGGAAAGGTTAGAGCAAATGTCCTGTCCTTGCCATATGTACAGGAGAGGAGGAGTATGGGGAAGACTGCACTACAGAACTGAATGTTAGAATCTCCACACTGCACACACAGGTGACATCATTAGAGCTGCTGCATGTCTCCCCAGCAATGCACAGGTGAGGGAATTAGCCTCAGCCAGAGCTATAGAGACATGAATGTGCAGATCAAAAGCATTACAATCACAGATATGAAGGCCAGGCCTGTTGGTAGCTCATGGGAAGAGGGTGAGAGAAAAACAGTCCCACAGAAATACATGGTAGAATGTTGTGGAGACCAGATCTTACCTCACAAAGATGATGTCAGTGTCTGAGCATACACCCTTCCTCTCACACACACTCTAATGGTAGTTTGGAAGGTATAATTAACACTGACACTTTATAACTGGCGCCGGGTACATTTTCTAGTATAGTATGGAGAATTATACACACTTTTCCCAATAGATTTGCTGGAAAAGTGCCTCTTACATATAATACAAAGCATTCCTTCTGAACACTTTTTCTCTATACAGTATTCATAGGCAATGAGTTTTATGACGCATTGCTGGATTCTGTGTCCTTGTCATACGATTAACCGTGGAACAAGCGACATGTTGCTGGGCAATAAATAGGCATGCTAAATGGTTGAAAGTTTTAAAAGAGCTTTGGATTAAGTTCTTCTAGACAGCATTTTTTTTTTTAATAATACTAGAAAATAACAGTGACAAGCCTGTCACAGCTACTGTATACTGCTCACCTAACATACAGAATGAACCATATTATTTTATCTAATGCCCTGATGAAAGCCAGCTTCTCTAGGATAACTACTGTTGAAAGAAAATAGTCATTAGTGTTTTAACATTTCTTTATTATACTGTTCTTATATTTTTATACATGGGCATTAACCAACAATATAAAATTAGCATAGTCAAAGTAAAGATGGCTTCCCACTGTGCCGTATTTCAGCACAATGAGACAAGCCGGGGCTAAACATCCATAGAGTAATTATCACACTCTTCTGACATATAGAAGCGCTCAGTTTTGTAGACTTTCCAGCATGTTGGAAAATCTTTTAGAGATTAACAGACGTTGTCCTTTTCTTCTACAAAAGGGACAGACAGGCTTGCTGTGCCATCAGCATTGCAAAAAATCTGAGAATGAGCGATATCCAACCAACCAATGGAGTTGTGGCATGTACAGCCAGCTTCCTCCACTGTAATTTAGCAGGTTTGTCTTGTTAAAAAAAAATCCCTGGAAGAGGCATGCTTTTACTTTTATGGTTAGAAGTAATGATATCTTGGGTACAAACACACACGGCATATAAGCTGCGTATTTACTGTTGCGATACGCAGCAGATATGATCTAAATAACTGAACACAGCATCAAATCTGCTGCGTATCTGCTGCGTATCTGCTGTGTGTGTTTGTAATCTTAGGGTACAAACCCACTTGACGTATTTGCTGCGTGAATCAGTCTTAAAAATAAGCAGGCAAAACGCAGGTTGGCTTTATACAATTGTTCTGCGTTAAAATACGCAATTGCGTATTTTTGAAGCGTAAAGCTTGTTGTTAGCAAAGCATCAGTTGTTAACAACCTGTGCGAAAAACGCATGTAGCTTCACGCTTCAAAAATACGCAATTGCGTATTTTGACGCAGGACAATTGTATAAAGCCAACCTGCGTTTTGCCTGCTTATTTTTAAGACTGATACACGCAGCAAATACGTCAAGTGGGTTTGTACACTCAGGGTACAAACCCACTTGACGTATTTGCTGCGTGAATCAGTCTTAAAAATAAGCAGGCAAAACGCAGGTTGGCTTTATATGATTGTTCTGCGTTAAAATACGCAATTGCGTATTTTTGAAGCGTGAAGCTTGTTGTTAGCAAAGCATCAGTTGTTAAAATACGCAATTGCGTATTTTTGAAGTGTGAAGCTACATGCGTTTTTCGCACAGGTTGTGAACAACTGATGCTTTGCTAACAACAAGCTTCACGCTTCAAAAATACGCAATTGCGTATTTTAACTCAGAACAATCGTATAAAGCCAACCTGCGTTTTGCCTGCTTATTTTTAAGACTGATTCACGCAGCAAATACGTCAAGTGGGTTTGTACCCTCAATGTAAATGTTAGAACAAGGATAATCACAACCAAAGTAACAGGCTATTTTAATCACAAAGCTGAACTCATTACTCCAGTACTTTTAGTGTTCACACTCAGTAAAATCGGCAGAAACCTGCGGAGCTCTGCGCTGCGGAATCCTGTCTGCCTCAGTGTCCCACAATATCTTTATTGGATGGCTTGCGTGCCTCCACATCTGTTGCTCTTCGCCCAAAGGATTGACATGTCAATTTTCAGCCGATTTTACTCAGTGTGAACACACCCTTAGTAAGACTTACTGTAAAAAGTATACACATCACATCTAATAATTTCTAGTGGTTAACCTAGTTATATATGAGGGACACAATACATTTTTAGTAATTAATTGAATGCAATAATTAGCAAAAACTATGTAAAGTGCTGAGAAATTTGTGTGCGCTATACAAATTAAAGCATTATTATTAATGCATAAGGGTGCCTTTACACAGAGATTTATCTGACAGATTTTTAAGACAAAGCCAGGAATGGATTTGAAAAGAGGAGAAATCTCAGTCTTTCTTTTATGACCTGTTCTTTGTTTATAGTGTGTACCTTGCTTTAGCTTCAAATATCTGTTAGATATATCTGTCTGTGTAAATGCACCTTTAGGCTGGGTTCACACTATATTTCAGTCAGTATTGTGGTCCTCATATTGCAACCAAAACCAGGAGTGGATTAAACACACAGAAAGGATCTGTTCACACAATGTTAAAATTGAGTGGATGGCCGCCATATAACAGTAAATAACTGCCACTATTTCAATACAACAGCCGTTGTTTTAAAATAACAGCAAATATTTGCCATTAAATGGCGGCCATCCACTCAATTTCACCATTGTGTGAACAGATCCTTTCTGTGTTTTTAATCCACTCCTGCTTTTGGTTGCAATATGAGGACCACAATACTGACTGAAATATACGTAGTGTGAACCCAGCCTTAGGCATTGGTCTCTTACATTCAGTTAAGAACAGTGTTATATGACATAGGCACATGAATGGATACCATCTGTTAAGATGGTACAACTAAACACAATATACTGCACAAGTACAGCGAATCAAACTACTAAAAATTTTAGATGTCCTGCTATATCAGTTAGGCTAGGTTCACACTGCGTTTTTGCAATCCGTTTTTTTCACCCGTTTTTTGCAAAAAACGGATGAAAAACGGATGCATTAGTCTGCTTCCGTTTTGATCCGTTTTTTTTACAATGGAAGTCAATGGGAAATAGGATCAAAACGGATCCGTTTTGTTTAAGGGACACAAAAGTAGTGTCAGCTATGGACACAAATGCATCAGTTTTTTTCAGTCTTTTGCAAAAAAACGGATTGCAAAAACGCAGTGTGAACCCAGCCTTATATGTTGTATATTGTAACAAATGCTTTTCCATCAAATCCACATCTGATGTCTGCATAATGCACCGGTCTTCCATTTCGCCTTTAGCACGTTGACTGTCAGATTCTGTGCTAAGTCCAGACTTCCATTCAGCAACAAGGACACCCTCATTTTATGTGGCAGATCTCACACCACAGTAACAGCCACTTGGTATTTTCCATCCTGTAAATATTGGTTGCAATAGACTTTCACAACAGCTTTAAGTCACTCGGGTGGCAGAATTGCTGGGCATGGCCCTGAAAAACACATGTCTGTGCAAACAGCATGAAGTGGTAGAGGTTACCAGGGGCACAGGAACACTGCTAGGCAGGATTTTTTTTTATTATTTGGAGATTACTGAAACCTATACTTGCACCTTACATGTAAATAATCTCCCCCAAAAAATCTATTGTTACTGCTTACAAACACAGCTTAGTAAATAACATGTGTCTGAAGTGTTTGCTATCTATTGTAATGTAAAGCCCAGCTGCTTCACTCACTGAGAATTTGCATATGAGACCACCCTTGGAAAGTAAAGGTGGGCATACACATTAGATTAGGTTGATGGCTGAACAATTATTAAAGGATCATATGATGAATCACTGTTTTACAGACACAGCCCTAAACATTCTCCCCTACTTTCACAATGCAGGGTCCCCCTTTGGGTCATGTACTTTAGAAGTTCTGAGATTGGCTGGTGACTGGTTCACCCACCTTTATGTGATCTATCCCACTTAGAAAAGATTGCTGGACCACTATATATATATATATATATATATATATATATATATATATATATACATACACACACACACATACATATAGTACTTTCTGTCTCACTCCTATTCCCTCAGGTTGTAAGCTTTTGTGAGCAGGACCCTCACTCCTCTTCTCTGAGTAATTCTGTAATGTCCAATCGTCTACCCGCTCAATTTTAAAGTGCTGTGGAATATGTTTACGCTATATAACATGTTTTTTTTTTATAAATTATTGTAATACACATTTTATTTTTAAATTCTAGGTGATGGACTAACAACTTTTCTGGGAACGCTCCAATAATTTTCAGTGAATTCTGAGAAATTATTTGCTGAGGATCCATTCACACATACAGGATATGCAGCAGATTTAAAGGGAATCTGTCAGCACCTGGGCTGGTGCCAAGGTGCTGACAGTGCAGTTAAGGTGCATGTCCGTTAATGTATGCAGTACCTTTCTTGTAGCATTCGGTCCAGTAGTTTTTTTTTTTAATTCTTGTCTGTAACTTGTAGTGGTGAGGAGTTCGTGCCGCACTTAGGCACGCCTCACCACCGCTTCCTCCTCCCTCTTTGCTGCCCGGCCTCCTGCTTCCTGATGACGTTGCTGGCAAGGGCCGCGCCCCGACTTGCCAGTATGCGCAAGCGCCCTGTATATCTCGCGCATGAGCCGTAGCGCAGATGAGCGGCGCAACTGTGGGCATGCCCTCACCTGCGCTACGGCGCATGCGCAAGATACACAGGACCCTTGCGCATACTGGCAAGTCGGCACGCGGCTCTTGCCAGCAACGTCAACAGGAAACAGGAGGCCGGGCCGGGCAGCAAAGAGGGAGGAGGAAGCGGTGGTGAGGCATGCCTAAGTGCGGCACGAACTCCTCACCACTACAAGTTACAGACAAGAATTAAAAAAAAAAAAAACTACAAGAAAGGTACTGCATACATTAACGGACATGCACCTTGACTGCACTGTCAGCACCAGCCCAGGTGCTGACAGATTCCCTTTAATGCTGTGTTCCCTCATTTAGTTACATTGATATCAGCAATATAAAATCTGCACCTGATCCGGTACATGTGAATGGACCTTAAAAAAAATCATTTATGGTTGAACTATCTTTCATTTGACTATCAAGCACAGCTGACTTCCTTCCAGGCTATGCCAGTCTGTTATTGATTATTTAAAACAGTCGCTCTTTGTTGAAAGTCATTTAGGTTGAAATTTCCCTTTTAACGGAAGAAAAAAATCTCTATAATGCATTTGCTTACTAGATCTTTTCTCAGAGACTTTTATAAAGGTTAACAGCTCCTACACATAATCCACTAAACCTGGATAATTTTTTCCATTATAACAATACTCAATGACTGTCCGACACTATCCTCCACCAACACCAGTAGGCTCTGGGACAGACTGTCATTCATCATGGCACACTGCTGTAATATGGATTAGATTGTCTAAAGATCTGTTGCATTAAGCCTATGGGCCTATTACTTAACTTCGGAGTACCTCTGGTATTATATAAAGGCACATGGAGGTTTTTTCTCCCCAAATCATATAGGATGCATCATGTCATATTACTGGATGGCATTCTACTTGAAAGGGAAACTAAGAGAAGGTTAAAAGACTTTGGGGGACATCTATTAAGTCTTTATTAATGTCTCTGCATAAATCCCATGTGCCCCAGTGGCGCACATTGGGAAACCTACGCTAGCTCAGATTTTTCAGCTTGAAAAATGATGAATTGAGCGGACCCAGAGTCTCAAACATAACTTTTGGTATGTTGCTGTCCATGGTCAGACTAATTGCTGCCCCTCTCCTGGCCTCGTGCACTGGGATAAAACTCCTTTTTTCCCCACATGTAAAGCTACTGCTGGAGATGCGGGCTCGGGGAGCTGCACAGTAGATTTATACTGTGCAGATGGTAAGCATATCAGCACAAGCATGCTGATTGATTACCTTTAATCCTCCCAGCATTGCTTCATTAGCTACAAAGTTGCAGACACAGCCTGCCAGAGACTCACACACAGTTTTCTGTGTCTTCGGCTTCTGTGTCAAAATTAGGGGAAGGAGACAGAATAAATAATAACATGAATGGAGTAAATTCTTAGTCTCAACATGGGCATTAAATACCCCTTTAACCCCTAGACAACCCTGGGCGTACCCGTACTTCCTTGGCCGCCCAGGGGTTTTCAGAGCGCCGGCACCACTCTGAACTGCCACGGTCCCGGGTGCCAAAAGCTATTGAGTGCCTATGTCATTGATCTATGCAGTATAACTATACTGCATAGATCTCAATGAGAGATCAGTGTGCATATACTAGAAGTCTCCCAGGGGGACTTCTAGTATAAGTGTAAAAAAAAAAAAAAAAAAAAAAGCCCCCCCTCCCCTAATAAAAGTTTGAATCACCCCCCTTTTCCCATGTTCTAAATAAAAATAAATGAATAAACATGTTTGCTATTGCCACGTGCGTAATCGCCCGAACTATTAATTTATCACATTCCTGATCTCGCACGGTAAACGGCGCAAGCGCAAAGAAATCCACATCAAATCCAGAAAAATTGTAATAAAAAGCGATCAAAAACTCGCATATGTGAAATCAAGGTAGAAAGATAGAAAGTAAACATCATGGCGCAAAAAATGACACCTCACACAGCCCCATAGACCAAAGGATAAAAGCGCTATAAGCCTGGGAATGGAGCGATTTTAAGGAGCATATATTTGTTAACAATGGTTTGAATTTTTTACAAGCCATCAAATGAAATAAAAGCTATACATGTTACATATCGTTATAATCGTAACGACTTGAGGAATATATATAACTAATCAGTCTTACCCCAGGGCGAACGGCGTAAAAACAAAAACCCTCCAAAAAGAAAAAAAAAGTTTGTTTTTTTAAAATTTTACCACACATTGAATTTTTTCCTGCTTTTGCAGTGTACTTTATGAACAAATTTAGCCTGTCATTGCAAAGTACAATTAGTGGTGCAAAACATAAGGGCTCAGGTGGGTTTCTAGGTGAAAAAAATGCAACTGCTATGGCCTTTAAAGCATAAGGAGGAAAAAACGAAAACGCTAAAAATTTAATTGGCCCGGTCCTCTAAGGGTTAATTTGCCCTCATGTCAAAATTTGCTATTTGCACCAGGTCTCCCGAGTGCGATCCTAAAGGTGCCTTTACAGAGAGAGATTTACCTGGCAGATTTTTAAAGCCAGGAAAGGATTTCAAAAGAGAAGAAATCTCAGGCTTTCCTATGTGACCTGTTCTCTGCTTATAGTCTGTTCCTGGCTTTGGCTTCAAAAATCTGTAAAATAAATCTCACTGTGTAAAGGCACCCTAAGGCTGAGTTCACAGATGACATTGTTGCATGTTTGCTGTGAGATTTCCAGCAATTTTTTTTCACATCAACTAGAACAAGAAAGTGCTTATTAGCTACTAAATATCCTACAGAATTCTTACCAGTCAGAAACCGTGCTCTTTGCTGCCACCTCTTGCCAAGTCAGGAAGTGTCCAAAGAAGTAAAGGTTTTCTGTGGAGATTTGTTACGGCTCTGGACACTTCCTGTCAGGGACAGAGGTGGCAGCAGAGTGCACTGTGTTAGATTGGAAAGAATACACCACTTCCTACAGGTCATACAGCAGCTGATAAGTACTTTTGGTGCAGATTTACTCTGCAATATTACCTGTGAAAATGCTGTAGACCTTTTGTAGCAGAATAGGGGCAGCATACGCAGTAATATACAGCACTCTATGGTAGAACCCTCTTTGATTTATTGGCATCAGAGGTCACTAACTAATTCACACATTGTATAGAATAGAGGATGTGGATTTCACCAACCAATCTGCACACATAAAATCTGCATCAGATTACAGCACTGGGCTAGTGGACATTTCCGACAGGGAAATGGACCCGAGGAGTGGAATTTAAATAAACAGTAACGGCAACCCAGAACCAGCACGTTACATACGTAGAGCGAATCTGCTGCTCAGTTACAGAGGGCTCAGTACATGTATCCATAGATTCCGTATTCATAGATTCCCATTACCTGACAATGAAGGCCAAAAGGCCTTATGTTTCCATGTATAAGATAGATAGATAGATAGATAGATAGATAGATAGATAGATAGATAAAAAGATAGATAGATAGATAGATAGATGTTGTGGTGTATATATATGTTTCCATGTATGCGATAGATAGATAGATAGATAGATAGATAGATAGACCACAACATATATTGTTGCCCTACATATATATTGCACATACATGGAAACCACTTTCTATCTATCGCATACACGGAAACATATATTATAATATATAATATAATATATGTTTCCGTGTATGAGATAGATAGATAGATAGATAGATAGATGTTTCCATGTATGTGCAATATATATGTAGGGCGACAATATATGTTGTGGTATAAATATACATATGGTTTCTGTGTATGCAAGAGATTCCACGGAACAATTATCGTTCATAAACTCACTCCAACGACCACTCGTTAACGATAATCGCTTCGTGGAATTGGTGTAAACGAGGGAACGACAAAGGCGAAATCGTTATATTGCCGTTTAAAATAGTTTTTCAGCATGTAGAAAAAAATTGTTGGTCTTTGAAAGATAATTCACTAATCGGATTGTAAAATTAGAAATCTTTCAGTCGTTTGTAAAAAGGTTTAAAAAAGGTAGGTGTGTCGTATGGTCATGATCACCCCGGCGAACGTTTTAAACGACCATGTAACGACCGCAAAATAATGGTTACACTACATATATCGTTCACGTTATGTGTTATCGTTCACAAAAAAAATTGTTTAGTGATCGATAACGAGCGGTTGTTGGAGCGAGTTTATGAACGATAATCGTTCCGTAGAATAGGGCCTTTACTCAGGAATCCCATACAGACACAGCGATGAGTGGGATAATAACCAATACATATAACAACTCAGAGCCGGGTCCTGACTGCTGGCTGAAGTAGCCGGCTCGGCCATCAGTAAAGCCATGGTAACTTTGCTGCCCCCCATGCACACAGCCCCCATGCCAGGCTTACCAATAAGCAGGGTGCTCCCGAGGCTTATGTGTTCGGGGCTGAGGTAAGAGGCGCCCGTAGTCCGGTGCTGGCTGCTCTCAGTGCCCGGGTGCGGGGTCCTAGTCCTCCCTCTAGAGGTCGCTGATCCCCGCTGCCGGTGCCTGGGGTGCACATCCATTGGTCCTCACTTGTATTACGGATCTGTGCCGGGACAGGATCACCTCCAGATTCTGATCCCTGCAAGAGAAATGGAGATGTGAGGCATAGATGAGAGCTGCCGGTAACGACCGCTGGACGCTAAGGGACGCCTCTGAGGCTAGGCGCTGTAATTCCGTTACCGTACAGTACCGTGCAGTGGCGCTGTACCCAGCCGCTAGAGATGCTGTAAAGAACGCAGTGAATAGATTTAGAAACACTTCCCTGCTGCATGGTGCTCCGCCCCGCCACTGGACTTGGAACCAATGAGCGGCATTCGTGCAAGGAGCCAATGACATTACAGCTTTGTGGCGAATTCTTTGTCAATATCCATGACAGAAGGGTTCTGATAGGCTAAGAGCTCCGTGCTGATGACGTACTGGTGCAGCTCGCACGATAAGATGTGGGAGATATGTAGAGCAGCGCGAATAGTGTGTGGAGGAAGTGTCCCGCTGGGCTGCTGTATGGCGGCGCTCTGTCCTGACTGGGAGCAGAGAACCGGGCGCTCGGTTGACGCTGGAGGCTTTATTGTGTTCAGACGCCGTCTTTCTTTACCTCACTTCGGTGGGCTCGATGGTTATGGCGGGCTTAGCTCCCCGGCGTCAGTCTAGTGTTTTGCTGTAAAGACAAAGGCTGATGCAAAGGAATGGAGCGTGACTCGGAGCTCCAGCTTTTCCAACTAGGTCCAGGAGCCGGCACAAAGTATTAGTGGATGTTTCCTTGTAATGTGGAGCAACAATATGTAGTTTTATGGGAGCTACCCGTGGCTGGCCTTGCTTTTCTATTTAGAGGGTGTTCACATGATTGGTTTTTTTTTGTTTGTTTTTTTTCTGCTCGTTTTGCTTCTAATGCACCTTGGTGTCCTTAAAGGAGAAGTCCCATGAATTTTTTTTCAAAGTATCTTATTGTCCCCAAAAGTTATACAAATCACGAATACACATGGGAAATGCAACAACGGGGAGATTTATCCAACACGGTGTTAAGTGAAACTGGCTCAGTTGCCCCTAGCAACCAGATTCCACTTTTCATTTCTTACAGACTATTTGGAAAATGAAAGGTGGAAACTGATTGGTTGCTAGGGGCAACTGAGGCAGTATCACTTTGCACCATGTTTGATAAATATCCCCCAAATGCTTTTTTTTCCCCTGCACTTACCACTACATCAAGGCTTCACTTCCTGGATAACATGGTGATGTCACGACCTGACGCACAGGGGCTGTGGCTGCTGCAGAGGATGATGGCAGGGGGATGCTCAGTGTCCCCCCAGTGCCCTGTGTCCTCCTGCCATCATCCTCTCCAGCAGCCACAGCTCGCACAGCTCTGGGAGTCGGGTCGTGACATTACCATTAGAGATGAGCGAATCGGGTTCGAGTCCATCCGAACCCGATTGTTCGGCATTTGATTAGCGGTGGCTGCTGAACTTGGAAAAAGCTCTAAGGTTGTCTGGAAAACATGGATACAGCCAATGACTATACCCATGTTTAACACATAGCCTTAGGGCTTTATCCAACTTCAGCAACCACCGCTAATCAAATGCCGAATGTTCGGGTTCTGATGGACTCGAGCATGCTCGAGGATCGCTCATCTCTAATCACCATGTTATCCAGGAAGTGAAGCCTTGATGCAGTAGTAACTGCAGGGGAAAAAAGCACTTTATAAGCATTTCCCGTAATGAGTGTATATTAGGGGCAATACAATACTTTAATAAAAAAATTTGCTGGACTTCTTTTATAAGTGCTGCAGTGATATGAATGGTGGTCACATGCTGCAGTTTACATGGTGTGTAAAAAAAAAAACAGTTTTCATTTAAGACAATGAAAGCACTAAAAATATGCTTCGGATACAAGTGAAATATGCTAGTAGGTAATCTTCAAAACCCTGGCAAATATATAACCTCTAGAGCAGTGATTTTCAACCAGTGTGCCGCGACACATGGTCGGGTGTGCCGCGGGGAAAGTTCTCCAAACTATGGTGCCCCTGTGTTTTGTTCCCCGGCAATGCGCAGCGAAACATGGGGAGAGAAGCAGGGGGGAGAAGTATGGTGGAGAGAAGCAGGGGGGAGAAGTATGATGAAGAGAAGCACAGGGGAGAAGTATGGTGGATAAAAGCATGGGGGAGAGAAGCACAGGAGAGAGAAGCACAGGAAAGAAGCAGGGGGGAGAAGTACAAGAGAGAAGCATGGGGGAGAGAAGCACAGGAGAGAGAAGCACAGGAAAGAAGCAGGGGGGAGAAGTACAAGAGAGAAGCATGGGGGGGAGAAGTATGGTGGAGAGAAGCAGGGGGGAGAAGTATGGTGGAGAGAAGCACAGGAGAGAAGTAGGGGGGAGAAGTATGGTGGAGAGAAGCACAGGGGGGAGAAGAAAACAGGCCCAGGTTTCACACTGAGTGAGTATAAATACATTTAGAATCTATATTATTAACTAACTGTATAATATGTACTGTTTTAGTGCCATTTTGTGCCATTTTGGTTGGTGGTGTGCCCCTGGATTTTTTAAGTATAAAAAGTGTGCCGCGGCTCAAAAAAGGTTGAAAATCACTGCTCTAGAGTACACACACAAAATGTTGATGTTTCAGAAGCACTTCTGCCTCTGAGTACACGTGTCACTTCCAGCTTTTGTTATGTGCTGCCTGGATGTAGCCTTGGGGTTATATTTACATAAGGAAGAATTGCACAGAAATATTTCTTTAAAGCCCCATTCAGAAAACAGACACTAGAAGAAATCTCTTCAGCAAATCTGCCGCATGTGATAGTATACATTTCTGTGCTGATACATTTTGAACCACAGGAGATCTCAAATCTCATTGCGGCAATCCATTTGCGGCAGAGATTTCTGGTCTTCTTTGATATGCTATGTGACTATCTTCCTATTGGAAAAAACTTGCAGTTGATCCGATATGGCGGTTATCTTCTGGACATAAAAGATACGTTTTCTTACCCATTACTTTCTCGGGTATTCAGATATGAAATTTTAGCTTTCATTTTTTTAATAAAAGTATTCCATAAGACTCAATCATGAGTCACCCACCTTATGGTGCATTTACCCAGAGATTTATCTGACAGATTTTTGAAGCCAAAGCCAGGAATGGATTTGAAAAGAGGATATATCCCAGTCTTTCCTTTATGACCTGTTCTCTGTTTATAGTCTGTTCCTGGCTTTGGCTTCAAAGATCTATCAGATAAATCTCTGTGTAAACGCACCATTAACCCCGTAAGGACAGCCAGTTTCCATTTTTGCGCTTTCGTTTTTTCTTCGTGCTTAAAAGGCAATAGCACTTGCATTTTTTCACCTAGAGACCCACATGAGCCCTTATTTTTTGCTCCACTCACTGTACTTTGCAATGACAGGTTTAATTTTTGCATAATGATCTGTACTTTCTATCGGAACCTTGATTGTGCATATGCTCGATTGCATTTTATTACAATTTTTCTGGATTTAATGCGACCAAAAATGTGCTTTGGAGTTTTTTGCCCTTACGACGTTTACCGTGAGAGTTCAGGAATTAAATAAATTAATGATTTGGCCGATTACGCATGCAGCGATACCAAACAAGTTTGTTTATTTTTATTTATTTATAAAATGGGGAAAGGGGGGTGATTCAAACTTTTATTAGGGGAGGGAATTTTTTATTAATAAAAATAAAAATTTTTACACACATACAACTTTATATTTTTTTTTATTTAAAGTTTTATTTTATTTTCAATAAGAACAACAAACAAAGGACGTTGAGTCCCGTTTAAGACATAAACCACGTAGAAACACAATAACAAGGCAATATGCAAGCAGTATAAATCAAGGCGAATAGCCAAACAAGTATAGTTGGTACCTGACAGGGCCATAAAACCTGGCTACAAGGTGATAATTGCATGAATTTAGCAATAACTTAAAAAGAAAAACTTTGTCATGAGAAATTAGACATAGTGACACAAAAAGACAAGGACAAGAAGACACAGACACTGGGGGGGGGGGGGGGGGGGGGGATGTTGTTAGCTGAATAACTTGCGTTTATAATGACATTCATTATGTTAAACATTTTGGCCGTGCCTACCAGTAGGGCGATGAGAATGGACCACGCGAGGGGAGGACAGCTCCCATGTTGAAAAGAGCAGGATTGTTCAAACAGCCACGGTTCTATAAGAGTCGGTGGAACGAAAGAGCAACCACGGGCTCCAGGTGGCTGTGTACTTCTTTACAGCTGTTGGGGTGACCACAATAAGATTCTCCATATCATGTATTTGGGCAATTTCAGCGAACCAATCATCTAATGTTGGGGGCTCCGTGGATCTCCAATGTCGGGGTAGCATTGTCTTCGCTGCCTGCAGGAGATGTCTAGCTAAGGACTTCTTGAAACGGGATTGCGCAGTGGGAAACATATATAACAGCACCGCTTCTGGGGTGTTGGGGATAAGGACACCTGTGACATTGTGTATGGTGCGTAGGATAGTCGACCAGTATCCCCGTAGCCTCGGGCACGTATACCATACGTGCAACATGGTCCCCCCCAGCCTCTTCACATCGCCAGCACACATCAGGTACCGTGGGATACCACTTATGGAGAAGAGAGGGGACACGATACCATCGGGAGATGATTTTGTAACTAGTTTCTTGTGATTTGCACGCCAGTACTGCCTTGTGGGATAGAAAAAAGGCCTTAGACCATTGCTGTGGCGTAAAGCTTTTTCCCAACTCTGTCTCCCAGGCCGAGCAGAAAGCGGTAAGTGCCGAGAACCTGAGGACAGTAATTGTTGGTATACCACAGAGATGATGTGTGGAGGACAGGGAGGGGACACGTATAGATGTTCGAAGTCTGTCAGTTCCTGGTGCAAAGTGTGTGTGCGTTTAGTAGTGGAGTAAAAATGTTGCACTTGAGCATATTCAAACGAGTGCTTTACGGTAGGTGGGGTCGTATCCAGGATCGCTGACAGGGGTAATAGGGCGCCTTGTTTAAGTACCTGATGGAAACGGAGGACCTTGTCGGCTGGGAGCCCTAAGAAAGATGAGGAAAGTCCCGGTGCAAACTGTGGGTTGTGTGTTATGGGGGTCAACGGTCCGTGTTTCCGGAGCAGGGGGTGGGATTTGCCTGCCATTACACACATACAACTTTGACAGCTGCATTTAAAAAGCTAATTAGGGGGCATGACGATTGGACCGTGCCCACTAATAGCCGCGGGTATGGGCTGCAGATAGCACCTGGGATTGCGGCGGCTCAGAGCGGGGACGCCAAGCGGCCCCTCTCTGAACGCTGTTAATGACGCCAGGGCGTACATTTACGCCCTGTCGTTAAGGGGTTAATCTCCCGGATGTACGATGCTATAACCTGGCTTGTTTTCTGAGGCATGGGATCCAGTGGGTTACAGGTAAAAGCAATTATTCCAATTTTCCCCCTTGACATGACAGCACCACGGAGAGAGGGACCCCGCCCCCAGGGACAGAAAACCTGAAGCATAAAAGGATTAGGCCCTCCTCTCAACCTCAGTGTGGTTTCCTGTCTCTGCGGGAAGCCTGGAGTATGGAGGCTCTGTGAAGTCTCCTAAAGTATTAAAATAGCCGGAGCTCCCCGTTTACTGGAGTTTTTTTTCCTGGGCAATAGCTCTACATAGCGCCAGTGTAGCGCTATAAGCCCGACTCACCACACCGGCTGTATGACCATAACGGCAGAGGAGCCGGATCGGAAGCCTCGAGATCTGCTAGTTGCAGCCGCGGGGTATTCGGGGGGAGTATGGGGACAGTAGGACACGTCCATACGAACCGTGCGGTCCACGCTGCGGCCTACTTCCGGTTTGGCGCTGCGCGGTGACGTGTAGGGAGTCACGCGGCGCACAAGAAGTGACGTCAGACCCCGGACAATCCAGGAAACAGCGCGGAGTGCGCAGTGGTGAGCTCGGCTGGCAGACTCATAAGCTACAGGCTACAATGAGTTCCAGCAGCAGGCTAGGAAGGATTCCTTCGGTGCTCCAGCCTCTTCTCGGGTATTGAGTCACTTCTTCCCTGGTTGGGGTAGTAAGATGATCAGCTTTTATTTTTATTGTATATATTCTGTGCCACTCCATTGTGGATAGAGGAGAATACCTTCAAAAAAATAGAAGTAATGTTAAACAAACTGATTTGGGGACGGAAAAGAGTGAGATTGCAACAAAAATTTCTTTGCCTACCTAAAGGAGAGGGGGGAGTGGGGTTGCCGGATATGAAGCTGTATTTTTTGGCGGCGCAGTTAAATTATTTATGGAATAGGGGGGAGTGGAACTGTATAGACATTTAGAGGGAAAATTAGGTAGGGTCTATGACGGTATGATTGAGATATTAGAAGGAGGAGTTCTAGAGGGGCCAGAATGGAGCAAATACCCTTCGGTATATATGTTAGTAAAGTTATGGAAGAGTAAAAAGCTATTGGGGATTAAAAATACTATAGATTATACCCCCATATGGTATAACAATAGACTAAGGAAATATATAAACTAGGAGCTCTTAAAAACCTTAAAAAAGCAGGGATTAGTAGAGTGAGAGATGCTTTTCTAGATGGGAAATTGAAAACATGGCAGCATTTAAGGGAAGAGTTTGGTTTAGAGGGGAAAGAGTGGTATGAATATGAACAGCTGAAGCATGCCGTCGGGGACACTGAGAATAAAGATTTATTTATGGTGGAAGCAACCCCGGAAATAATATCCCTCGTAAATAGGGGTATGGGTATTAAAAAAGGGGTATCACGAATATATGGGAAATTAATGGATGGAACACAGGGGATAAGGGAAATGGGATGTAGGGGGAAATGGGAGAATGAATTAGGTAAAATGTCCGAGGGGCAATGGGAGAATATACTAAAAAATGTTAAAGTATTGGTAAACCAAAATCACCAGATAATACAGCTTCATATTCTGTACCGGTTATATTATACCCCAATGTTTTTGGAAAAAATAGGCAAAAAAACCACAGCGGACTGTGCAAGGTGTGGGGAAAGAGTAGGAGATTGGTTGCATATTTTTTGGACATGTACGGCCCTGAAAAAATTTTGGAGGGAAACAAAGGCAATAGAGGAAGAACTGGACTATAAAATAATACCGTATCCGACATTGATAATACTGGGGGATGATTCACAGTTAGTGGGAATAGATAGCAAAAAGAAGGAAATCTTGGGCAGGAGATTGTTTGTGCCTAGACTCATGATCGTACGGAGTTGGAATTCAAATGAAATACTAAGAGTGGGGACTTGGAGTAACTTGGTAAAACAGTATGTCAAGTATGAAAAGGTATGGGAAAGAGGAAGAGAATAGTGGAGGAAGACAGTGGGAGTGAATAACAGGATATGAAAAGCTGGTTCTCCCTGGTTTGAGTATCAAGGGTCCACCTGGGGAGGGGAAGGGAAAAGAGGGGGGGGGGGAATTGTAAAAGAATAATGTGATAACTTGTTTTTGTACAAAAAATTTTCTTGATGTGATAATAAAGACTTTTTAAACAAAAAAAAACATTGCGTGTCTAGGTCAATGATGGTTTGGCTTTCTCAGCTAGAAATAGATCTTCAGGCGGAAGATTTCAAAGAAAAATTCACTACAGCTTTACCTCTACTTAAAAAAATCTGCCTTCTTTCTAGCTAATTCTTCCACTGATGCACTCAGGTTTTCTGCTCGCTCAGCGGCACAATCTAACGCTGCTCGTAGAGCCCTGTGGCTAAAGAACTGGTCAGGAGATGCAGCGGCTAAGGCTAAATTATGCACCATACCCTGTGAGGGAGAATACATATTTGGAACTGTGCTAGACAATCTACTGGATAAGGCTGCAGACAAAAAAGAGAAATTTTCCAGCAGCTTTTCAAGGGAAATGATTCCTGTCCTTTTGAGGTCAAGGAAAGGAAAAGTTTCACAGAAAAAACACAGACAAATCCAGTAGAGGAAGGCCCTACAACAAGTCTAGAGGCTATATGTTCTCCCAAAAATCTGACTCAACAAAAAAGTCCTCCTCGCAGTGACGCCAGGTTTCGAGTGGGGGGCAGGTTAAAAAACAACACAGGA
The DNA here is from genome assembly GCF_027789765.1 of Dendropsophus ebraccatus. Classification (NCBI taxonomy): domain Eukaryota; kingdom Metazoa; phylum Chordata; class Amphibia; order Anura; family Hylidae; genus Dendropsophus; species Dendropsophus ebraccatus. The sequence continues at coordinate 145,241,108 of NC_091455.1, read as the reverse complement.
ATGGGAAAAGATCTGCGGCAGCAGATGGGTACTTCAGTCTATTCAAGATGGAGTACGCTTAGATTTTGCCTTCCCTCCTTCCACTCGATTTATTGTAACAGGAGGGCATCAGAACTCAAAAGAACTAGAATCCCTAAAGCTGGAAGTCCTAACTTTTCTGGAGAAGGAAGTTCTTGTTCCCGTATCAGAATCAGAAAAAGGTCAGGTGTTCTATTCCACTTTGTTTCTGGTAAAAAAAAGCCAGACGGAAGTTACAGGGTCATAATAAATCTCAAACCCCTGAATCGGTATCTTCGCTACCAAAGATTCAAGATGGAAACTATCAAAAGTACAGTAAACTTGCTCTTTCCAAGTTGTTTTATGGCGTCAGTAGACCTCAAGGACGCTTACTTACACATTCCAATCCACAGGGATTTTCAGAGATATCTGAGAATAACAATCTGGATCAACAACTCCCTGGTTTACCTACAATTTCAAGCTCTGCCATTCGGCATCTCCAGCGCCCCACGAATCTTCACCAAGATAGTGGCGGAAATGGCAGGTCATATAAGGGAGGAGGAAGGCGGTTTTATTCCATACTTGGACGGCTTTCTGCTGATCGCAGATTCAGAAGAAAAGCTTCACACAATGTTAAAAAGAACCCTGTCTATCCTAAAAGACTCGGCTGGATAGTGAATTACGAAAAATCATCTTTAACTCCAGAAACTCAAAAAGTGTGACTCAAAAGTGACTCAAAAATCATTCCTGTCCTTGGAGAAGATAGAGAAGCTGCAAGACTTAACACGCTATCTTCTTCAGAATCCAGTAACATCCATAAGGAAGGGTAAGTTGCTTCTTGGTCTATTTACAGCAGCCATTCCAGCGGTTTCTTGGGCCCAAATTCACTCAAGGCCCTTACAGGCTCAGCTCCTCGAGGCATGGGATGGTTCTCCCACAGGTCTGGATAAAAAGTTACCTTATCCCAGGTTACATTAGAGAGTTTTGCCTGGTGGTTATCTAGGCCTAATCTCTCTATAAAGGTCTTAACTGGACTATTTCCTCACCTGAAATAATAACCACAGATGCCAGCCCATCGGGCTGGGGCGCCCACATCAGGCATTTTAATTTCCAGGGTACCTGGGATGAGGAATACAGCAGTAGATCTTCTAACTTCAAGGAGTTAGCAGCTATTTATTTTGCCCTAAGGATAGCAAAGTGTCACATTAAAAATTGTAATGTTAAGATCTTTTCAGATAATTCAACAGCAGTCTTCATTATCAATAGACAAGGTACCACCAGGAGCCCACTGTTATTGGGCATGTCTTATCATATTTTTTCTTTTGCAGAGAAAAATCTTTTGAGTCTAACAGCTGTTCATCTCAGAGGAATATTGAAAATAAGAGCGGACTATCTCAGCAGACACCAGCTACTACAGGGGGAGTGGCGACTGAGTCCCTCAATCTTTCAGATGATAACTCACCTTTGGGAGAGGCCAGTCTGTTCGCAACCAGAGCTAACAGACAGGTGAGACAGTTTTTTCCTTGTCCCCAGCGGACCGGCACCTAGGCGTAGATGCTCTAAGTCAGACTTGGTCCTGGAGTCTAATGTACGCTTTTCTTCCGCTGGCCCTGATCCCTTGAGTAGTAAGGAAGATATGTCAGGACAAAGTTCAAGTAATTCCCATAGCCCCATTTTGGCCACGCAGAGCCTGGTTCTCAGGTCTCAGATCAATGTCGGTGACGGATCCCTGGGTCCTACCGGAACAACTGGATTTACTTTCTCAGGGTCCGATCTTTCATCAAGAAGCAAAGCAGCTGCACCTGACGGCCTGGCTTTTGAAAGGCTAATTCTTAAAAGTCATGGTCTCTCTGAGGCAGTAATTTCAACTTTACAGAAAAGCAGAAAGCCTATAACCTCTAAAATTTATTTCAGAATTTGGAGGACCTTTTTTTCCTTTTTGGGCACTGATAAGGTAGACCTTCATAAACCTAATATTGCTCAGATTTTGGACTTCCTCCAAAAGGGCCTAAAAAAGGCCTTAAGCCAGCCACTTTAAAAGTTCAGGCTTCTGCTTTGGGGGCATTATACAACTAACAGATAGCTACTCATCCTTGGGTGGTTAGATTTGAGTATAGTCCTTAAGAGTCTAACAGATGCTCCCTTTGAACCTTTGACAGAAATCTCTAAAAAAATCTTACTCCAGCCCTTCTAGTAGCAGTAACGTCAGCCAGGCGAGTTGTAGAGTTAGCTAGTCTGTCATGCTGTGAGCCCTACACTAAGATTTTGTCAGACAGAATCATAATCAAGCCAGACCTTGCGTTTTTACCCAAAGTTGTTTCATATTTCCATCGCTGACAGGAAATAATATTACCCTTATTTTTGTGATAATCCTACTAACAAGAGAAAACAGGAATTTCATTGTTTGGGCGTAAGACGCTCAGTAATACAATACCTTGAAATAACTAAGCAATTTAGACGATCTAGATCTCTGTTTATTCAATTTTCAGGAGCCAATAAGGGTTGTAAGGCTAGTATTAGTACTATAGCCAGATAGATCAGGCAGGCTATTTGCTCTTCTTACTCTTCTGCTGGTCTTTCTCCTCCCCATAGGCTCAGAGCTCATTCCACCCGGGCGGTTGCGGCTTCTTGGGCTGAAAGAAGTGATGCGTCCATCTCTCAAATCTGTTTAGTCCTCACCGCACACTTTTTTCCCGACACTATAAGTTGGATCTTTCTGATTCCTCTGGTGTGGCCTTTCGGCGAAAAGTCTTACAGGCTATAGTCCCTCCCTAAATTCTTTTTTCATCTCTGGTATTCTCTCCGTGGTGCTGTCATGTCGGGGGGGAAAACAGGAGTTACTCACCGGGTAATGATGTTTCCTCGAGTACATGACAGCACCATTACATCCTACCCTATTGGTTACTTTCACTGCGTGTTTTACTTGGGTGTGCAGGAAAAAAAAAAAGTTTTTGTTGATTCAATAATGGTGATGGTTCTTAAGAATTAAACAAATCCTTATACTAATCATGGCTCTCTTCGGTCTCTGGAATACACACTGAGGGCCTAATCCTTTTATGCTTCAGGTTTCCTGTCCCTGGGGGCGGGGTCCCTCTCTCCGTGGTGCTGTCATGTACTCGAGGTACCCGGTGAGTAACTCCTGTTTTTCTCTGGAAACACAAAAAGCCCATCCCCGGTCTCTAAAGAGCTTATAGTACACTAGGTTTTCAGCCCTTCGCAAGGAAGTCAAGAATAGTATTGTGTTCGGTCACTTTCGGCGGATAGCGGAATACGCCGGCCCATAGAATGGTGTCTATGGAGCCGGCGGAAAGGCGCGCGGACATCCTACGGAATTCCGCCGATATTATCTGCGAGAATTCCTCAGTATGAACCCACCCTTAAGCAGCACTGTAGAAAGATGGTGGGACTACCTTGTCTTGTGAGCCAACAGATGGATCTTTGGCATCAACTGTAATTCCCCCAGGGTTCCCTGAAAAGAATGTTCAGTGAAGAGCTGTGGGAATAGGGAAGGCAACTCACCTGATGCAGGTGTCGACCCACAAGTACAGTGGTACCTTGGTTTAAGAGTAACTTGGATTAAGAGTTTTGGTTTAAGAGCGCAGTTTTTCAAAATTGTGACTTGGTTTAAGAGTATTGCCTTGGTTTAAGAGCTCCGTGTACTGGGAGGGAGGGCAAGTGGGGAAGGGGCATGGTCTGCACGGGGTGGTCTACAGCCTTGTACTCTAACCCAGGAAGTCTCCCTCATCTTCCAAATCATGGCAGATACATTTCAGGCTGGGGCTTGCATCAGAGGACAGGACTGTGGAGGTAATCTCTCCATAGCTGTAACCCCTCTCTCCCCGGACAGAGAGTGCTGCTATACAGTGCCCAAATCTTTCCTGCTCATTCCTGCATGCTCCCTGCAGTCTCTGTCAGCCCTTGTCTTTCCCATCCTCTCCATTATGGGGATCTGCAGCTCCACATGCTGATTGCTATACTCTACAGTAACTTATAATATCACATATTTAGCCGTTTCTAAATCTTTGTTTCATTTGTTTTACATGTTATTCAAAATAAAATAAAAAATCATTATTTTTGGGGTGTGGAATTAATTGTTGGCTTTTCAATGATTTGTTATTGAAAGTTTTGCTTTGGTTTAAGATTGGATTTGGATTACAAGCACGGTCCCGGAACGAATTATGCTCGTAATCCAAGGCACCACTGTATTTGACTTTCTTTGAATTGCTTGTTAAATACCAACTCTAGCTTACCAGCAGGTATACAGTTTCTTATACACCCACCTACGGGATCTCAAGGCTGAACTGTCTTCTAACCCTATAGCCACATATGTTAATACCTCTACACCAACTCATACATTGTCATTTCTTTACATCACCTTGAGGAATGCGGTTACCAGGGGATTGGACCAGTCATTGTTTAGGTATTGAGAGGATAAACTACCCCTTCCCCAGTTAGGGTACCAGATTTTGAGAGGGTGGGGTACGATCAGAAAGACGACAATATGTGAACAATAGAGGAAGACACACTTTCGCATCATATATCAAGCCACGTATAGATTTAGCTTCCCTAGAGCAGAGCCACACCCTGATAGGATAGATGCCTGCCCGAACTGTCAAGAGTATGGTACGGATCTTTATCAAGGTCTATTCTACTGTCAGCGAGTGGTAATGTTTTGGAGGGATCTTGTTGGTTTCCTTAACTCTAAACTGCATATGTCACTACCGGTTGACGCACACTTGATGGTGTTACACATATAACCAGACGGGTTGCAGATTACTCATCTGGTCCATATTTTTATATTGATGGCCAAATGCTGCCTACTGGCAAGGTGGTTAAGCAGTTTTCTGGGGGGGGGGGTGTTTGTATTTGGTTACACATAATGATCTGGTTGAGCCATTATAACCGATTATTGTATTTAAAGCACAATGTGTGGATTTTCTTTTTATTTATGAACCAATTCACTTGGGTGCTACAATGTGCTGTATATATCTTTGAAAATTATTGTTAAAAACTAAGTTTGCCTGTAGTTTTTTTGTAATTTATACGCCCCTAATAAAGCCCAACTTCCTTTTCTTTATAGGGTTCTCTCTCGCTTTCAAAATATCCTCCTGCCCCGAGAATTTTGGAAGGCGACTTCAAGCTACCCTTCTCTGATACAAATAACAGACAGTTTGTCTTGGGTAGGCCTCCCTCTGTTGACCAGTCCAGAGTCTCGTCCGAGTTCCGAAAATTGCTTAGACGTCACAAACTTTATGATCTTTGGAGGCTAGACCACCCTACGGAGAAAACCTTAACTTTTTACTCTCACCCTCATAAGTCCCATTCCTGAATAGATTTTTTATTTTTTTTGGAAATGTTTCAACAATGCGTTTTCTTCGTAGAGCCAACATTAAACGGTTCGGATAATGGCCCTGTTCCTATAGAATTGGCAGACTTTACTGCCCCCACTCGGCGCTGGCAATGGAGGCTGAATGAAAGTGACGCGCGACTCCATTAACCTCTTAAGGACATAGGACGTACCGGTACGTCCTATGTCCTCATTAGCACTTCAAAGCGGGGCCGTGCGGCGGCCCCGCTTTGAAGTGCCGCGATCCCGGGTGCCGCGTGTAGCCCGGGACCGCCGCTATTAGCGGGCACGGTCTGATCGCCGTGCCCGCTAATTAGCTAATCGGAGGCAGCTGTCAAAGTTGACAGCTGCCTCCGATTACCGGAGGCAACGTTTCCCTGGTGTCTAGTGGGGGAGATCGCTCCTCCGGGACCTTGTCCCGGAGGAGCGATCTCCGTTACTGATGCCGGCCGGGGACGCGTCCAAGATGGCGCCGTCCTCGGCTCGGCACTCGTTTGTTTCCGGCTGCAGCAGCCGAAAGCAAACGAGTGCCGATCTCATGGATCTCTGCAGCATATCTATGCTGCAGAGATCTCTATGAGAGATCAAAGTGTATATACTAGAAGTCCCCCAGGGGGGCTTCTAGTATATGTGTAAAAAAAAAAAAAAACGTGTTGTTAATAGTAAAAATCCCCCTCCCCTAATAAAAGTCTGAATCACCCCCCTTTCCCCAGGTTTTAAATAAAAGTAAACAAATAAATAAATAAATAAACATGTTTGGTATCGCCGCGTGCGTAATCGCCCGAACTATTAATTAATCACATTCCTGATCTCGTACGGTAAACGGCGTCAGCGCAAAAAAAATCCCAAAGTGCAAAATTGCGCATTTTTGGTCGCATCAAATCCAGAAAAAATGTAATAAAAAGCGATCAAAAAGTCGTATATGCGCAATCAAGGTACCGATAGAAAGATCACATCATGGCGCAAAAAATGACACCTCGCACAGCCCCATAGACCAAAGGATAAAAGCGCTATAAGCCTGGGAATGGAGCGATTTTAAGGAATGTATATTGGTTAACAACGGTTTGAATTTTTTACAGGCCATCAGATACAATATAAGTTATACATGTTACATATCGTTTTAATCGTAACGACTTGAGGAACATGCATAACAAGTCAGTTTTACCCCAGGGCGAATGGCGTAAAAACACATTTCCCCCAAATAAAAGAAATGCGTTTTTTTTTTCAATTTCACCACACTTTGAATTTTTTTCTGGTTTCGCAGTGTACTTTATGCAAAAATTCAGCCTGTAATTGCAAAGTACAATTAGTGACGCAAGAAATAAGGGGTCATGTGGGTTTCTAGGTGGAAAAATGCAAGTGCTATGACCTTTTAAACACAAGGAGGAAAAACCGAAAACGTAAAAACGAAAATGGGCCATGTCCTTAAAGGGTTAAAGGGGTATTCCCCCCAAAAATTATTTTTGCATTAATACATTGCCCACCCATAGCTTTCCATCTTTCCAATATCAATATATTATGGACTCTGCACAGTTTTGCTGTTATCTAGATGCATTCACCCCCAACAAATGCATAGAATCATCTCCAAGTTGGTTGGCATCACGTGTCCTCGGTCTCTTCAATGGGCCGGGTTAGTGCTTCTAACCCAGCACACTGAAGTGAGGGAGGACAAGGAGACAGTGACAGCTGCTGCTGCTGACTGTCCTCCTCCCCCCCAGGTTACCGGCATCGTGTGCCCTCCCCTTGAGCTCATCTGCGGCCCCCACACTGTGCCCCTGTGCTCACCCGCAGCCCAGCCCCTCCAGTCACCCTCACTCGCGGCCCCCTGCCTCAGTCACCTGCAGCCCCGTAACCCGTGGCACCCCCCCCCCCGTCACCTGCGGCCTGTGCCCCGCTCACCCGCAGCCCCCCCCCCCCGTGACCTTCGGCTCCTTCCCTGCTCACTTGCAGCCCCCCCTCAGTCACCTGCAGCCCCCTCTCCTGCGTGTCACCGCCTCCCCCCCCACCCCGTTCACCTGCGGCCGTCTCTCCAACGGCTCACTTGGGGTGGACACACACACACCCCGCTGCTAACTTGCGGCTCCCTCTGTCATCTGCGGCCCCTGTCCCACTCAGCTCTGCTATGTCACTCGGCTCTGCTATGTCACTCACTGTACTCTGCTACATCATGGACCGATCAGACATAAGCATTGCATGATGGGAGATGTAGTTTTCTGGCCGGCGCCATGTTGGATATAGATCGGCTTTTTAGAAAACATGTAACTATGGAACGGAAGCAGCTAGAAAGACGGAAGATGGCTCAAAATACTCAGGGGGACTTGGTGAGTAAGACTAGCTAGGTTTGGGAGCATTTTATTTTTTTAGCTCTTGGGGGGAATACCCCTTTAAGTCATGTATATCTACCTATTTTCTTGAAAATGAAGGCACAGTTTCTTCAGACTCTGTGTTATGGGAAGCTCATAAGGCTGTGTTTCGAGTTCATTGCATAACTTTGGCTTCACGCCAAAAAAAAAAAAAAGACAATCGAGCAACACAATCTAGCAAGCAAACTAGTTGCGGCTAGAGCACATCTCAAGGAATTATCTTTAGCCAAAGTAAAGCGTCTTCTACTTTATTCCAGTCAAAGATTTTATGAAAATAGCAATAAGGGTCATACCTTGTTAGCCCGCATGCTTAATGACCACTCTGCTGCTCAGTCTCCACAGGCTATTCAGGATTATCAGGGCAATCTCGGATTCCATCCTTCGGACATCTCTGTTTTTCAGAGATACTACGCCAAACTTTATTCTTTCTTATCATCTTGGTAAAACGCAGTGGATGCATACTTTTTTGGCGACCTGTGACTTGCTAACCCTTCCGCCTCATGCGGTTGAAGAATTGAATGCCCCTATTACGGCTGAAGACTTGCCTTTTAGTCGTTTACTGGATCCGGATGGGTTCACATACTTATATGACCTTTTCTTCTGCACTTCCTCTAAACTTCTTTCTCTTTTTAATTCTTTTCTCCAAGGTACAGCCATCCCCTCCTCACTGCTACATTCGTATACTACCTAAATCCCTAAGCCAGATAAAGATCCCCAAGAATGTGGTAATTACAGACCAATAGCCCTTTTAAACTTAGATCTTAAGATTTTTACCAAAATCTTATCGTTACGGTTGGGATATTGGCTTCCCTTGCTAGTACATAAGGAACAGGTGGGATTCGTGGTTAATCGGCAGGGTGGAGACTACACCAGGAGAGCGATTGATCTTATTGACGCCATTAACCAACAGTCAGGGAAGGCCTTGCTCCTCAGTTTGGATGCCGATAAGGCCTTTGATTGCCTTGAATGGCCTTTCATGTTTGAGACATTGAAATTTGAAACATTGGATTTTAGAGATCTTTCCTGACTGCTGTACAGAGCTTTTATATGAATCCTACTGCTGCCCTCAAATTTACCATATGATTTCTCCAGCTTTTCCCCTTTTGAATGGCACTCGCCAGGGATGTTCATTTTCACCTCTGCTGTTTGTCCTCTGCATTGAGCCCCTGGGGCGGACATTCGGAAATGTTCAGACATCAAAGGTGTATTGGTAAAGGGGGGAAAGAATCTAAAATAATGCTCTTTATAGATGATGTTCTCCTCACCCTGTTGGAACCGATCACTATGCATATCCTCCATAACCCACTGGTTACATTTGGGGAGTTATCTGGCTATAGTTCTGGCTATAGTTCTACTTCTAAGTCTGAGGCTAAGCCTCTGAACTTGACAGAATTCTGTAGTGGCCCGATTGAAATCCAAATTTCAGTTTAGATGGACCTCATTGTCTATTAAATACCTAGGTATCTGGCTTACCTATGCTACCTTATATTCAGCAAACTACCCCAGGCTATTTTTGAAGTTAAATCCCTGATGTATAAGTGGTCCTCACATTATCTGTCTCTTTTAGGGCATTTAGCTTCAGTAAAAATGACTGTGCTCCCAAAACTTCTCTTCTATTTTGCGACCTTACCTTTTGAGAGAGCTGCAATCTCGCGGGCGGCAGTCATTTAAACATTCCTAGTACGAGTACGCCCCCCCGGAAGCCGCCTGTGCTGCGGCAGCGGTCCCCCGCACCGGCCAGTTAACACCCCTCCGGGACCCGCTGTTGCAGTGGGGTCCCCTGCACCCTCCAGTTCTCCCACCACCACCAGGAGCTTCCGCTGCCACCCCACCCTTCCTGCGGGGCTAACGGGTACAGTGGCACAACAACTCCCAATATACCTTCTTGTGGGGAGTTGTTGTGCCAGGAGGCTGCTAATCCATTACAACTCCCAGCAGCATACCTCCTTGTGCACTACAACCCCCAGCATACCTCTTTGTGCACAAGCAGGTATGCTGGGAGTTGTGTCAGGAGGTTGCTGCTGCACAACTGCAACTCCCGGCTTACCTCCTTGTGCACTACAACTCCCAGCATACCTCCTTGTGCACTACAACTCTCAACATACCTCCTTGTGCACTACAACTCCCAGCATACCTTCTTGTGCACTACAACTCCCAGCATACCTTCTTGTGCACTACAATTCTCAGCATACCTTCTTGTGGGGAGTTGCAAAGCACAAGGAGTTATGCTGGGAGTTGTAGTGCACAAGGAGGTATGCTGGAGTTGTAGTGCACAAGAAGGTATGCTGGGAGTTTCAGTTGTGCAGCAGCAGCCTCCTGACACAACATCCCAGCATACCTTCTTATTCACTACAACTCCCAGCATACCTCCCTGTGCACTACAACTCCCCACAAGAAGTTATTCTGGGAGTTGTTGTGCACAGGGAGGTATGCTGGGAGTTGTAGTGCACTAGAAGGTACGCTGGGAGTTGCAGTTGTGCAGCACCAGCCTCCCGACACAACATCCCAGCATACCTTCTTATGCCATACAACTCCCAGCATGCCTCCCTGTGCACTTCAACTCCCCACAAGAAGGTATGCTGGGAATTGTGCACATGGAGGTATAATGCAAGGTAGAGGGGAACTAACTAACTTAATGACACAGGGCGTATATTTACGCCCTGTGGCTGCCTCATGGAGTTCGGAGGGGGCCACGCGGCTATTAGCGGGCACGGTCCGATCGCCGTGCCCGCTAATAAAGTAATCAGATGCAGCTGTCAAAGTTGACAGCTGCATCTGATTACTTATGCAGCCCGATCGGTGGTGGTATAGTGGCGGAGACCGCCCCCCCCCCCCTGGGACATTGTCCCGGAGGAGCGATCTCCGTGCCTGCCGCCAGCCGGGGTCTGCGCCGTGGTGGCGCTAAACCCGGCTCGGCACTTGAATGCTTTCGGCTGCTTTCGAGTGCCTATCTCATTGATCTATGCTGTATTACTATACAGCATAGATCTCAATGAGAGATCAGTGTGCTTATACTAGAAGTCCACCAGGGGGACTTCTAGTATAAGTGTAAAAGAAAAAAAAAACCTCCCCTAATAAAAGTTTGAATCACCCCCCTTTTCCCATGTTATAAATAAACATGTTTGGTATCACTGTGTGCGTAATCGCCTAAATCATTAATTTATCACATTCCTGATCTCGCATGGTAAACGGCGTAAGAGCAAAAAAATACCAAATTGCAAATTTGCGCATTTTTTTGTCGCATTAAATCCAGAAAAATTGTAATAAAAAGCGATCAAAAAGTTGCATATGCGCAGTCAAGGTACCGATAGAAAGAACACATCATGGCGCGAAAAATGACACCTCACACAGCCCCATAGACCAAAGGATAAAAGGGCTATAAGCCTGGGAATGGAGCGGTTTTAACCCCTTCACGTCAGCAATCTGTATATATACGTTCCTATTACAAATGACCCGTGCAGTAGGAATGTATATATACGTTCCTGCTTTGACGGGGGTTTGTGATGAGAACGGGATCGCTGCAGAGATAGCGATCCCGCTCTCATCTGAGTGAGGCACCGGAGATAATGAGAATCAGCTGCGATCCCACAGCTGACCCCCATTAACCCCTTAGTGACCGCCGAAACGGTGGTCACTAATGGGCCGGTGCCGCCGCTGTATTTCATCTCCCCCCACCGTGAATCCACAGTGGGGGGAGATGAAGTAAGTAAAATCAGACCCCAGATCAGCCCTTCTAGTGCCCCGATCACTATCCCCCCTCCCCGCGGCGGCCATCAGATCCAAGATGGCCGCCGCCATCACTGTGAACAGAGTATATCTGTTCACAGTGATCTTGTAAAAATGAATGAAAGCCCCATGCTCTCCGCCACTGGAGGTAGCGGAGAGCATGGGGCAGTGATCGGGGACCCCCCTGTGGGGTCCCGGTACAAGCGATCAGCGGTATATACTATATACCGCTGATCGCTTGTACCATGTGCTCCAGGCACTTTTTATAACCTGTCACCATAAATTGTTGGTGACAGGGGATAAAAAGTGATGTGCCCCCCCCCCCCCCCCGTCCCCCAGTCACCCCCCCACACACACACCCCTTATACATTACCTGATCCTGGAGCTCCTTCCTCTTCGGCGTCCTGGCTGGTTATGAAGTGCGCATGCGCTCCACAACCAGCCAGCTCTGAAAATTTTAAGTGACTGAGACCAATTTGGTCTCTGTCACTAAACTATGATTACTGTGATAGAAAATATCACAGTAATCATAGTAATACAGTGAAAATGAATGTATAAAGTACAAAAAGTGACAAACATACAAAAAAAATAAAACACACTTTTTATTATAGTAATAATTGCAGTTTACTCCCAAATTACCCTTAACCGCAGTTTCTTCAGGCCCCTAAGCGTCTCTACAGAAGGCAAGTTATAGTTTCCCCATAAAGGGGCAAAGCCGAAGAGACCCCTCACTCCCAACACCTTTTTAAATTGCTCCCATACTTTCATTAAACCAGCCAACATGTAACAGCCCTTCCATTTATTCTGTTTCAGTATCCCTGCTTCGAGCTTCTGGAATATATCCCATCTATAATCTCCCTCCTCACCCACATGGCCAAAGAAATTACTATTACAATTCCAAGAGAGCCAATACAATTGGGATGCCAAGCAATATTTCTTAATGTCTGGTAGTCCCAAACCTCCCTTCTCCCTTGGAGCACAGAGAAGGTCCAATTTCATTCGCACCCTCCCCTTCCCCCAAACCAAAAGGTTAAATAAAGTTCTAATCCTTTTAACCCATAGCTGCACCAGGACGTTATTGAACGTCCTCGTGCCGCTATGGGAGTTCAGAGGGGGGTCGCGCGGCGACCCCCTTCTGAACTGCCGCGATCCCGGGTGCCGCATGTAGCCCGGGATCACGGCTATTAGCGGGCACGGTCCGATCGCCGTGCCCGCTAATTAAGTACTTAGAAGCAGCTGTCAAAGTTGACAGCTGCTTCTAAATACTTGCTGATATGCATCCCTGGTGGTCTAGTGGGGGGATCGCCCCCCTGCGGCGCGATTGCGGGGGGGCGATATCCGCATCCATCCCGGGCCGGGGTCTGCTCCGTAATGGCGCTGATCCCGGCTTGGCATTCTATTGCTTTTGGCTGCAGCAGCCAAAAGTAATAGAACACCGATCTCATGGATTCATGCAGTATAACTATACTGCATGGATCTCTATGAGAGAGATTAGAGTGCATATACTAGAAGTCCCCCAGGGGGGCTTCTAGTATATGTGTAAAGTAAAAGAAAAATGTATTTTTAATAACACAAAATCCTCTCCCCTAATAAAAGTCTGAATCACCCCCCTTTCCCCATTTTATAAATAAAAATAAATTAATTAATTAATAAACAAACATGTTTGCTATCGCCGCGTGCGTAATCGCCCGAACTATTAATTAATCACATTCCTGATCTCACACGGTAAACGGCGTCAGCGCAAAAAAATTCCAAAGTGCAAAATTGCGCATTTTTGGTCGCATCAAATCCAGAATAATTGTAATAAAAAGCGATCAAAAAGTCATATATGCGTAATCAAGGTACCGATAGAAAGATCACATCATGGCGCAAAAAATGACACCTCACACAGACCCATAGACCAAAGGATAAAAGCGCTATAAGCCTGGGAATGGACCGATTTTAAGGAACATATATTTTCTTTAACCTCTTAAGGACATAGGACGTACCGGTACGTCCTATGTCCTCACTTGCACTTCAAAGCGGGGCCGCGCGGCGGCCCCGCTTTGAAGTGCCGCGATCCCGGGTGCCGCGAGTAGCCCGGGACCGCCGCTATTAGCGGGCACGGTCTGATCGCCGTGCCCGCTAATTAGCTAATCGGAGGCAGCTGTCAAAGTTGACAGCTGCCTCCGATTACCGGAGGCAACGTTTCCCTGGTGTCTAGTGGGGGAGATCGCTCCTCCGGGACCTTGTCCCGGAGGAGCGATCTCCGTTACTGATGCCGGCCGGGGACGCGTCCAAGATGGCGCCGTCCTCGGCTCGGCACTCGTTCGTTTTCGGCTGCAGCAGCCGAAAGCAAACGAGTGCCGATCTCATGGATCTCTGCAGCATATCTATGCTGCAGAGATCTCAATGAGAGATCACAGTGTATATACTAGAAGTCCCCCAGGGGGGCTTCTAGTATATGTGTAAAAAAAAAAAAAAAAAGTGTTGTTAATAGTAAAAAGCCCCCTCCCCTAATAAAAGTCTGAATCACCCCCCTTTTCCCAGGTTTTAAATAAAAGTAAATAAATAAATAAATAAACATGTTTGCTATCGCCGCGTGCGTAATCGCCCGAACTATTAATTAATCACATTCCTGATCTCGTACGGTAAACGGCGTCAGCGCAAAAAAATCCCAAAGTGCAAAATTGCGCATTTTTGGTCGCATCAAATCCAGAAAAAATTTAATAAAAAGCGATCAAAAAGACGTATATGGGCAATCAAGGTACCGATAGAAAGATCACATCATGGCGCAAAAAATGACACCTCGCACAGCCCCATAGACCAAAGGATAAAAGCGCTATAAGCCTGGGAATGGAGCGATTTTAAGGAACGTATATTGGTTAACAACGGTTTGAATTTTTACAGGCCATCAGATACAATATAAGTTATACATGTTATATATCGTTTTAATCGTAACGACTTGAGGAACATGCATAACAAGTCAGTTTTACCCCAGGGCGAATGGCGTAAAAACACAGTTCCCCCAAATAAAAGAAATGCGTTTTTTTTTTCAATTTCACCACACTTTGAATTTTTTTTTGGTTTCGCAGTGTACTTTATGCAAAAATTCAGCCTCTAATTGCAAAGTACAATTAGTGACGCAAAAAATAAGGGGTCATGTGGGTTTCTAGGTGGAAAAATGCAAGTGCTATAACCTTTTAAACACAAGGAGGAAAAACCGAAAACGTAAAAACGAAAATGGGCCATGTCCTTAAAGGGTTAAAAGGTTTTAATTTTTTACAAGCCATCAAATCAAATAAAAGTTATACATGTTACATATCGTTGTAATCGTAGCAACTTAAGGAACATATATAACGAGTCAGTTTTACCCCAGGGCGAACATAGTAAAAACAACCCCCCCCCCCCCCCCCCCCCCAAATAAAAAAAAAATTTTTTTTTTCAATTTCACCACACATATAATTTTTTTCTGGTTTCCCGGCACATTTTAGGCAAAAATTACATCTGCCATAGCAAAGTACAATTAGTTGCGCAAAAAATAAGGGCTCATTTGGGTCTCTAGGTGGAAAAATGCAGGCGCTATGGCCTTATATACACGAGGAGGGAAAAACGAAAACGCAAAAATGAAAACTGGCTGTGTCCCCTAAGGGTTAAAGTAGATCTCTTCCAACATAACCGGTGCAGTACCAAGCAAATACAATAATCTGGGAAGAATGATGGATTTTATTAATATTATCCTGTCAACCCTAGATAATGGGAGTTTAAGCCATATTCTGGCCTTCTTTGAGAATTCCTCTATCATAGGACCTGCATTGAGACGACTGAAATCTCCAATCTTCCTAGAAACTTTTACACCTAAATATCTAAAACTTTCCTCTGATCCTAGTTGTTGCAAGGGAGGGAAAACAAAACTAACTCTGGGGTCCAAGGGCATCAATATGGACTTAGCCCAATTGATGGCCAGTCCGGACACCTCCCCCATGTCTGTAATCAATTCCATTACTATTGGGATGGAAACATTTGGGTCTTTTAAAAACAGCAGAATGTCGTCTGCATATAGTGACACCCTATCCCCTTCACCCTCCGCCCCAAAACCCACCACTTCTGGGTCATCTCAGTTTTATAGCTAGTGGTTCAATACTAAGGGCAAATAGTAAAGGGGAGAGAGGACACCCCTGACGCGTGCCTCTACCCAGGGGGAACGCCTCAATACTACTTCCATTTATACACAAAGAAGCCCTCGCCTGCCTGTATAACAACTTAATCATACCCACAAAATTTTCCCCAAAACCAAACCACTTTAACACCTCCCACAGATACTCCCACTCCACCCTGTCGAACGCCTTGGTAGCATCTAAGGACAGGATGGAGTGGGAGCCAAACTCTCCAATGACCTCAATATTCTCCCATAGCCTTCTTAAATTGTGTTTAGCCATTCGGGCCAGAATGAAACCACATTGATCCCTATGTACTATATCCCCTATTACCCTACTGAGCCTCCCCGCTAGTACTTTCGCAAACAGTTTTGCATCTGTATTTATGAGAGAGATGGGCCTGTACGCATCCAAATCCAGTTTATCTTTTCCTGATTTAGGGATTAATACTATTGAAGCTTCTCCCATTGAGTTGGGAAGAATTCCCTCCTCAATGGAGTGCTCCAACACTTTGAGTAAGGCCGGGAGTAAAACCTCTGTTCTTATGTTCTTTGTAAATCCCAAACGGAATCCCATCGCTCCCTGGTGAGGAGCTCCCCTTTGAGCTATCCAATGCTTCCGACAATTCCACTAAAGTAATGGGGCCCTCTAGCATCTCTCTCTGACCATCACAGATTTTTGGCATTGTGACTCCCTCAAAAAATTTACAAAATTTCTCTCTATTCTGTCCCATTTCTGATTTATATAACCCAACAAAAAAATTCCTAAATGCCTCGCCAATCTCCTCCTCCCAATTTATAATCTGTCCTTTCTCTGATCTAATGGCTTCAATTGCCCTTTGGCTTTCTTGATGTTTTAATATGGCCATTAACCCTTTATTAGGAGTTCCAGAACCCTTATATTTATTTGCCCCCAAAAAGGCTGCTTGATTCTTCGCCTTTTCCAACAGGTATCTGTCCAGCATATCCTGTCCCCTATTTAAGTTTTCCTGTGCCTCTAGTGTAGGAGATCTAATATACTCTTCTTCTAATTCGCCCACCTTCTTATTTAATTCTAACTCTTTCATTCTCAACTCTTTTTTTGTGCTAGATATAACCCCCAAATAAACCCCCCTTATATATGCTTTTAAAGTATCCCACACCACTTGTGGACTAGAAGTGCCCCTATTAATCTTCCATACCTCTTTAATCTCTTTTCTAATCTTATCTTTATTCGGAATAATATTTAACCAGTGCGGGTTAATTTTAATTAAATGTGCTCGCTGAACTTTCCCTGTGCTTATTTTAATTAATAAAGGTGAATGGTCTGAAAGACTACGCCTCAAATATTTAACCAACTTAATTTTATGTGCCATGTGCTCATTAACCAAACATAAATCAATTCTGGACATCACACTATTAGACTTGTTCCAACATGAAAATTCTTTTTTTTCGGGATTCTTCTCTCTCCAATAATCGTAGAGGCCCAACTCCCCCATCAAACAAGGCAAAGGAGACCCAGAGGGCAACTTCATTGGAGCCCTCAACCTAAGTCTATCCAGTCTTTCATCAACCACAGTGTTGAAGTCCCCGGCCACCAGCACTTGACAGTCTTGAAAGTCCTTGGCAAACCTGAACAAGGACTCCAACACTGCGGGATCGAAAGGAGGAGGAACATAAACGAAAGCCAAAATACAAATAATCCCCTCAATTTTACAATGCAAAAAAACATAACAACCCCTTTGGTCAATCTTCTCATGCAAAACTGACCAATTCAATTCTTTATGAACCAGGACCGAAATACCTCGGGAGTAATTGGAGTAACAGGAGTGATATTGCTCTGACCACCACAATTTATTTAATTTATGTATACTTTCCGTCACTAGATGCGTCTCACACAAACGCACCATTCCTGGCAGATAGCACTTCACATAGTTCATCACTCCCAGCCTCTTATTCCTATCATTCATTCCTCTGACATTCCAAACAATAATATTAACCGCCATAAATTAAGGTGAAGAAAAGAAGGGAAGGGGAAGAAAGAGAAAAAAAAAATAAAAAAAAATATATATATATATATATATATATATATATATATATATATATATACATATATATATATACCCAGCGGGCCCACCCTCCCCTCCACAGTACCCATCCCCCTCCCCCCCTTAATGACCACTGCTAAACTTAACACTGGTCCCTAAACTAGGAGCTATTCCGTCTTCCTCCTATCAGGACATACACAAAAGGAAAAATATCACATGTCATTTAATTCCAGCCAGTTTGCCACTTCCTCTGGAGACTGAAAAAAATACACTTTACTTTCATAAGACACTCTTAATTTAGCTGGAAACATCAGGGAGTATTTAATTTTTTTATCTTGCATTCTCTTTTTTACTTGCATAAAGGCCATTCTCTTTTTTTGAGTTTCCGTTGCATAATCTGGAAAGATAAATATCTTCTGATTGTTATAGCGTATCTCTCCCAAGTCTCTCCCTCTCCGCAGAATCACATCCCTATCCCTAAAACTTAACAGTTTGATGATAATAGGTCTTGGGTATCTGCCAGGAGGGGGAGTTCTAGCCGGGACCCTATGTGCTCTTTTTATATTAAAGAAGGCTGATAGATGTTCAGTCCCTATTGCTTCTGGTATCCACTTCTGCAAGAATGAAACTACATCCCTCCCTTCTGCCCCCTCTGGGAAGCCTACTATCCTGAGGTTACAGTGTCTGGATCTGTCTTCTAGATCTGTTATTTTTTTCCTCATATCCTGATGTTGTCCTCTAAAACTATTCCACTCTTCCTTCATATCTTTCACTTTCTTCTCGAGACCTCCAATCCTATTTTCCGCTTCCCCGAACTTCTCTCTCAACTTACCCACGTCAGCTCTCATTATTGCTATTTCTGAACTTAAAGTCCCCACCTGGCCAGATAGCCCCGTGATTGAACTCTCACATTTTTTTTATCGCAGCCAACACCTCCCCTAACCAGCTAGGCTGTTCTGTCTCCATAACTGAAGTATCCTGAGGGTTCTCCTTTGTTGCTTTCCCTTTGGTAGACATTTTTGGTGAATTAAATAGTTTATCTATTTTCCCCACTACTTTTACAGGACTGGCTCTACTTAACAGCCTCCAATGTTCCTGAGCCTCCTCTTAGCTGAATTAACCCCACTCTCCTAGAGGTCACCCTGGACTGGAAGCCTGCACAATATCCTATACTTTATTCAGGATCCACTATCAAACTCTAACCCACTTACCCAAAACCACCTCTTCTACCAAAAACTCCACCCACTCGCGCTGGCTATCCAATCCAGGGCTCACCCTATAACAAAATTTCCAAGACGGTCTGCACCATCCACAAGTGTTATCATGTAATCCTGGGGAAACTAATTCACCACTATAGTGGGTTTTAAACGGTTTAAAGTTCAAATAGGTACCCCTTGTCCACTGCCGGTGGCGAAGGTGTAAGGTCCCAGACCCTCTCTCACAGGGGCCGCCGCCCCCCACCTCCACCCCCCAGGGAGCAGTCCCCAATCACCAACAAGCCCTCTGCACAACCGACTTTTAGTTAATCACTGTCTCTCGTTTCTTCTACCACGTATTATAAATAGGAGAGTTTTGTCCTCATGCAACGTTACTCCGGTTAAACGGTCCCCTGCTTAATCTGGCCCAGCTTCCTTCACAGGCAGTAAGCAGAGGTGCAGACCCCAGACCCTCTCCCACCGTGTCCAGGCCCCCGCACCCCAGCCCACCACACTGCCAAGTCTCTCAGTTCAAACAGGCTATTATAGCAGGCACTGCAACAACCAAATCCAGTTAGTTTGTTAGTTATAGCCACCGGACACACTTTACCCTCTTGCAGCTTGTCAGGCACATCAGCCGATTGATTTCCTCACTCGCCTTATCCAGGTACAGTCTCTGCTGACCACTTGCCGGGTTTACCACATCACCTTCTGGCAGGCGGACCTCTCTCACCGGCCTCGCCGCCTCTTTCTATTTGGAAGGCAAAACTGTGTGGTCACCACCCGTGGCTTCGTCCTTTCCTTCAGATTCGGGCGCCAGCCGCACACTGACACAGCCTCATTTGTCTGGTCGAGTCTCCGGCTACTCCACACCACTCTCCAGCCGCAATCCAGCATGGACGCTCCCCGCACTACCACGCTGCGTCTCTGCACAAGCCGCTATGTCGTGCCCAGCAGTGAACGCTGCTCCACGTGACCGCTCCTCCTTGTGCCGAGAGCGCCTCTTAGCAGTCTGCTGGCACCGCTCTGTCCAAGCCTGAAGTATCCCAGCTCTCGAGTCAGTCAATTAGCCTCCCTGGCCCTAACCAGGCCCTTCATCGTACGCATGGCATGGACAGGATCCACAGTGACCCCCTTTAGATTGCCTGTAACCACGCCAGATTACAGGTACCCACCTCAGATTACCTATTAGCACTTCAGTTTATCCGTAACAGCAGGTTGCCTGTAACCACCCCAGATTGTCTGTAACCACCCCAGATTGTCTGTAATCACCCCAGATTGTCTGTAACCACCCCAGATTGTCTGTAACCACCCCAGATTGTCTGTAACCATCCCACGTTGCCCGTAACCACAGCAGGTTGCCTGTAACCACCCTAGATTGTCTGTAACCACAGCAGGTTGTCCGTATTCACCCCACGTTGCCTGTAACCACCCCAGGTTGCCTATAACCACCCCAGGTTGCCTATAACCACCCCAGGTTGCCTGTAACCACAGCAGGTTGCCTGTAACCACCCCAGATTGTAACCACCCCAGATTGTCAGTAACCACCCCAGATTGTCTGTAACCACCCCACGTTGCCTCTAACCACAGCAGGTTGCCTGTAACCACCCCAGATTGTCAGTAACCACCCCAGATTGTCTGTAACCACCCCACGTTGCCTCTAACCACAGCAGGTTGCCTGTAACCACCCCAGATTGTCTGTAACCACAGCAGGTTGTCCGTATCCACCCCACGTTGCCAGTAACCACCCCAGGTTGCCTCTAACCACCCCAGGTTGCCTCTAACCACCCCAGGTTGCCGTAACCACAGCAGGTTGCCCGTGACCACCCCATGTTGACCGTATCCACCCCAGATTACACGTAACCACCCCAGATTACCCGTAACCACCTCAGACTGCCTGTAACCACCTCCAGATTACCCGTAACCACCCCACATTACCTGTAATCAATTTTTTTTATTTTATTTTAGTAACTGCGCTATTCTAATAACTATTACTTGCTGCGGTTTTGCTCCAGCAAATTGGCGCTCCTTCCCTTCTAAGCCCTGCTGTGTGCCCATACAGTGGTTTATGCCCACATATGGGGTACCGTTGTACTCAGGAGAACCTGCGTTACAGATTTTGGGGTAAATTTTTTCTCCTGTTCCTTGTGAAATTTAGAAATTTCGAACTAAACCAACATATTATTGGAAAAATTCAAGTTTTTCATTTTTACTGGCCAATTTTGAATACTTTCCTCTAATACCTGTGGGGCCAAAATGCTTATCCTACCCCAAGATGAATTCTTTGAGGGGTGCACTTTCCGAAATGGAGTGACTTTTGGGGGGGTTCTATTCTGTAGACATTACAGGGGCGCTGCAAACGCACCTGGTGCTCAGAAACTTCTTCAGCAAAATCTGCACGGAAAATGCTAATTGGCGCTCCCTTCCTTCTGAGGCCTGCTGTGTGCCCATACAGTGGTTTATACCCACATATGCGAAACCGTTCTACTCAGGAGAACCTGCGTTACAGATTTTGGGGTGAATTTTTCATTTTTACTGTCTACTTTTGAATACTTTCCTCTAATACCTGTGGGGTCAAAATGCTCACCACACACCAAGATGAATTCTTTGAGGGGTGCACTTTCCAAAATGGGGTGACTTATGGCGAGATTTTACTCCGCTGGCACTACAGGGGCACTGCAAACGCACCTGGCGCTCAGAAACTTCTTCAGCAAAATCTGCATTGAAAAAGCTAATTGGCGCTCCTTTCCTTCTGAGCCCTGCTGTGTGCCCATACAGTGGTTTATACCGACATATGAGGTACCTTTTTACTCAGGAGAACCTGCGTTACAAATTTTGTGGTACTTTTTTTCCCTTGTTCCTCGTGAAATTGAGAAATTTCAAACTAAAGGAACATATTATTGGAAAAATAAGTGTATTAGTGTACACACACACTTTATTAGTGTACACACACACTATTAGTGTACACACACACACTCTCTATTAGTGTAGACACACACACTCTCTATTAGTGTACACACACACACACACTATTCGTGTACACACACACACACACTCCATTAGTACACACACACACACACACACACACACACACTCACTCCATTAGTACACAAATACTCACCCACCCACACAGCAGTAGCAGTGGAGGAGGACACTGAGGATGTTTCTGAGGATGCCAAACAGTCTCCTCATGGTTCTCTGTCGGGAGGGGGGGCGGGGGTTGGGGCATCTGCCATTACACTTGTCCCTGCACTTCCCCCCTCTCCTGATTGGCTCCAGAGGTCATTTGACATTAATTAGAAGCTTTTCTTCTGCTCCGGAGCCAAGCAGAAGAGAGGAGGAGCAGCGCAGGTCCTGCCATTGCGGAGCTGGTGCAGAGTGGAGAAGGGATTCTGCTGTGTGCGGTCAGGTGGGGGGATTTTTACGTGAAGCTACATTGCACCCCCTGTAATTCACCAGGAGATGGCGCCCTAGGCCATCGCCTACCCTGGCCTACCCTTTGTCCCGGCCCTGAGAACTGGTCCCTAAAAAAATCAGGAAACTTTCACGAAAATGTGGTAATTTGCTGATAAATTTCTAAGCCCCTTAACACGGGAAAAGTAAAATATGTTTATGAAATGAAGACAGAATAAAGAGGACATATCGGTAATGTGACTTAGTAACTAATTTATTTGATACGACTTTCTTTTTTTAGAAGCAGAGAATTTCAAAGTTCATAAAATGCTAATTTTTTTGATTTTTCATAATATTTTGATGTTTTTTACAAAAAAAAAAAAAAAGAAGTGACCAAATTTTGCAACTAATATAAAGTGCCATATGTGACGAAAAAACAATCTCAGAATCGCTAGCATACGTTAAAGCATCACTGAGCTATAAGAGCATAAAGTGAGACAGGTCAGATTTTGAAAAATGAGCCTGGTCTTTTAGGTACAAATAGGCTTGGTCTTGAAGGGGTTAAGGAACATATATTTGTTAACAATGGTTAGAATTTTTTACAAGCCATCTAATAATTTAAAAGTTATACATTTTACATATTGTTTTAATCGTAATGACTTGAAGAACATATACAACAAGTCAGTTTTACCCCAGGGTGAACGGCGCAAAATAAAATACACCCCAAATAAACAAAATGCGGTGTTTTTTTTTTCCAATTTCAGCACACATTGAATTTTTGGGGGGTTTTGCAGTTTACTTTATGAAAAAATTCAGTCTGCCATTGCAAAGTACAAGTAGTGGTGCAAAAAATAAGTGCTCATGTGGGTTTCTAGGTGAAAAAATGCAAGTGCTATGGCCTTTTAAGCACAAGGAGGAAAAAAAACAAAGTGCAAAAATGCAAGTTGGCTCTGTCCTTAAGAAAAATTAAGAAAAAAAATCATTATAAAGGTTCTAATAATCCCCCCTTTTTCTTTTTTCAAAAAAGTAAATAAAAGGAACATACATGTATTTGGCATCCATTGCATGCGTAATTGTCTGAACTATAAAATGTAACAAAGTGATCAAAAAGTCACATAAATAAAAATATTGTACATGGGGGCATCATATCCGCAGTCTGGACGGGAGGGAATTAGATTTGTATTTTTACGTGTTTTTTAAAAAACTTTATTTAGTATTGAATTGGTATTGAGTATGGAAATCCAAAAGCTGGAATTGATATCAAATTCAAAATTCTGGTATTGTAACATCCCTAGTCTAAGTACCATGCATACAAAAATAGGTGGAGATACAGCGGATTTGGTTTGTACCATTTCACCCTAATTCATTCCTTTGACACAAGTCTCCTCCCTCCTATTCTCATCTTTCACGCCCTCGGTATGGTCGAAGTGTATTTCCAGATTTAAATTGTTTTCTTCGGCCTCCCCTCTCATATCCTTCCTACTCTTCCCGGATTTCTTCCTGGCTTAGATTCTACCGTGGATAAGACATGGTCCTCCAGGAAACTATTTCAGTTTGCTGACGTAGTGGACCCCTTATCCGGCACATTGCTCCCCTTTGAGAAATTGGCAGAGAAGAATGAACTAGCTATGACTGAACGTTTCTCTTCTATGAAGTTAAGACATTTTATGATGCATCGATTAGGGACCTTGACAGTTACTAAGCCTACGGCTTTTAAGCAATTAGTTCGTATGGGTACATCTACTAAGGAGCTTATCTCGGCCATATATAATGTTCTCAATTCTCCTGTAGGGGAAGCACCAATTAGGCATAAGTAAATGGACCGATGGGAATCTGCACTAGGTAGGAGATTGCCTCCAGAATGCTGGAGTATTATTTGGGATAGGGCTGCCACGTAGTTAATCTGCACTACCTACAAAGCAGCGAATTACAAGGTCATGGTGATGTGGTACCATACCCCTGAACTGCTCCACAAATCTATTTCTCCTCTTTTCTGGTGTTGTCTCACAGGGGTGGGATCTTTGTACTATATTTTCTGGGAATGTTGCCTCATTAAGGGACTATGGTCGGGAGTGTGTGGGCTAGCCATTAGGATTTTTAGTGA
The DNA here is from genome assembly GCF_027789765.1 of Dendropsophus ebraccatus. Classification (NCBI taxonomy): domain Eukaryota; kingdom Metazoa; phylum Chordata; class Amphibia; order Anura; family Hylidae; genus Dendropsophus; species Dendropsophus ebraccatus. Next base: position 145,216,820 of record NC_091455.1, on the reverse strand, counting down.
AACTTTCCCCTTAGATCCTGTACTCTCAACCTACCTCCTGAAAAGGTAAAAAGGCCTCTAAATTGCTTGTGGTTATACTGACTGCTAGTAAGTCGCTGATTGCCAGAGCCTGAAAGTAAACTACCACCCTTACTTAACTGAGTGGTAGGTAGAAAAAAAAATAATTAAAATAGAAAATCTGCAAAAAAAATAAAAATGTTAAATTTCCCTTCCAACTTTTTTAAATTTCTGCGAAACACCTAAAGGGTTAATAAACTTATGAAATGTTACTTTGAATACTTTGAGGGGTGCAGCTTTTACAGTGGAGGGATTTATGGGGGTAACTAACATATAGGCCCCACAAATCCACTTTAGAACTGATCTGGTCCCTAATAAAATCAGAGCTGAAATTTTCATGAAAATTTGAAAAATCGCTGCAAAATTTTGAAGCCCTCTAACATCCTAACAAGTAAAAGGACATTCACCAAATGACGTCACCATAAAGTAGACATGTTGTAGATGTTAATATTTATAATAATTAATAATTAGTTCATGTGGCATGACTATCTTTCTTAGGAAAAGAGAGTTTTGAATATAAAGAAATGTACATTTTTGCGCAAATGTGTTTTTTTTTTTTTTTTACAAAAAAAACCTACTGAATGTACCAACCAAAGTATACCACAAACATAAAGAGGAAAATGTCACGAAAAAACAATCTCAGAATAACTGCGATAGTTAAAAGCATCGCAGAGTTATCACTACATAAAGAGAGACAGGTCAGATTTGAAAAATAGGCCCCGGGCATTAAGGCCAAAACAGGCTGAAAAGGCAAGGGGTTAAAGATCAGCAGTGACCTAAAGCTAAAAGTCAAGTCAGTGTATCCCTGACATCATCCTTTCCAGCAGCCACAGCCCGCTCTGCTCTGGGTGTCTGATTGTGACATCACTATTTTATCCAGGAAGTGAAGCCTTGATGCAGTAGTAAGTGCATGGGAAAAAGTACTTTATAAGCATTTCCTGTAATAAGTTATTGGTGGTTTGTATAACTTGGTGTGCAATACAATACTTATATAAAAATTTTCGCTGGACTACTTTAAAGAAGCAGTTCACTTTTTTTATAATGGTTATATATATCATATGTCACATTCTATCCCTTTTTCCCTGCGCACGCTTGAAGTAATTAATATTCACAATGTTTGCTATTTTTTCTTCATACTAATCTATTAGTAGGACAATGTTCAGGGATGGCAGCTGGGAGCACGCAAATGGCACAGCAGCACTTTATATTGGATGTTTGTCTGATGTGCCACACATACAGCAGTGCTGCATGATGTGGTAGGGGTTAATATTTTCTGCAGCATTAGGTTTGCAGTGGCATACATTTTGTGCAGAATGATTTTGTGGAGGCACACAGTTTGCCAGCCTGAGGTGACTGGGGTGCACATTTTGCCAGCATGGGGTGGAGTAGTGGCGCATATTGTGAAGCATGTCCTGGCGGTGGCGGGCATTTTGGCGAGCTTTAGGTGACCGAGGCACACAGATTGGGCTGCATGATGTGGAGATGTTGGGGCGCACATTTTAGGCAGAATGAGGTGGAGGGGTTGCATGATGTGGTGCGGGCTCACTTGTTCACATTGTAGGCACACATTGTGCAGCATGAGGTCTTGTTGAATGTATACCCTGTGTCAGTACTCCATTAAGGCTGTGTGGGATTTGCGGGAATTAGCTGCTGGTGTTGAATTGGCAGGAAAGTTATTTAGTGGCGGGCACTGCTTGAGCAGGGAGCACTATTGGCTGTCAAGAACACGCTGGATATGTAAACAGCAATCTGCCATTTCCTGTAGCCAGCTCTGTGTTCAGTTTAAAGTGTTGTGCATAGATGGTTTACCTGCCTGCGTATAGGGTGGTATACGCGAAGGGTAAACTGCACATGGGTGATTGTAACTGATGGTTGAGCTGCACACACATGTGGGTTATATGTGATGGGGGAGCTGAGCATGTGGATTATATGTGATGGAGAAGATGCACATGTGGATTGTACGCAGTGGTCTAGCGACCACAGGCGACCGCTGCGACCGGGCCGCTACCAAGGGGGGGGCCCGCCAGTGTTTTGCTTGCGGTCACAAGTGGCTGGCCCCGGCTGCCGTGCGGCTTCTCGGCTCTGTCCCTGTCCCAATGGTACTTCTGGCACAGAGCGTCTATAACAAGCGCCCGCTGTGCCGGAAATAACACCCCCGGTGCACACAGAGCTCAGTGTGTGCTGCCGGGAACGGGACAGAGTCGGTAAGCCGCAGGTCAGCCGGAGACCGGACTGCAGAAGAGAAGATCCACCGCAGGGGAGCTAGTTGTCAGGTGAGTTGTGTGCTGTGCTTTGCAAAATAAGCGGGCCAAAATGGGGGGGGGGGGGGGGAGGCAGCAAAAGGGGGCTAACATGGGGGGGGGCAGCAAAGGGGGCTAACATGGGGGGCAGCAAAAGGGGGCTAACATGGGGGGCAGCAAAAGGGGGCTAACATGGGGGACAACAAAATGGGGCTAACATGGGGGACAGTAAAAGGGGGCTAACATGGACAACTTAAGGGGGCTAACATGAGAGAGGGGCAGCAAAAGGGGGCCAACATAAGGGGGATAACATGGGGGGAAACATAAGGGGGATAACATGGAGGGCATCTATAAGGGGGACAACACAGGAGGGTCATCTATAAGGGGGACAACACGGGGACATCTATAAGGGGGATACATTGGGGGCCATCTATAAGGGGACTACGCGGAGAGGGGGTGTATACAATAGGGCATGTACTATAGTGGACCGCACAGAGGAATGCATGTACTATAGTGGGATCACATAGAGTCGTTTGTAGAGAAGAGGATGGTGACAGAGTGAGAAGCCTAATATGTCTGTCTGGCAGATTCTGGGGATTTGTCGCTCGGAGAAGTTCTCATAACGGCCCAGGACAGAAGAAGATGAAAAGGAAAGAACTCCGATCAGAGAAGACGTCCCCTGTGAGTCACTGGATATAACTGCACCGTAAGGTATATGGTGTACAGAGCCTGTGTAGAGCTGGGGCTACCTCTATATGACTGGATGCTGTGATAGTGAGCTGTGTACAGTGGATTATTTAGTAGCAGCCGTGGGGTTAGTCAGTATGCGGTGGTAATATTTGTTACTTGTAACCTGGTACAGTGTTTTATGGGATTTAGTATACTGGATAACAATATGGTGGTGATGGTAATATTTGCCCCTTGTGTACTGGTATTATTGGCAATATTGGTCTCAGTATACAGGATTTGGTTAGTAACAGTATGGCGGTAATATGTATGGTGATAATATTTCCTATATACTGGTATTATTGGTAATATCGGTCTTGAGATATACCAATAGCATCGCTTGGTCAAGGAAGGGGGGGCCCCAAGTTGACCTCTTGCACCAGGGCCCAAGAGACATTAGCTACGCCCCTGATTATATGTGATGGGTAGATACACATGTGAATTATATGTGATGTGGGAGCTGCACATGTGGATTATATGTGATGTGGGATCTGCACATGTGGATTATGTAATGGGGAAGATGCACATGTGGATTATATGTGATGGGGGAGCTGCAAATGTGGATTATATGTGATGGGGGAGATGCACATGTGGATTATATGTGATGGAGGAGATGCACATGTGGATTATGTGATGGGCGAGCTGCGCATGTGGATTATATGTGATGGGGGAGCTGTGCATGTGGATTATATGTGATGTGGGAGCTGAGCATGTGGATTATATGGGATGTGGGAGCTAAACATGTGGATTATATGTGATGTGGGAGCTGCGCATGTGGATTATGTGATAAGGGAGCAGTATAAGTAATTGATAATCCTGTGATCTGAATTATTAACATTTTCTGTCTGTAATGTTATTGTCACCAAAATGCAAGACTTTTTTTTTTTTTAAAAGCTCCTGTTCCATTATAAATTGTGTAAATTCTGTGTTTATCCCCTTTTCTCGATCAAAAAAAGCTTACAGCTGGACTATTTGGCCATAGGTAAAACTTTCAAGCAATCAACTTTACAAATCCCAGAAGCGCTAGTATGTATGCGGGCACTCCGGTCACTGAATCTGCAGGCACTGGCTAAGCACACAGGACCCGCAATCCATCACACCATCGGGGGTGCTCTGCTTGTAGACACCATACATAAAGTGCTTCCAAAGAAAGTTAGTAGCGGCGCTCACCCATAGGTTTAAGACGCTTTATTTAGAAGGCAGGTGACAGACAAACAATAGTGCAATCCACAGGAAGAGCTACGAATCGTTTCACACTACACGCGCATCAACGGGCTATGAGCTATGATTCTTTTTAAATCTTACGATTTCACTAATTTATATTTTCATAAATAATATTTTTGGGGTTCCATCATACATGTTATGGTAGCATGAAAGACGTCATTACAAAGTACAACTACTTCTGAAAAAAACAAGGCCTTACATGGAAGTGCTAGAGCTCTTAGAAGGGGAGGAGGAAAAAACGAAAAACGCCAAAATTAAAATTGGCACGGTCCACTGGGTCATTTTGGGCTTGGTCCTCAAAGGGTTAAAAGTATTTTGAGCGAATTGTATATTATTAATCACTGTGTTTATGACTGCGAACAGTATATAGCATACACAGCCCTTCTTATCAATTAGTCCAGAATTTTCACATCAAATTATATCATATATTTGATGTTAAAATTATGAATAATAATTTTAACATCATCCACAATCTCACTTGGTCTCACTTGTTTTTTGTTTCTATTATATTTTTCATTAGGACTGTCAAATTTTGGCCCATAAATGTTATAGTAAGCACACCTACAAAGGCCTATTATTCAGCCCAATTTCATGGAGCAAGCGTGTGATAACCTGTGTGGTCAGTGCTCTTTTGCTCCTCTCTCACTGCTAGCTTAAAACGCTATTACATGCACCAACAGCAAGCATATAACAGCGTGGGGTCGCAGTTAGCTGTGGGAGTGGTGGTCCATAATATCTTGAATATAATCCTCGGAGCCCATAGGACATTGCAGCCTTATGCTGAGGTCGCTCCTATTACACGTAGCCCATGTCAACAGAACGTTGTAGTTGTTACAGTTTTGATCAACAAGTTGAAACAATAAAGCCTTATTTACACGTTCAGTAATATTTTCTAATCCTGAAACAACCCGCTAAAAATTACGTATTGGACATGCGTAGTACATCTGTATTTCCATAAATCCATTTTTACTACTAACTGCTTTATACAAGTTAATAAAGTTGAGTAGGTTAAAAAAATAGCATCAGTTTGCCTAACCGCTAAAATAAGTCACATGATCGCTTGTCAGCCTGTGGTTGCTTAGAAACAGAACCTTGTGACCTATGAGTCATCCGCATTTTTTCATGGGAATACGGAAATACGGATGCCAAACATGTTGCAATCTGTAAACAATCCGTAAACAATTGATTTCAATGAGAGGATCCATAAAAAAATCTGGGTCGGCACTAGGACATGTCCTTTTTTTTCGGCATTGATTTTTATCCGTTTCATCTATTGATAGTGTGAATAGCCCAATAGACATCAATGTGCACTAACTCGGCTACGGAAATACGGATCAGTAAATTACGGGACGTGTGAATAAGGCCTAAGAGGTGCAAACATTTTCCATGTTGTTCAATCGTTGTATTTTCTCATTACATTTTACACAAAGCAATTAGACCTTTTTTTAATGACTAATAAACTTTTTGTTATTACAATTTAAAGGTTAATGATGGAAACTGGTCTAATCAGCGGGTGCTCTGCTTTTTTTTCCACAACAGAAGATTAACTGGATCCCCAAACAAGTGTAAGTAGTAAACCAATTGTCTTTAGTGTTATAGAATACAATATATACTACACTCCAAAATCTTTTTTTTGTCCATACATCAATAACAACAGCAGTGAAAGTGACAAGGCTAGCAGTGTTTACATAGTTACATAGTTAATACGGTGGAAGAAAGACACATGTCCATCAAGTTCAACCAAGGAGGTTATGGATACAGGGGAGGGGGAGGGATGATAAGTTCTATACATATGCATTTATATTATTTTGCTCTAAGAACTTGCCTAAGCCTGTTTTGAAGCCCTCCACTGTTTTTGCTGTGACCAGATCCTGTGGTAGACTGTTCCACAGATTCACAGTTCTCATTGTAAAGAAGGCTTGTCGCCTCCGGAGATTGAACCTTTTTTTCTCCAGGCGGAGGCAGTGCCCCCTTGTCCTTTGAGGGGTTTTACCTAAAACATCTTTTCCCCATATTTCTTGTAGGGGCCATTTATACATTTAAATAAATTAATCATATCTCCCCTTAAACGTCTCTTCTCCAGACTAAACAAATGTAATTCTTTTAATCTCTTCTCGTAACTAAGATGCTCCATTCCCCTTATTAGTTTAGTTGCCCGTCTTTGTACCCTCTCTAGCTCTAGGATGTCCTTTTTATGAATCGGATTCCAAAACTGGACAGCATACTCCAGATGAGGCCGCACCAAAGCTTGCTGACAGGCCATGATGGGAGTTGTAGTTCTGCAGCCTGTGGCCATCCAGGTTGCAGAAGTACAACTCCCATCATGCCTTGCTGACAGGCCATGATGGGAGTTGTAGTTCTGCAGCCTGTGGCCATCCAGGTTGCAGAAGTACAACTCCCATCATGCCTTGCTGACAGGCCATGATGGGAGTTGTAGTTCTGCAGCCTGTGGCCATCCAGGTTGCAGAAGTACAACTCCCATCATGCCTTGCTGACAGGCCATGATGGGAGTTGTAGTTCTGCAGCCTGTGGCCATCCAGGTTGCAGAAATACAACTCCCATCATGCCTTGCTGACAGGCCATGATGGGAGTTGTAGTTCTGCAGCCTCTGGCCATCCAGGTTGCAGAAGTAAAACTCCAATCATGCCTTGCTGACAGTCCATGATGGGAGTTGTAGTTCTGCAGCCTGTGGCCATCCAGGTTGCAGAACTACAACTCCCATCATGCCTTGCTGACAGGTCATGATGGGAGTTGTAGTTCTGCAGCCTGTGGCCATCCAGGTTGCAGAAGTACAACTCCCATCATGCCTTGCTGACAGGCCATGATGGGAGTTGTAGTTCTGCAGCCTGTGGCCATCCAGGTTGCAGAAGTACAACTCCCATCATGCCTTGTTGACAGGCCATGATGGGAGTTGTAGTTTTGCAGCCTGCAGCCATCCAGGTTGCAGTAGTACAACTCCCATCATGCCTTGCTGACAGGTCATGATGGGAGTTGTACTTCTGCAGCCTGTGGCCATCCAGGTTGCAGACGTACAACTCCCATCATGGCTCTGCTGGCAGGCCATGATGGGAGTTGTAGTTCTGCAGCCTGTGGCCATCCAGGTACACTAGGGGCTGTGTGGGTACCTGTGATTTATGTTGGCATACTAGACCATATTATTTCATCAGGAAATCCTGAAGGTTTTTCCTGATGGTAAAAACAGATTACTGTCAGGAAATCCTGATACTTTCCTGATGACATTTGAGGTCTCCTGATCAGGATTTCCTGACAGTAAAAACTGACACGGACGTGTGAATGGGGCTTGTAACATCTGCACATCCTCCATAGACTGTACTGTACTCCAAAGCTTGGTGTCATCTGCAAAGATAGAAACATTGCTGTTAATACCATTCTCAATATCATTAATAAACAAATTGAATAGAAGGGGCCCCAGTACTGACCCTTGGGGTACACCACTTATTACAGGGGACCATTCGGAGTTGGAATCATTGACCACCACTCTCTGGGTACGCTTATTAAGCCAGTTTTCATTCAAGTTACAAACTAAACTTTCCAAACCCATAGACCTTAACTTACCCATCAGACGCCTATGAGGAACTGTGTCAAATGCTTTTGCAAAATCCAGATACACTATATCCACAGCCACCCCCCTATCCAGGCTTCCACTCACCTCTTCATAAAAAACATATTAGGTTGGTTTGACAGCTTCTATCCTTAGTAAAACCATGCTGGTTATCACTTATAAAACTGTTACCCATTACATATTCCTGGATCTAGTCCCTTATAAGCCCCTCAAATAGTTTCCCCACAATGGACGTTAAGCTTACTGGTCTATAGTTACCTGGGGAAGTCCTAGAGCCCTTTTTGAAGATCAGCACTACATTTGCCTTACGCCAGTCCCTCGGCACGATACCAGTAAGCAAAGAATCACTGAATATTTCATACAAGGGTAAAGAAATTAAAGAACTGAGTTCCCTAAGAACTCTGGGGTGTAATCCATCAGGCCCTGGAGCTTTTCTTACATTGAATTTATTTAATTTATCTTGGACCATATCTATAGTAAGCCAGTTCAGTACATTATACGTGTTAGCATCACTGCGTCCGCCCACCTCAGCTCTATCCTCTTCTTTTGTATATACCAAGCTGAAGAACCCATTAAGTAATTCAGCTTTCTCCTGATCCCCAGTTATTAATTCCCCATCACTATTATTTAGGGGTCCTACATGCTCTGATCTTGTTTTTTTTTTTTTTTGCATTAATATATTTGAAGAATTTGGGGGGGTTTCTTTTGCTCTCTATGGCTACCTGCCTTTCATTGTAACTTTTTGCTGTCTTTATTGCATTTTTATAGGTTTTGTTGACTTCTTTGTAATGTTTAACCCCTTAACGACATCGGGCGTAAACTTACGCCCTGGCGCCCTGGTACTTAGCGCATCAGGGCGTAAATTTACGCCCGATGTTTCCCCGATCGCTGCGTGTTCACACACAGCGGTCGGGGAAGATGGCCTGCTATAAATCATAGCAGGCCATCATAGCTTCTCGGCACGGGGGGTGGTTAACACCCCCCGTGCTTACGATCGCTGCTATAGGCTGATCAATTCAGATCAGCCAATAGCGGCGATCGGAACCTTTCCGGGTCATCGGTGACCCGATGACCCGGAAAAAAAATGGCGGTCGGTGCTGTCCGAGGACGGCACCGACCGCCATTACTGTAAAAAGTAATGTTGATCGCCGTGCCACCGGCCCGATCGCCGTGAACGGCCGGCCGGCCATTCACGGCGATCGGGCCGGTGGCACGGCGATCAGAGTCCCACAAAATAGTAAATACCTGCCCTGGACCCCTCAGCTAGGTAGCCGAGGGGTCCAGAGCAGGTATTTGTACATTACTCACCTGTCCCGGGCTCCTGATCGGCGGCTTCCGGGTTCGCGGCGTCCTCCGTCATTCCGTTCGGTCTTCGGGTCTTTCCGGCGGTCCTCGTCGTCTTCTTTCGGCTATTTTCGGCTCCAGCCTCGTCATTTTCCGGATTTTGCGCTCTGCTGCCCCCTAGCGGCTGATATGTGTAATACACTTATCAGCAGCTACAGGGATATTCAGAATATAAAAAAAAAATTTTTTTTTTTCCCAAATTTTTTTTTTTTTCTATTTTCCGCACCCTATCGCCGCTGAGTGTTGATCAGCATCGCACGAAAGTGCGCTGCTAATCAGCAACTCCTTCTTTTTGGCGTAGGGTGTTTTTTTTCTATATTCTACTGCCACGGTCTGCTTATAAGTGCCGCACATAAGTGCGGCATTTATCAGCAACTCCTTTGTTGGCGTAGGTTTTTTTTATACTTACTGTAAAAAAAACACGTAAAAAACACTACATTACACCACACTACATTGAATAAAGTTTGACACTACACCACTACATACCCCATATACTAGTCCCCATATAAAGATGGCCCCCAGGGTGTTTTCGGTGTCAGAGGGATACGTTATTATTGCCTCCGACACCGAAACAGCCAGTGAGGATGAATGGGGGGATCGTTCTTTCCTCCATTCATCCTCATCATCCAGTGACGTATCTGGGGGTAGCGTAGCGTACGCTGCCCCCCAGACACGTCTTTTCCGCCAGTACCGTCCCAATAAGAGATGACGGTATGGTGTGAAATTCTACAAACTGGGTGAGCGTACCTCAGGGTACACTTACAGATCCAGGGTACGTGCACACTGCGGAATGGCGAAGGATAACCCTTTGTGCATTCCGCAGCTGGCACCCGCCGGCGGACTGATGGAGGCGCGCGTCTCCACCCGTGTCATAGACTCCATGTTATGCACGGGCGGATTCCGTCGTCCATCCAAAGAATGAACACGTTGGACGGAGAGCGGAATCCGCCTGTGCATAGAATGGAGTCTATGACACGGACGGAGACGTGCGCCTGCATCAGTCCGCCGGCGGGTGCCAACTGCGGAATGCACGAAGGGTTATCTGTCGCGATTCCGCAGTGTGCATGTACCCTTAGAGTGTATGAAGGAAGGGACACTCGAATCCAGCCCCAGATGCCCCCTCCCCCCCCATCCTCGGAACAAGTGGGAAGATCGTCCGGGAACTGATCTTCCCACTGCTGGATAAAGGTCACCACCTGTACGGGGATAACATTTATACCAGCGCCCCCTCTTCCGGTCCCTCGCTGCCCGAGCTACTGTAGCTTGCGGCACGATCCGAACATATCAGAAGTAGTAATAGAGCCCTAATATTTAGCAGCCATGGAGCGGACCCAGCGCTTCTGGATATGAAGGACCCCGTATCGCACCAGGACAACATTCTCCAGGTGACGTCCCCCACACTGGAGAACGGGAGACCCCAGAAGAAGTGCAGAGTGTGGCGTAACAGGGGGATCAGGAAGGACACCATTTCCAGTGTGACACCTGTCCTGATCCCCCCGGCCTCTGCATACTGGATCGCTCCAAGGCGCACCACACGTCATTGGGGTTCTACATTATCTAAATTCTGTCCCTTATTCCTATTTCAGGGGTCATGTTGATCCGGGGATTATTCTGATCGCCATTATGGAGTCAGGAAGGAATTTTTCCCTGTGATGAGGCTACTGTCGTCTGCCTCACGAGGGTTTTTTGCCTTCCTCTGGATCAACACAGGTTGAATTTGATGGACACCTGTCATTTCCAACCTTATAAACTAATAATTGGCCTAATACCCCCAAATAAATTAGAATTGTCCCTTTTCCCCAGCTAAATAGGTATGGCCGCCATTCCCATTAGAGGATGCCATGATGCAATTACAAAGCCTCTGTGCGGCCAGGACAGTAGAAACCCCCCACAAGTGACCCCATTCTGGAAACTACACCCCATAAGGAATCTAACAAGGGGGGCAGCGGGGATATGGCCCCCTGGTGACGGCCACATTTGGGACGTGAAAATGAAAAAAATGGTATTTTTTATTTTCTCGGCACATGTTCTAGGTAAGTGCCTGTCACCAGTGGGGTCCATATGCTCACTGCACCCCTTGTTAGATTCCTTATGGGGTGTAGTTTCCAGAATGGGGTCACTTGTCGGGGGTATCTACTGACTTGGCAGCACAGGAGCTTTGTAATTGCGACATGGCCTCCATCCTCCATTCCAGCCTCTAAATGGCGCTCTATCCCTTTGGTGACTTGCCCTGTGCCCATATGGCACATTATGCCCACATATGGGGTATTTTCGTAATCAGGGGAAACTACCCTACACGTTTTGTGTTAATTTTCTTTTTTAACCCCTTGTGGAAATGGAAAAAATCAAGGCTAGACCAACATTTAGTGTAATTTTTGTAAAATTTTTACTCTAAATCATTAATCTTGTCATGATTTTTTCATTTTCACAAGGGGCTAAAAGATAAAAAAAAAACACTAAATGTGTAGAGCAATTTCCCCTGAGTACGTAAATACCCCACATGTGGACATAAAGCGCCATGCGGGTGCAGGGTAAGCCTCCGAAGGGAAGGAGCGCCATTTCGTTTTTGAAGGCTGGATTTGGATGGAATGGATTTTAAGGGGCCATGTTGCATTCAAAAGGCCTCTGTGTTGCCAAGACAGTTGAACCCCCCCACAAGTGACCCCATTATGGAAACTACACCCCTTAAGGAATGTAACAAGGGGTGTAGTGAGCATATGGACCCCACTGGTGACGGGCACAAATGTGGAACAATGTGGCGTGAAAATGAAATATTACATTTTTTACACTATAATGTTGGTTTAGCCTTGAATTTATCATTTTCACAAGGGGTTAAAAGAGAAAAAAAACACACAATATGTGTAGAGCAATTTCCCCCGAGTCCGTAAATACCCCACATGTGGACATAAAGCGCCATGTGGGCGCAGGGCAAGCCTCCAAAGGGAAGGAGCGCCATTTGGATTTTGGAGGTTGGATTTGGCTAGAATGGATGATGAACGCCATGTCGCATTTACAGAGCCCTCGTGCTGCCAAAACACTGGAAACCCCCCACAAGTGACCCCATTCTGGAAACTGCACCCCTCAAGGAATCTTACAAGGGGTGCAGTGAGGATATGGACCCCTTGATGACGGGCACATTTGTGCCATGAAAGTGAAAAAATGAAATTTTTTACTTTTACGTCACATTGTTCCACATTTGTGCCCGTCACCAGTGGGGTCCATATGCTCACTGTGCCCCTTGTTAGATTCCTTGAGGGGTGTAGTTTCCAGAATGGGGTCACTTGTGGGGGGTTTCCAGTGTCTTGGCAGCACGAGGGCTCTGTAAATGCGACATGGCCCTTGAAATCCTTTCCAGTGAAATTCAGCTTCCAAAAGCCAATTGGCGCTCCTTCCCTTTGGAGGCTCGTCCTGCGCCCCCTTGGCACTTTATCGCCACATGTGGGGTATTTCCGTACTCGGGAGAAACTGCGCTACACATTTTGTGTCTTTTTTTTCCTCTTATCCCTTTAAGAAAATGAAAAATTGAAGGCTAGAACAAGGTTTTAGTGTAAAAAATACATTTTTCTTTTTTCACGCCATATTGTTCGGAAAATCTGTGAAGCACCTGTGGGGTTCAAATGCTCACCGCACCCCTTGTTACATTCCTTGAGGGGTGTAGTTTTCTAAATGGTGTCCCTTTAGGGGTGTTTTTTAGGTTTTGGCACCCCAGAGCCTCTGCCAACCTGAAGTGGTACAGTCAGAAATGACCAAATATAACGGAGGCGTTGAAATTCACTAGGCGCTCCTTTGTATCTGAGGCTTGTGGTTGCGTCAAATAGCGCAATAGGGCCACATATGGGGTATTTCTATAAACTGCAGAAACGGGGCAATAATTATTGGGGTGCATTTCTCTGGTAATAGGTTTATAATTATGAAAAATATTGGATTACAATAAAATCTCTGCACAGAAAATTAAAATTTTCAAATTTCTTACACACTTAGCTTTTATTTCTGTGACTCCCCTAAAGGGTTAAAACACTTTATGGATATGCTTTTGCAGAGTGTGGGGGGTGCAGTTTCTGAAATGGGGTGCTTTGTGGGGCTTTCTAACATACAGGCCCCTCAAATACACTTTAAACCTGAACAGGTCCCTAAAAATATCTGATTTTGAAATTTTACTGAAAATTTGGAAATTTGCTGCTAATGTTTTAAGCTTCCTATTGTCTAAAAAAAATTAAAGATCGTTTAATAAATGCCGCCAACATAAAGTAGACATGTTGCTAATGCTATTTAATATATAATTTATGTGGTATAACCACTTTCTGTATACGCAAAAAAGTTTCAAAGTTGGAAAAATGCAGTTTTTCACATTTTTTCACATTATTTGGGTTTTTTTCATAAAGATTTGTTATGATTATCGACTCCAATTTACCAGAAATGTAAAGTACAATATGTCACGAGAAAACAATCTCAGAATCAGCCGGATAGGTAAAAGCATCCCGAAGTTATTAATGACTAAAGTGACACTGGTCATATTCATAAAATTTGTCTCTGTCATTAAGGCCATTTCAGGCTCTGTCCTTAAGGGGTTAAAGGCTACAGCTGACCCCTCTGATTTGTTTTTTTTTTTGAACGCCCTTTGTTTGTCATTTATAGCCCTTCTAACCTAGTTTGTAAGCCATGTGGGATTTGATTTTAACCGTTTATATTTGTTACCCATAGGAATATATTTGGCAGTACAGTTATTTAATGTGGATTTGAAGATTTCCCATTTATTAGCTGCATCAGTATGTGACAACAGCCGCTCCTAGTCTATGCCCTGAAGTTCTGCCCTTAACTCAGGAAAATTGTCCCTTTAAAAATTAAACGTTTTTGCCCTCCCAACATATCTTTCTTTTCTACACTTTAATCTAAAAGTCACTATAATGGGGGGCGCGGTCTAGCAATGGCAGAGTAGAGACGTGTTTCTGCAGGGCTTCCACCATGAGGCAACATTTAGAGGCTTTTACCCCAGCTTTCTCTCCCCTCCACGGCCCATATGAGCAGCAGGAAGAAGCCAGCGCAGCCCCGCACCCGCCGCTTGCAGTCCACACCACGCCAGGGACGGTTGGACGCTTTCCTGAATACCGGCCCCCTGAGCGCGGCGCCGCTGCATCCATTCGGCAACAGACACAGAGGCAGCGCCACAGCACCTGCCGGCAGCAGCGCCTACACGGCGACACCGGAGGTAGGCCAAGGCCTTGTCTCACCGGCGCCATCTTGCCCATCGCCCCTGACCCCCCTGCCTCCTACAATAAGCCTCGGCCGGCCCACCACAAGCCCGGACATAGACGCCTTACCGGCCTCAGAGAGCCTCCAGCCGACCCGCAGCACTCCAGACTCCTCCATCTTAGGGGCGGGCCCTCCTTCCTCCTTGCTGGCGGTGCCATTTTCTCCAGCACACATGGCGTCTCCGGCCTCTCCGCCACATAAAGGGATCCCTTCCTCCTCAGTACACCCCTCGCCCTCCACACCATGGCAGGGCACATAGGGCGCTGGGCCCAGTAAATCCTGATCCATACAGACCGCAGGATGTTATATGCAGGATGCATTATTTTACCACCAAAGAAGAAATTATGCGCAAATCTTGGTCAGTAGAGACTATTGACTTCGATGGTGCCACGATCACCTTGCTACATGATCTCTCCCGCCACACCTTATCACAGCGCTGTGCTATGAGACCTCTGTTGCAGTTGCTGAGAAAGAGGGAACTTCCCTACACCTGGGGATTCCCTTTTCATCTGGCTGTACGCCACGGCGGGAAACGCCTTACCCTGAAAGATCCATCGGAGCTTCCTGCATTTCTGGGTGCCATGAACCTGCCTCCACTGAATTTGCCGGAATGGTGCCTGATCACCCCTCTTCAAGACCTAAGAGGACCTGCCCGCGCACGCATTGATCATATGGACGCGGAAGGCTGAAAACTCTGCTTTGGCCTGTATTTTCTGAATAGTTTGTGGGGAGCCGACTGATTTGTTGCTCTAATGCTACCCACTTCCAAATATTTTATGCTAGACCTTGAGCTTACAGTTTACTCTTCAGCTCCATGTTTCCACTTATTTTTCTGATAAGTCTCTGATAATATTTGTCTGTCATGTTGGAACAGAAAGAGTTACCAGGGGTAGCTAAGTTCTTGCTAGAGAACATAGCGGTTGGAATAAGCACTTTCACTTGTTGGGAGGGATAACTGTTAAAGGGTGGGCGGTTGGTTTTACTTACTTTTGCTGGGGTTTATCCTTTTAGTTCAAGCATATTATCTATGACCTCGTGGGGGAGGCTGGTACTGTTATTGGTAGTTAGGCTCTTCTCTAGTTGCAGCGCCTTGAGCACTTCTATTACATATTTTTTTTCTGTAGAGTTTAGTACTCTGCAGTTCCGGGGCACCTCTTTGTGCCCTTGGTTTGTCAACCTGTCGTCTTGTTTCCCGTGTTTGTTTTTTGTCCTAGTCTGTGTGTTGTACCCTCCCTTCGTGTGTCCTCTTCCTTTCCCCCCCTTCCTTCTTCACCCTTTTGGCCCCTTGTCCCAACCACACCTTCCTCAGATATTTCCATTGGCGGTTCCTTCCTTAAAGTTCGCCTCACTTAACGTGAGAGGGTTCAATGAACCTTCTAAACGCTCATACATTACCTAGGCTATGCATAAGCAACATGTCCATGTTCTCTTGTTACAGGAGACCCACTTCCGGACCGGTCATGTGCCTCAGCTCAGACTCGTTACTACTTGCATTGGCATCACAGTACCATAGATCCCTACCATACACTCTTCTGGACTCCAATTTGGACCCCCATGGTAGGTTCGCTTGTGTTAAACTGCGAATAGCCTCCACAGTGTACACTATTGGCAACCTCTACCTACCGAATTCTGACCAGGGGAGGGCGTTACGTGACATACTCTTGGACCTAGACTCATTCCTAGAGGTTACGTTACTTATAGGGGTAGACTTCAATATGACACTAGACCCGACTTTGGACTGTTCTGCTGGGAGATCGGTGGTTCCTAAGGCTGCTGTGACTATGGCTCAGCGGGCATTGTTTGCCCACCAGCTGGTGGATGTCTGGCGGGTATTGCACCCCACAGACAGAGATTACACTTACTACTCCCCGGACCACCTATCTCACAGCAGGATAGACATGTTTTTCCTCTCTCACCGTGCCCTCACTCTCGGTCCCAATGCCTCCATTGGACAGGCAGTGTGGTCAGACCATGCACCAATATTCCTGACTTTGATCCCATCTGATGGGGCCCCCAGGGAATAGACATGGAGGCTCAACGAAGCCCTCCTGCGTGACATGGCTTGCAATCCGTCATATCTGAATTCTACAGGGTACATGAACATGACTCCACTTCCCTTCCGGTGCAATGGGAGGCGTTAAAATGCGTTCTCCGGGGCATATTCATCCAGCAGGGCGCACACCTCAAGAGCGAAAGGGGGCTTAAAATCAATAAATTAGCAATGGATCTAGCAGATCTGTCCAAAGCCCATAAACGCTCGCCCGATCCAGCCCTTCTCCTTGAATTGACGTCAGCGCGGGAACGCCTTAAAACACTCATAACCGAGGCCGACAATAATCAGAGAATTAAGTTCTGTAGCTACCTCTATGCTAATGCGTATAAATGCGGTAGGGCGCTAGCGCAATACATACACCAGCGTTCCTCCACTATGTACATCCCGTTCATAAAATCTCCATCTGGGACTTCCCTGCATGACCCTAGGCAGATCGCGAATTGTTTCCGGGACTTTTACCGCTCTCTATATTCTCTGAGAGGCCATTTCGCTGATCTCCCTCCCTCTCGTTTAGAGGCCAAAATTGGGGATTATATTGAGACAACTGCTCTGCCTGTGATTAGTGAGGAATCGAGAGAGGCTTGCTTTCTGTCGATGCCGAGAAGGCCTTCGACAGGGTCCGATGGAAATTCCTCACAGCCACAATGGCTCAAATAGGGCTGGGTGATGACTTTATCTCGAGAGTCATGGCCTTATATTCCAACCCTACCGCACGGGTGCGGACCAATGGGACACTGTCGGAGGCCTTTCAGATAAGGAACGGGACGCATCAGGGGTTTCCCCTGTCACCCCTGTTGTACATTCTCACCATAGAGCAATTGGCCATCGCGCTGCGGAATGACCCAGACATGAGGGGAATAGAGCTAGGACAACGTCATCACAAACTCGCTCTGTTTGCTGACGACCTACTGCTATACATAACTCAGCCACATATCTCTATCCCTTCCGTCTTACATGAATTTAGCATCTTCGGCAGGCTGAGCAATTTTAAGGTCAATATTTCTAAGGCAGAAGGCCTTAACGTCTCCTTACCAGCAGAGGATCTGTCAGCTACCCAATCCAACTTCTCTTTTCAGTGGCAGCAGGAGAAAATTAAATATTTGGGGATACAGGTCCCAGCCCTACTGGAACTTTTGTTTACCTTGAACTACCTCCCCTTGCACCGAAAAAAAACCCTGGACATGTTACGGGCCTACCATCGTAAGTTCCACTCCTGGTTTGGCCGCATGAACATACTTAAAGGGAACCAATCACCCCGAAAATCAATGTAAAGACAAGGATATGTGCTGATAGATCACCCAGCACACTTCCCAAATATGCCCCTGTAACCTCTGTGCCCCCCTCAATGAGACAGTAATCTTACTTTCTTCTTGTCACGCGCTGTATGTAAATTTTTGCTAACTAGTCCGGGTGGGCGTATGTAGTCCTGGTGGGCGTATGTAGTCACGGTCCGTGGGCGTATCTACTCACGGTCCGGGGGCGTATGTAGTCGCGGTCTTCGGCTGTAATCACGCCCAGAGGGGCGTGATTCGGCGGCTTGCGGTCCAGTGACGTCATCCGGCGGCTTGCGTTCCGCGTCGCGGCCGCGCCGACGTGTTCGGGAACCCGCGCATGCGGCGGGAGACGACGCTGACGTACTGCGCATGCGCGGGTTCCCGAACACGTCGGCGCGGCCGCGACGCGGAACGCAAGCCGCCGGATGACGTCACTGGACCGCAAGCCGCCGAATCACGCCCCTCTGGGCGTGATTACAGCCGAAGACCGCGACTACATACGCCCCCGGACCGTGAGTAGATACGCCCACGGACCGTGACTACATACGCCCACCAGGACTACATACGCCCACCCGGACTAGTTAGCAAAAATTTACATACAGCGCGTGACAAGAAGAAAGTAAGATTACTGTCTCATTGAGGGGGGCACAGAGGTTACAGGGGCATATTTGGGAAGTGTGCTGGGTGATCTATCAGCACATATCCTTGTCTTTACATCAATTTTCGGGGTGATTGGTTCCCTTTAAAATGGACATCCTCCCTCGCTTCCTATACTTCTTTCAGACCGTCCCGATAACCGTCCCTACCGCTTATTTTAAACAACTGCAACAAGCATTCTCTCAGTATGTGTGGGGTAGTGGTAAAGTTAGGATTAGAGCCCAAAACCTCACCCAGCCTAAACACAGGGGGAGACTGGCCTCCCTGATCTGCAGCTATACCATGAGGCAGCTGTCCTCTTTAGGATTGTTGACTGGAAACAGGGGGGCCGGCAGCTAAGCAATGGGTTGATGTGGAATCACAAATTGCGTCCATTGATCTAAGCGGGGCCCCGTGGATCACCAAAACTGACAGAGAAACCTGGCCCTCCTGGGCTTACCTGACTAAGCACACGTTCTGTATCTGGGACAAATGGATGACTCAACACCAGTTATCTTTCAGCCCGGGTCCTATGACCCCATTATTCTCTAATCCATCTTTCACACCCGGTCTCACTAGCCAAACATTCCTGTTGTGGACACGAGCTGATGCCCCTAGGCTTCACCATCTTGGAGTGGTATCCACTGTCCCCCCTCTGCCCTGACAGAGCATTATCATGGTTTGCATACAACCAATTTTGCTCTTTTGTGCGAGCTTCTCGGATGGGGTTTGCTTCTAGCCCTGACTTGACAGAATTTGACCTCTGGATCTTGTCTGACGAGGGGAGTACAGGGACACTGTCGTGGATGTATTCGCTGCTCTTATCCATCTGCAATTCCACCAGAGCACCCTTCTTCGCTGCTTGGGAAGGCGATCCCAATGTCACTTTCTCAGCAGAAGATATCTTCAAGATTTGTACTTTTTCCCATGGCCTGTCCCTGGACTCCCACTCGTAAGAAAAGAGCTATAAAATACTGTCCAAATGGTATAGGTGCCCCACACTGCTATCCGGAGGTGTCAGATAGGTGTTGGCGATGCAAAACAGAGGAAGGCTCCATCCTACACATTTGGTGGAGTTGTGCCAAACTGAGACCATTTTGGGAAGGGGTCCTGAGGGTCTACGAGGCTTATTCGGGTAAGACACTGGCGAACACGCCACAGGTTGTGTTGCTATCTCTGCTGCCTGGTACGCTGGCAGGTCAGAAAAAAGGCATGCTGGGACACTTTCTTGCGGCAGCCCGCACGGTAATTCCACGGCACTGGAAGAAGGCTCATACCCCCTCATTATCCGAATGGTACAGCAAACTCAAAAATATTCAGAGGGCCGAGGAACTGGTGGCTGAGGCACATGATCGCTCCGGAAAATACTCACAGGTATGGAACCCTTGGATTTTGTTTGTGGACTCTCCTAACTTTGTAAATCTGATCCGATGACTCCACTTACTTACTAATATACGGGACATAGGGGGGATGATCCTACACGCCACTGGCGAGCCATCTCTTTTTTTTCCCCACACTACCTCCCCTCTCCTTCCTCTTGCCCCCTACTTCTCACTCTCCCTGGTCTTGTTAGTTCACATCTTGTTCTACTTCCGTGTGTCTCCCATCTTTTCGTAAGTGTGTTATGTGTCTTGTCTGTCCTGCCCTTCCCCAGTAAGGTGTGCAGGCTCTGGTCCACTAGTCGCTGCCAAGATCCCATGATATGTCCTGTGCGTTTTTATTCTTCTGAAGCTTCACCTCGGTCTTGGCAGGATGCAGGTTTAATTCTTTAGCCTATACACACCATCTACATTAGGCTTAATGTTATCTATTTGTTTCCTCTTTTTTTTTCAAGTTATTTTGTATTAGTGTAATGATTTCATGTCTATTACTTAGCATGTAGTGTCTATGCAATGTGGACTGTGTATGTGTGTTTAAAACCTTTAGAAAACCTTTAATAAACTCAGAGTTAACATAAAAGTCATTACCCAGGTGTTCATGGACAGTGACCTCCCCAACCAGCTTGGCACTGTTAGAAATCACCAGATCCAACTGGGCATCACTTTTAGTCGGCTCCTCCACAAACTGGCCCAGAAAATTATCCTGCAGGAGGTTAAGAAACTCTCTCCCCTTTCTGGTTTTAGCTGAACCGTGACCCCGATCTATATCTGGATAGTTGAAGTTACCCATTACCACTACTGTTCCCTCCTGGGCAGCCCACTCTATTTGTCTATGCAACTGACCATTTATCACCTCAGTAAAGTTGGGGGGGGTCTATAGATTACACCAAGAATATTTTTTTCAACGTTTACCTCCTTCTTTAGCTCTAACCACAAAGATTCCACATCATCACAGCCATCATCTGTAATTGCATCTTTTAAACTTACTTTAACCCCTTAGCGACCGTGGGCGTATATATATTTACGCCCTGCGGCCACCTCGGAGAGTTCAGAGCGGGGCCGCGCAGTGACCCCACTCTGAACCACCGCGGTCCCGGGTGCCACGCATAGCCAGGGACCACGGCAATTAGCGGGCACGGTTCGATTGCCGTGTCTGATAATTAAGGATTCAGATGCAATCCAGTGCCTATCTCATTGATCTATGCTGTATAACCATACAGCATGGATCTCAATGAGAGATAAGTGTGCAAATACTAGAAGTCCCCCAGGGGGGGTTTAGTATATGTGTAAAATAAATAAATAAAGTGTTGTTATTAACCCCTTGAGGTCAAAGCCAATTTTCGTTTTTGCACTTTTGCTTTTTCCACTTTGTTTAAAAGGCCATAGCACTTGCATTTTTTCACCTAGAGACCCACATGAGCCCTTATTTTTTGCGAAACCAATTGTACTTTGCAATGACAGGCATTATTTTTCCATAACATATGCTGCAAAACTGGAAAAAAATCATTTGCGCTGTCAAATTGAAAAAAAAAAGAATTTGTTTTGATTTCGGGGAGTTTTGCATTTACGCCATTCGCCCTATGGTAAAACTAACTTGTTATGCATGTTCCTCAAGTCGTTACGATTACAACGATATGTAACATGTATAACTTTTATTGTATCTGATGGCTTGTAAAAAATTCAAACCATTGTTAACAAATATATGTTCCTTAAAATCGCTCTATTCCCAGGCTTATAGCGCTTTTATCCTTTGGTCTATGGGGCTGTGTAAGGTGTCATTTTTTGCACCATGATGTGTTCTTTCTATTGGTACCCTGATTGCGCAGATGCGACTTTTTGATCATTTTTTCTGGATTTGATGCGACCAAAAATGCGCAATTTTGCACTTTGGAATTTTTTTGCGCTGACTCCGTTTACCGAGCGAGATCAGGAATGTGATAAATTAATAGTTTGGGCGATTACGCGCGCGCCGATACTAAATATGTTTATTTATTTGTTTATTTATTTATATTTATAAAATGGGAAAAGGGGGGTGATTTGGAATTTTAATAGGGGAGGGGATTTTTTATTAATAAAAAAAACTTTTTTACTTTTATTTTTACTTTAACTAGAAGTCCCCCTGGGGGACTTGCATATAGACAGCACTGATCTCTCATAGAGATCAATGCTGTGTATATACACAGCAAAGATCGATCAGATCGGTGATAGATTGCTATGGCCTGCTGCAGGCCATAGCAATCTATTGCCGAGCCGGGATCAGCGTCATCCCGACGCTGAGGCCCGGCACGGGCAGAAGAACGGATCTACCCCCCGCGATGCGATCCGTGCCACTAGACACTAGGGATGGGAAGTGTGAAGCACTTCAATGCAGCTGTCAGGTTTGGCAACGGGACCCGCGCCGGCTAATAGAGGCACTGCCCGGCTGCACATGTCAGCCGGGATCAGCGCCGTTCAGAGCTCTGAACACCCCCCGCGGCACCATGACGTATCAGATACGTCATGGGTCGCTAAGGGGTTAATAAAAAACCCTCTCCCCTAATAAAAGTTTGAATCACCCCCCCTTTTCCCATGTTATAAATAAAAATAAATAAATAAACAAGCATGTTTGGTATCGCCACATGCGTAATTGCCAGAACAATTAATTTATTTCATTCCTGTTCTCGCACGGTAAACGGTGTAAGCGTAAAAAAATCCCAAAGTGGAAAATTACGCATTTATGGTCGCATCCAATCCAGAAAAATTGTAATAAAAAGCGATCAAAAAGTCGCATATGCGCAAACAAGGTATCGATAGAAAGAACACATCATGGTGCAAAAACTGACACCTCACACAGCCCCATAGACCAAAGGATAAAAGCGCTATAAACATGGGAAGTTAATATGATGTATGTTAATGTGTTTTCCCTAAGTCCCATCAGCGGCACAATAATGGGGTTTATTGCCCCTGTGTACTGGGCAGGACAAAAAGGAATTTTTAATAGACCAACCAATAAAAAGAAAGACTCCTCTCTTCCAGGAGTATAAAGGAAGCCTTACCCCGGTACACATTGAGTTTTATTATAAAGACAAGACAACAACATAATTTATACACAATATTTCAGAATGGGAAGGACGCTTGTGCCGCTGATGGGACTTAGGGAAAACACATTAACATACATAATGTTAACTTCCCTGTCGTCCCACAGCGGCACAATAATGGAGATTTTGCAAGTACTAACCCCTAAGGGCGGGTCACCTGCATAGCAGACTGAATGACTGAAGAGGAAAATGTCGTGGAAGATAAGGAATTGATCCGGTAATATTTGAAAAATGTTTTGGGGGATGACCAAGATGAATTCCGGAGGTTCTCTATCACCTAGTGAATAACACATATTAATACATTCCGTAATCCACCTTGAAATTGTAGGCTTAGAGGCCTTTTTCCCCCTATTCTTCCCCATAAAATAGATGAATAGATTTTCAGTTCTTCTGAATTCCTCTGTACGTTGTAGGTACATCTTCAGACATCTTACAATATCCAACTTCTCCAAAGTCTGGTCTTCTGCGATGGCCTCTTGGGGCAAGATAGGAATAGAAATTAATTGATTTAAGTTTGAAAAGGTAGGTACCTTCGGAGCAAAGGTAGGTAAGTATCTTAACAGTACTCTATCAGAAAGAAAAGTGGTGTAAGGCTCGGCTGATGATAGAGCCTGCAGTTCTCCTATTCTTTTAGCTGATGTAATGGCTAAGAGAAATACTGTCTTTAAGGTTAGAAGTTTGAACGAAATATCCGAATGTGCTCGAATGGCTGGTCAGCCAGAACCTTTAACACCAGAGACAGATCCCATGGATATACTGGTCGGGAGATTCTTGGACGCAAACGGGAGACAGCTTTAATAAAGTTCTTCACTTCAGGAATCTGTAAGAGTCTTTTCTGTAGAAAAACCGACATGGCGGCTAACTGGACCTTCAGGGTACTTGGTGCGAGACCTTTATCGAATCCATCCTGCAGAAATTCCAGTATGTCCGGAGTAGAGGGATCCGTATGGTCTTTCTGTCTGAAAGAGCACCAAGTTTGGAAAACTCTTCTGACTCTAAGGTAAGACCTGTTGGTAGCATCACTTCTCGAATGAGACAGTGTTTCCAACACTCTATTGGAAAAACCTTTATTTTTTAATAGGGTCCCCTCAATCTCCAAGCTGTTAGGTGGAGGGATTCCAGATCCTGACACAAATGAGTGCCCTGAGACACTAGGTTGTGTATCATCAGAGGTTTCCAATAGTCTCCCTCGCTCATGGATATGAGCTGGGCAAACCAGGACCTCTTTGGCCAAAAGGGTATAACCGCTATCACCGAGGCTTGATCCTGCCTGATCTTCTTCAGCACTCTGGGGATCATGGCAGTGGGCGGAAAGACATAGGCTAGGCTGAAATTCCACCGTATTGACATTGCATCTGTGAATTCCGGACGATCTGACTGGTATAGGGAACAGAATCTTGGGACCTTCGCATTCATTCGTGTCGCCATTAGGTCTATCTCTGGTTGACCCCACCTTCTGACAATTTGATTGAAGATGGATCTGTTCAGGGACCATTCTCCTGGGATTGTCATTTGTCTGCTCAGACGGTCCGCTAAGACATTGTAGGTCCCCCTGATGTGTACAGCCATGATGCGAGGTATGTTCCTTTCTGCCCAATTTAGGATCTTTCCTACTTCTATTAGAAGAGGTTTCGACCGGGTGCCGCCCTGCTTGTTGATTTAAAAAAACGACGCCATATTGTCCGTCTTCACTTACCACCGCCGACCCTAGAAGGTGAGGAGAAAAGTGTAGCAGAGCTTTGTAAATAGCTTTCAGTTCCCTTTCGTTTGAAGAGAGGGTTCTTTCTAAGGGTGACCATATGCCCTGGACGTTTAGCTCTCCAAGATGTGCTCCCCAACCTGAGCCTGAGGCGTCTGTTGTCAGGATTTTCCAAATGGGTTCTTCTAGACTGATACCGTCCTTTACCTGTGACCACCACAGAAGAGAGGCTCTTGCTCCTGCGGACAGTTTTATCTTCTTCTCTAGGCCTGAAGCTCTCCTGTTCCAGGCTTGAAGAACTTCCGATTGAAGAATTCTCATGTGCCACAAGGCCCAGGGAACTGCTTCCGCTGAGGAGGAGAGAAGACCTAGAAAACGCATCAAAGTTCTTAGGCTCACCTGACGAGGAACTCTCAGATAATGGCACCCTTCTTGAATTCTCCTCTTCCTTTCTGGGGTTAGAAAAAGCTGCATTGTACCTGAATCTATGATGAACCCCAGAAATCTCTTTGTCAATGAGGGGGTCAAGGCTGACTTCTCCCAATTGACAACCCATCCTAAAGCTGATAGAAGGGCCAATGTCTTTGACACATTGAGATTCAGACGCTCAGTTGACTCTGCCAGGAGAAGCCAATCGTCTAGGTATGGGATAATAGTTATTCCTTGTACCCTAAGAGGAGCAACGACAGCAGCTACCACCTTCGTAAAAACAAAGGGGGCAGATGTAATTCCGAAGGGAAGTACCCTGAACTGTAAGTGGTGTAACTGACCTTGGATGTGCACGGCTATCCTCAGAAATCTTCTGTGATTCTTGAATATCGGGATGTGGAAATATGCATCCTTGAGATCCAGCGATGCCATATAGTCTCTGTTGTTCAGAAGTGACTTTACGGATCTTATCGTCTCCATTCTGAACCTGTTTTTTGTCATAAATTGGTTTAAATATCTTAAATCTATTATAAGTCTCAATTTCCCTTAAGGTTTGGGGACCAGAAACACTGGGAAATATAATCCTGACTTTTCCTCTGGAACTGGAACTGCTTCCAAGGCTCTGATTTTGATTAAATTGAGGATGGACTCTTCCAAGATGGTCTGTTTTTGGGGAGAAAGACGGAAGGACACAAGAAAACGTTCTGGAGGCAGGGGGTGAAGTGGTAATACATAGCCTCTCTTTATTATGTTTTTTACCCAAACATCTGACACGATTCTCTCCCAGGCTGGAAGAAATTGTGCAATTCGACCTCCTACCTCTATTTTGGCGTCAGAATTCTTTCTTCCTATTAGGGGACTTGGCTCCCTTATTCTGACCTCCTCTCCTGTAGTTACCGTATCCTCTAGCTCTGTCTCTGTAGCGATACTGTCTATTTCTTGGGGGAGATCGAGCCTGTCTCCTCCGAAAGGAATTTAGCGCGCTAGGTAAAGATTTACCTTTCTTGTCGGATAATTCCTCCATAAGGGTGTCAAGTTCTGCACCAAAGAGTTTACCTGGAGTGTATTCTAGATTACAGATATTATATTTCGACGAGTTGTCCCCAGACCAGGCACGTAACCATAGGGCTCGGCGGGATGCAGAAGTGAGAGCCATGGCTCTAGATCCCAGCCTTGCCTGATGAGAAGCCGAGTCATATAGGTAATCTACTGCCAAAGAAAGATTTTTGAAAGAATCCAATATAGTATCCCTGCTTATACCGGAGTCTATGTCATCCTGGACCTTAGACAACCACTTTTTTAGAGACTTTGTGACCTCATGGTTAGCAATAGAAATAGCGGTTTGACCTGTGGCAGTAGTGTAAGATCTTTTGAGTGTAGCTTCGATTCTGCGGTCCATAGGGTCTTTTAAGCTAGACCCATCCTCAGATGGTACTAAAATATTTCTGGATAATTTGGAAATGGCTCTGTCTACCTTTGGAGGTGAAATCCAAGATTTGGATTGTTCCTCATTCAAGGGAAACAGGGACCAAAATCTTTTACTGATAGGGGGAGCCTTATCTAATTTATCCCATTCAGACTTAATCAGGTCGGACACAAAATCATCAATACAGAAACCCTTAGGGGCCTTAGAGGTCCCAGGAACATCACCATAATCATCAGGATTATCAGACTGTACAGCCTTCAAGAGTCTCGAAATCTTATCTGGATTGAATATAAATTTATCCTCCTTCTCCTCGATATCTTTACGGGAAGGTGAGGAGTGCACCTCATCCAGGATAGTATAATCTTCACCAGATACAGATGGAGAGGAAGTATGACCTCTTCTAGCTCTCTTTTTAGGGATCATAGCAGAAATTTCCTCCTTAATGGAATCACACATATCCTTCATAGATGACCTAAGAGACACAGTATCAGTCTCTGAATATATGAAAAAAAAATTCCAACCTTATTCCAGTAGTCTTACTGCATGAGATCCTTGACCCAGATAACCACGTCCTGGATATTAGGTTAATTCTTATCCTGAATCTTAGGACGGCAGGAAAGACATGTGGTGTAATCACTGTCATCTGAAAGAGGTGTCTCTGAAAGAGAGAAGGTAATCAGTCTCTTGTGACAACAAGCAGCAATGATAGGCAGACACATACCACATTCTCTGCAGACAAGATGATGTCTTTTAGCAGTTGCTTTCCTTCCAGAGGCTTCTCTAGACGACATGCTAAGGAGGAGGAGTGCATAAGACTGGAGGCTATATATATATATATATATATATATATATATATATATATATATATACACATAGACCCACACTGAAGGTAAAGACCTACTTGGAGATAAGTAATCCATCTATCCAAAGTAAGGAGTCAATTATGCACAACACACAGATAGCGATACTGAGCAGCAAACCGAACAGCAAAGCCGACTACCTGCAAATAATCCGGTGCTTCAGGACCCTATAAGCCCGGCGAACCGCGCATGCGCCAGTCACCGGAAACGGCGCGATTCGCATCACTTCCAGTGCGGCGCCCTGAAGTGGAATGCAATCTGCGTTCCACCGCGCCGATTGAATCCGGCAAACACCTGCAATAGAGGAGGGAATAGGTAAAGACAAACATAGAAAGAGAAAAACCGGGGGGAAGGGAGGACAGACCAGTCCTGCCCTACACCAGGACAAAAATAAAACTCAATGTGTACCGGGGTAAGGCTTCCTTTATACTCCTGGAGGGGAGGAGTCTTTCTTTTTATTGGTTGGTCTATTAAAAATTCCTTTTTGTCCTGCCCAGTACACAGGGGCAATAAACCCCATTATTGAGCCGCTGTGGAGCGATTTTAAGGAACATATATTTGTTAACAATCTTTGAATTTTTTACAAGCCATCACATAAAAGAAAAGTTATGTGTTACATATCATTGTAATCATAACAACCTATATATAACAAATAAGCAAAAAAGGGGTCCGTGGAGCCTCAGTTACAAGTCTCAAAACACGGGAATAGCCAGATATCCCTCTCTCCAGAGAAGGAAGCCCATTGCCAAGGGGTGCCTCCTAGTGGGGAGAGCACCAAACCCCCCTGATACATAGTCCCTCAGGTCCTCACTCTGTTGCGAGCTTTGGGACCTAAATAGGGAAACACCAGGGTGGCCCCTGTGAGTCAAAGTCTAACTCTGTGGTGAGTATAACGACATAAGACAAGGGTAACCAAGGCTAGGCATCCATCCACAGACTGCAGTTTCGGGGTATTTGCCCCTCGTCAGTGTGGAGCAGGATTCTGGCTACTGGGGCAATGATAAATAGACCAACAAAACACAACAATCACTGAACTCAGGGAGAACAGTGAAAAATTCCAATGGAGTACTCATTTACGAGTCTCCATTGATTGTCCACTACAAAATTTGAATATGCAAAAAAGTGGTCCATGGAGCCTCAGTTACAAATCTCAAAACACGGGAATAGCCAGATATCCCTCTCTCCAGAGAAGGAAGCCCATTGCCAAGGGGTGCCTCCTAGTGGGGAGAGCACCAAACCACCCTGATACGTAGTCCCTCAGGTCCTCACTCTGTTGCGAGCTTTGGGACCTAAATAGGGAAACACCAGGGTGGTCCCTGTAAGTCAAAGTCTAACTCTGTGGCGAGTATAACGACATAAGACAAGGGTAACCAAGGCTAGGCATCCATCCACAGACTGCAGTTTCGGGGTATTTGCTCCTCGTCAGTGTGGAGCAGGATTCTGGCTACTGGGGCAATGATAAGTAGACCAACAAAACACAATCACTGAACTCAGGGAGAACAGTTAAAAATACCAATGGAGTACTCATTTACGAGTCTCCATTGATTGTCCCATACAAAATTTGAATATGCAAAAAAGGGGTCCGTGGAGCCTCAGTTACGAGTCTCAAAACACGGAAATAGACAGATATCCCTCTTTCCAGAGAAGGAAGCCCATTGCCAAGGGGTGCCTCCTAGTGGGGAGAGCACCAAACCACCCTGATACGTAGTCCCTCAGGTCCTCACTCTGTTGCGAGCTTTGGGACCTTAATAGGGAAACACCAGGGTGGCCCCTGTGAGTCAAAGTCTAACTCTGTGGCGAGTATAACGACATAAGAAAAGGGTAACCAAGGCTAAGCATCCATCCACAGACTGCAGTTTCGGGGTATTTGCCCCTCGTCAGTGTGGAGCAGGATTCTGGCTACTGGGGAATTTTTCACTGTTCTCCCTGAGTTCAGTAATTGTTGTGTTTATTGGTCTATTTATCATTGCCCCAGTAGCCAGAATCCTGCTCCACACTGACGAGGGACAAATACCCCAAAACTGCAATATGTGGATGGATGCCTAGCCTTGGTTACCCTTGTCTTATGTCGTTATACTTGCCACAGAGTTAGACTTTGACTCACAGGGGCCACCCTGGTGTTTCCCTATTTAGGTCCCAAAGCTTGCAACAGAGTGAGGACCTGAGGGACTACATATCAGGGTGGTTTGGTGCTCTCCCCACTAGGAGGCACCCCTTGGCAAAAACCTTTTAATTACACTTGAATACTGGAAAATTACAGTGACTGCAATTCATATAGGTAATTTAGGAAAATATGAGAAAATATTGTTTGCATAATAATTTGGAGGTCTAGACTGGCTATAGGTCTTGCCCAATTTTAGACTGCCTTTCAAAAATGAGAATGAGAATCATGTAATGTCTGCACTTGTAGAAGGAATCTGTTGGTTGCTAATAAATTCACTATCACTGTCATATGAGGCCTCTTCTTAATGGGTGAAAGCAAGTCAGTATCTGCTGTAGGAGACACCCTACAGCAAAGAGTTTTGTTTGATCTGCACTCCTGCCGGCCTTACAGCACTGCTTCACTCCCTGACACTCCCTACTGTTCCACCCTAGCTGCTGGGGAAAGCTTCATCCAATCCTGGGAAAGTTGGAGAAGTTTCCCAGGATTGGATCCAGCTTTTTTCCACTAACCTGGCAGCAGTGGCAGGGAGCAGAGCAGCACTGAAATGCCAGCAGCTTGATGAGCAGAAGGCAGGTTAAATGAAACGCTTCGTTTCATTGAATCAATTTGAAATCTGTCTGAGCAGGATCTTAAAACATTCAATATGAGCTTTTAGAGAGGGCATTTTTTTTAAATTAGCACTATCAATATTGGGATCATTATTTGGAATTTTCATATTGGCCAGGCAACTTTCTTCTCAGAATAAAACAGTTTTACTTTCCAGAGAGAAACAGTCTGCACCTGTAGAAAGAAGCTGGTGGTCGCTCATGAAATCACTGTTACTGTCATATGAGTTCCCATTGGAATCTCTGCATGGGATCAGTGTTAAGGATGTTATAACACTCTGATAACTCCAAGATATCCAGACACATCCTGTGGTATTCCTCATGTCCCATCACCACCAGATTACCACACTTGTCTGCCTGCCTGCTTGATGATGACAGAGTTATCTTTTTCTAGGCTTTGTAAAGCCAGCATTTTCTCCCGAGACATAATTGGACAGAGTTTATATCTCTTATCAGACAAGTTTTTAATCTCTTTTGTTACCAGTTTTAGGGTGGTATTCCACGGGCCGACCAGGGCACAATCAACGATGTAAACGAGCGCCGATCTGCTAGATCGGCAGGCGTTTACTGGGCCTATTGCACGTCCTGACAGTTGTTTAGCGAGGGCTGCAGGGACATCATTACCGATGTCCTTGCAGCCCTTGTTTCATACTTTACCTGTTCAGGCTGCAGGTCTTCTCCTTCTCCCGGTTCCCGCGTGGTAGCATCAGCTTCGAAGCGGCCCGTCTGAACTGACAGACCGCTCAACCAATCACTGGCCACAGCAGTGATTGGCTGAGCGGTCTGTCAGCTCAGACAGGCCGCTCCGAAGCTGCTGCGGGCAGGACTGGTAGAAGGAGAAGACCTGCAGCTTGGTGAGGTAAAGTATGATGTCTGTGAAATCGGCGGTCGCCCGCCGCGCCCGCGATTCCACGTATCGATGCGCGGGTGGCGACCGATGATTTTAGGTTTGAACTTAAATGAACGATCAGCCGATAACACGATCATCGGCTGATCGTTCTTTCTGTTCCACGGAGCGATAACACTATGTAACACAAGTTTTGTTCCCAGTTTTTTAATGTTATATTCCAATTGTTAAAACAAATTAAAAATTGACCACGGCAACGAAAATTCAGAATTTTTATTATAGAAACAGATGATTTTGCATATTCTCATTTATACAGTCAGATTAAGAAGATTATAGGCATTGCAAATTTATACAGATTACCAAAAACTGTTCAGAAGTGTGTGTTTTTCCGAGATTTATGACTATACTGCAAATCAGATTCACTAATCAATCCCCAAATATAGTCGCCCATTATGTTCTTGTTATAGTGTCCTTGCTAATGGCATTCAAAGTTCATAATGTCCTGTTGGAAGCGCTGGCCTTGCTCCTCTGAATAAGCTCCCATGTTCTTTTAGAACTTATCAAAATGAGCATCAAGGATGTGGATTTTGAGTAAAAGAAATTTGAACAGGGCTCCATAGCACAGGTCAGGAGGATATGTGGTAGGTGAGAGAAATGAATTAAAAACTCTCACCGTGTGCAAGAGGAGGCACAACAACTCAACAACCGCATGTGAAGGATCGCTGCCGCTCCCAGGTAGACCATACAAGATGGATAGCAATAAAACAGACCTCCCTCCAACCAAGGTGTGTTTTGGCGCAGATCCAGAAAAGTAATTAAAGTAATATAAAATTCATGGCGACACAACGCGTTTCTAAACCAGTCTGGATTCTTTCTCAAGTGTCATCTGATGACACTTGAGAAAGAAACCAGACCTGTTTAGAAACGCATTGTGTCGCCATGAATTTTTATATTACTAATAAATTTTAAATAATTACGTTTTTTGCATCTCTTCTGGATCTGCGCCCGAACCAACCCTGGTTGGAGGGAGGTCTGTTTTATTTATGGATTTTGAGTGACATTCTGCAGCCCATTGCAGCATAGTTCTTTATCAGTCTGGACCAGTTGTACATAGTTTTCATCTTTATGATTGCCTAGGAAGCCGCGAACCACTGTGACAAAACTGTTCCAAGCCGCTCTCTCCTTCCTATTCAGCTTCTTGGGAAATTTACTGCACTCTATGATCTTCTTGATTTGTGGTCCGACGAAGACACCAGCTTTGATCTTTGCTTCAGACAGCTTAGGGAAAAGATCTTGGAGATAATTGAAAGCTGTCCACTCCTTATCTAGAGCCCTGACAAATTGTTTTATGAGCCCCAACTTGATGTGTAGTGGTGGCATCAGTATCTTGCGTGGGTCCACCAGTGGCTCCCACTTTACATTGTTTATCCCCACAGTGAACTCTGTCCGCTGAGGCCAATCCCGCCTGTGGTATTGTGCTTTAGTATCCCGGCTGTCCCAATGGCAAATAAAGCAAGGATACTTAGTAAAACCACCTTGGAGGCCCATTAGGAATGACACCATTTTGAAATCTCCAATAACTTCCCAGCCGTACTCATGATACTTCAAGGCACCTAGCAACATCTTCACACTGGTGTATTCCTCTTTCAGGTGCACCAAGTGAGCTACAGGAAGAAATGGATAATTATTTCCATTGTGAAGAAGCACGGCTTTGAGGCTCTTGCATGAGACGCCGCTCATTCGGATTACAGGTGATACCTATAGCCTTGAATAGACTGGCCCTCCTGTAATGGGTGTGGGATAAAGTGTGAATACTGTCGTTATCAGAATCTGAATAGAGAATGAATTAACACCTGTCTGTCTAGGTCAATTCCCCTTTGTGTGTGATGGCTGTTGCCGACTTACTATGCAATCCCAATCAATTAGATCATGTCTCTCCATCTCTCAGGAAGGGCTATAGTGGCCCTATATAACTGTAGTTATACAGCTACCAGTCCCAGAAAGTTCTAGATAATTCTAGACAGTTCTAGAAACTCTTTGATAGTTCTCACAATTCCAGAAGCTTCTTAAGTATCTTAAAATATGGCGAATATCCTTAAAAATAGATCAATTTCAAAATATCATTGTGCTGACCGAAAAAGCAAAGTTTACAGGAAATAATAACTTTTTTCTATTCATTTAGGGTACAAACAATGAGGAAAACACACTTAACTGGAAACAAAAATTTTTTGGAAATTTTATCGCTCCGCTGAATAGGCCCCTTAGGAGTACATAAACTCTGGAGATATCAGAAACTGGGGGCATTTGGAACATATAAACATAGATGATTGTCAGCAGTGTGCCCTTTAGTATTTACTTTCTTATGGTGCGTTCACACCTACAGGATCTGCAGCTGATTTTCTGCAGCAGATTTCATTTAAATAACTGAACACAGCATCAAATCTGCTGCAGATCTGCTGCAGATCCTGTAGGTGTGAACGCACCCTTATTATCTAAGTCCTTATCCATTAGGAGATTGTTCCAGTGTTTTGGTAATATTTCTCTGATCTTTTAGGCCTGGATGTCATATGTGCCAATGATATGGGTATACAGTAAATTGGTTTCTTTCGAGCTTTTATTAAGTAGGGATTCTCTATCCCTGCCCCACGCATGTTGGTACGCACCTCTTATGTTGTCTGTTGGGTAGTTTCTCCTCATAAATCTATTCCTTAGCTCCCCTGCTTGTTGGTGATAATATATATTTGGGTGGTCTTATTCCTTAAGGCTGGGTTCACACTACATATATTTCAGTCATTATTGTGGTCCTCATATTGCAACCAAAACCAGGAGTGGATTTAAAACACAGAAAGGATCTGTTCACACAATGTTGAAATTGAGTGGATGGCCGCCATATAACAGTAAATAACTGCCATTATTTCAATACAACTGCCGTTGTTTTAAAATATTGGCAAATGGCAGTTATTTACTGTTATATGGCGGCCATCCACTCAATTTCAACATTGTGTGAACAGATCCTTTCTGTGTTTTTAATCCACTCCTGGTTTTGGTTGCAATATGAGGACCACAATACTGACTGAAATATACGTAGTGTGAAACCCAGCCTAAATCTGTGAAGAGGCTATAACCCAGGGCCCTATTTTCTTCCTCCAGCAAACCCAGCCAAGTCTGTTCCCATCTCCATACATTGGTTCTTGTTATGGTGCTTAAAAAAAACTTATATATAACCTACAACCAAGAAATGCTGGACAGTTTTCTAAATTTATCAATAAATGCTTTATTATTACATACAGAGAATTTATTTTAAAAACATATTGAAAAGGAGCAGAAAATCATACAATACATACATGAGATGGTTTACAAGGCAGATAGAGTGGACATTGTATGCTCTATACACTGAGCAAATGATGGTATGTCAATCGACCCACAGAGGTACAAAAATGCAAGTAAGTAAATGAGCAACATAGTCAGAAAGTGCTAAAGTGGAACTATATGTATACAGCTGCAAGTACAGACTAAAGTGCAAACTAAAGTGCAATATCAAATACACAGTGTATAGCTGAAGGGTGAACCTCTAACATTCTGTGAACAAGAGCGCGCATGCGCTCGAAACGCGTCTAATCTGTGGGGTCACTGCACGTTGGTGTTCTGCTGTTTTATCACTAAAGACTAAATAAATAAACAAACATCTTTGCGAAGTGCTGGACTGTCAAATCTTTTCTCCAGTAGAAACATTCTGCCTGGTAATACCACTCACCCAACGTTGCGTTTTGCCGTACAAGCTTTACCCTTGATAATGGTAATAGTGGTATTACCAGGCAGAATGTTTCTACACCCAGAGGTCTAAGTCTATTCTTTTTGACTACATTTATTTTCTTCAGCTATACACTGTGTATTTGATATTGTACTTTAGTCTGCACTTGCAGCAGTATACATATAGTTCCACTTTAGCACTTTCTGAGGGGGGGCATGGCCTGCAGCCGGAGGAGACGGTCGCACATTGCCTGTGCTCCCGTCCACACCCGCTTATAACCAGCGACTGAGACCCTACTCTTCATCTACTGATCCCCTCTTCTGGCACATCTCATCCGCGTTCACCCGGACCCAGCACCCGGCACTATGTCCCGCCGATCTACACAGACACGGAGGCTGCAGAAGTTATCTTGGGACTCCCCTGACAGGGGTCAAGATGGCGCCGACTCCGACAGGACAGACTTCGCTGTTGCAGCTGACAGGGGCTTTGCTCTTCCTGCCGCCCGACACACTGAAGCTGCTGCAGAAGCCAGTACTCTCTCCCCGGAGGCTCCCATTTTCCCTACTGCTGCTGCCCTGCGAACTCTTGTGGATGTCCCTAACATGCACCCCTCATTGCTGCAGCAATCAGACACATCTCCTCCACATCTCCCCTTTGCTCTGCCTAATGTTGTCCTGCAGATGCCCTCTGAGACTCATATTGCCTTACCCCAGATGCCTGACGTCCCACTAATCCCCCCTATCTTAAACTGTGGCTATCATCATTTTGAGACTCGCTCCTAGAGGAGGTGGACCGGATCATCTCATCTTTTATTTACTCCTTGAAAGCGGTGGAGGACAGAGCTTTACTAGCTGAAACTAAGCTCGGGGAACACATCTCATCACACAATTCGCTCTCGGAAGCCTGCCAGAGGATTGACGAGGAGTCCGCTCGTCTGAATAACAAGATTGTGGCTTTGGAAGATTACATTCGGCGAAACAACCTGAAACTTTGTAATGTCCCTTAATCTATTGCTCCCCCTGATCTTCCATCTTATGTTAAACGCCTTATTAAACACGTCCTACCCTCCTGCCCTAACAAGGAACTAGTGGTCGACTGGGTTTGCAGGGTCCCTAGACCCAAACACCTTCCACGGGACTCTCCCAGGGATATCATCGTACGTGTCCACTATCTGCACGTTAAAAACGCATTCCTGACTGCCACTAGACGGTTGGACACACTCTCTGGCGAGTATCAGGGTATCGCGGTATTCTCTGACTTGTCCCCTGACACACTGAAACGTCGTAGAGTCTTCGCCCCTTTCACAAAATATTTGAGAGAAACACATGTCCAATATAAGTGGATAAATTCTGCCTGCTCAACTGCTGGTAACCCGGGGAGACAACAAGCATATAATAGCCAACCTAGGAGAAGGTCTGCATCTGATGGACACATGGAAATCTGCGTAGGGTCACTGCAGACTTGATGGACGATTGGCTCCCTCTGCTGGTTTCTCATCTTTTAAGCTACGGACCGTAGTACCTCCACGAATTAGGCCGAACTCCAAGCCCTCACCCTTGCAGCGTACCTACTCTCAGTATTAGGGACACACGCTGCCCATTGTTTAAGCGTATATTCATATACCAGTTACTCCGCATGTTCTCCATTGAATGTTTTGTTTGCATTATCTATTTGGTTATTTTGTAGGTTATTCCGTTTCACACATAGCGTTATCCTGCCTAATCCTACGTTATATTCCTGCATTCCCATATACGTACTGAGCTCATTCCAGTGGATTTAGTGCACATTAATATGCCGCTTACATGACCTTACAGCGACTTCCTGCATTCTGACACTATCGAGTGGTTTTAATTGTATATGTCTTTTGCATTCCATTCGCTAGTAAATACATCTCTCTAACAGCATTCAAGATACATACTGCATTAGAATTCTTAACGGAGTGTGCCTACTCAAACTATACCTATATCTTATCATACGTGGCCGTAACATAAGTATTTTTCCTGCTCTTTTTGGCATTGTTTTATCATTCACATAGGGTTATATATACATAACTTATTTTCTTTCTCAGCTATGTACTATCTGCGTGTTTTGGTTTAAGCGCTTTATATTGCAAGTTCCTGCAGGGTTTGTGGTTTTATGTTCTCTGTTTGTATGTCTACATCATTCCCTGCTTAATAGATGTCACAGCTTACTCCAGCTGTATAATCCTGCTTGTACCTCCCTGCATAGTACTTGTTTGGTACCCTGTTTCTGTTATATGATGTGTAAAAACTCTTGAAAAACTCAATAAAATAATTATTGAACCGTTAGCACTTTCTGAGTATATTGCTCATTTTTTTACTTGCATTTTTGTACCTCTGTGGGTCGATTGACATACCATCATTTGCTCAGTACATAGAGCATACAATATCCACTCTATCTGCCTTGTAAACCATCTGGTGTATGTATTGTATGATTTTCTGCTCCCTTCTTAATATGTTTTTAAAATAAATTCTCCGTATGTAATAATAAAGCATTTATTGATAAATTTAGAAAATTTTCTAGCATTTCTTGGTTGTAGGTTATATGTATTGTTCTGTTGCTTATGGATATTGGTTATTAGCGGTCCTATTTGGGTCACTTAATTTTGCTTAAAAAACTTGTGACATTATAATTTTCTCCCAAATAAATGGAGGTCCTTAGCCCGAGAGAATCCTTGAGGCTGGCACAAATGATAACCCTATCTTCAGGACTTGTATTTCTCGGGAGAAAGAGTTCTGTAAGAGAGATTTATTATAGAAAGATCATCATTTATCATGACCCTGTGGCTCTCGGAAGGCGTTCCCTCAATCGGTAAGGCCCCAATCCCCCTCTTCCAAAAAGATCCTGATGTAAGATGAGGATTGCTACCTTAATTGTAATGTATGTGACCCTTCATTTGATGTTTGTCCCTGCGATAAGCCTGGGTTGGGTATAGCTGTAGGGGGTCGCTGTCCCCATCTTTCTTTCCCTCTACACTTATTTCTGTTTCTTCCTCTCCCTGGCGGTTTACTCCCTCCCTTGTTCAATGTCGTAGGTGCTGTACTCAGATGTTGAAAACTCTGCCTCCGATGCTTGGAGTTGGGATACCTTGAATCTTTATTTTTTCCCCCTAAACTCACAAAGGTCTCTCACAAACTGTTTGTATTTTCTCTCAACCCTTGATACATCGCAATCGTGGACTGTTGGAGGGTATCTTGTCTGTTAAAGCGACTCTGTACCCACAATCTCTCCCCCCTAAACCACTTGTACCTTCAGATAGCTGCTTTTAATCCAAGATCTGTCCTGTGGTCTGTTCGGCAGGTGATGCAGTTATTGTCTTAAAAAACAACTTTTAAACTTGCAGCCCGTGGCAAACGGGAGTATCTGTGCCCTCATTTTGCACCATCCTTCCGTCCCTCCTCCCCACCCTTTTCATCATTAGGAATGCCACTGGAACATTTTCTACATGCTGAGCACTGCACAGGTGCTTAAGGATCCAGCCCAAGTGCCGGGCTGACACAGGTGGGGAATAGGAGGCAATCTGCCTGTAGCATTTCTAATGATGAAGAGGGGAGGGGGAGGAGGGCACAGATACTCCCGTTTGGCACGGGCTGCAAGTTTAAAAGTTGTTTTTTAGGACAATAACTGCATCACCTGCCAAACAGACCCTAGGACAGATCTTGGATTGAAAGCAGCTATCCGAAGGTACAAGTGGTTTGGGTGGGGGGGGGGGGACAGATTGTGGGTACAGAGTCGCTTTAAAGTCCAGGTCAGTTTTTAAGTTCAGGGCTTGTGATATGAATTCTTTAAAGCAAATTTACCACCCGTACATTGCTTTTTAGTTTTCAACTTGACTAGACCAGCGCCAGTGTGGGGATGCTGTCGTAGTCCTTTTTTTGAACCGCCGCTCGATTCCCGTGCACACCGACGATCTATTAGTGGGACGATATGCCCTCCCCTCTGTGACGCAGCTCTATTGATTCTAATGGAGCAGTGTCACAGAGGGGAGGGGGCTTCGTCATACTGGGGGCCGGCAGTCACTCCACCGATGCTTCATGCCGGGCCGCTGCTCGGGAACAGACCGGCACCGTGCATGGAAACCAGGTGGCGGTTCAAAAAAAGGACCACGGGGATGCCAGTACCAGTCTATTAATGTAAAAAAAAACAAAAAGCGGTGGTACATTTGCTTTAAGTCTCAGAGAGGAGGTCTGCAAGGATTTTTCATCCTCTTCTAGGAGAATTTTCAGAAAACCTAATGCTGTGGCTACTTAAGTAGGGCTGGGGATTGTGCTTGTATTGCTGGAGTGATTTTGATTCTGAGCCCCCTCAGAACTATTTTCTGCTTAATGTAATTGATGAGGGATTGTAGTTCCCACCAGGACTTTATGTTTCCTCTATATCCAGTGTTTAATTCGTTTAAGAAGTTTTTGATGATCGGGGCTTTAATGCTACAAGTATTTTTTGCCCAAAATTAGGCACACAGATTCAGAGATATGGTTAATCTGATCCTCACCACTTCGACTGGCTTTGTTCCCCTCATTGGAGATGCCATAAAAAAAATGATTTATGATTGTTATACAGACCTAGAGAAAAAGAAGTGGCTGCATCTCACACCCATAGCTTGCATTATTGCCTCTCAGGTATATTTAAAAACCAACGACAGAATGTTGGTATATAATTTGATCAAACCATATAGCTTCATGTACCGCATGCAGGTCTTCTGGCACACATGAGTCCCTACACTAAAACAACACTGGGGAGGGGGCGTGTCCTGGCAATGGCAGTGTGAGGTTGCATTTCTCTGGAGCTCCCGCCATTATGGGAAATTTACTGGCATTTCATCCTCCCTCACCCGTCCTAGCCTGCTCTATGAGCAGGAAAACAAAAGGGCTCACCCCGCAGACGAGATTGCTCTGTTCCTGAGCCTGACAAGGCAGCCTGGACAGCTTCTTCTCCCTCCCTGCCTCCCGCCGGTCCTCTTCAACTGTGTGGCCGCCATTTTCCTCCAATGCTTCAGCTTGTTACACTACAGATACCAGGACCCCCGTGGGCTCAGTTCATGCTCCTGACGATCCAGCCGGGCTGCCCTCTCTCCTGACACCCCCTCGGCATACCTCCATCCCTCAGCAGCAGCCCGCTCACTCACATGCTGCCGTGGCATCGCCACCATCACAGTGTACAGTGCCGGACCCGTTCCTCGTCCGGACAGCTGGTGGTGAGTCAGAGCCCCATCTTGCCTGGCAGTGACCGGCCTCTTAACCACCTCAGTAAACAGCTCCACTGCTCCCCAGCCGCATATCGTCCCTGATCAGTGCCTGCACTTACCAGAGGAGGACTGGCCACCTATTTTATCATCCCCTCACTCCCAAACAGCTGGGTCTGTAGGTCTGCTGGATATGGCTACTAAGGGGCCTACTCATAAGCAAAAAAACGCTGTGAAAAGGGGCTGCTTCCCTCAATCCATCTGCAGCTCCATTTGGCCCATCTCAGTCGGAAGCCTCCTCCGCCTCTCATATAGATACTGCGAGCTGGAATTGGAGAGGACATGTTAAGCAATTACTAACTAGGCATGAAATGGAGAAATTTTTTGAGTGCCTGCAAAATTCTTATAAACAAGAGATTTCTTTTAAGGCCTCTGTGCAGGACTTAAACACTAAGGTGAATGATCTGGTCATGACTCCCTCTCCTCTCAGGTCTCTGATTTACAAGCTAAATGTGATGTGCATGATCAACATATCCAACACCTGTATCGCTTGCAGGATGATGCTGAAAATCGTAGTAGACGCAACCACATTAGGGTGAGGGGGTTGCCTGAAGCTGTAAAATCTTCTGATTTGGTTCTGACACACCAGGATATCTTCAGCAAAATTTTGAATCGCCCTATCTCAGATGGCATGGAAATTGGTCGGGCGCATAGGACTTTGGGGCCGGATAGTCAAGACCCTGACAGACCATATTGGGTACAGTTCAAATAGTCGAGAGACAGGGTGGTAAAGCTACAGGGAATTTGTGAGGAACACACAAAAGGTCAACATGACCTGCAAGGAAAAAAAAAACAAGACAAACAAACAAGTCAACTAACCTCAGGCATTTCAAGCGGAAGTGGCATGGAACCCAGATGCAATTCCCTGTTATGGTCACAACTTGGGGCAAAGCACAGTTAATATAACACCAACCTTTGAGTAAGGCAAATCTGATGTAAGTAACAGACTGAATCCCTGAATTCGGAGTGTAGGAGGCCAGGGAATAACAATAGTTCTAACAGAACCAAGTGATGTTGGCACCTTTCCCACATTTTCCAGAGGGATTGGAAAGAGGATATTGTGTGTCTGCTAAAAGCAATTAACCTTTCAAGAGCATGACATTGTTGAACCTCTGAAATAACCTTGCCAATGGAAGGTGGTGAAGATTCTTTCCAGTGGCGTGTTATAACAATTTTAGCAATTGTGAGGATTTTACAGAAGAGAGACTTGACCAGTGGGGGTGCCCTCTCCAGTTCCAAAAATAAGAGGGCCTGGGCTGGTAAGAGTGAGATGGATGTGCCAGTAGCTTTCGCGAGTAATTCAGAGATAACAGAACGCAAGGACCATTTGTATGCAGCTAGCCATTTAGAGGGGGAATAAGGTTTTGATAAAAGCGTTTCCCAATTTTTCAGAGCAATTGGCTTGACAAATTCTGTGAAATTACCAAGTAAGTCATATATCGGTCTTAAACCTCCGATTCTGCCAGCCAATACAGTGGATAGAGAGGTGTCCCATGAGGCCCTAGGCAAGGAGGATTCGGTTATGCAGTGGCGTTTTTGTAGATACAATAACAAGGAGGAGGAGGGCAACTGGTAGGTACTTGATAAATGTTGGAAAGTATGTAAAACCCCACCTTGGAAGAGGTCGGCCAATTTGTTAAGACCTTTGTTATGCCACAAATTCAGAGTTGGGACAGGGGAGTGTGGGAGAGCGGCTGCTAATGCCAGAAGAGGTAGCGGGAGATGGAACTTATAAGTTGTACCGCGTTTGGCATGTGCTTGTGACCAACATTTTACTGCAGTGGCCATGGGAGGCGGGACTTTGTGGTAGGGGATTCTTGACATCCAAATTGTAGAGTAAAGCAAAGCAGATAAAGGAGTCTTGTTATAGAAGTCCTCAATCTGGTTCCAGGGTTTAAATCATTGGGCGCAGTAGACCACTCTTGCAGTTGTGCCAACACAGTAGCTTGATAGTAATTGTATAAATTAGGTATGCCCAGTCCTCCAAGTAGGGGAGGCTTATTAAGGTAGGGTATACAATGCAAGAGCTCTTGCCGCACCAAATGAACTTAAGCAGCATGGTACGAGCTTTACGGAAAAACTGTAGTGGGATATCAATAGGGAGAACTCTAAATAAGTAAAGTAATCTGGGAAGTAATAGCATCTTATAGGCCGCAACTCTAGCAGACGATGAAACTTCTAATTTTGTTAAATTGCTAGCAGATTGTTGTAGTAGGAGGGGAGGGTAGTTTTTCTAGTAGAGGTGGGATAGATTAACTGTAATCTGCACACCAAGGTATTTGATTGAGTGAGTGCACCAATCAAATGGAAATTTAGAGCGGAGGCTGTCTGAGTCTGCTTGGGAGTGGATGTGCCTCATATTCTTTGTTGTTTTGTTATGGCTCTGTGTGGGTCTTTTTGTTTCTTGTTGGTTCTTTGGAGGGGATCTTTAGCTTAGATTACTCTTATGGGGCACCGGTGGGTGGTCATAGATGGGTAGTTAGGTCCATGTCTGTTGGTCTGTTATGTTATGCATACGGCTGTTTTTCAATGTTTCAATGGATGATTCTGTTTTTGCACTGCATTTATGTTTCCCCTAGTTGGGGGTTCTGTCTTCCTATTGTTAGACAGGTCCCTACCTAGGTTGACGCCTGTGGCGTTGTTCCCGATTTGACGGGGTACTTTTCTGCAAAAGGTTAGTTCTCTTGCAGCTGTGGGAGCCAGTCTATTGGCTCTCCTTACCCTATAGCGCTTCCCTTTTTCTCTTTGTCTTGTCTCTTTGTTTTTCTTTTCCATGTACTGTTTTCTTTCTGTTGTGGTTTTCTTTTTTGTCTTCTCTTCTCCGTCTGAGGTTTGGTGGCTAGCAATGGCCCTACTATCTTTTGAAACTGGCATCTCTGAATGCTAGAGGGCGCAATGAACCTTCAAAGCGTTTTCATATCACATATTCCATGCACAGTCAACGCGTGCATGTTCTGCTCCTGCAGGAGACGCATTTGCAGACTAATCATATCCTGATAATGTGTTCTCTTCATTATCCATATTGGTTACATAGCTCCTTTTCGGGCCCTAAGTCAAGAGGTGTCTCAATCGTCATTCACAAGTCCCTGCAACATCAGGTCCTGAAGTACACATTAGGTAATGTTTATCTCCCCAATGCTAACCAAGGGTCAGTTTTAAGGGATATCTTGTTGGAAGTGGACCACTTTGTAGCGGGGTTGTTCGTTTTGGGAGGAGATTTTAATTTGGCTTTAGATCCCTCCTTAGATACATCCACAGGGTGATCAGTGGTTCCTCGCTTATCTAGGACTCAGGCGCTTAAGGCACTCCACATGCATCGTCTGGTTGATGTCTGGAGGATTCTCCATCCAGTTGACAGGGATTATACCTACTTTTTCCCCGCTCACAACTCACACAGCAGACTAGACATGTTTTTTGTTTCACAACTAACTCTTCTTCCTCACCCTTCTGCCTCGATAGGAACGGCAGTGTGGTCGGACCATGCTCCTATATATCTGTCTATTGCTGTGCCGGGTGGGGAGCCGCGTGAATGGACTTGGCGGGTCAACGACACTCTGTTGAAGGATGTGGTATGTAAAGCCGAGGTTGAGAGGACTATACACACATGAGTCGGACCAGACAGCTCCACCTTTACAATGGGAGGCCTATAAATGTGTTGTTAGGGGCATTTTCATTCAGCAGGGGGCACGGCCTGGGGAAAGAGGTGCTAAGCTTAAATCACTATGCAAGGAATTGAATGCCTCAGTTAAATCACCTAAAACATCTACTCCAGATCTATGGGTCCAGATTTCGTCCGTGAGGGAACGAATTAAAGACCTAATCTCTTTGACTGCGGATCGGAGGCAGGAGAGGTTTTGCAGTTGCTTATACGAACAAGCCAATAAATGTGGCAGAGCTTTAGCTAGATATCTTCATCCACACACCTTTTCCACGTATATCCCGTCTCTACGCCTCCCGAGTCAAGAT
Organism: Dendropsophus ebraccatus; assembly: GCF_027789765.1. NCBI lineage: Eukaryota > Metazoa > Chordata > Amphibia > Anura > Hylidae > Dendropsophus > Dendropsophus ebraccatus. Next base: position 145,172,967 of record NC_091455.1, on the reverse strand, counting down.
TTGGTTCACCATCCACGGGCTATAGCAAACGCTTTTGGGGCCTTTTATAAGGACCTGTATAATATCCAAGGAGCCTACTTTGATATGCCTGGCCCTACTTTGGAGGCCAGAATTCGGGATTACGTCCAAGAGACTGCTTTGCCCACGCTTGATTCTGATGAGATAGAGCTGCTGAACTCTCCTTTCTCTGCCATGGAAATTGAGGTGGCTATTTCTGCTCTCAAAAATGGTAAGAGTCCCAGGCCGGACAGGTTTTCTGCCCAATATTAAAGGGCCTTTAAGTCTACCTTGGCACCTTTGATGCTCAAGGCCTTTAATAGTATTGCGCCCTCATGTCCCTTCCCCTGCCAATCCCTGGAGGCTCACGTGGTGGTCCTGCCCAAGCCAAACAAAGATCCTTTGGTTTGTGGGAGCTACTGCCCCATCTCATTGCTCAACTGTGACAATCAAGCTTTATTCTAAACTTCTTGCTTACCGCTTGGTGACCGTGATCCCTAATGTGATTCATACATTAAGCACCTCCGTTTTGGAGAGATTCGCTTGAAAATTACTCAGCTAACCAAATCTATCAAATTCAGAAAGGATAGTGGGGAGGGACACCTGAGGTGAAGTCACATATAACAGCAGATGATCTGCATACCGCCGCGTACCATTCCGCATGCAGAAGGCCTCCGAAAGGATGCCATTGGCTCGAACTCTAGCACTGGGGTTCATGTAGAGAGCCATAACCCGATCTATAAAAGATCGTCCGGCACCATTCTGTGCCAGAGAGGAACTGGTAAGAGTCCTGGGACGGACAGGTTTACCGCCTAATTTTATAACGCCTTTAACTCTACCTTGGCACCTTTGATGCTCAAGTCCTTTAATATTATCGCGCTCTCATCTCCCTTCCCCCGCCAATCCCTGGAGGCTCACGTGGTGGTCCTGCCCAAGCCAAACAAAGATCCTTTGGTTTGTGGGAGCTACTGCCCCATCTCATTGCTCAACTGTGACAATCAAGCCTTATTCTAAACTTCTTGCTTACCGCTTTGGATCAGGTGGGATTCAACTCTGGCCGTGAAGCTCGCCCAGTGAACGAAACTCCCTTTCTGCCTTCTCTCCGTAGACGCCGAGAAGGCCTTCGACAGGGTGCACTGGCGGTTCCTCTCTGGCACAGATCGGTGCCGAACGATCTTTTATAGATCAGGTTATGGAACCCCAGTGCTAGAGTTCGAGCCAATGGCATCCTGTCGGAGGCCTTCTGCATCCGGAATGGTACGCAGCGGTATGCAGATCATCTGCTGTTATATGTGACTTCACCTCAGGTGTCCCTCCCCACTATCCTTTCTGTGTTTGATAGATTTGGTAAGCTGAGTAATTTTCAAGTGAATCTCTCCAAAATGGAGGTGCTTAATGTATCTCTCTCCTTGCACTCTTGATGGCCTCCGACATGGCTTTGATTTTAAGTGGAGGGAGGAATGCATTACTTACCTCGGTGTTCAAATCTTTTCCCAGCTCCATCTTCTTTCCCTCTTATAGGACAACTCCTGCAGGGCCTGAAAAAAATAAAAAAAACACAGACACACACACAGATCATACTCACCATCCCTCCGGTGATGATCGGCACTTGAATCTCTCGCCACCGACGACTCTGTCACCTCCTGCCGCCGTCTTCGGAACTCCCTCACTTCAGGGTTTGTGTGAAGTGAATGGGAGAGAAAAGGCAGCCGGTGTGCATGCGCACTGGCAGCCTTTTCATTGGCTGGAGCGCTTCACATGGCTTCCAGCAAGCTCAGCCAATTAGGGTTGAGCAAGCTGGAAGCCATGTGATGTGGTCCAGCCAATGAAAAGCCTGGGGCTAGACCGCTAATTTAGACACATTACAAAGTTATATAACTTTGTAATGTGTGTTAAATAAGCTAAAAAAGAAAGACTCTGGAGTTGACCTTTAACTATGCACCATTGCAGACTAAGATATTGTCAATGCTATCTGCCTATTACTCAAAATATTTGTCATGGTTTGGCCGCATGACTGTACTCAAACTGGACATACTCCCTAGGTTCTTGTATTTGTATCAGACTGTTCCCATTCATGTGTCTGCTTCCTTTTTTAAAAGGCTTCTGCGCTTTTACACGCTTCGTGTTGTCAGCATCGCGTCCAAGAGTGGGCGGGAAACTTTATCTAAACCGAAACATCTGGGAGGCGCGGGTGTCCCAGACCAGTTGTACTATGAGGCAGCAATTCTCACTCATCTGCTGGATTGGTCGCATGCTGACTGGGCGAAGCTGTGGGTTGCGGTGGAGAGGTCGCTCGCCCTTTCTGACCTTCTCAAGTCTCCGTGGCTTTCTCAAGGCGATCGGGGTGACCTGACCTCTTGGCCTTTTCTGGCCTCTCATGTCTTTTGCATCTGGGATTAATGGGTGAATAAACATGGCATTTCCTCTCAACCTGGCTTGATGTCTCTGCTGTTTGGGAACCCTGGATTCCAGCCTGGAGACACACCTTTTTGGCGTGAGACAGCTCTTTGGGAGTGCGTCTGAATCAGGTGTTTCCTCAGGGGGCTCTGCCCACTTTGGAGTCACTTAGATCCGCTCACCCTGATGTTCCAATTTCCTGCCTGGAATATAGCCAACTCCAGTCCTTTTTTCAGGCTCGCGTGTCTAGAGCTGCTCTCCCTAAGTGGCTTTCTGATTTTGATAACTGGGTTCTTTCGGATGCGTCGGGGCCACGGACACTCTCTAGAGTTTATCAGTCGCTCCAATCACTAAGTAATGCAGGCCAGGCCCATTTCTTTAGTAAGTGGGAAGCCGATTACTCTATGACTTTTTCAGAGGAACAGGTCCAGAAGATCTGTACTCATAGACATGGTCTTTCCATGGCCTCACACGCAAAAGAAAAGAACTACAAAATCCTATTGAGGTGGTATAGGTGACCTGCTGATATTCAGCTTATGTACATGTCCGCTTCTGGAGCCTACTGGTGGTGCAGGTCTTCAGACGGGGGTATCTTGCATATATGGTGAGCATGCCCTGTGATAAAATCCTTTTGGGATCAAGCGTTTCATGTGCATGAGGTATATTCCGGGAGGCAGATTGCTAATACTCCACAATGTGCCTTACCAAGCTATCTCCTGGGCTCCATTTCCTCGATTAAAAAGGGAATTTTGAGAAACTTCTTGACAGCTGCCCGTCTGGTCATCCCTAGACACTGGAAGACCTCGGTGTGTCCCTCCATGACGGAATGGCTGGCGGAACTCAACTCAATTTGTAGATATTAGGAGCTTATTTTGCTGAGTTCCCTGGGCCATCTATGTTGTATTGGACTGGGTTCGGTCTCTGAATCCTTGTGATATGTAGTTTCTCAACCTCAGACGGAGAGGAGTTTTGGGTGTTTGTACCTGCTTCTTTCCTCCCTCTTTTTTGTCTTGTCCCTTTTGTAGCGTGCTCACACTTGTGGCTGTGTGGTCACTGCTTTCTCTTTCCTTGGCATTATCCCTTTGTCTTTGTCTTTTTTCTTTCATGTTTGTTTCCTGTACACTACCTTGGGCTTCTGTCTACCTGAAGTGAAGTTTGATTGGGGTTTTGTGCCAGTAGTAAAAAATCCTGAACTCCTAAGCCGATGTTATCCTGTTTCTCATCACATTACTGGATTGTAGATTATGCTTTTGCTTGTTATGAAAGGAAACGATTCTGTATTTGTTTATATACTTTGTTTTCTATAAAATCTTTAATGAACTCAGATTCAACATAAAACACTGTGCTGTTAAGCGACCACCAACCCCGCAATGCAAGCACCAACAGGGGAGGGGGGTTAAAGAATGACTCTGCAACCCCACTGTTACAGGACTAAACCCCATGGGCTCCCCTACACCCCGCAGGCATGGCTGGCGGAGAAGGCCGCCACCAAGCAACACAAGTGTGAACAAGGTGTTACTACTCACCAATGCACCAGCAGGTAGAAGAGGAGAAAGAGGAGGTACTTACCATATGTGCACAGGTGCTTCTTGCTGATTAGGGTCACATGGGTCTTACAAGGGAGGAGTGCTAGCCAATCAGAAAGGAGAGAACATTTAAAATACAGACCTAGAGGAAAAGGAATGGCTGCACCTACCACCAGATATGGTTAACCTGATCCTCACCAGTTTGACTGGCATCATTTGTTTCCCTTATTGTAGATGCTATTAAAAATGTTTTTGTTTTTCGGCTCATTGATGGACACATTGAGCTCTCTCTGTATTGGCCAGGACTTCATGTGTTTAGTCTCTTTTTTTCAACCAGCACAAGGCTAAATGCCTTCGAGAGAGTGAACCTGGATTTCTGGAAAGTTCAGCTTTGTTTTACAGCATGATAACAACAACAAAAAAATAATGATATTTAATTTAATTATTACAAACTTGCTTTATTTCACATCTACTGTTGATTTAGATTTTGTAAGTTTTATTTACTGTGACACTTTAAGTCACATGCAATGTTTTTGGATAAAATCCTAAAACTGTATGCCACCACATTAGAGACACACAAGACTTCCTGTCAAAACTTTAGTCTCTTTTCACATGACCTCACGATAAACCCCCATTAATTACAAGAGCATTATGATATAGCTTACTTGGATCTTTCACCTCAGTCACAATTATTTTTTATTTCAGGGCACCTTTTACATGCAGAGACGTGGTACTGCCATGGGCAGTAACATGGCACCTATGTATGCCAAAACACCCTTGGAAGTGGATGCCATCTATATGTCCCACCACTTCAGTTGGGTAATGAGGTGGTGGTGATACATAGATGACGTCTATGTGATTTGGAGAGACACCCAGCAGAAATTGGAGAATTTTGTTTTCAGATTTGAACTGCATTGAACAGGATTGATCCTAACATTAAGTTCACAATGGTGGTACCACCTAATTGGATTCAACTGAGTATATAAAAAAGATGGTCCTCTGTGGGCAGACCTTTTTGTGAAGTCGACAAACCGCAACAAACTTTTTATTATTTGATAGCGATCACTCCTGACCAATATTTTAATCCTTTCCCTATTTCCCTGTTTTTTCATGATTCAACCACTTTTGTGACATTAGAGGCTCTGCCACTTATGAAGCATGTACACTGAGCAAACTTCCAGGGTAAAAACATGGAGGATAGAATGAGCTTAAGGCTTGCTATTTATATGTACATTTTGGTTTTATTAACCCCTTAAGGACAGAGCCTGAAATGGCCTTAAGTACAGAGACAAATTTTATGAATATGACCAGTGTCACTTTATTCATTAATAACTTCGGGATGCTTTTACCTATCCGGACGATTCTGAGATTGTTTTCTCGTGACATATTGTACTTTACATTTCTGGTAAAATGGAGTCGATACTCATAACGAATCTTTATAAAAAAAAACTCCAAAATAACGTGAAAAATTGTGGAAAAATGCATTTTTCAAACTTTGAAACCTTTCTGCTTATACAGAAAATGGTTATGCCACATAATATATATATATTGAGCAGCATTAGCAACATGTCTACTTTATGTTGGCGGCATTTATTAAACTATATTTCATTTTTTTTAGACAATAGGAAGCTTAAAACATTAGCAGCAATTTTCCAAATTTTCTGTAAAATTTTAAAATCAGATATTTTTAGGGACCTGTTCAGGTTCAAAGTGTATTTGAGGGGACTGTATGTTAGAAAGCCCCACAAAGCACCCCATTTCAGAAACTTCACCCCCCAAACTCTGCAAAAGCACATCCAGAAAGTTTTTTAACCCTTTAGGGGAGTCACAGAAATAAAAGCGAAGTGTGTAAGAAATTTGAAAATTTTTATTTTCTGTGCAGAGATTTTATTGTAATCCAATATCTTTCATAATGATAAACCTATTACCAGAGAAATGCACCCCAATATTGATTGCCCCGTTTCTGCAGTTTATAGAAATACCCCATATATGGCCCTATTGCGCTATTTGACACAACCACAAGCCTCAGATACAAAGGAGCGCCTAGTGAATTTCAATGGCTCCGTTATATTTGATCATTTCTGACTGTACCACTTCAGGTTGGCAGAGGCTCTGGGGTGCCAAAACCTAAAAAACACCCCTAAAGGGACACCATTTAGAAAACTGCACCCCTCAAGGAATGTAACAAGGGGTGCGGTGAGCATTTGGACCCCACAGGTGCTTCACAGATTTTCAGAACAATGTGGTGTAAAAAAGGAAAAATTCTATTTTTTACACTAAAATGTTGTTCTAGCCTTCATTTTTCATTTTTACAAGGGGATAAAAGAAAAAAAAACCACCAAACATGTAGCGCAGTTTCTCCCGAGTACGGAAATACCCCACATGTGGACATAAAGTGCCAAGCGGGCGCAGGACGAGCCTCCAAAGGGAAGGAGCGCCAATTGGCCTTTGCAATCTGGATTTTACTTGAATGGATTTCAAGGGCCACGTCGCATTCACAGAGCCCTCGTGCTGCCAAAACACTGGAAACCCCCCACAAGTGACCCCATTCTGGAAACTACACCCCTCAAGGAATCTAACAAAGGGTTCAGTGAGCATATGGACCCCACTGGTGACGGGCACAAATGTGGAACAATGTGACGTGAAAGGGAAAAATTTCATTTTTTCACTTTCACGGCACAAATGTGGCCGTCATCAAGGGGTCCATATCCTCACTCTTAGATCCCTTGAGGGGTGTAGTTTCCAGAATGGGGTCACTTGTGGGGGGTTTCCAGTGTTTTGGCAGCACGAGGGCTCTGTAAATGCGACATGGCGTTCATCATCCATTCTGGCCAAATCCAGCCTTCAAAATCCAAATGGCGCTCCTTCCCTTCGGAGGCTTGCCCTGCACCCACATGGCGCTTTATGTCCACATGTGGGGTATTTACGGACTCGGGGAATTGCTCTACACATTTTGTGTGTTTTTTTCTCTTTTAAACCCTTGTGAAAATGAAAAATTTAAGGCTAAACCAACATTATAGTGTAAAAAATGTAATATTTCATTTTCACGCCATATTGTTCCACATTTGTGCCCGTCACCAGTGGGGTCCATATGCTCACTACACCCCTTGTTACATTCCCTGAGGGGTGTAGTTTCCATAATGGGGTCACTTGTGGGGGGGTTCAACTGTCTTGGCAACACAGGGGCCTTTTAAATGCAACATGGCCCCTCGAAATCCATTCCAGCCAAATCCAGCCTCAAAAAGCCAAATGGCGCTCCTTCCCTTTGGAGGCTTACCCTGCACCCGCATGGCGCTTTATGTCCACATGTCGGGTATTTCCATACTCAGGGGAAATTGCTCTACACATTTAGTGTTTTTTTATCTTTTAACCCCTTGTGAAAATGAAAAAATCTAGACAAGATGAATGATTTAGTGTAAAAATTTAACATTTTTTACACTAAATGTTGGTCTAGCCTTGATATTTTCCTTTTCCACAAGGGGTTAAAAAAGAAAGTGAACACAAAACGTGTAGGGTAATTTCCCCTGAGTACGAAAATACCCCACATGTGGATATAATGTGCCATATGGGCACAGGGCAAGCGACCAAAAGGACAGCGCGCCATTTAGAGGCTGGAATGGAGGATGAAGGCCATGTCGCAATTACAAAGCTCCTGTGCTGCCAGGACAGTAGAAACCCCCACAAGTGACCCCATTCTGGAAACTACACCCCATAAGGAAACCAACAAGGGGTACAGTGAGCATATGGACCCCACTGGTGACGGGCACATAAGTGGAACATGTGCCATGAAAATAAAAAATACAATTTTTTTCATTTTCACGGCCCAAATGTGGCCGTCACCAGGGGGCCATATCCCCACTGCCTCGTTAGATTCCTTATGGGGTGTAGTTTCCAGAATGGGGTCACTTGTGGGGGGTTTTTACTGTCCTGGCCGCACAGAGGCTTTGTAATTGCATCATGGCATCCTCTAATGGGAATGGCGGCCATACCTATTTAGCTGGGGAAAAGGGACCATTCTAATTTATTTGGGGGTATTAGGCCAATTATTGGTTTATAAGGTTGAAAATGACAGGTGTCCATCAAATTCAACCTGTGTTGATCCAGAGGAAGGCAAAAAACCCTCGTGAGGCAGACGACAGTAGCCTCATCACAGGGGAAAAATTCCTTCCCGACTCCATAATGGCGATCAGAATAATCCCTGGATCAACGTGACCCCTGAAATAGGAATAAGGGAAAGAAATTAGATAATGTAGAACCCCAATGACGTGTGGTGCGCCTTGAAGCGATCCAGTATGCAGAGGCCGGGGTGATCAGGACAGGTGTCACACTGGAAAATGGTGTCCTTCCTGATCCCCCTGTTACGCCACACTCTGCACTTCTTCTGTGGTCTCCCTTTCTCCAGTGTGGGGGACGTCACCTGGAAAATGTTGTCCTGGTGCGATACGGGGTCCTTCATATCCAGAAGCGCTGGGTCCGCTCCATGGCTGCTAAATATTAGGGCTTTATTACTACTTCTGATATTTACGGATCGTGCCGCAAGCTACAGTAGCTCGGGCAGCGAGGGACTGAAAGAGGGGGCGCTGGTATAAAAGTTACAGGTGGTAACCTTTAGCAGTGGGAAGATCAGTTCCCGAACGATCTTCCCACTAACTCGGAGGATTGGGGGGGGGGGCATCTGGGGGTGGATTTGGATGTCCTTTCCTTCATACACTCTAAGGTTACGTGCACACTGCGGAATGGCGAATGGCGATAACCCTTTGTGCATTCCGCAGCTGGCACCCACCGGCGGACTGATGGAGGCGCGCGTCTCCGCTCCTGTCACACTCCATTCTATGCACGGGTGGATTCTGCCCTCTGTCCAATGTGTTCATTCTTTGGACGGACGACGGAATCCGCCCATGCATAGAATGGAGTCTATGACACGGGTGGAGACGCGTGCCCGCATCAGTCCGCCAGCGGGTGCCAGTTGCGGAATGCACAAAGGGTTATCCTTCGCCATTCCGCAGTGTGCACGTACTCTGGATCTGTAAGTGTACCCTGAGGTACACTCACAGAGTTTGTAGAATTTCACGCCATACCGTCATCTCTTATTGGGACGGTACTGGCGGAAAAGACGTGTCTGGGGGGCAGCGTACGCTACGCTACCCCCAGACACGTCACTGGATGATGAGGATGATGAGGATGAATGGAGGAAAGAAGGATCCCCCCATTCATCCTCACTGGCTGTTTCGGTGTCGGAGGCAATAATAACGTATACGTCCGACACCGAAAACACCTTGGGGGCCATCTTTATACGGGGATTGGTATATGGGGTATGTAAATGTGTAGTGGTGTAGTGTAAAACTTTATTTCATGTAGTGTGGTGTAGTGTAGTGTTTTTTACGTGTTTTTTTTGTCAGTAAGAAAAAATATCCCTTCGCCAAGAAAGGAGCTGCTGATAAATGCCGCACTTATGTGCGGCACTTATCAGCAGCCAGTGGCGGTAGGATATAGGGGGGAAAAACGCCCCTACGCTATAAGGGGGAGTTGCTGATCAGCGGCGCACTTGCGTGCGATGCTGATCAGCACTCAGCAGCGTTAGGGCGCAAAAAAAGAAAAAAAAAATTTGAAAAAAAAAAAAAATCTTTTTAACCCAAAGCAACTGATCAGTGAATGATATTCACTGATCAGCCGCTAGGGGGCAGTAGAGCGACGCTGCCGGAGATTGCCGAGACTCGCCGAACCCGAGGACCCGAGCGTTTCCGAAGATTTCCGACGCTGGACGACCGAACCCGGAAGTGAAGCAAAGAAGACGCGAGGACGGCGCGGACCGCAGATCGTCGCTCCGGATGCCCAGATCAGGTGAGTATGGTACACCTGCACCACACACACCTGTTCTGCACCCCTCAGCTACCTAGCTGAGGGGTGCAGAACGCGACAAAATTGTTTTTTTACAGTTAGATCGCCATGATGGGCCGGCCGGTACTGGCCGGCCTATCACGGCGATCGTGGGGTTGGCATCGGCGCCATCTTTGGTGGGGACACTAATGGCGATTGGTGCTGTCTCGGACGAATTGCTTTCCAGGTCACCGGGTCACCGATGACCCGGAAAGCTGTTTTCAGCTGCTATATGCTGATCTGTATAGATCAGCATATAGCAGCGATCGTCGGCACGGGAGGGGTTAATCACCCCCCGTGCCGACGAGCAGAGATGGCCTGCTATACATTATAGCAGGCCATTTTCCCCGACCGACAGCGATCGGGGAAACATCGGGCGTACGTATTGCGTTTGCGCCCGTTTGCGTTAAAGCCCACCCTGCGGGGGCGTATACGTACGCCAGATGTCGTTAAGGGGTTAATAACACCCGCATCCTTGTCTGGGATAATTACATGATTCCCATGGGGGACATCTAATACAACTACACTGATCTACATAGAGATCAGTAGAGTATGCATAATACAGCATTGATCCATGAGATCAGTGCTGTATTGCTCTAGGCTAACTGTCTTAGCGGGCTCAGCATTCGACTGACAATCACGCTAGTACATAATAGCTGCGGTCCCCAGAAGTAAAAGAAAGCATACATACCTTACTAAGTCCTCTTCTCCCAGTGCCATCTTGTTTTGATGTCATCAAAGCACGGGGGCGCACCTGATCTTCTTCCTCCTCGGGATCTTCCTGGAGAAGTGAATGGTAGGGAAAAGGCATTCTGGAAGCTATGTGATGCCCTCCAGCCAATGAAAAGGCTGCACATGTGCACCAGTAGCCTTTTCTCTCCCATTCACTTCACTGGAACCCAAAAGGAAGGGAGTTCCGAATACACAACCAGAGCTGACGGGGACGTGGCTGGGGGGGAGATTCAAGCGACGATCATCACCAGAGGGGTGGAAAGTATAAAATGTGTGTGACTATGTTTTGGGGTTTTTTTTTCATACCGCTGTAGTTCTTCTTTAACACACTAAATACCTATTTGAATTTTGTTTTATTTAAAGTTTGATAGTCAGGTTCAACCTAGGGAAACCCTATTGTGTTAATCCAGGGGAAGGCAAAAACCCCTATGAGGCAGATGACAATTGCCCCATCGCAGGGAGAAAATTATTTCCCGACTCCAATGGCAATCAGAATTATCCCTGGATTAACGTATCACCGGAAATCTAATGCCCATAACTTGTAATATCATGTTGTTCAAAAAAGCATCCAGGCCTCCCTTGAACTTATTTAATGAATAGGCCATAACAACCTCATGTGGCAGAGAGTTCCACAGTCTTACCACTCGTACAGTAAAGAACCTGAGTCAATGCTGATGTTAAAATCTTCTTTCCTCTAGACGTTGAGGATGACCCCTTGTCATAGTTACAGACCTAGGAGTAAAGACTACTACAAAGATCTCTGTACTGTCCATTCATATATTTGTACATTGTAATCAAATCGCCCCTAAGACATCTTTTTTCTAGCGTAAATAACCCCAAGCTTGATAACCTGTCCCGGTACTGTAACCAACCCATTTCCTTAATGACCTTTGTTGCCCTCCTCTGCACCTGCTCCAGTTCAGCTGTGTCCTTCTTATATACCGGTGCCCAAAACTGTACACAGTATTCTTTATGTGGTCTGAAGAGTGATTTATAAAGAGGCAAAACTATGTTCTCATCTTTAGCATCTATGCCTCTTTTGATACATTCCATTATTTTATTAGCTTTGGCAGCTGCTGCCTGGCACTGATCACTAAAGTTGAGTTTGCTGTCCACCAATACCCCCAGGTCCTTTTCATAAGCAGTTTTACCCAATGTTTTATTATTTAGCACATAACTGTACTTATTATTTCTACGGCCCAAATGCATAACCTTACATTTATCCACATTAAACTTAATTTGCCATTTCACCGCCCAAGCCTCCAGCTTCTCCAAATCCCTCTTTAATATGATATTATCATACTCTGTGGTGATTACTCTACCCAGTTTAGTATCATCTGCAAAAATTGAGATTCTACTCTGTAGCCCCTCTACAAGATCATTAATAAAAATATTAAAAAGAAGTGGACCCGACACTGACCCCTGTGGTACCCCACTAGTAACTAAAACCCAATCTGAATATGTTCCATCAATGACCACCCTCTGTTTTCTATCACTCAACCAGTTACTTATCCATTTGCATATGTTTTCTCCGAGTCCCAGCATCCTCATTTTGTAGACCAACCTTTCATGCGGCACAATATCAAATGCCTTTGAAAAGTCCAGATACACAACATCCACAGCCACCCCCAAATCCAGTCTATAACTTAAATCTTCATAGAAGCCGATCAGATTAGTCTGACAGGACCGATCCCTCATAATTCCATGCTGGTGCTGCGTTATTAAGATACTCCAGTATAGCATCTCTTACAAACCCCCAAATAATTTACCCACTATAGATGTTAGACTTCTGAGCCTATAGTTTCTAGGATCACTCTTTGACCCCTTCTTGATATGATATTAGATATGCTCCAGTCCTGTGGAACAATCCCTGTCATTAGAGAATCTTTAAATATTAGGAATAAGGGTCTGTCTAACACAGTACTTAATTCTTGCAAAACTCTAGCATGGATACCTTCTGGACCCGGTGACTTATAGATTTTAAAGTGACTGTACCACCAGTCCCAGGCTTAACCCTTTAAGGACATGGCCCATTTTCGTTTTTACGTTTTCGGTTTTTCCTCCTTGTATTTAAAAGGTCATAGCACTTGCATTTTTCCACCTAGAAACCCACATGACCCCTTATTTTTTGCGTCACTAATTGTACTTTGCAATTACAGGCTGAATTTTTGCATAAAGTACACTGCGAAACCAGAAAAAAATTCAAAGTGTGGTGAAATTGAAAAAAAAAAACGCATTTCTTTTATTTGGGGGAAATGTGTTTTTACGCCATTCGCCCTGGGGTAAAACTGACTTGTTATGCATGTTCCTCAAGTCGTTACGATTAAAACGATATATAACATGTATAACTTATATTGTATCTGATGGCCTGTAAAAAATTCAAACCGTTGTTAACCAATATACGTTCCTTAAAATCGCTCCATTCCCAGGCTTATAGCGCTTTTATCCTTTGGTCTATGTGGCTGTGCGAGGTGTCATTTTTTGCGCCATGATGTGATCTTTCTATCGGTACCTTGATTGCCCATATACGTCTTTTTGATCGCTTTTTATTACATTTTTTCTGGATTTGATGCGACCAAAAATGCGCAATTTTGCACTTTGGGATTTTTTCGCGCTGACGCCGTTTACCGTACGAGATCAGGAATGTGATTAATTAATAGTTCGGGCGATTACGCACGCGGTGATACCAAACATGTTTATTTATTTATTTATTTGTTTACTTTTATTTAAAACCTGGGAAAAGGGGGGTGATTCAGACTTTTATTAGGGGAGGGGGCTTTTTACTATTAACAACACTTTTTTTTACACATATACTAGAAGCCCCCCTAGGGGACTTCTAGTATATACACTGTGATCTCTCATTGAGATCTCTGCAGCATAGATATGCTGCAGAGATCCATGAGATCGGCACTCGTTTGCTTTCGGCTGCTGCAGCTGAAAACGAACGAGTGCCGAGCCGAGGACGGCGCCATCTTGGACGCGTCCCCGGCCGGCATCAGTAACGGAGATCGCTCCTCCGGGACAAGGTCCCGGAGGAGCGATCTCCCCCACTAGACACCAGGGAAACGTTGCCTCCGGTAATCGGAGGCAGCTGTCAACTTTGACAGCTGCCTCCGATTAGCTAATTAGCGGGCACGGCGATCAGACCGTGCCCGCTAATAGCAGCGGTCCCGGGCTACTCGCGGCACCCGGGATCGCGGCACTTCAAAGCGGGGCCGCCGCGCGGCCCCGCTTTGAAGTGCTAGTGCGGACATATGACGTACCGGTACGTCATATGTCCTTAACCTCTTAAGGACATAGGACGTACCGGTACGTCCTATGTCCTCACTTGCACTTCAAAGCGGGGCCGCGCGGCGGCCCCGCTTTGAAGTGCCGCGATCCCGGGTGCCGCGTGTAGCCCGGGACCGCCGCTATTAGCGGGCACGGTCTGATCGCCGTGCCCGCTAATTAGCTAATCGGAGGCAGCTGTCAAAGTTGACAGCTGCCTCCGATTACCGGAGGCAACGTTTCCCTGGTGTCTAGTGGGGGAGATCGCTCCTCCGGGACCTTGTCCCGGAGGAGCGATCTCCGTTACTGATGCCGGCCGGGGACGCGTCCAAGATGGCGCCGTCCTCGGCTCGGCACTCGTTTGTATTCGGCTGCAGCAGCCGAAAGCAAACGAGTGCCGATCTCATGGATCTCTGCAGCATATCTATGCTGCAGAGATCTCAATGAGAGATCAAAGTGTATATACTAGAAGTCCCCCAGGGGGGCTTCTAGTATATGTGTAAAAAAAAAAAAAAAAGTGTTGTTAATAGTAAAAAGCCCCCTCCCCTAATAAAAGTCTGAATCACCCCCCTTTTCCCAGGTTTTAAATAAAAGTAAACAAATAAATAAATAAATAAACATGTTTGCTATCGCCGCGTGCGTAATCGCCCGAACTATTAATTAATCACATTCCTGATCTCGTACGGTAAACGGCGTCAGCGCAAAAAAATCCCAAAGTGCAAAATTGCGCATTTTTGGTCGCATCAAATCCAGAAAAAATGTAATAAAAAGCGATCAAAAAGACGTATATGCGCAATCAAGGTACCGATAGAAAGATCAAATCATGGCGCAAAAAATGACACCTCGCACAGCCCCATAGACCAAAGGATAAAAGCGCTATAAGCCTGGGAATGGAGCGATTTTAAGGAACGTATATTGGTTAACAACGGTTTGAATTTTTTACAGGCCATCAGATACAATATAAGTTATACATGTTATATATCGTTTTAATCGTAACGACTTGAGGAACATGCATAACAAGTCAGTTTTACCCCAGGGTGAATGGCGTAAAAACACATTTCCCCCAAATAAAAGAAATGCGTTTTTTTTTTCAATTTCACCACACTTCGAATTTTTTTCTGGTTTCGCAGTGTACTTTATGCAAAAATTCAGCCTGTAATTGCAAAGTACAATTAGTGACGCAAAAAATAAGGGGTCATGGGGGTTTCTAGGTGGAAAAATGCAAGTGCTATGACCTTTTAAACACAAGGAGGAAAAACCGAAAACGTAAAAACGAAAATGGGCCATGTCCTTAAAGGGTTAAGAGGTTAAAGAGTCACTGTCGTATTTTTTTTTTTTTGCAGAAATCAATAGTCCAGGCGATTTTAAGAAACTTTGTAATTGGGTTTATTAGCCAAATCTGCCATTATCTGCATGTAAAAAGCCTTTTTCCAGGTCCCCCCCTCCTTCCTCTTTTTCATCTACTCTGAAAAATCTGAAAATTGTGACTTGTTGCAGGAGACGTACTCTGTCTGTTCTAGGGAGAGGGGAGGGGGGAGGAGGAAGGAGGGAGTTAGCCGGCAGCAGAAAGCAGATAACAGAGGATTACAGGCACGGAGCTGGGTGACAACTGTAATCCGAGCTCAGACAGGTCACTGGTGACTGTCACAGGAGATATCCCGTGAGGGATTTGTAGATTAACTCTTTGTTGTCCTGTTTTGGTCTTTTCTTTAGCTCTCTCCATAGGAGAACAATGAAGACAGGGGGGAGAGCTTCAAACTGCTTTTTCATGATAAAAATGCATTTTTCGGATAATAAACCCAATTACAAAGTTTCTTAAAATCGCCTGGACTATTGATTTCTGCAAAAAAAAATTCACGACAGTGACACTTTAAGCACTGGAGGCAGGCCGACCCACCCTAAGTGGGAAGAAACTCCAGTCCCTCCATGACGTAACTCCATTAGAATCAATGCAATCCTATTATAGAGGGGAGGGGGTTTCCTCCCACTAAGGGTGGGTCGGTGCTTCAGCCTGGGCCTGGTGGTACAATCACTTTAATGTTTTTAAGGCGTCGCCCCACTTCTTGTTGTGTTAGGCAGGTGAGATTTATGGGAGGATTTAAATTATCCCTAGTCATATCCTCTGTTATGGGATTCTCCTCTATGAATACAGTAGAGAAGAAAATATTTAGTAGATTGGCCTTTTCCTCTTCCCTCTCCACCATTGCACCCAGATTATTTTTGAGGGGACCAACATTTTCAGTTTTAAGTCTTTTGTTATTTACATAGGTGAAGAACATTTTGAGATTGGTTTTACTTTCTGTGGCAATCCTTCTTTTTGTTGCAGTTTTTGCTTCTTTTATTTGTTTTATACACATTCTATTCTTCTGTCTATAGTTGCTCAATGCTTCCCCACTACCATCTTGTTTTAGTAGTCTGAATGCTTGTTTCTTATCATTTATTGTCCCCCTAACAGCTGTAGTTAACCACATTGGTTTTCTCCTATTTCTACTACTTTTATTCCCATATGGTATGTGTCGTTCACACGATCTACCCAGGATCCCCTTAAATAGTTGAATAAAAGTTATAATGAATACGTTCTTGGACAGCACCTTCTTCATCGGGACTTAGAAACGTGTTGTTTATGTGTGAAAGAGGGGTGAACAGCTCAAAGTGAATGTACCACTAGGTATATTGCTTTTTGTTTTTTACATGAACAGATGGCGCAGGGAATGCTGGTGCTGCAGTCCTCTTTTTGAACCGCCACCCGGTCCCCGTGCACGGCGCCAGTCTATTGCCATATTGCCAAGCACCCCCAGGCCCCTGAATTAGTGGAGCTGCGTCACAGAGGGGAGTGGAGATCGCCTCACTTGGGGCCGGTGAGCCTGTCCCCAGTGCTTCATGCCTGGCTGGTGCTTGATAATAGCCCGACATTGTTCTCAGGAACCAGGCGGCGGTTTAAAAAAAGGACTGTGGCACTGGCATCCCCACAGCGGCAACGATCCATTCATGTTAAAAGCAAAAAAAGCAGTGTACTAGTGGTACATTTGCTTTAGGACTTGCGTGCAGTACCTCATATTGTATAGGATTTCTGTCTTGTAATAACAATAATAATTTTTATTTATATAGCACCAAAAGATTCTGCAGCACTTTTATTAATTGATTACTGGAGGAACTCTCCCTGGAGAGGATCGTGGGCTGCTACAATCATACTAATACAGATGTTGTTCTCTTGGTACAACATCGTTAGGTGAGGTTTTCTGAGTTATGCTGCTCACTGCAAATGTCAACGCAACTTCCACCTAGGAGTTTTAAACTATTTTACACAATAGATACACAAAAAGCTGTTTAAATGAAATAATAAATTCCCCTTTGTCACATCCTTGTGAAATACTTGTAATTTTTTTTATACCTGTACACATAGTATATGCTTTTGGTCCAGACACAATGCTAAAACATTGCTTTCTTTAAATTGTACATTAGGTGGCACTATTGCATTTCTTTAAGCACAAGTATAGTATAACATACCATAGCATGTATTTTACAAAGAGGTCTTACATGATTAGATTGTGTTATGTATAAAATAGATTTGTTCAAATTAGAAATATTTTTTGTACAATTTTTTAAGCTATTTTACTGTAACTATACTAGAATAACAAGGAAGGTTAATGATAACAATATAAACTCTCCTGTCTCATATAAAGATATTTTTCTCAGAGATTTGTGGTATATAAAGTAATATTTCAACATCATTTTAGCAGACAATCTTGATCATTTAGGTCATATTCATACTTAGAATACATATATACTGTTAAAAAAAAATAAAGGGAACACTAAAAGACCACGTTAGATCTCAACTAATGAAATATTTCACTTGCAAATCTTTATTGATTATATAGTGGAATGCATGGAGAACAATAAAAGCACAAAAATTACAAATCATAAATAATATCCCATGGAGGTCTGGATTTGGAATGATAATCAAAATCAAAGTGGAAAGTCAAATTACAGGCGGATCCAACTTTCATGAAAATGCCTCTAGACAAGGAAATGAGGCTCAATAGTGTGTGTGTTGCCCCCCACATGCCTGTATGACCTTCCTACAATGCCTGGGCATGCTCCTGATGAGGTGGTGGATGTTCTCCTGAGGGATCTTTTTCCAGACCTGGACTAGAGCATCAGTCAACTCCTGGACAGTCTGTGATGCAATGTGGTGTTAGTGGATGGAAGGAGACATGATGTCCCAGATGTTCTTAACTGGATTCGGGTCTGGGGAACAGGTAGGCCATCAATGCCTTCATCATGCATTAATTGCTGACACTCTACAACATGAGGCCTGCTACTTTGGCCTGCCGTCCCTGCTGTGGGGATCAACCCCATCGGCCTGGAGACCTCCCGGGACCTACCTCTTGGTGGACCCCTGAACAGGAGGTGGACGTTGCAGAAAAGTTTCAGAAAAAAGATGGCAGGAGAAGTCTTTATGATGGTATTGGCTGGAAGAAAGCATAAGTATACTTGACTGAGATTTTCTCAAGAATACTTGAGAAAGTCTCAGTACCTTTTAAAGCCGAAATATTGGTTTTGTATGCAATTGGCTCAATAAAGAGTTTTGTATTTTCAAGAGATGCTGTCCTCACTTGCCATGTCAATATATTTCTATAGTGAGTGTTGTTCACTACATGTTGTTGTTGTTATTGTTGTTGCTGTGTGTGTGTGTGTGTGTGTGTGTGTGTGTATAAAAGGGGAGTATATGCCTTGTAGCTTAAGCCCATGATCTTATAAGATCCTACCAACACCATAAAGAGAGCTCAGAGAAATCAGCCCTGCAGCTCTCTACACACCATTTTCTGAGTGAAGGTGATGGTGTTCAATTGGTTAACTCTCAGCAGCAGTATTATATATGTTTAAATTAATGCTTCAATGCTACAATGCAATTATTTATTTATTTATTTGCTCAGCTTTCCAAAGCATAATGATTGAATTTTAGAGACTATGGGGGAGATTTATCAAACATGGTGTAAAGTGAAACTGGCTCAGTTGCCCCCAGCAACTAATCAAACTGCTGATTTTGCGATTTCTTAATTTTTATCATAGGCGCAGGCTTGGACTGGCCCACAGGGGAGCAGGGGAATCCCCCGGTTTGCCCTATCCTTGATAGTCCCCTGAACAGGAGGTGGGCCTCCCGAACTAGCAGCTCCAGGACGACATATAATCCCCCAGCACTGCTACACATGCCTTTCACCCAGTCACTCACTGCCTCTATTCAGTAATCTGGCTGCGGGAAGATAACAAGGAACCTTTACTCACCAGTCCCCGTGCCGCTGCTCTGCTCTCCCATAGCCGCTGGAAGTCATTTTGAGTCATTTTTTTAAACAGGTTCCAGTATACTTTCTTTATCATGTTTCAGCACCCACCTGCCTACTTGAGATTAGTTAGTTTTATGGGACTTCTCCTTGCAAGAAACATAACTGGCACATTGCTGTTCACATACACAGCTCTGTGCAAAGTTGCTATAGTAATGTAAAAGGTTTGCTGCTTGTTATATCTGGTGTATGTAGGGTAGGCCCCAGGGGAGCAGGGGAATCCCCCGGTGGGCCCTTCCTCTTAGCGGACCCCTGAACAGGAGGTGGGGGTCCCTATCTAGGAGCTCCAGGACGGCATGTAATCCCTCAGATCTGCTACACATGCCTACACCTGCTACACAGATAATAAAGAAACTATACTCACCAGTCCCTGTGCCCCTGCGCCGCTCTCTGTACCATAGCCACTTGAAGTAATTTTCAGTCATTTTTGACCAGGTTCTGTGTATGTCACAGCCCCAGCTCCTTTAGCTGCAATGTCACATACTGATGGATTGTCTGCTCAGCCAGTCAGTGACTGCAGCAGTGTCCATCCCCAGTCAATGAATGGCTGAGCGGGCGATCCATCAGCCGAGTATGTGATGTTACACCTGGAGGAGCTGCAGGAGGCCGGTGACTAATGGATATCATTAAGGAAGAGTTACAGGGGCACAGGGATGGGTAAGTATACTTTCGTTATTATGTTTCTGCACCCCCCTGCTTACTTGAGATTTGTTAGTTTTATGGGACTTTTCCTTTCAAGAAGCTTAAGTGCCACATTATGCAGTTTGCATAGACAATTTACTAGCAGTGAGCTAGCATCGCTGTTCACATACACAGCTCAGTGCAAAGTTACTATAATAATGTAAAATTTTGGTGCTTGTTATATCTGGTGTATTTAGGGTGAGCCCCAAGAATCAAATTCCCAGTTAGGCCCAAGGTACCCCAGTCTGATACTGGCCAGGCCAGTTCTCCCTTTAAAATCCATAGAGTAGGGGATATCAAGCTTATTGGTACGGGTCCCAGTGGTCACAAGAATGTGGGAAAAGTGTCCCCCTTAATTAAACAGAGGGGACGATGCTCCATTAATTCTCTATAGGGCTTGTAATCCTGTGAATAGCTGTTAGAGAAGGTTTTGTTCTCATGTACTATTGCAATCTGGCATATGGCTTTTTTTTGGGGGGGGGGGGTCAAAAATGTTGCAACGGTAGCGGAAAGTTATGGGGAAAAGTAAAACACAGTAACCATAAGACATTTTTCTCTGCATTTTTTTAGTCTTTGTGGAAGGCCATGCATTGGATGTTTTACCATAGACTATAGGGAAAACTTGGAATCACATGACTGAATAAAAAAAAAAAAAGGGGTAAAATGCCAATAGTAATTTACACAAAACAGTGCAGTGCCGGCCCATGTAACTGGTGATCGGCACTGAGCCCCCACAACCCCTGGTACAGCAACCTCAGGGGACGCAGAGAACTAAACCCTGATTGGCTACACGCTAGCCAGCCAGTCAGAGTTCAGTGCTCTGCTGCTAATGAGAAGGAGAGCGGACGCCGACCAGATGACGTCACCGAACCGGAAGGACAGGGGATCCGCGAGTCGCAGGCTGTACCCTCACGTGACTGGACCGGAGATTTCCTTGGGGGGGCAATACAGGACAGGTAAGTATATTAGGAAAGGGTTAACCTTGGTTAACCCTTTCCACTGCCAATTTATTAATTTTCCCCGGAATACCTCTTTAAATTTAAAGGGGTCTAGGGGGAAAAAAATATTTTTTAAATGTACTAAAGGAAGTACTAAACAAAAAAAGCTGTCCAGTCAGCCAATCATCAACCCTTTAGTGACTGGCTGCTGCCATGAAGTGATATTTCGTTGTGGAAGAGGATTGGCCCAAGCTGCACTTTTAGACTGGGATTTATGAGCCTGTTGCTGATCTTTTATCATCTGCGAATTGTGCTACCTGGATGGGGCTTCGCAGCCGCATCGCCACTTATTCCTGCCCACATCACCACCGTAGCCTCGTCCCTCCTTGACATCATTGGCACATAGGCCCCCTCAGCTGCCATTGGTGTGGGCCGACCTAGTCGGGGTGGGGCCTAGACCTTTAGGCTGGCCCTTCCAATGGCCGCTGAGGGGGCAAGGCCTATGTGCCGATGATGTCCCAAAAGGCGGGGCTATGGCGCTGATTATGCTGATTGATGATGCTGATTCTACATTCTGCATTCACTTTGTCATTATGGGGTATTAAGTGCAAAACAATGGGAGGAAACTTGAATATTAAATTTGAAAAAGGGGAAACAACCTGAATAAACCATAGACACTGCTCACAAAAAGTTAGGAATATTCACTTGCTAGTGAAATTCATGGAAAAAATCTGCACTAGAATGATATTATATCATGAAAGGAAGGCATTTTTGTAGAAGCATTAAATGGTGATTTCCTCATCTCAAACTATTTATTGAAACAAAAAACAACAACAGTGTTGGGTATACCCCAACAAAAATCTCAATGCAAGCAGTCTAGAAAAGTTGATTTCCTTCACAGCTTTAAAGCTGAAAGTAATTTCATGGCTCTATATAGAAAGTAGATAGTTGTTGTGTGACCAATTTTATTGTTTACAGTATGGAGCATTCTGTCGCTTAATCATCGCCTATTTTCTGTTATAGGCCAGGGCAGTGCAGTAAGCACTTGTGATCCATTTATTTATTTTTTAGCATGTTTTATTCTCATAAAGTAAAACACGTTAAAGGTATTTTATCAACTAGTCTAATAACTTTCTGTGGACCCACTTTACTGATTAGGAGGTGGCAAACAGCTGCCCAAACTTTTTGCACAATTTTTTCATTTTTGACCAAGAATGCATTAGTCTTTTACAACTGTACATTCTAAAAAGCTGCTCCACATTAATTTACTGTAAGCTAATAATAAAAAAAAAAATTGAACACACACAATTTTTATCATGCAAATTTTACTTAAACAAATCCGATGGAACAGAAAAACAATCACTACAACATCAGATTTTAAAGGCAATGGACACCTTTTATGTTGAATGTAAAATATGAAAGAAACTTTCTGAATAGTCTTCTTTTTTTTTTTTCCTACCAATTAGATACTACTCAGTGAGTTACTACTGAGTGACACACCAGCTAAAAGATTTCACAGGGGCAAGAGAAGCCTTAAATGACAGCTTATGCAGACTGGAGAGAGAGAGGAGAGCAGATACAAGGCAGTCTGCAGCAGGGAGTCAAATGTGACAAATGTACAGGAAAAACTGAAGACTACGCAGCAAGCCGCAGAAGCTGTAGAAGCGAAGGTAAACAAAACTAACTTACAAATTCAGTACAAAGAATTAAACATACTTTTTAAAGCTGTCCATACATTTGAAATCCACAAAGAACTGATTGCCAAAGTGTAATGGAGAACCACAAAATTGTTGTATGAATTGAAAAAGAAATTCTGCAAATTTTTTTGTGAGCTTTTATTTTTTCGCAGTGCACTTTACGGTAGGTTATCTGTAGTCTGTGGGTCATTATGGTCACAATACTGAACAATTTATAAACTCTTTGTTTTATCACTTTTAAAAAATATAATTTAAAATTAAATTGATCTATTCTTATTTTTTCTTAAACTTAATTATACTTTTTAAACTCCCCATGGGAACTGTTATTAGCAATCTATAGATTGCTTATACTAATCAATTCTATCATATTGCACTACACCAGCACTCTGCTGGTAAAGTCTTCCTCACGCAGACTTAGGCTATGTTGACACAACGTGAACATCCGGCCGTTCCGTGACCCCGGCCTGATCACGGAACGGCCGGTCTCTGCCCGGATCATCATGGCTGATACTTAAGTACCGGCCAGATGATCTGTCCGGCCGCAGAGCTCTGCCCACACCAGAACCTCCCACAGCACACAATGAAGCAAGTGTCCGGAGCAGCTTGCTTCATAGTGTGAACTGACAGTGTTTCTTACGCCCGCAATTCATTGAATTGCGGGCGCAGAAAACTGACATGTCAGTTATTTGCGGGGCCGCAAGGGAAGGGTATACAATGTGTATATGCTCCGGCCGGGATCCCATTAAAACTAAGGCATTGTTCCAACGCGCCAAAAGTATGGCCGTTGTTGCCATCTGCAACAACGGCCGTAGTTTTACGTAGTGTGAACATAGCCTTAAAGGGGTTATCAAGGGTTAGAATAAGCAAGGCTATTTTCTACAAAAACAGCAACACACCTGTCCCCAGGTTCTGTGTGGGACTGCAATGTAGCTCCATTCACTTCAATAAAACTGGGCTGCAATACACATGAAAACAGGAATGGTGCTGTTTCTGAAAGAAAGCAGCCATGTTTTCTAAGCCTAGATAACTCCTTTAATCAACAGTAACTATGGCTGGTCTAGTAAAGGCCTCTGGCTGCCTTATTAGACAATGGCCACCCAGTGATTTTGTTGCAGAGTTGCTGAATGGCCACTGAACATCAATAAAACAGGTGAGTAAGCCATTCAAATACCATGATCGCTACAGAATAATCACTAATGTCAGTCATTAACACTGATAGCAACTGCCATGTTTATCCAGTGCTGCAGTATATACAGTATACAATTGCACCTCTGTTCTCGAACTTAATTGGTTCAGGGAGGCAGTTTGAGAACAGAGCAGTTTCTTCCCATACGAAATAATGTAAATGTGTTTAATAATTAACTATAGAAAAGTGCCCAGTTTAATCACTACAGTACATTACAGAACATCACTATACTGTACAGTACATTTTAAACAAGAAATGTTCAACAAAACCAGCAATTATAGTACAGTAGTCACCAACTCCTCACTCATCCTTTACTGTATAGAGTCCTCCCCACCCCAGCACTGTAAAGGATTGGAGATGGTGGTGCGCTGACTGTACTACTACTGTACTGTATATGTTCTCAGATGCTTTTAACCTCTTAAGGATCCATGCCGTACGGGTACGTCATGGAATCCTGTCACTTAACCCTTGCCGTACCCGTACATCATGGAGTCTGCCGGTGCTTTGAAGTGAGCTCAGGAGCTGAACTCACTTCAAAGCATGTGGGGACAGGCTGCTATATGCAGCCAGGTCCTCACTGTTAAAGGGGAACTCCAAGTAGAGGTTAAAAAAAATTAAACCTCTGCAGAAGCATAAAGCATTACTTACATATCTATCCCAGTTTTGAAACTACCAAAAATCCATTTGTTTTGGGGGGTTTTGTTCTGTTTTGTGTTTCTGCACTTCCTGGTTTATCAGTTGTACACAGTACTAAAGGTTCCAGAATGCAATGCTTTCCCTCAGGTGTTCATCACAGTCCTCCCCCCTGCCTATTCCCTGCCCAAAGCTGTTGCAGAACATCCAGGCTGTGTTCACACATTGCAGTAATTTATGATTTCATTGTGGTCTATTCACACTCTATTCTTTACCTGTAACACCACACAGCACACTGTATTCTCTACCTGTAACACCACACAGCGCACAATACTCTCTACCTGTAACACCACACAGCACGCTGAATTCTCTATCTGTAACACCACACAGCACACAGTTACTACCTGTAACACCACACAGCACGCTGTATTCTCTACCTGTAACACCACACAGCGCACTGTATTCTCTACCTGTAACACCACACTGTATTCTCTACCTGTAACACCACACAGTGCGCTGTATTCTCTACCTGTAACACTACACAGCACGCTGTATTCTCTACCTGTAACACCACACAGCACGCTGTATTCTCTACCTGTAACACCACACAGCACGCTGTATTCTCTACCTGTAACACCAGACATCACGCTGTATTCTCTACCTGTAACGCTGATATTGGAATAAAGTAAAGAACTTTTTGATTTTTTTTTTTTTGCTTTTCATTTCCACCCACATATTATGATCAAGCATCTGTTATCTTTGAAGTTGAGCCCCACAATAAGGCTCTGATCCTCTCTGCCGTTTAGCATCATTTACTTGTGTTACTGCATCATTTTTGTGAAAACGCTGTAGTACTGCAATGACACTCCAACATGTGTGAACACAGCTCTAATTTCACTGCACACTTCTGCACAATTAGAGAAATCAGTGCCACACGTGCTTCTGGCCAGGCAGAGATGATGAATCACTCAGGGGATTGGGGGATCCAGCCAAGCCTCCTGGGAGATCACACCCTGCTCCCTGTCTGCATCATCAGCCTGATCTCAGCAATCACACAATGTGAGACAGAGGCATGCATAGCTCCCAACTGTCCTGGATTCCGCGGGACAGTCCCGTTTTCGGGGTGCTGTCCCGTGATCCCGGAACGACACCGTGTCCCGCATTATATGTGGCCCCATCAAAAAAACAATAAACCAGTAACTCACCTGTCCGCCGGTCCCAGCAGCTCGTCTCCCAGCAGAGCACGCACTCCCGTCATCCTCCGGGGCGGGAAGCGGGGTATACAGACACTGACTGTGCCGGAAGTGACCTGCAGCCTCTGTCATGAATTACGTCCGGCACAGTCAGTGTCTCTGTACCCTGCTGCCTGCCCCGGAGAATGATAGGAGCGCGCGCCCTGCCGGGAGAGGAGCTGCTGGGACCGGTGGACAGGTGAGTTACTGATTTATTGTTTTTCTGGTCGGGCCACACAAATGGGAGGATTGACTACTATGTGGGGCACTATATGGGGGCATAGGCTACTATGTGGGGCACTATATGGGGGCATAGGCTACTATGTGGGGCACTATATGGGGGATTGGCTACTATGTGAGGCACTATATGGGGGCATAGGCTACTATGTGGGGCACTATATGGGGGCATAGGCTACTATGTGGGGCACTATATGGGGGGATTGGCTACTATGTGGGGCACTATATGGGGGCATAGGCTACTATGTGGGGCACTATATGGGGGGATTGGCTACTATGTGGGTCACTATATGGGGATTGCTACTATGTGGGGCACTATATGGGGGGATTGGCTACTATGTGGGGCACTATATTGGGATTGGCTACTATGTGGGGCACTATATGGGGGGATTGGCTACTATGTGGGGCACTATATGGGGGATTGGCTACTATATGGGGCATTGGATACTATGTGGGCACTATATGGGGCATTGGCTACTATTTGTGGCACTATATGGGGGGATTGGCTACTTTGTGGGGCACTATATGGGGGATTGGCTACTATGTGGGGCACTATATGGGGATTGGCTACTATGTGGGGCACTATATGGGGGCATTGGCTACTATGTGGGCACTATATGGGGATTGGCTACTATGTGGGGCATATATGGGGGGATTGGCTACTATGTGGGGCACTATATGGGGGGATTGGATACTATGTGGGGCACTATATGGGGGCATAGGCTACTATGTGGGGCATATATGGGGCATTGGCTACTATGTGGGCACTATATGGGGCATTGGCTACTATGTGGGGCACTATATGGGGGCATAGGCTACTATGTGGGGCACTATATGGGGGATTGGCTACTATGTGAGGCACTATATGGGGGCATAGGCTACTATGTGGGGAACTATATGGGGGCATAGGCTACTATGTGGGGCACTATATGGGGGGATTGGCTACTATGTGGGGCACTATATGGGGGGATTGGCTACTATGTGGGGCACTATATGGGGGCATTGGCTACTATGTGGGGCACTATATGGGGGGATTGGCTACTATGTGGGGCACTATATGGGGATTGGCTACTATGTGGGGCACTATATGGGGGGATTGGCTACTATGTGGGGCACTATATTGGGATTGGCTACTATGTGGGGCACTATATGGGGGGATTGGCTACTATGTGGGGCACTATATGGGGGATTGGCTACTATGTTGGGCACTATATGGGGCATTGGCTACTATGTGGACACTATATGGGGCATTGGCTACTATGTGGGGCACTATATGGGGGGATTGGCTACTTTGTGGGGCACTATATGGGGGATTGGCTACTATGTGGGGCACTATATGGGGGCATTGGCTACTATGTGGGGCACTATATGGGGGGATTGGCTACTATGTGGGGCACTATATGGGGATTGGCTACTATGTGGAGCACTATATGGGGGGATTGGCTACTATGTGGGGCACTATATGGGGGATTGGCTACTATGTTGGGCACTATATGGGGCATTGGCTACTATGTGGGCACTATATGGGGCATTGGCTACTATGTGGGGCACTATATGGGGGGATTGGCTACTTTGTGGGGCACTATATGGGGGATTGGCTACTATGTGGGGCACTATATGGGGATTGGCTACTATGTGGGGCACTATATGGGGGCATTGGTTACTATGTGGGCACTATATGGGGATTGGCTACTATGTGGGGCATATATGGGGGGATTGGCTACTATGTGGGGCACTATATGGGGGGATTGGATACTATGTGGGGCACTATATGGGGGCATAGGCTACTATGTGGGGCATATATGGGGCATTGGCTACTATGTGGGCACTATATGGGGCATTGGCTACTATGTGGGGCACTATATGGGGATTGGCTACTATGTGGGGCACTATATGGGGGGATTGGCTACTTTGTGGTGCATTATATGGGGGATTGGCTACTATGTGGGCACTATATGGGGCATTGGCTACTATTTGGGGCACTCTATGGGGGATTGGCTAATATGTGGGGCACTATATGGGGATTAGCTACTATGTGGCGCACTATATGGGGGATTGGCTACTATGTGGGGCACTATATGAGGCATTGGATACTATGTGAGGCACTATAGGGGGGATTGGCTATTATGTGGGGCACTATATGGGGGATTGGATACTATGTGGGGCACTATATGGGGGGATTGGCTACTATGTGTGGCACTATATGGGGGGATTGGATACTATATGGGCACTATTGGGGGGATTGGATACTATGTGGGGCACTATAATGGGGGATTGGATACTATATAGGGCATTTTTGGGGGGATTGGATACTATATCGGGCACTATTCAGTCAGCAGCATGTGGTGACTGTAGGGGAGTTGCTATGGGGGTGTGGCTATGGAGGGTCGCTATGGGGGCGTGGCTATGGAGGGTCACTATGGGGGCGTGGCTATGGGGACCGCGGCGCACATGTCCCTCTTTGCTCTTTGCAAAAGTTGGGAGGTATGGGCATGGAAGATTTGTCTCCTAAGGGGGGGGGATAGCAGAAGGAGCAGGAGACAATGTGGATTTGCACAGGGGCCATTATTCTTCACTTCCTGGATTTCTATCAGCTACCAGTGTGGCAGAACCGAACAGATACGATAATACATTGTATAGACACATATATTTAAAGGGGTTGGCCACTTTATAGTAAAATTGCTCAGTGTACAGTATTAGTAAGTGTACTCACTGTATATACTGACAGCAGCTCCCTGTGTACCTCATATAGCTTATATCAGACTCCCCTCCTCCAGGCTGGGCTGCCCTGCTCTGTGGTGTTTTGGTCCATAAGATTGCTTACATGGAGGAGCATGTGACCAGGCCCCGCCCCCCAGTGTCCACCACTGAGCCTGTATATGTCTATGGAGGACACAGTGGACAGGGCATGGTCACATGCTCCTCCATGTTAGCCATTTTATGGACTGAAACAAAACAGAGCAGGGCAGCCCAGCCTGGAGGAGGGGAGTCTGATTTTAGCTCTATGAGGTACAGAGGGAGCTTCTGTCAGTATATGCCATGAGCACACTTACTAATACTTTGTACTGACCTATTTTATTATAAAGTGGCCAACCCCTTTAACTTTTAATGTACTTTTAATAGAAAACAAGTTTTTCTTATTCGGAGTTCCCTTTAATGACGCCATTTACCCCTGCAGTGCACTCACATCAGTGGCAGGAGCTGTATAGCAGGCATGTCCAAACTTTTTTCGAAGAGTGCCAAATTTGATGAAGTGAACATGTGCGAGGGCCGACCATTTTACATGCTACATGCTATATGCTTTATAACACAGGCAGATAATAGCAAGCTGGATACCTGGGGGGCCGTAAAAGTTCGGAACGCGGGCCGCAAATGGCCCTCCGGCTGGACTTTGGACATGCCTGCTGTATAGAGTCTGCACAGGCTAGCTCTATGCAATGATCACAGATTACACTGATCAATGCTATGCTATGATCAGTGTAAGAAATCCAATGTAAAAATGTTTAAGTCCCCTAAGGGGACATGAAAAGTGTGAATTTTTTTAAAAAAAAGTTTTAAAAAACACACCATAGCCCCTCCCCAATAAAAGCTTAAATCACCCACCTTTCCCATTTTATAAATAAAACACATAAAAATAAATAAATAAACGTATAATATACAGTAGCGTGCAGAATCGTCCGATATAATAAAATAAAACAATATTGTTCCCGCACGCTGAACTACGTAAATGAAAAGGGGTAAAAAAAAACACCAGGATTGATTATTTTTATTACATTTTATTTAAAATAAAATCAATAAAAATTGATCAATACATCTCATCTACACAAATATGGTATTAATAAAAACTAAAGATCATGGCGCAAAAAATGACACCATACAGCCACGTATGTAACAAAATAGAACCTATTTGCAAAAAAAAGTTTTACTGTTAATAAAAATAGTAAAACATTAGAAAGGCTATACATACTGCAGATCAGTGTATTCAGACTGACCAATAGAATAAAGATAAAATATCAGCTTTACTATAAAGTGCATTACGTAAACACAGAACACCCCCCCCCCCACACACACACACACACAGTTTGCAAAATTGTATTCCCCCCCCCTCTAATTTCCCCCCATAAATGATATTTTGGGGGTTCCGTCATACATGGTATGGTACATCAAAAGGTGCCATTACAAAGTACACCTGTTCCAGACAAAAACAATCCCTCACACGGCCCAGTAGCTGGAAAAATAAGACTTATGGCTTTAAAATCCTACATCATGCTACATATGGTTTTTCATTGCCTAAAACGCCCGCTCACCTGGACAGAATTACGGCTTGTCCGAATTGTTCCTCTCCAGGTACGGATCTACAACATGGTCTAATGGACTGTCCCAGGGTGTCCCAGTACTGGAGTACCTTAGCCAGCCTTCTGCAACGTAAACTAAACATAACTCTGGCTCTTGACCCTTTACCCTTGCTCTTGCATGTCTCCCCGGAGGATCAGCCAATGTCTCATTTAACACATGTCTTTATTTTAGTGGCAAAAAGATGCTTGTTGGCGAAATGGCTGACGTCTGATATGCCCACAATGGCCGAGGTACTAGCTCAGGTTAAATATTATCTGCAAATGGATCAACTGGAAACTGAACTACAAAAGGAGAAACTTACAAAATCCTTTTTCAAAAAATGGACAACTTTTATTTATATATTTCTCACATCACAGGAAATCAAACAAGTGGTCCGTCCATTTAAGCTTACAGAATGGTATCTGAAGGGAGAGTTGGCTGGCTGTCTGGGCAGGCTGCGGGTATAATTCAGAGGGGTATATCTGGGGGCATCTTCGTGTCTGTAAATGATGTGGTCGCTTGGCAGGAAAGGGTCTCTCTCGCAGGATACGGGGGGTTTGGGGGGTTTGGTTGGGAGGGTATATGTTGTTGATGTTGAGAACACGTGAGGATATGACGCAAGACATGACAACAGAAGGAGAGTCATATGGTATGATGTTCCAGTGGGTATAACTATGTAGATGCTTATGGACATCAATATTGTTGGGAACTATTCATGTATCTCAATTCTCATGTGATACCGTATTGTTTTATGACAGCCTGTAGCTGCACTTTATAACTATGTGTTGTTATATAAAAAATGTTATGTTGAAAAATAATAAAAATATATTTAAAAAAAAAAAAAAAATAAGACTTATGGCTCTTAGAAGATGAGGGGGAAAATACGAAAACACTAAATTAAAAATTGACCTGGTCCTTAAGGCCATTTTGGTCTCCATCCTCTTTAATCTGACACAGGGTCCGTTTTTTGATCCGCGGCACTTTTGATCCGCGGTCCGTTTTTTGATCCGCGGCACGGATTTAAAGATTAAAGAGGATGTACCTGGTGGTACATCCTCTTTAAGGGGTTAAACACCAACGTATTACTGTACTTCCAGACAGGTGCCAAAAGAGTGTTTAAGAACCGAGCAAGACTTTGAGAATTGAAGCAAACTTTCCTTGAAACTATTGTCTAAGAACTGAACAGTCTGATCAGTCTTTGAGAACCATGGTACCACTGTGTGTGTGTATGTGTGTGTGTGTGTGTGTAATATATATATATATATATATATATATATATATATATATATATATATAATTCTTTGTATGTACTTAGGTATTATTAGGAAAAATATAAATTAGGGAGGTTGGAGACCTAAAGAGTAGGAGATATTTAAATTTCGCCCTTTTTTGTGTATTGTACTTTCAAGTGGTTTTGAATGTATGTGGTGACTTCTGTATAATATTTAGTGATTAATTATCACTTGTATTGTTTGGTGAATGCACCCTTTGATCATAGGCATACAGCTGTTTTTCTTCTTGAAATGTATAGGGACAGAGCATTCAGAAAACTGGCAGTAGCAGGGAGTGGGCCGAGTAAAAATAACTGTTTGTTATGTTCCCTGCAGACTAGGCCACAGATTGAAAAACTACTTGTGGCCAGATAACGCCTTAAATTAGGTGACACTCACATGGCCAAGTGTCTTTTTTTTTTTTTTCAATTATTTGTTTCAGAGGTACTCAGGAGGACAATGTAAGCCATCATTGTATTGTTTAAAGCATTACAGTCATTTGGAGTAACCTTTGACTCGTCATAACCTCTCAAGCCCTGCTACAATCCCAAGATACAGCTGGGGGGAATGTGCAGCAGTGCGGTCCACTACCTGGCTGAAAGAACATCTGGCTCTTTCATTACATAGACTGTAATGAAGCTAAAGTGTCAGATTAGATAGAAAGCCGGAGAGAGACGGCTGTATTTTTGGATTACATTGGGTCTCAGGAAAGAGACCAGCTGCGATTAGTGACTTCTCAGAGCTTACTATAAATTAAATTGCTAGTAATAATAATAATAATTTTTATTTATATAGCGCTGCCAGATTCTGCAGCACTTGATAATTCTGGGGGAACATACATAGACAAAAATTACATTACAGAGATACACATGTAATTATCAAGCCATACATGAGTATTGAGGGCCCTGCTCCCAAGAGCTTACAGACTATGAGGAGGAGTCTTATATACAAAAAACAAGAGTCCGTGGAGCCTCGGTTGCGAGTCTCAAAACACGGGATAGCCAGATATCTCTAGCCTGTTTCCACAGGGTGCCTCGATGATAGGGAGAGCACCACACCACCCTGATAGATGGCCCCTTAAGTCCCACTCGGTTGCGAGTATTGGAAAATAAATAGGGAAACAACAGGGTGGCCCTTTTTTGTCAACGTCTAACTCAAGGTGCGAGTATTGCGATCATGACAAGGGCTTGCCAAGGCAGGCTTCCGTCCACAGACAGCCGTTTCGGGGTATTTGCCCCTCGTCAGTGTGGAGCAGGATTCTGGCTGGTTGGGGCAATGACAAATTAACCAACAAAATACAGTTATCACTGAACTCAAGGAGATCAGTGAAAAAAATTCCAATGAAGAACTCAATCAAGAGTCTCCACTGATGCCCCCAAAAATTTAAATATGCAAAACAAGAGTCTGTGGAGCCTCGGTTGTGAGTCTCAAAACACGGGATAGCCAGATATCTCTATCCTGTTGCCACGGGGTGTCTCAACAGGCTAGAAATATCTGGCTATCCAGTGTTTTGAGACTCGCAACCGAGGCTCCACGGACTCTTGTTTTGCATATTTACATTTTTGGGGGCATCAGTGGAGCCTCTTGATTGAGTACTTCATTGGAATTTTTTCACTGATCTCCTTGAGTTCAGTAATTACTGTGTTTCGTTGGTTGATTTGTTATTGCCCCAATCAGCCAGAATCCTGCTCCACACTGACGAGGGGCAAATACCCTGAAACAGCTGTCTGTGGATTGATGCCTGCCTTGGCAAGCCCTTGTCATGATTGCAATACTCGCACCTTGATTTACACGTTGACAAAAAGGGGTCACCCTGTTGTTTCCCTATTTATGTTCAAATACTCGCAACCGAGTGGGACTTAAGGGGCCATCTATCAGGGTGGTGTGGTGCTCTCCCCGTCATGGAGGCACCCCGTGGAAACAGGCTAGAGATATCTGGCTATCCCGTGTTTTGAGACTCGCAACCGAGGCTCCACGGACTCTTGTTTTGCATATTTAAATTTTTGGGGGCATCAGTGGAGACTCTTGATTGAGTACTTCATTGTTATTTTTTCAGTATTGGTTCAGTGATTACTGTGTTTTGTTGGAGGAGTCTTATATACACCAAAAGTTACATACGTTACATACTGTTTATTATATTTTTAGCCTCATAAATACCTAACAATCAAACTAGACTAGACCAAATTAGAAGCATTTGCTCATGAAGACTGCTCTAAAAGCTAATTTTACACTGGTATAGGTTATAATTCAGGCCATTGTTAGGCTCGTATGATGGCCACAGAGGTCCACAAGTCCTGTGGTCTGATGATCAATCTAATACATGGTTTGATGACATTTGCTAACCGTATCACAGATCACTATGATTGCAATATTTCATGTAATTCAACCTATAGTCAATCTATATCAAACCCCTTTGAAACTGGTTTAATCATGCAACAGAAAAGGTTTTCTACTTCTTCCATTGTATAGTCCAAAATTTCATCATGACCTTTAAAGTGGGGCAGAAATCGCTGATAACAGAAAACAATAGTGAACGGCTGCAGTATATGTCTGGTAAGGTAAGGATTTTTATGAAAACCTTCCCAGGCACCTCACATACGTGTGTGCCAAATTTGGGGGCAAATAGTTTAGGCATTCAGACCCATAAAGGACAGACTGTAATTATGACTCAGAGAACAGTGATCGAATGCTGTGTATGTTTGGCAAGGTCAGGAACTTTTTTGAAAACCTTTGTGGACATCCAGAGTGCCAAATTCGGGGTTTGCACTTGCTTGCAAAGCAGGTTGGGCTGTGTAATACGGCCTTTACTCTACCCCTTTAGCCTCAGTTCCGCTACCCCACTCTAGCTCCTGCCCCTGCCCCTTTCCTATTTATAATGGCACCCTCCCCTTTTTCTTTTGGTGCTCTGTATAGAACCCTCAGGGTGCATTCTCATGTACAGGATCTGCAGCAGATCTACAGCAGATTTAATGGTGCAGATTAGAATATACAGCAGATCCGCAGCAGATTTGATGGCCCAGAATTGATTTGTTTTGAATCTGCAGCTTCAAATCTGCACCGTCAAATCTGCTGCACATCCTGTAACGTGTGAATGCACCCTTAGGCTATGTTCACACTACATGAAACTACGGCGGTTGTTGCCGATGGCAACAACGGTCGTAGTTTTTGCGGGGTGGGACAATGCTTTAGTTTCAATGGGATCCCGGCCGGAGCGTATACATATCGTATACGCTCCGGCAGGGATCCCGTGCGGCCCCACAAATAACTGGCATTGAATAAATTGCGGCCGTAGGAAACCCTGTCAGTTCACACTATGAAGCGAGCGGCTCCGGCCACTCGCTTCATAGTGTGCAGGGGGAAGCTCTGATCAGAGCTGTGCGGCCGGAAAGATCACCCGGCCGGTACTTAAGTACCAGCCGCGGTGATCCGGGCAGAGACCGGCCGTTCCATGATCCGGATGGGGTCACGGAACGGCCGGATGTTCAAGTTGTGTGAACATAGCCTTAGGGTGCGTTCACACGTACAGGATCTGCAGCAGATTTGATGGCCCAGAATTGATTGGCTTTGAATCTGCAGCTTCAAATCTGCGCCATCAAATCTGCTGCAGATCCTGTATGTGTGAACGCATCCTAATCAAAACCCTGACATCAAGGGGGTCGAACTTAGAGGGCAAAAATTAAAACTTTCTCTATTTGCAGACGATGTCCTGCTAACCCTTAGGGCCCTATTACACCAACATATCTGACAGATTTTGTTGAGGCAAAGCCAGGAATGGACTATAAACAGAGAACAGGTCATAAAAAAGACTGAAATTACTCCTCTTTTCAAATTTAATTCTGATTTTGGCTTAAAAAAATCTGTCAGATAATCTTGGTGTAGTAGGGTCCTTACTTCTCTACACACAGCACTTCCCTCCCTTCAGGCTACTCAGAGAGTATGGTCACATGTCAGGCTACTAGGTAAATACCTTCAAGACTGAAGCCCTCCCTATCAACATTCCCCCCTTGAAGCAGAATTACAAGTTTCAATAAAAAAATTCCTCTCTCTGTTGTGCTTATTTGCCTCCACTCTGCTACTCTGCTATAAATGGATAAAGCATAATACGTTAAACCAAAGAACGCAAAATAAAGACACAACACATTGTAATCAGGTGTCAAAGGGTCCCAGTTTTATTTAAAATTACTTGGCACAGAAAATGGTAGACCCTCAACTCACGAAGAGTCACCCTCCAGCAATCAGGCGAGGAAAAAAAACCTTGAGGGAGCCATGGCTGAAGAGTTTCCCCCTTCCCTGGGCTAAGGGTGGGTTCACACTATAGAATTCTCGCGGATAAACTCTGCGGATTTCCGCAGTATGTCTGCGCGTCGGCGGATAACGGAATACGCCGGCCCATAGAATGGTGTCTATGAAGCCGGCGGAAAGGCGTGCGGACAGCCGACGGAATTCCGTGGAGTTTATCCGCGAGAATTCCGTAGTGTGAACCCACCCTTAGGGTACAAACACACACACCGTATACGCAGCGTATTTTCTGCTGCGATACGCAGCAGATACACAGCAGATACGCAGCAGATTATATCTAAACAACTGAACATAGCATCAAATCTGCACCACCAAATCTGCTGAGTATCTGCTGCGTATGTGGTGTGTGTGTTTGTACCCTTAGAGGGTAATACCATACTATAAATATACTAAACTGGATGTGAGAGAAAACTTGCTGTAATATCTGTCACCTTATTGATGGCTAGGTGGATGTATCTCTTCTCCTTCACAGATCCAGGTCCAGTTCTCAAGAAGGTGGAGACTCGATGAAAGGGTAGTCTAAAGCAGACCACCCCTTTTCCCCTGCTAGAACCTCCAAATTACATCAAGAGTAGGGGGCAGTAAAGTAGTCAAGCTCAAGATCCTCTGGCACATCCAAGATGGCACTGATCAGGGCGCGGTACATTGCTTTATGGAACCTGCTTTATGACATAAGCGCTTGTCATCACAGTGCATGGTTGCCATGGTTACTGAAGGCTAACACATCTGAAGCATTAACCCATTAATGACTGGTGATGCACTTTACTGCAGAGGTCACTAAACACACTTGTGACCAAGCAAACAGCTTATGGTTAGGCCACACTAAGAACACGAAATAATATGGTTTGATGTGGCCCATAGCAACCAATCATAGCTCAGCTTTTGTTTCTAAAATTACTCTGGTAAAATAAAAGCTGAACTGTGATTGGTTGCCATACGCAACTAATGGTGTGTTTATGCAGAGAGATTTATCTGACAGACTTTTGAAGCCATATGAAAGGTGAGCCGTGATTGGTTGCTATGGGCAAATCAGACTGTGTTTTGTCTCTGGCAGATTGATAAAGCTGCTCCATTGCTGTAAAGCTGCTGCTGCTGCTTTTTGGAGGGACACTTGTGGTACACAGACATTTCTATACACTACAATTCCCAGCATTTCCTGTCTCTCAGTTTAGAATCCACTGGTATACGGTTATATACAGCAGGTTTGTTAACCTGAAGGAGACTGCTGACAATCTGATGTAATTGTATGTTGAAAGGGCTGCCAAATAGTATTGACAAGCAGTATGGGTGGCATGTAAAACCACATTCCCATAGGAAATCATTGATCACCCAATTAGTTGATTACATCCACAGTATTATAAGGGTAATCCAGCAAAAAGAAAAATTCTTTCAAATCAACTGGTGCTAGAAAATTGTAATTTACTTCTATAAAAAAAAATATCTCCAGTCTTCCAGTACTTATCAGCTGCTGTATGTCCTACAGGAATAGTGTATTCTTTCCAGTCTGATACAATGCTCTGTGCTGCCACCTCTGTCCATGACAAGAAATGTCCAGAGCAGTAGCAAATCCTCGAAAATCTCTACTGCTCTGGACAGATATAAAAAAGACATAAAAACATCAAATGCATAGCCTGCCACAAGAATGAAAATAAAAAATGCTGAGTAAAATTACCTATGTGTTTAGAAATGTCCTATTGTGTTTAACTTTTTCCCTTTGACTCTCAGCTACCATCGCATTTTTGCACCCCCCCCCCCATCAAAAAAAGCCAAATGCCAGATTATAATAGTACATGATAACAGCCCCTATAGAGCACCTTCCCCTCTGTTTATTAAAGAGGGGCACTAATCAGCTTGATATCCCCTACCCTATGGATTTTAGAGGGAGCACCAGCCTGGCCAGTGTCAGGGGGACCTTGGGCCCAACTGGGAATTAGATTTTTTGGCCCACCCTACATACACCAGATATAACAAGCATCAAACCTTTTACATTACTATAGTAACTTTGCACAGAGCTGTGTATGTGACCAGCAATGCTAGCTCACTGCTAGTAACTTGTCAGTCACACTATGCAAACAGAATAATGTGCCACTTAAAGGGGTATTCCCCCCAAATATTATTTTTGCATTAATACGTTGCCCACCCATAGCTTTCCATCTTTCCAACATCTGTGGATTCTGCACAGTTTTGCTGTTATCTAGATGCATTCACCCCCACCAAACGCATAGAATCATCAAATCTCAGTCCAACCCATCTCCACTCCCTGCTCCTGGCCCCCACCCTCCGTCGGGATCACATGTCCTCAGTCTCTTCAATAGGCTGGGTTAGCGCTTCTAACCCAGCACACTGAAGTGAGGGAGGACAGTGAGATGCTGACAGCTGTAGCTGATCTGTTTGCCTCTCTGACGGCAGCCCACTCCCCCACTGTGTAACCCCATTCACCCAACCCCCCTGATCTCACCGCACAGTGTGCCCCCCCTCGCCCTGGAGCTCACCAGCACTATGTATCCCCCCCACCCGGAGTGTACCCACAGTCCCCCCCAGCTCACACGGGGGCGCTCCTTTCAGTGCAGCCTCCCCCAGGTCTCCCGGTGGCCGCCTGTGCCCACGCTTTGTAAACCCCCCTGCAGCTCACCCAGCGTCCACCCGCGGCACTCCTTTCAGTGCAGCCTCCCCCAGGTCTCCCGGTGGCCGCCCGTGCCCACAGTCTGCGCAGCCCCCCCGGAGCTCACCCAGGGACCGACTACGCCGCTCCTCTGAGTTAAGCCCCCTCCCATGCCCTCCGATCTCCTGGTGACTGCCCGTACCGCTCTGGAGCGTGCCCACAGTCTGTCCCCCCCGGCAGCTCACCTGACAGCCGCACCATGTATCCCCCCCAGACTCTTTGCACATCCACTTCTGTCATCCCCCACCCAGCTCACCCGGTCGCCACCTGGCCAGCCAACGGCACTACTGTGCATGCAGCCATAACTGTGTAACTCTACCTCACCAACCTGACACACACATTCTGTGCTCCCTTCCTCACACACACACTGTTTGCCCCCCCCCACACACACACAGACACTCTGTGCGCCCCCCTCAGCTGACCCGGTGGCCACCCGCAGCCCACGACGCTCCTTCACCATCTCGGCTCTGCTACATCATCACCATCTCCACTCTGCTACATCACCATCGCCATCTCCACTCTGCTACATCACCATCGCCATCTCCACTCTGCTACATCACCATCTCGGCTCTGCTACATTATCGCCATGTCCACTCTGCTACATCACCATCTCCACTCTGCTACATCACCATCGCTATCTCCACTCTGCTACATCACCATCGCCACTCTGCTACATCGCCATCTCCACTTTGCTACATCACTATCGCCATCTCAACTCTGCTACATCACCATCGCCATCTCCAATCTGCTACATTGCCATCTCCACTCTGCTACATCACCATCGCCATCTCTACTCTGCTACATCACCATCTCCACTCTGCTACATCACATTGTCATCTCCACTCTGCTACATTACCCTCGCCATCTCCACTCTGCTACATCACCATCGCCATTTCCACTCTGCTACATCGCCATCTCCACTCTGCTACATCACCATCGCCATCTCAGCTCTGCTACATCACCATCGCCATTTCAGCTCTGCTACAGTACATCACCATCGTCATCTCCACTCTGCTACATCACCATCGCCAACTTCACTCTGCTACATCACCATCGCTATCTCCACTCTGCTACATCACCATCTCTACTCTGCTACATCATCACCATCTCCACTCTGCTACATCGCCATCTCCACTCTGCTACATCACCATCTTAGTTCTGCTACATTATCGCCATCTCCACTCTGCTACATCATCGCCATCTCCACTCTGCTACATCACCATTGCCATCTCCATTCTGCTATAGTACATCGCCATCTCCACTCTGCTACATCACCATCGTCATCTCCACTCTGCTACATTACCATCTCAGCTCTGCTACATCATCATGATCATCATGCATAAGCATTGCATGATGGGGAATGTAGTTTCCTTTCTTGGATATAGACCATATTTTAGAAAAACGTGTAACTCAGGAATGGCTCAAAATACTCAGGGGACTTGGTGAGTAAGGTCAGCAAGTTTTGGAGAAGTCTTGTTAAACTAACTAATCTCAAGTAGGCAGGGGGGTGCGGAAACAAAATAAAGAAAGTATACTTACCCATCCCCGTGTCCCCATAGCTCTTCCTAATATTATCCAATAGCCACCGGCCTCCTGCAGCTCCTCCAGCTACAACTTTACGTACTCAGTTGAAGGATCACTCAATCAGCCAATCACTGACTTGGGATGGACACTGCTGCAGTCATTGACTGGCTGAGCAGGCAACCCATCAGCCAAGTATGTGACACTGCAGCTAAAGGAGCTGGGGCGGTGACATACACGGAACCCGGTCGAAAATGACTTCCAGCGGCTATGGGAGAGAGATCAGCACAGTGGCACGGGGACTGGTGAGTATAGCTTCTACCCGCATCCAGGTTACTAGATAGAGGCAGTGAGTGACTGGGGGAAAGGCATGTGTAGCAGTGCTGGGGGATTATATGTCATCCTTGAACTTCTAGTTCGGGAGGCCCACCTCCTGTTCAGGGGACCATCAAGGGGTAGGGACCACCAGGGGATTCTCCTGCTCCCCTGGGGCCCACCCTACATACACCAGATATAACAAGCACCAAACCTTTTACATTACTATAGCAACTTTGAACAGAGCTGTGTATGTGAACTTGTCAGTCACTCGCAAAAGTTCTTGCAAGCAGAAGTCCCATGAAACTAACAAATCTCAAGTAGGCAGGAAATTGCAGAAACATGATAAAAAAAAGTATACTTACCCATCCTTGTGCCTCCCATAGCTCTTCCTTAATGATATCTAATAGGCACCGGCCTCCTGTAGCTCCTCCAGCTGCAACGTCACATACCCAGCTGATGGATCGCCGCTCAGCCAATCACTGACTGGGGATAGACACCGCTGCAGTCATTGACTGGCTGAGCAGACAATCCATCAGCCGAGTATGTGACATTGCAAATAAAGGAGCTGGGGCTGTGACATACACGGAACCTGGTAGGAAATGACTGAAAATGATTTGCGGCTATGGGAGAAAGAGCAGAGGGGCACAGAGAGTGGTGAGTATAGTTTCTTTGTTATCTTCCCACAGCCAGGTTACGGGCCAGTGCAAGCCTGCACCTATGATAAAAATTGGGAAAGTTGGGAAAATTCGCTAAATCAGCAGTGTATCAAATACATGTTTTCCTCTGTCTCTGTCTCTCTCTCTCTCTCTCTCTCTATATATATATATATGTGTGTGTGTGTGTGTGTGTGTGTGTGTCCTGTGAGATCTATATTGAAGGGGAACTTCCCATAAGGAAAATTTGTTTTCTATTAAAAGTACATTAAAAGTTATATAGATGTGTCTATACAATGTATTACCATATCTGTACGGTTCTGCCACACTGGTAGCTGATAGAAATCCAGGAAGTAAAGAAAATGGCCTCTGTGCCAATTCACAGTGGGGGAGATTTATCAAACATGGTGTAAAGTGAAACTGGCTCAGTTGCCCCTAGCAATCAATCAGATTCCACCTTTAATTTCTCACAGACTCTTTGGAAAATGAGAGGTGGAATCTGATTGGTTGATAGGGGCAACTGAGCCAGTTTCACTTTACACCATGTTTGATAAATCTTCCCCATTGCCTCCTGCCCCCACTGCTCTCCCACCTTACGAGATAAATATTCCATGCCTCTGTCTCACATTGTGTCTGTTTGCTAGACACAGGCTGATGATGCAGACAGGGGACAGAGCGTGATGTCACAGGAGGCTTAGCTGGATCCCCCAATCCAGAGATTTACCATCTCATATCAGCCAGAAGCAGCTGCTGTAATTTTACCGATTGTGCAGAAGTGTGCAGTTCACACATATTGGAGTCTCATTGCAGTACTGCAGCATATTCACAAAAGTGATGCAGTAACACAAGTAAATGATGCTAAACGGCAGAGAGGATCAGTGCCGCTACTGCCAATCCCACCTGGACAAAAAATGAGACATAAACAGTATATCCCATGTAAGATAGTATTGGATAAACTCCTTATTGTGGGTCTCAACTTCAAAGATAAAAGATGCTTGATCATAATATGTGCGTGAAAATGAAAAGAAAAAAAATATAAAAAAGTTATTTACTTTATTCCAATATCAGCGTTACATGTAGAGAATACAGCGTGCTGTGTGGTGTTACAGGTAGAGAATACAGCGTGCTGTGTGGTTTTACAGGTAGAGAATACAGTGTGCTGTGTGGCGTTACAGGTAGAGAATACAGTGTGCTGTGTGGTGTTACAGGTAGAGAATACAGTGTGCTGTGTGGTGTTACAGGTAGAGAATACAGTGTGCTGTGTGGTGTTACAGGTAGAAAATACAGCGTGCTGTGTGGTGTTACAGGTAGAGAATACAGTGTGCTGTGTGGTGTTACAGGTAGAGAATACAGTGTGCTGTGTGGTGTTGCAGGTAGAGAATACAGTTTGCTGTGTGGTGTTACAGGTAGAGAATACAGTGTGCTGTGTGGTGTTGCAGGTAGAGAATACAGCGTGCTGTGTGGTGTTACAGGTAGAGAATACAGTGTGCTGTGTGGTGTTACAGGTAGAGAATACAGCGTGCTGTGTGGTGTTACAGGTAGAGAATACAGCGTGCTGTGTGGTGTTACAGGTAGAGAATACAGCGTGCTGAGTGGTGTTACAGGTAGAGAATACAGCGTGCTATGTGGTGTTACAGGTAAAGAATACAGCGTGCTGTGTGGTGTTACAGGTAGAGAATACAGTGTGCTGTGTGGTGTTACAGGTAGAGAATACAGCGTGCTGTGTGGTGTTACAGGTAGAGAATACAGCGTGCTGTGTGGGTGGGACTACAATGAAATGAGTACTGCAAATAATTCAGTAACACAATGAAACTGCAATGTGTGAACACAGCCTAGATGTTCTGCAACAGATTTGGGCAGGGAATAGGCAGGGTGGAGGACTGTGATAAACAGCTGAGGGAAAGCATTGCATTCTGGAATCGGTAGTCCTGTGTACAACTGCTCAACCAGGAAGTGCAGAAACACAAAACAGAACAAAAAACCCCCAAAACAAATGGATTTTTGGTAGTTTCAAAGCTGGAATAGATAGGTAAGTAATGCTTTATGCTTCTGCAGAAGTTTAATTTTTT
This sequence comes from Dendropsophus ebraccatus, assembly GCF_027789765.1. NCBI lineage: Eukaryota > Metazoa > Chordata > Amphibia > Anura > Hylidae > Dendropsophus > Dendropsophus ebraccatus. The sequence goes on along the minus strand of NC_091455.1, from coordinate 145,130,097 downwards.
TAACCTCCAGAGCTACAAAAACATGGCCACTTTTCCCCCTACTGTTGTCTCCAGTTCAGGTGTGGTTTGCAGTTAAGCTTCATTTACTTCAATAGAACTGAGTTTAAAAACCCCACCCAAACTGAAGACAACAGTAGGGGGAAAGTGGCCATGTTTTTGTAGCACTGGATAACCCCTTTAAGCTACAAGGCATATACTCCCCTTTTATACACACACACACACACACCACCATCACCAACAACAACAACAACAACAAGAACAACATGTAGTTAACAACACTCACTATAGAAATATATTGACATGGCAAGTGAGGACAGCATCTCTTGAATACGCAAAACTCTTTATTGTGCCAATTGCATACAAAACCAATATTTCGGCTTTAAAGGGTACTGAAAGTTTCTCAAGTATTCTTGAGAAAGTCTCAGTCAAGTATACTTATCCTTTCCTTCTAGCCAATACCATCATAAAGACTTCTACTGCCATCTGTTTTCTGCAACTTTTTTCCCCCCCGCTGCTTAGGCATTTGCAATTCTCTCAGAAATTAGATGCAGGGAACAGCTCCATAGACTTCTGTACAGTTTGTCTCCTACAATTGAGAGAAAAGCTAAGCACTCACTCAAGTAATCATGGGGTCTGAACACTCGGAGCCCAACCAACCATGTATCTATTTATAGAGATCCTGTTAGATCTCTGTTGTCTCACACATTGGCTCCAGGACCAAACAGAGGAGAAAAACAGTGTTCTTACACTGTTTTCCTATCTTAAATGTGATGATTTTACCCCTTAATGACACAGGGCGTATATTTACGCCCTGTGGTCGCCTCGGGGACTTCAGAGGGGGGCCGCGCGGCGACCGCTCCGAACCGCCGCGGTCCCGGGTGCGGCATGTAGCCCAGGACCGTGGCTATTAGCGGGCACGGTCCGATCGCCGTGCCCGCTAATCAAGCAATCAGATGCCGCTGTCAAAGTTGACAGCTGTATCTGATTGCTTGCTGTCCCTCATACCTGGTGGTCTAGTGGGGTGGTTCGCCCCTCCGGGACATTTTCCTGGAGAAGCGATCCACACATCCATTACCTGTGGGGGTCTGCGCCATAATGACGCTAATCCCGACTCTGCTCTCGGTTGTTTTCGGTTGCAGCAGCCAAAAGCAATCGAGTGCCGATCTCATTGATCTATGCTGTATAACTATACAGCATGGATCAATGAGAGATCAGTGTGCAAATACTATAAGTCCCCCAGTGGGGCTTCTAGTATATGTGTAAAATAAATAAATAAAGTGTTGTTATTAATAAAAAGCCCTCTCCCCTAATAAAAGTTTGAATCAACCCCCTTTTCCCATGTTATAAATAAAATTAAATAAATAAATAAACATGTTTGGTATCGCAGTGCGTAATTGCCCAAATTATTAATTTATCACATTCCTGATCTCGCATGGTAAACGGCGTAAGCGTAAAAAAATCCCAAAGTGGAAAATTGTGCATTTTTGGTCGCATCAAATTCAGAAAAATTGTAATAAAAAGCGATCAAAAACTCCCATATGCGCAGTCAAGGTACCGATAGAAAGGACACATCATGGCGCAAAAAATGACACCCATAGGCCAAAGGATAAAAGCACTATAAGGCTGGGTTCACACTACGTATATTTCAGTCAGTATTGTGGTCCTCATATTGCAACCAAAACCAGGAGTGGATTAAAAACACAGAAAGGCTCTGTTCACACAATGTTGAAATTGAGTGGACGGCCGCCATTTAATGGCAAATATTTGCTGTTATTTTAAAACAACGGCTGTTGTATTAAAATAATGGCAGTTATTTACTGTTATATGGCGGCCATCAACTCAATTTCAACATTGTGTGAACAGAGCCTTTCTGTGTTTTTAATCCACTCCTGGTTTTGGTTGCAATATGAGGACCACAATACTGACTGAAGTATATGTAGTGTGAACCCAGCCTAAGCATGGGAATAGAGTGATTTTAAGGAACATATTTATGTTAACAATGGTTTGAATTTTTTACAAGCCATCAGATAAAATAAAAGTTATTTATGTTACATATCGTTGTAATCGTAATGACTTGAGGAACATGCGTAATAAGTCCGTTTTACCACAGGGTGAACGGCGTAAAAATAAATACCCCCCAAATAAACAAAATGCGTTTTGTTTTGTTTTTTTGTTTGTTTGTTTTCAATTTTACCACACATTATTTTTTGCTGGTTTTGCAGGGGTTTTTTTTATGAAAAACTTCAGCCTGTCATTGCAAAATACAATTAGTGGCACAAAAAAAGGGCCCATGTGGGTTTCTAGGTGAAAAAATGCAACTGCTATGGCTATTGGCTCTGTCTGTAAGGGGTTAAAAAGCTTAAAGTGTCACTGTTTTTATAACTTTCAAAATATAAATCAACAGATGTGAAATAATGCAAGTTTGCAAGTTGTTTTTTTTTATATGATTGATTGATTTTTCTTAGTGGTATATGAATCAAAGTATATGTACAATGTAAAGGATACATATATATCTGAGAATCACATAAATAAAACTGAAAAATAGCAAACATAAGTATTATCTCAATGGAAAGGGGGGGGGGAAACAGAACAGAAATATTATTTTGCTCCGCAGGAATAAGGGAAAAGAAAGGGAACCTCTACATCATGACGACAAAGTCATTCTGAGTGCTCCTAGGTTGCCACTCACCTCTGCAGTATAATACCAAGTAGTGTTAAAAACTGTTTAATAATAGACTCTCTTTCTTCCATTGACATAACATTATTTAAAAATGGTTTCCAGTTTCTTTGTTACAAATTGCATGCAGCATCTCCCAGTGTATAGTTTCCTTAAGAGAAATCACCAATTCAGATATAGTTGGAAGCATGTCAGATATCCAATGGTTTAACAAATTCTTAAGCGCTAACAATAAAGTGAGATAAATACTTTTAGAAGCTATTTGTTTTTTAGAGGAATCTCCATTTTTGGCCACCACATTTACGAGTTTTTTAAGGACAGGGGAGGCAGGGACAAAACATGACAGTGAGCCCTGATGCGGAACCCTCCAACTGTCCCTACCTACTTGCCTTAAACGGCCCTAGGCGGCCGTGGACAACCACAAAGACGTTCCCTGTACTAGATACGTGCACACAGAACAAGACAGACAAACAAACACAACAGCGGATAGTCAAACAAGCAAGGTCAGAACCAAACTGGCAGCGCAGCAAAACTCAGGTAACAATCGCATAGTCAAAAGTCAAGCAAGAGGTCAGGTAACAAAGTTGAGCAAGCAGAGGGAGTTAGGACGGAGAGCGCAGGAATAAACAAGGGGAGCTGGGACAGGGTATGAACCTAACTAGCCAGCACTGGGACACTGCCTCAGGTTTGTTTTATGATAACCAAGAGCCTGGTCCGGATCTCCTTTGGACCAGCACTCAGATCTTCCAGGTTGCAGACAGGCAGAGAATCCCGTCTATCACACAGACAACACAGCTGCAGAATCAAGTCCAACAGCTTCTAAGCTTAACTCCTGCATTGCCAGAAGCTGAGAAGCAATCAGGTGTGTCACACAAAAGCAAACACCAGACCCAGTTCACACCAGGCTACTGCAAATTCCTGACAGTACCCCCCCCCCCTCCGCTCTTATTGAACGGACCTGGCTTAGACGGATTAAGTGCGTGAAATTGTCGAACATGTAGTTCACACCAGGCTACTGCACATTCCTGACATTGAACTAACCAGAAATCCAGGTCTATTCTTCTGTATTGAAAAATACAGACTAAACAAAGGAATTCCAGACAGCACAGAGAGTCACGGCACAATGTGTCTGTCAATCACATGACCGCCTTCTCTATGTGAACGCTCAGATGGCCTGGGATACACAGGACTTCATGTTTTCTGACTGTTTCCTGTTTTTTTGAGAAAAAAAAGTCAGAAAACAGGAAGTGCAGTGTTTTCCATGATAATTCAAAAAAAAAAAATAATGAATGTAAATTGCAAACTTGCTTTATATGACATCTACTGTCCATTTAGATCTCGACAGTTATAACGACAGTGACACTTTAAAAAACAACTTTGAAAAAAAAAATATGTCAGAAAGTTATACAGATTTGTAAATTACCTCTATTTGAAAAATTCAAGCCTTCTAGCAGCTATCATCAGCTGTATGTCCTGGAGGAGTTGTATAGTTCTTTCCAATCTGACACACTGCACCATTCTTTGTCTGTGCCAGGAACTGTGTAATACAGTCTGTGTAATACAGTCCTACTCTGGACAGTCCCTGACACAGACAGAGGTGGCAGCAGAGAGCACTGCATTACATTAAAAAGAACTACATGACTCTCTCTAGGGCAGTACTGAGAGGCTGAAATGGGCACTGTTGTTGTAACTAGTGATGAGCGGACCGTTCAACTGGTTTTTACAAACTAAAAAAAAAAAGTTTGACGACTAATTTTTTACTTACTTTTGAACAGACGTAAAGTCGTAAATTAAAATTAATGTGGAGCTGAACTGTGGGTCACAAAATTTGTGTAAAATGGGTGTGGTAAGGGGTAGGGGTCTGGAAATGCAAACAAAATGAAGGTAAGAACAAGGCAATTGCCCTGGCAATAATAGGGTAGGGAAATAATGTAACATTGTAACTGACAAGTCACCTGGGACCTTGTTCATTTTTTAGGAATGTCAGTTTGTCCACATTGGCTGTGGAAATGCGGACCCGCTTGTCATTGATGACACCCCTAGCAATGCTAAATACCCTTCCAGAGAGCACACTTGCTGCAAGGCAGGACAGCACCTCCAAGGCACAGAGCGTAAGCTCTGGCCAGGTGTTTAATTTGGAAACCAAAAAATTGAATGGGGAGGAGCCATCATTAAGCACCATGATCCACCATGTTCTTATAATTCTGCCTCCTGCTGTACCTATGGGTTTTGTTGCATTAGTGGAGCACTGAGGAAGGTGTATCACATTGCAACTAGAGATGAGCAAACCTCGAGCATGTTCGAGTCCATCTGAACCCGATTGTTCAGCATTTGATTAGCTGGGGCTGCTGAAGTTGGATAAAGCTCTAAGGTTGTCTGGAAAACATGGATACAGCCAATGACTATATCCATGTTTTCCACATAGCCTTAGGGCTTTATCCAACTTCAGCAGCCACCGCTAATCAAATGCCGAACAATCGGGTTCGGATGGACTCGAGCATGCTTGAGGTTTGCTCATCTCTAATCGCAACCATGTTCACACTCCCTTTAACCCCTTAGTGACCGCCGATACGGCTTTCTACGGCGGTCACTAATGGTCCTTATTCTGCTGCCATCAGCTTTTTACGGCGATGGCAGAGAATAAGGCTGCGGGGCCGGGACGGCCCCCACCCTATCCCCCCGGCTACCGGAGGTAGCTGAGGGGTTGGGGCAGTGTGTGGGGTCCGTCCCGGCCCCCCCCCCCCTTACCGACGATCGCCGCTATTAACGTTATAGCGGCGGCCGTCGGTAAAGGGGATTACCGTTGCCGCCGCCGCCTTTCATCTCCCCCCGCCGTGAATCTACGGCAGGGGGAGATGAAATAAGTGTATATCAGACCCCAGATCAGACCCCCCTAGTGCCCCGATAACTAACCCCCCTCCCCCGGCGGCCATCATTTCCAAGATGGCCGCCGCCATCGCTGTGAACCGACTAACGTCGGTTCACAGCGATTAAAAAGTTAAAATGAATGAAAGCCCCATGCTCTCCGCCACCGGAGGTAGCGGAGAGCATGGGGCAGTCATCAGGGACCCCCCTGTGGGGTCCCGGTACAAGCGATCAGCGGTATATACTATATACCGCTGATCGCTTGTACCATGTGCTCCCGACACTTTTTATCCCCTGTCACCATAAATGATTGGTGACAGGGGATAAAAAGTGATGTCACCCTGTCACCCCCGTCCCCCAGTCACCCCCCCTTCCCCATATACGTTACCTGCTCCTGGAGCTCCTTCCTCCTCGACGTCCTGGCTGGTTATGAAGTGCGCATGCGCTTCACAACCAGCCAACTCTGAAAATTTAAAGTGACAGAGACCAATTTGGTCTCTGTCACTGAACTATGATTACTGTGATAGAAAATATCACAGTAATCATAGTAATACAGTGAAAATGAATGTATAAAGTACAGAAAGTGACAAACATACAAAAAAATAAAACACACACTTTTTATTATAGTAATAATTGCAGTTTACTCCCAAATTACCCCTAACCCCTCCCCAGATTACCCGTAACCACCGCACGTTGCCCGTAACCACCGCACGTTGCCCGTAACCACCGCACGTTGCCCATAACCACCGCACGTTGCCCGTAACCACCGCACGTTGTCCGTAACCACCGCACGTTGTCCGTAACCACCGCACGTTGCCCGTAACCACCGCACGTTGCCCGTAACCACCGCAAATTGCCAGTGACCCCCTCCAGATTGCCCGTAACCACCCCAAATTACATGTACCCACCCCAGATTACCTATAAGCACTTCAGTTTATCAGTAACAATCCCAGATTGTCTGTAACCCTTCCAGGTTGCACATAACCCCCCCAGGTTCCCCGTAATCATGCCAGATTACATGTAACCCCCCCAGATTGCACGTAACCACCGCGCGTTGCCTCTGACCACGCCACGATGCCTCTGACCACGCCACGATGCCTCTGACCACCGCACGTCGCCTCTGACCACCACACGTCGCCTCTGACCACCACACGTCGCCTCTGACCACCACACGTCGCCTCTGACCACCCCAAATTGCCAATGACCCCCTCCAGATTGCGGTGCCCATGTCAGATTACAGGTACCCACCCCAGATTGCCTATAAGAACTTCACTTTATCCATAACCACCCCACATTGCCCGTAACCACCCCACGTTGCCCGTAACCACCCCAGATTGTCAGTAAGCACTGCAGGTTGCGCGTAACCACCCCATGTTGCCCGTAACCACCCCAGATTGTCTGTAAGCACTGCAGGTTGCCCGTAACCAGCCCACGTTGCCTGTAACCACCCCAGATTGTCTGTAAGCATTGCAGGTTGCCCGTAACCACCCCACGTTGCCCGTATCCACCCCAGATTGTCTGTAAGCACTGCAGGTTGCCCGTAACCACCCCACGTTTCCCGTAACCATCCCAGATTGTCTGTAAGCACAGCAGGTTGCCCGTAACCAGCCCACGTTGCCCGTTACCAGCCCACGTTGCCTGTATCCAGCCCACGTTGCCCGTTACCAGCCCACGTTGCCTGTAACCAGCCCACGTTGCCTGTAACCAGCCCACGTTGCCTGTAACCAGCCCACGTTGCCTGTAACCAGCCCACGTTGCCTGTAACCACCCCACGTTGCCGTAACCACAGCAGGTTGCCCGTGACCACCACACGTTGCCCATAACCACCACACGTTGCCCGTAACCACCCCGCGTTGCCTGTAACCACCCCACGTTGCCTGTAACCACAGCAGGTTGCCCGTGACCACCCCATGTTGTCCGTAACCACCCCAGATTACCTGTAACCACCTCAGGTTGCCCATAACCACCCCTGGTTGCCCGTAACCACCCCACATTACCTGTAATCTAATTTTTTTTATTTTATTTTAATAACTGCGCTATTCTAATAACCATTACTAGCTGCGGTTTTGCTCCTGTAAATTGGCGCTCCTTCCCTTCTGAGCCCTGCTGTGTGCCCATACAGTGGTTTATGCCCACATATGAGGTACCGTTTTACTCAGGAGAACCTGCGTTACAGATTTTGGGGTGAATTTTCTCTCCTGTTCCTCGTCAAATTGAGAAATTTCAAACTAAACCAACATATTATTGGAAAAATTCGAGTTTTTCATTTTTACTGGCCAATTTTGAATACTTTCCTCTAATACCTGTGGGGTAAAAATGGTCACCACACCCCAAGATGAATTCTTTGAGGGGTGCTCTTTCCAAAATGTGGTGACTTTTGGGGGGAATCTATTCTGTAGACACTACAGGGGCTCAGCAAACGCACCTGGCGCTCAGAAACTTCTTCAGAAAAATCTGCACTGAAAATGCTAATTGGCGCTCCTTCCCTTCTGAGCCCGGCTGTGTGCCCATGCAGTGGTTTATGCCCACATATGGGGTACCGTTCTATTCAGGAGAACCTGCTTTACATATATTGGGGTGACATTTCTCTCCTGTTCCTCGTGAAATTGAGAAATTTCAAACTAAAGGAACATATTATTGGAAAAATTCGAGTTTTTCATTTTTACTGTCTACTTTTGAATACTTTCCTCAAATACCTGTGGGGTCAAAATGCTCACCACACCCCAAAATTCTATGAGGGGTGCACTTTCCAAAATGGAGTGACTTATTGGGAGATTTTACTCTGCGGACACTACAGGGGCTCTGCAAACGCACCTGGCACTCGGAAACTTCTTCAGCAAAATCTGCATTGAAAAAGCTAATTGGCGCTCCTTCCCTTTTGAGCCCTCCTGTGTGCCCATACAGTGGTTTACGCCCACATATGGGGTACCATTGTACTCAGGAGAACCTGCGTTACAAATTTTGTGGTACTTTTTTCCTCTTGTTCCTCGTGAAATTGAGAAATTTCAAACTAAAAGAATATAATATTGGAAAAATTTGAGTTTTTCATTTTTACTGTCTACTTTTAAATACTTTCCTCTAATACCTGTGGGGTCAAAATGGTCACCACACACCAAGATGAATACTTTGAGGGGTGCACTTTCCAAAATGGAGTGACTTATGGCGAGATTTTACTCCGCTGGCACTACAGGGGCACTGCAAACGCACCTGGCGCTCGGAAACTTCTGCAGCAAAATCTGCATTGAAAAAGCTAATTGGCGCTCCTTCCCTTCTGAGCCCTCCTGTGTGCCCATGCAGTGGTTTATGCCCACATATGGGGTACCATTGTACTCAGGAGAACCTGCGTTACAAATTTTGGGGTACTTTTTTCCTCTTGTTCCTCGTGAAATTGAGAAATTTCAAACTAAACGAACATATTATTGGAAGAATTCGAGTTTTTTCATTTTTACTGTCTTCTTTTGAATACTTTCCTGTAATACCTGTGGGGTCAAAATGGTCACCACACACCAAGATGAATTCTTTGAGGGGTGTACTTTCCAAAATGGGGTGACTTATGGGGTTTTTTCTCTCTGCTGACACTACAGGGGCACTACAAACGCACCTGGCACTCAGAAACTTCTTCAGCAAAATCTGCATTGGAAAAGCTAATTGGCGCTCCTTTCCTTCTGAGCCCCGCTGTGTGCCCATACAGTGGTTTACACCCACATATGGGGTACCGTTGTACTCAAGAGAACCTGCATTACAAATTTTGGGGTGCTTTTTGTCTCATATTCCTTTTGAAAATGAGAAACTTTAATCTAAACGTATATATTATTGGAAAATTTAAATTTTCAATTTTTTTACTGCCTAATTGTGAATACTTTCCTCCAGCCCCTGTAGGGTTAAAATGCTCATTATACCCCTAGATTAATTCTTTAAGGTGTGTAGTTTCCAAAATGGGGTCACTTATGGGGGTTTTCAGGATACCAGACTTCTAAATCCATTTAAAAAAAGAACTGGTCCCTAAAAAAATCAGTTTCACGAAAATGTGATAATTTGCTGATAAATTTCTAAGCCCCATAACACCCTAAAAAAGTAAAATATGTTTACCAAATTATGCCAGAATAAAGAAGACATATTGGTAATGTGACTTAGTAACTAATTTATGTGCTACGACTTTCTTTTTTTAGAAGCAGAGAATTTCAAAGTTCATAAAATGCAAATTTTTTTAATTTTTCATGATATTTTGATGTTTTTCACAAAAAACACACAAAGTAGTGACCAAATTTTGCCACTAACATAAAGTGCCATATGTCACGAAAAAACAATTTCAGAATCGCTAACATACGTTAAAGCATCACTGAGCTATAAGAGCATAAAGTGAGACAGGTCAGATTTTGAAAAATTAGCCTGGTCATTAAGGCCCAAACTAGCTGCAGCACGAAGGGGTTAAAGGCAGTGCTGGTCCCCAAACTGTGGTGGCAACCTCCTCCTTAGCCTGTTGCTCCCCCCGAGCCCTCTATGTCAGTTGGGAATTCTGAGAGTAGTGCTTCCACCAGCTTTTGTTTGTATTCCCTTATTTTCTCCTGCTTTACTATTGGTATTAAGGACACAATGTTATCCTTATACAGTAGCAGGGATTCAGCAGGGTGGCTACCCAATAGCCAGCACTGGTGAAGATCCTGGCAACTTGGGGTCATTTTTCAGTCAAGGACAAGCTGTTCTTGGTGAGAAATGTCACCCCTGCCTTTGTACTAAGGTTTTTAAGGTGTACTTTCACAGCTAGGAACGGTACCGCTACCGATAAAGTTTTTTTTGCTGTTTGTAGTGCCTGGTGTATAGTAGCACATATGTGCATTATGTGCATTACTTCAATTAACATTTTCTTTGCTTTTTAATTATCCTTCCTGACTATTCCTTGGGGCAGCGCTGGCATTATAGTGAGTACAGCCTTTGGCCCCCATGTTTTTATTTTCATTTTATTCCTTTATATAGGAACAGGTAATAATTGGGCCCCGGTGGTCAGCCTTTTTTTTATATATTGCTGTTGGTGCATATAAAACAATAAACATGTTATCCTTACCTGTCTGCACTCCCTAAGTGTCCTCCTCTGGTGTGGCCCATGTCCCCCGCTCACTGCAGATCCTCCACTTCCAAGACAAACTTGTCTTATGAATAACAGCCCACTAAGCCAATCACTGACTGAAACGGGACAGTCCCACAGCCAGTGATTGGCTGAGCATGCTGTCACTCCTGAGACGAGTTTGTCTAGTAAGTGGAGGCTCTGCAGTCAGCAAGTGACACTGCGTGCACAGGTAAAAATAACATGTTTATTGTTTTATATGCACCAGCAGCAATATATTAACAAAAGGGGGGACCACCAGACAACCCCTTTAATTACCCATAGCAACCAATTATAGCGCAGATAAACCTTAATACCATTCATAACCTGTGGACATATATGGCACTCTTTTTGTAAAAGAAAGTCATTTTTTTAAAATCCTGTACAACTCTTTAAAATAACCATTTTGGAGCAACTATTAGAGGAGACATCTGAAATCACATCTTATGGTCAAGAGATTATACATGCGACGTAGTACATAATAACCTCAAGACTTTATGGTTTCCTTTTTTTGCTTACAACTGAAAGCTTTGTTTTAAATTCCCTTAATATAAATATATTGTACAAGTCTTAAAGGTGGCTACAGAGATTTGACCTGTTCTTTTGAAGGATAGTTGTCAATGTCTTGCTAGCACTTAAGCTGTCTTCTTTTCATCCTCAGCAAAATTCTGGATGAAAGGGCACACAAAAGTAAAAGCTGCTACTGTAAAAACATAAAAACTAACTGCACAAAATTACAATTTAACAAACAGGATGCAGTGTTTCTGATTAGGTCAGAAAACATAAGAAAACTAAAAAGAAAACTAAAATGTCTAACAAGTCATAAAAACACTAGTGAAATATAGCATCAGAAACATAGCGATACCTTTACCTAATAATCATAACTGTTAAAGGTTTTAGCTGTTCTTTGTTCTATGTCATGTCAATTAAACTTTTGACCCACTACACCATGTAAAAATTAAAAGAAATTAGGCTGCTTTCACATGTGCCGTTTTGATGTAGTTTTTTTCTTCATTTTTTTAAAAGGTTAGCCTATTATTTCCCAAATCTGAAGGGCAAAATTCACAGAAAATTTAGAGTTTAGATCTCAGTCTAATCAAGAAGTATTTAGGTCACTATTTGGCATCAGTATAATAATTTTTTTCATACAAATAGAGATGTAAAACTAGCCAAAATACAAATAGTAATAGTAATAGGCTATGTACTCTTCAGTTTTTGATCAGTTTTTTAATTCCTTTTTTTTCCCCCAGACCAGAAGTCAATTTAAGGAAGAGTGTTCTAAATATTCCCATTGCATTTTTCCCCTCTGCTTGGAAGATGCAAGGAACACTGGGAATAAAGTTAGTTTTCGTACCTTCATCCTCAGCACCATTTTTCTACAATCTTCAGTTTAATTCAGCAGCAAAATGAAGGTCTGCAGAGGGCCCCTGGCCAGCGATAGTACCCAACAAGTGCTGGGCCTTATACAATATTGGGGGAGGGGACTACACAGGAGGGCCTATATTATATGGGGGTTGCACAGAGGGGCCTATACAATATAAGAGGTCAGCACAGAGGGGGCTATACCACTGCTGTACATTTTGTTTTGTGTCTCCTAATATAATTATAGTACTTGAAAAAGCACTATATTGTAATCCGTATTCTTCTTCCAGCCATTCTTCTGCGATTAATACAGCCCTAATCGCTTTGAGCACAGATTCTGTTTAAACTGCGTTTCGAAGCCCTCGGCGGTGACAGGTGTGCTATCTATTTTTGATTTCGATCAGATTTGTCGTTTTTAGGACAAATATAAATACCCCAAATTTTCCATAGAAAATAATGGCCCTTTGGAAATAATGGCCACACTGTAAATGCTAACAGCCAATCACAGCACATATGCAAATAGCTGAAATATAGCAGCCAATAGAAATTCTATTGTCTTGTTAGTCAATGCCTCACAACATCCACACAGTCACATGTCCACTATTGGCCAATAGAAGATCTAAAAAATGGAAGGTCCTTAACGATTTTGTCTCACTGACATGAGTAATATCGTCATGGTAACCGAGCAATGAACTTTACCATTATAAGTAGCAGAGTTCAGTCAGTAAAGTAGCAGAGCTGAGCCAGTCATGTAGCAAGGAGAGCTGCTCTTAAAGGGGCATTACATATATCGCTCCTAAAGGGACGATACCCAAGCCGCTCTTAAAGGGACGGTACCCAAGCCGCTCATAAAGGGACGGTACCCAAGCTGCTCTTAAAGGGACGGTACCCAAGTCACTCTTAAAGGAACAGTACCCAAGCTGCTCTTAAAGGAACGGTACCCAAGACTCTCTTAAAGGGACGGTACCCAAGACGCTCTTAAAGGGACGGTACCCAAGCTGCTCTTAAAGGGACGGTACCCAAGTCGCTCTTAAAGGGACGGTACCCAAGTCGCTCTTACAGGGACGGTACCCAAGTCGCTTTTAAAGGGACGTTACCCAAGTCACTCTTAAAGGGACAATACCCAAGTTGCTTTTAAAGTGTCAGTGCTTAAGCTGGTTTTCAAAGGATGGTGCCTAGGTCTCTTTAAAAGGGACAGTACTTAAGCTGGTCTTAAAGGGAGAGTATATAGGTCACTCAAAGCGCTGGCACCAAAGTTGCTCCTAAAGGGACTGTACCAAAGTTGCTCTTAAAGGGACTGTACCAGAGTCTCTCTTAAAAGGACTGTACTAAAGTTGCTCTTAAAGGGACTGTAGCAAAATCTCTCTTAAAGGGAGGGTATCAAGGGTTAAAGTTTCTCTTAACCTCTTGAGGACGTATGCCGTACATCATACGTCTGCAAGGGGAGATCAGAGGAGGGCCGCTCCGCAACCCCGCTCTCAACTGCCACGATCCCAACTGCTATCTGTAGCACGGGACCACGGCTATTAGCTGCTACCGCTAATGAAGACCGTTAAATGCAGGTAAACATGACAGCTGCATCTAACTGTCTTATATGCAGCCTTCTCTGGTGTCTAGTGGCGGGATCCCCCCCCCCACGCGCGCGCGATGCGATCTCGGAGGAGGGATCCCTTCGGCTCGGTATTTTATTGCATTGGTCTGCAGAAGGCCAAAGCAATAGAGCACCAATCTCATGGATCGGTGCTGTGTAATAAAACTACACTGATCTCTATGGGAGATCAGTGTAGTTGTATTAAAAGTCCCCCAGTGGGACTTCTAATTACTGTATAAGTAAAAAAAATATTTTCATTAATTAAAAAAACCCTTCCCTAATAAAAGTATGAATCGCCCCCCTTTTCCCATTTTATAAATAAAAATAAATAAACATGTTTGGTATCGCTGCGTGTGTAATCAGGCAAACTATTAATTTATCCCATTCCTGATCTTGCATGGTAAACGGCGTAAGTGCAAAGACCCCCCAAAGTGCAAAAATTGGGCATTTTTGGTTGCATCAAATCCAGAAAAATAGTAATAAAAAGCGATTAAAAAGTCGCATATGCACAATCAAGGTATTGATAGAAGGTACACATCATGGTGCAAAAAATGACACCTCAGTCAGCTCCACAGACCAAAGGATAAAAGCATTATAAGCATAGTAATATAGCAATTTTAAGGAAAGTTTTTTTTTCTGTAAAAGGTTTTAATTTTTTTTAAAAGGCATCAAATAGTATAAAAGTTATGCAAGTTGCATATCGTTTTAATCGTACCGACTTAAGGAACATATATAACATTTCAGTTTTTCCATATCATTTTTTCCTGCTTTCGCAGCATATTTTATGCAAAAATTAAGTCTGCCATTGCAAACTACAATTAGTGACGCAAAAAATAAGGGCTCATGTGGGTTTCTAGGTGAAAAAATGCCAGTGCTATGGTCTTTTAAACATGAGGAGGAAAGAAGGAAAATGCAAAGACGAAAATTGGCTCCGTCCTTAAGAGGTTAAAGGAAAGTCACTGTTAAAGGGGCGCTCTTTTCAAGCACTATGTATTTACGTGGAAGTGCAAATCTAGTTTAGATTTATGTTGCTTGTATGAGAAGAAGAGTTACTATTAAATGTAATTGAAATGGACTAAAATAGATTAGGACTCAGTTCTCCCTTTTTCCATTATTAAAGGAGAAGTCCAGATGGAAAAAGGAGCTAGGCCCTCTGAGTGAGGACACCTGGAGCAATATAATGAGTAATGTACAAAAGGTTTCACTTTCAGAGGGTCACAGGTTGGTTCAATTTAGGATTTTCCATGCATCGTACTATTCCCCATTACTGCTTTCTCGTATGGGAGGAAGAAATTATTCCTCTTGTCCGAGATGCCAGAAGGAATGTGCGGGCCTGGGCGATATGTTTTGGGGGTGCCGCGCTCTAGGCAAATACTGGGAGGGGATTTTTCATTTCTTGGAGACGAAGTTTAACTGTACTATCTTTCGTTCCCCAGAGATAGCAGTATTAGGAGATTCACCTAATGTGAGAGATGATATTATAAGAGGTTTGATTATTAAATGTTTTTTTTTACGCTAGACTAGTTATTCTAAGGAACTGGATAGCCCCTAGGGCCCCAACGTCTACTGAATGGGAAAACCTGATAAACCAAGTTTATCAATATGAAAGGATTTGGTACTCTGGAAAGGGAGCTAGAGGGAGAGGGAGGTTCCACCGTCTTTGGAAAAATTGGCAAGTGACACCTGATATATAAACATTGTTTATTTATTAAATTATTTTGAAGAGAAATAAAATGATGGGAAGGATAATTTATTTTTTTATTTTATTTTATTTTTTTTATTTTTTTTTTTCTCTCTCTCCTCTCGGAAGGGCAGCCATGCCTGGGGTTAGGGGTGGGGAGGACGGGGTTAGGGATTAAAAGTAAAATTTAAAAAAAGGAGAAGTCCGCTGAAATTTTTTTAATTAAAGTATTGTACTGTCCTCCAAAAGTTATACAAATTACCGATATACACTTATTACGGGAAATGCTTGTAAAGTGCTTTTTTCCCTGCACTTACTACTGCATCAAGGCCTCACTTCCTGGATAAAATGGTGATGTCATGACCCGACTCCCAGAGCTGTGCGGGCTTTAGCTGCTGGAGAGAATGATGGCAGGGGACACTGAGGGGCACAGTGCACTGGAGGGACACTGAGCATCCCTCTGCCATCATTTTCTCCAGCAGCCACAGCCCGCACAGCTCTGGGAGTCGGGTCGTGACATCACCATTTTATCCAGGAAGTGAAGCCTTGATGCAGTAGTAAGTGCAGTTTACAAAATGGATGGAAATTGAGAAGATTTGGCTGGCCCCCATCCATCCATGTGAACTGTTGTGGTCACCCTCCCCTACCGCCATATATCCCTCTCTTCTGGGTCCTATGAAACATACAGTTGGAGTATGGGCTAAGACTTGTGCTTCCTTCCTTCTACGCTCTTCCCCCTCCCCGCTAGCACCTATTATCTACACTAGTCTTTTGCCTGATGGCTGTACTTATGAATCCATAGCCCCTTGGCAGACGGCTAATCTCTTTCACTTTGCAGACGTAGTGGACCCTTTCGCTAGGAGGGTTCTGCCCTTCTCTGTGCTCAGAGAGAGGAAAGACCTATCCCTACGTGCAGCAGCATATCACGAGGCAATCTCCTATGCAGCAGCAGTGATGACAGGGTACACTCCCTTTCCTAAGGGCCCTATTCCACAGGAGCGATAATCGGCCGAATCGGCCCCATTCAGACGATTTTCGCTCGGTGGAATAGAGAAAACGATCAGCCGATGATCGTGTCATCGGCTGATCGTTCATTTAGGTTCAGACCTAAAATCGTTGTTCGCCACCAGCGCATCGCTACGGTTGAATAGCGGTGCGCGGCGACGGCCGACGATTTCAGCAGAACCATACATTACCTGTCCGGGCGCAGGTCTCCTTCTCCCCGGGTCCCACGCCGCAGCATCGGCTACGGAGCGGGGCTGTTTGAACTTACAGAGCGCTCAGCCAATCACTGGCCGCGTTAATGATGTCCTTGCAGCCCTTTTTTCACGATCATCGGGGCCGTGGAATAGGGCCCTAAGCCTACAGCCTTTCAAAGGCTCTGTAAATGCAATCCATCTACCAGAGGATTGATCTCCTCCATCTACTCCATACTTAATTCAACCCCCTCCATTTGTCAACTGCTGCAAAATGTTTGCTGGCTAAATATTGGAAGCAATCTTTGATTCCGCCAGCGATTGAGTTGATTAACCGCATTCAAGAAGTCAGACGATTGCAATTTCTAACGGCTGCACAGGAGCTTCGTACTGAGAAATGTCAAAAATCTGGACTCTATGGGACGCTTATTATGACTTGTCGCACAGCAGATCACATGTTTGAGCTCTATCCTTATGTTAATGCATATCCTCCCCCATTTTCCCCCTATAACTCTGTCTTGTCTTGGTCCTGTCTCTGTCATGTTTTCCCCAGTTGTAATGGTATAGTTTAAGGCTATGTTCACATTCCGTATGAATCCGTCCGTAGATCGTACGCCGCCGTACATGTGCGGCTGAAACTACGGGCGTGGGAAAAATAGACATGCGGCCGGATGCGTACGAACCGCGAACATACGCCCGTAGTACAGTTATGCTTCCCTAGCTTGTTTCGAAGCGATCTGAGGCAGGTCATTTACTTGGAAATCTTCGCCCAGCCCCGTAAACCACACAGAACCTTTTGAATCGAAAAATCAAGTTCAATTTGGCTGAAATTAGTACTCCGTATGGGACCGCATGGAAATCCACGGCCGTGAGTTTCAACATTTCCGTCCTCAAACAATGGTCTTGTTCATTTTTCACGGCGCCGTATACGATCCGGCCGAAAGCTCATACGTAGTGTGCACTGTGCAGGCGTATATCGTATACTTTCAAGCGAACGCATCAACCTCAAAACTACGCGCGTATATTCGCGGTTCGCTCTACGGACGGATTCATACGCAGTGTGAACATAGCCTAATACACATGGTAAGTTAAATGTGATTGCTCTTCCATGTTTTTCTACAGGCCGTATGGCCTTTTGATCCTGGATATCTTTCCAGGGCTCCCAATGTGTCTTTTCAAAAATAAACAATTTTCAAAAATAAACAATTAAAAAAAAATAGTTTATTTCAAGAAGAGACGTGTAGAAGAGGAGATATGATTAATTAATTTATTTAAATATATTAATGGCCCCTACAAGAAATATGGGGAAAAGATGTTCCAGGTAAAATCCCATCAAAAGACAAGGGGCACCGCCTCCGACTGAAAAAAAAAAAAAGGTTCAGTCTACGAAGGCGAGAAACCTTCTTTACCATGAGAACTGTGAATATGTGGAAGAGTCACCCCAGGATCTGTAGAGCAACGATTTCTCCAACCACAAACACACGGGTGTGAGGGCGCAGGTCTAACAAAAAAATAATAAAACTAAAAAATATGTATAAAATATATGTATAAAATTTATTAAAAGACTTGGAGTCTTTTAATAAATTTTATACATATATTTTATACATATTTTTTAGTTTTATTATTTTTTGTTGGACCTGCGCCCTCACACTCGTGTGTTTGTGGTTGGAGGAATCGTTGCTCTATTGATCCCTGGAGGATATCGGGAGTGGCTGCGGTCTGTCTCACATGTGCTTCTGAGTGTTGTGCCTCCTAGCTAGCACAACCTTACCAGGTGAGGGTTACCTTGTTTTTTCCTTCCCTTCGTTTTATCTGGTTGATCCTCGCCATGGCGCGCTGTCTCCTTCTTTTTTGTCTACCCCAGGATCTGGTCACAGCAAAAACAGTGGAGGGCTTCAAAACAGGCTTAGTTCTTAGAACATAATAACATTAATGCATATCTATAGAATGTAGCCATTATCCATCCCCCTTCCCTCCATCCATCCCCTCCTTGGTTGAACTTGAAGGACATGTGTCTTTTTTCAACTGTACTAACTATGTAACTATGTAACTTTCTTTTTACTATGGATTTATGCAAGTTTGTTGAAATGGCAGTGACCATACTGTATAAGGTCTATGTTAAATTATTGAAATGTTGAAGCCCCTACTACTTTTTGGGAAAGTGGTGTGATCATTGCAAAGCTGAAAAAAAAAGCTTTCATTTTTCAGAGGGCTTTTCCAAAAGAAGCAATCTGATTGGTCAGTAAGGGTACCTGTTTTCTTACATAAGGTTTGATAAAGTGTGTACTTTTGTACAATAACGGCTGTCAATATGAAATAACGGCCAAAACATAGGCTAGGGCTATGTTCCCACAATGTAAAAATAAGGGAAATTAACTTGCAAAACAATTGCTGTCATTTATGATCATGCAATTGTTTTGCCATTGTTTGCCAATTTTTACATTGTGAGAACATAGCCTAAAATGGATTGAAATTAACAATTTTATATGTTGAATATATTTTTGATTATAATATATCTTTATACATAAATATAGAATCATACACAAACATATATATTTAATAATGTTCCCATTTTCTGTTTTTCAAAAGTTTCCTTAAAATCAATGAATGGAAAAGAAGCTGTCCTGATGATAACAAGTACATTACATTGTCATTAATAATGCAAATGCTCTTATGATGCACAATCTCTGCTTTATTTCTGATAGTTATTATGGTTTATTCTAAGATTTTGAAACACTAGAGAGCGTGGCCTTGTATTGTGATGCATTTACCTTGACGGAATGAATTTGGAAATGCTTTACAACAATGGCCTGGAGAATACTTTGAATTCACTGTGGGCCTCTCCTTTTCATATCCTACTTTAAAATGGAGCTGTTGTAGATGTTGAACCACACCTACAGCTTGTGCCCAGAGAGCAAGGTAAATGAATAGGTCAGGCACCTGACATATTTCCATCCAATTTTAAGGGTAGAATGTGTTCATTTTCTGACTAATGGCATGTCATTTTGCTGAAGCCTTTGGTCGCGAATTAATCCTGGAATCAAAACAGATTTTCCGGGGAGCAATCTTCCATCAAGTATTGATTTTTTTACACTCATGGAGTCCGTACTCCCTAATTTAACCTGACAATGATTTTGAACAATGGGCTGGAAGCACCTTAGAAACTCACAGAAGAACTTTTCACCATAATTTTTTCTCTAAAGTAAAACACAAATGTAACCACTACGTACAGACCGGTCACTGGGGGACACAAATATCACAGAAAAATGTTGTCTCATTTATTTGTGCTCTGCATTTGCAATGAAAATGAAAACATGTCATGTAGCCAGAAGGAATTCTGACATGCAACTAAAATTACTCACTCTCTCTCTCTCTCTCTCTCTCTCTCTATATATATATATATATGTATATCTATCTATATAATTTTATATATATATATATATATATATATATATATATATATATAAAGTTTCTTTCTGTTAAAAATTAAGGATTTAAAAAAAATACTATTAATGTTGTGTTTTGTTTTTTTTTAACTTAAGTTTTTTACAAGATTTTTTTTTGGCTGGCTTTACGCTACTTAAATTTTGGAAAAATTCCCCAAAAAAACACCGTGGTGTTTTGTTTTGTCTTACATACCTTACATACTTGATGTCATTTTGGTGTGGCGTTTTTGAGGCTCTGTGGCAGTTTTCTTTAAAGCGCTACATGCTGAGGATGTGGAGGATTTTTTTCTGCAAACTGGCATTTCTTTCATATAGAGTTCAATGGAATTTCTTCTGCTTGTCTAAAAATGCCATAGCTTATGTGTATGGCATTTTTGGTGGAGGTTTTTGTGCCTAAAAAGTTACAGCCTGTGCTCCATTGGGGGTGTTTGTTTAAAAGATGACAGTCTGGCCACCAGGCGGTGAAGTTAAGGGGGTTAGACTGTGCTCTGTTAGGGGTGGTTAAATTTACCCTCCTAATGTCTGGTGTCGTTCTTCCATTGATCAGCCAATTAACAGCTAAGGCCCCCATACTTACTCGATCCTGCCGGTCCCGCTCCTGATGCCGGTCCCGCTGTGAAGTGGACGGCTGTATCTCAGTGGTGGGACCTGCATTAGGAGCGGGACCGGCAGGATGGAGTAAGTATGAGGGCTGTATCGAGGAGTGGACTCCGGGAGCCATCCAGGAATGACAGGTTCCCCTAACTTCTAAGCCGCAGTTAGATCTGGCTCCTCCCCCTCCTGGCACATGACTAAGCCAAAGCTCCATGCAGGAGATAAAGCGAGAGCACTGAAGATATGGCCCTTCTCCACAGGCAGCAAGAGGACCAACTATGCCCCTGTCCCCAGCAGAGGTATCAGGAGCATTAAGGGCATGGGGCACTATTATGGGAAGCTTGCTACTGCATGGGGAACTATTATTTGAGGCTGGCTACTGCATGGGGTACAATTATGGGAGGTTGGCTACTGCATGGGGCACAATTATAGGAGGCTGGCTACTGCATACTGCACTATTATGGGAGGCTAGTTACTGCATGGGGCACTATTATGGTAGCCTGGCTACTACATGGGGCACTATTATGAGAGACTGGCTACTACATGGGGCACTATTATGGGAGACTGGCTACTACATGGGGCACTATTATGGGAGGGTGGCTACTACATGGGGCACTATTATGGGAGACTGGCTACTACATGGGGCACTATTATGGGAGGGTGGCTACTACATGGGGCACTATGGGGGTTAGAAATGCTGCACTGCAAAACATTCAGCAGAAAATGACTGGAAAGACATACATGATTTTGCCACAGTAAGGGCTTTATAAAAAAAAAAAAAAAAAGCTCTAGAAACAAATTCTTACAGCTGTGTCTATGGAAAGTTGCATTTTGGTACCGAGGCAAGTGATTGTACTCACCAATGTAAATATAGTAATTATGTTACTGTTATTTTCAGAATTAGGCCCTATTGCTGGTGAATATCTGTGTTTTCTTTGCAGAAATTGTAGTGGTTTAATCCACTACTTTGATCTTTAGGTAACTTTTGTGGTTGTGGTTATGCCATTGTGGGGAGATCTCAAGCGCAGTTCATACAAGCCCAGGAATTTACAGGAACTGGAGGCTTTTTGCTAAGAAGAATGGGCAGCTTTACTGTCTGAGAATATAAAGAGCCTAATCCACAACTACCACAAAAGACTTCATGCTGTCATTGATGTTATAGGAGGCAATACACAGTATTAAGAACTGGGGGATATAATCAGGGTCATTGGGATATTTTTGTTTTCATTATGATTTGAAACGTCAAATCACAGTAGTTTGACAATAAATGGCTTCACCCAACCACTAACCAGGGGTGGAAAAAAAAAGTTTTTGTGTTATCATTGATTTTCTGTGAAGAAAGGACAAGAAAGCAAAAATTCTGCCTGGCTATGTAAATTTGAAAAATAAAGCGAACACTAAGGGGGAGATTTATCAAAGGGTGTAAAGTAGTCATTGGTGTAAACTGCCCACAGCAATTACAATTCAGCTTTCAGCTCAGGTTAAATGAAAGCTGAGCTGTGATTGGTTGCTTTCAGCAGTTTACACCAGTGTATATTTTACACCATAAAAGACCACATCAATTAATGACATATTTCAGTTGCAAATCATATGTTCTCCTGAGGGATCCCCTCCCCTGCCTTGATTAAAGCATCCGTCAACTTGTAGACAGTCTGTGGTGCAATGTGGCATTGGTGGATGGAACAAGGCATGATGCCACAGATGTGCTTAATTGGATTCTTGATTAGGGCCCTTTTACACAGAAATATTATCTGACAGATTATCTGCCAAAGATTTGAAGCCAAAACCAGGAACAGACTATAAACAGAGATCAGGTCATACATGAAAGCCTGAGATTTCTCCTCTTTTCAAATCCAGTCCTGGCTTTGGCTTCAAATCTTTGGCAGATAATCTGTCAGATAATCTTTCTGTGTAAAAGGGCCGTTAGTCCAGGAAACCGGCAGACTAGTCCAAAGCATCAATGCCTTCATCATGCAGGAGCTGCAGACACACCTTATCCACAGCCTAGCATTGTCATGCATCAGAAGAAACCCAGGGCCCTCTGTACTCACATATGGTCTCATAATGAGGCTGAGTATCTCTTTTGGGTATCTAAGGGCAGTAAGGGTACCTCTGGCTAGCACATGGAGGGCTGTGTGGCCCTTTAAACGAATGCCTTCCCTCACCATCAGTGACCCACTAACAGGCCCGGATTGGTAATCTGGCATACCGGGCAAATGCCCTCTGGGCGGCCTGATTGCTGATCCAGGGGGCTGCCTAGTGTGCATTTAAAATTTTATATTCATATAAAACAATAGTGGAGCGGCTGTACATCACCGCACTGCCTGCTGTTGCCTAAAAGTGAGAGCTGCAGTTGCTGACAGTCTCATCCTGTCACAACAGTGAGGTGCACACCCTGCTGGAGCAGTCACTGACAGCACAGAGGAGGAGGGCAAAGTGATCATTTTTTGAATACTAGAGTGACTGCTAGAGTGACTACTTACATGTCGGGAGGCAAGCAGGAGAAAGGAGGAGTGACTTCCCCTGCAGGCAGATTCCCTTGGGCCGGTTGGTAGGTCCCTGTAGGGGTTGTTCTCCTCTGATTCCCAGCCCCAGACCGGTGCAGAAGCCGATTTTAAAGCAAGTTCCTGTACTGGTATGTATTCTATGTGCCCTGGTTAGCTCCGCCCCTGACCTCAACTGTACGGTCCCGCGATGCAGTTGAGGACAATGCCGCTCCCATGCCTCCCAGTAGGAGGTGAGTTAGTTGCACTGCAGCTTTTCATGGGATCAATCACATATTGACAGGAGGAATAGGGGCTCCATACATTCATACCACATCCATACAAAAGATAAGTGACCCTGGTTGGTCATATCAGTCCCTGACTTTTGTGGGGGCTGAGTCAGTCCCTACAGAGGTCATAACAATAGGAGGTAAAGGAAAACTATCAGCCTGCAAAGGAACCTGCTGATATCCCCCTGCAGCTGCGTCCATAATGTCTGTGCCGACGGCCCCTAGAGCACCCTCTCACCCAACCTGCTGCCTCATTCCTACCTATGCACAGATGGCCGCTGTTCCTGCACATGCGCATCAAAGTCCAAAAAGAATGTGCATAAGCAGGTGTCACCGAATGAGGCGTCAGGTGGGGTGAGAGGGTGCTCTGGGGGGGCAGAGGAACGCCTGCAGTGCTCCTAACTAGCTGATTTGCATATTTGCTTTAGATGAAATGTTTGTTTGCACTCACCTCTAAAGTCCCCTGATGCATACAGTATAGGCTGGATGAATCATGATTTCTGGTCTGTTTTTTTCTGTTTTTTCAGTAGGTTTTAAATTTATGGGTATGTGCACGCTATGGAAATTGGGTGGAAATTTCAAGCTGAGTCCGTTCGGCGGCCTCCGCTTAAAGTTCTGCCTCTCCCATAGAGTCAATGATATTCTGAAGCTCAATCTGCTTAAAGAATTGACATGTCAATATCATTGGATCTATAGGACAAACGGAACTTTTAGCAGAGGCAGCTGAATGGACTCTGCTTGAAATTACTGCCCAAATTTCTTAGTGTGCACATCCCCTTACTGTGTAGGTATAGAGTTGTGGCTGGCTACAGAAATCAGGGGCCAAAAATGCCCCAGCAAGAAAGACATTGTTATGTGGTCTGAGCCAGGTGAAAAAGGAAACCGTGACTTTAAACAGAAAGAACATCACCTGTGAGTCTCAGATTACAGAGATCCTGTAATTATAAAGATCCTGTCACCTCTCCTGACCTGTGCTGTACAGTGAATCATTTTTATTTCCCACAACCTAATAATTCTGGAGCATTTTGACTTAGAACTTAGTGTTGTAATGTCCCTCTGTTACGCCTTTTTTAGGCGCAGATGGGGCAGATCGGCGTAAAAATATTTGCAAATGGTATTTTTGCGAATATTTTTTCCGCATCTGCCCCATATTGGCCACTTTTGCCAGTGGGGCCGAGAGTGAGCTTTACGGGGGGATGGAAAGATATGGCAGCAGAGAGCACTGTGTCAGACTTGAGAGAATACACCACTTCCTGCAGGACATACAGCAGATAATAAGAACTGGAAGGTTTGAGATTTTTACATTTTAGATTAGAAGTAATTTACAAATCTGTATAACTTTCTGACACCAGTTGATTTGAAAAAATAAGATGTTTGCCGGAGTACCCATTTAAGGCTGGTACAAGGGCCGATTATTCGCAAGGAGAGTTGCTAGAAATGATCTTTTGTCTGATAATCGGCCTGTCTAAAAGGTCCTTAACACAGAAACCTCGGCTGATCTTATCTTTTGTGCGGGCAGTTAAATATATCGCTCACACGTCTCACTGGACAACAGCAATATATTTCACTAGCCACATGAAAATTACAGTGATCGTTCGTGCAGCCCGGCTGCTCGATTACTCGTACCTTCTGAGGGCACTACAAATGTGCACAAAGGAGTAGCTTGCGGCCCTGCTGCTGGGTTGTTGCCCTGCTATGGCCCCCTTCACATTTTCTTGGTTACTTTTTTTTCTTGGGACATTTAGGGAGAGTGTGATGTGTTTACAAAATACTGCCTTGTGTTAAATCATGCACAAATGCTGCAACTTCACTGACTATATGTAAGCTGTAAATTACTGCTCAAAGATGAAGCACTTTAACTGCTGTAGATTAGCTTCATATAGCAGGTGGAATAGTACCAACTAAAAGCAGATCAGAATTTTCATGCAGAACTTCTGCAAAAGTCATGCACTGTATCGTCACCAGGGCCAGACTGGCCATCTGGCAGTTCTGGCAAATGCCAAATGGGCATGTGCCCTCCATGAGCCACTCTTCTCTCAACCAGTGAATCTAAACTACACAGACCTATAAGCAGCTAGAAGCTGTGATGATGTTGTTAAAAGTACTTGAGCACTAGCTAGAGCTCAGCAGGGCCAATCAGCAACTAAAAGCTTAAAGGGGTTATCTAGCACTACAAAAACATGGCCACTTTTGCCCCACTCTTGTCTCCAGTTCAGTAGTGGTTTGCCATTAAGCTCTATTTACTTCAATGGAACTGAGTTTCAAATCCCACCCAAAGTGGAGACAAAAGCAGTGCAAAAGTGGCCATGTTTTTGTAGCACTGGATAACCCCTTTAAGGACCTTTGCAAGAGAATGAGGTAACGAGCAGTCTGTAAGGAAACTTTGCTAAAGGCAGAGAGGGTCACAGAGACAAGTTAAGGGTGCTGAGCAGGGGTCTAAAAAAGAGGACTACAGACAGTAGTCTATATAAGACAGTGGGAACCATGTGCAGGAATTAGGGACCTTGGAGTCTAATTAGTCTACATTCTAAGCATACATTCAACATTCTAAGTTTACATTCTATGTCATCATTCTAAGTTTACATTCTATGTCATCATTCTAAGCTTATATTCTGTCACCATTCTGAACCTACAAAATGGGGGGTGGTAACTTATATAGTCCATCACAAATGCAAAAAAAACATAGAAAAAAGAAGTTGCAATCACCCACCAAGTCTTCTAAAACTTTTGTTTATTCTTCTTATAAAACGGACATAGTGCCGACATAAACTTGAGCAGACGCTATTTGTGCTCCTATTTGTGGGGGAACAATTGCATCGCTTTATTACCTAAGCAAAGGAAATAAAGCTAAAAATAAGATAAAAGTAGAGTTATATATACCAAGTGATATGAAAGTCATCACAGAAACAAAAAGGAAATGGATCGGTTTTTGGGTCTTGTTTGTGGCTATGTAGTGGGACGCGCCGAGTCCCAAGTAGTTTGGGATTCCTTATACGTACGTAGAATTGAGCTAGTCAATTCTTCCATTCTGATCTATTTTATTGTGCCATTGAGTCATTGTGGGTACTGTCTGACTCTGAGCCAGTGAACTAATAGTTCAGCAGCTGCAATCAAATGTGCGAAGAGTGAGTGTTTGGACATAGTGATATGTTTAGGTACTTTGTGAGGCCGTAGACCTAAAATCACAATTTCCATAGTTAATGGAACATTTATAGGGCAAATTGCTTTGATTTCTTTATTTACCTTGGTCCAATAATGGGCAATTTGGGGGCATGACCACCATATGTGTGCTATGGTGCCTACCTGGTTTTGACACCTACAGCATATATTGGAGTCAAACAGACCCATGCGATGCAAATGTTCAGGCGTTTTATACCAGCGGGTAAGCAATTTATTGTGATTTTCTCTGATCCTAACGCATCTAGAGAAGCCATGGGCGTTTCCTTTCCTTATCTGTTAGTTTTCTCTTCAGGTCCGCTTCCCAAGAGATGAGGTAAATAGGGCCACTTTTCACTTTGCTGCACAGTAATGGTGCTGTAAAGTTTGCGCTTTAGTTTGGCTCTGGAGGCATGACGTCATTCAAGCCAGGTCAGATCTCTCCATTTTTTATGTTTGCTTAAAAACAAGTAATTGTAGTAATATATTTATACCTTAGTTCCCCAACTGTGTCAGTTCTATTTCTTGTCCTACCAATAGGCTTTACCAGTTGTTGAAGGTTTACAACATTCTAAGCCAACATTTTAAAGGGAGTCTGTCAGCTCCTGGGCCCTATCTAAGGTGCTGACAGTGTGCTGTAGTTGGAAATCTCTTAGTGAGCATGACACCTTTTGGTAATTTGTCTGTACAGTGGATTATTCACAATTTCCTACTGCAATGAAGAGTCAAAGAGGAGTTGTTTGTGCCACACTCTGGCACACCTCACCACTCCTTCCTCCTCCCTCCTCCCTCTTCTTCATGAATAATCAATGCTGCCTGGCCTCCTGTTCGCTCAGCTGTCAGCCAGTGTCTCTGACTGCAGATCAGTCCTTTGTAGGCAGTTTATGTCTGAAAGAAACACTCAAATATAGTTGAATCTCTGAGCTTTTATATATTGGAGCTGTGGTCTAGGGGTAAATCACATGTCAAGTGAATACCAGCAGGTCTTTCTTTGGTTTGAATCCTCTGATGGAAATGAAATATAAGTCTTCATTGCTTTCTTTTTTCTCTCATTACTGTATCATTTTTAACCTCTTAAGGACAGAGCCAATTTTCGTTTTTGCGTTTTCTTTTTTTCCTCCTTGTGTTTAAAAGGCCATAGCACTTGCATTTTTTCACCTAGAAACCCACATGAGCCCTTATTTTTTGCGCCACTAATTGTACTTTGCAATGGCAGACTTAAGCTGCGAAACCAGAAAAAACGTGGTGATACCAAACATGTTTACTTATTTATTTTCATTTATAAAATGGGAAAAGGGGAGTTATTCAGACTTTCATTAGGGGAGGGTTTTTTTTTCACTTTCACATTAATTTGACTTCTAACTTCTGACTTCTAATACAGCTACACTGATCTCTCATAGAGATCAGTGTAACTGTATAATACAGCACCATTATGCCTAATTCTGTGCAACAGCCTGGTTAAAACAGAGGTAGGCATATGGACCACCCAAAAACTCAGCCTGATACAGCATGGCAGTGAGAACACAGGGAACCATTAAAACAGAGGTAGCATATCATGAACCAGCCCAAGATTTCAGCCTGACACAGTATGGCGGTGAGGACAGAGTGAACAAGGTAGAAGCGGTAGCCAGTCAGCCTTCCAAAAATTATACCAGACCTAGCATGAGCACACAGAGAACCATTAAAAGTGAGTGAGGAAGCAAGTGAGCCTCCCAAAAATTAGGCCAGACACAGCATGGCAGTGAGCACACAGAGAACCATTAAAAATGAGTGAGGAAGCAAGTTAGCCTCCCAAAAATTAGGCCAGACACAGCATGGCAGTGAGCACACAGGAAACCATTAAAAGTGAGTGAGGAAGCTAGTGAGCCTCCCAAAAATTGGAGTCCAGGGGCTGGGATATTTAGTGGACACGAACCCGGGTGCTGACAGCTAACTGGCAAGGCCAGCTGTCAGTCACCATTAAGGATACACCTGATGCTTCTCGACCGGGGGTGGCGAGGCCCCGGCCATGCTTAGACAAATAAAAATAAAATAAAACAGCTGGCTGGTATGGGGGGGACAATCGGCGAGCCCCCGGAAACCAGTCCCGCTCCTCCGCAGACGTAGTGTGACGTCAGAGCATTACAGTGAGGACACAGAGAATCATTAGAAGTCAGTGAGGAAGTAATTGAGCCTCCCAATAATTAGGCCAGACCCTGCATGGCGGAAGAAGACTTGGCTGTTGGCTGAGAATTGAAGGAAGAGGAGAAAGAGGAGAGGAGATACCAAGAATCTTCATGTTGAGCTGCTTTCCCCGGGTGGACAGTTAAATTCAGGTAAAATCAAGGCTTTGTTCATTTTTATAAACGTCAGCCTGTCAGCGCTGTCAGTTGACAGGGGGGTGCGCTTATCAGTGATGATGGCACCAGCTGCACTGAAGACCCGCTCTGACAACACGCTAGCGGCAGGGGAGGCCAGCACCTCCAAGGCGTAAAGCGCCAGTTCGGGCCACTTATCCAGCTTTGAAACCCAGTAGTTGTAGGTAGCAGAGTGATCGGGAAGGACGTTGGTATGGTCAGCAAAGTACTCCCTCACCATCTTCCTGAAGGCTTCCCCCCTACTCTGTCTAGACTGGGGATGGTTGACATAGTCTTGCTGGGGTGCCATGAAACTGTCAAAGGCTTTGGAGAGTGTTACCCTGCCCCTTGACAAGCTGCCTGCTCCACCACTCCTCTTTCCCGCTCTTTGGCCCACAGAACTACGTCCTCTGGTGCTAGTGGTGTCAGATGGGAAGTACATTTTCAGCCTCTGCACTAGGGCCTGTTGATATTGTTTCACTCTCATACTGCGTTCCTCGGCAGGAATGAGAGTGGAAAAGTTGTATTTG
Organism: Dendropsophus ebraccatus; assembly: GCF_027789765.1. Taxonomy (NCBI): domain Eukaryota; kingdom Metazoa; phylum Chordata; class Amphibia; order Anura; family Hylidae; genus Dendropsophus; species Dendropsophus ebraccatus. Next base: position 145,100,789 of record NC_091455.1, on the reverse strand, counting down.
TACCAAGGGTCCAGGAGGGTGAACACCCAGTAATCTGTGTTACGAGGGTCACGGAAAAGACAGCCTAACATAAAGTCAGCCATGTGCGCCAGAGTCCCAACACGCAAAAACTCCCTCTCCTCACTAGCCTCAATTTCCTCCTCGTCCTCCACCAAATCCTCCTCTTCAGGCCATACATGCTCAACAACTAAGGATTGAGCATGGGTACCCTCTTCAGTGGCGGCAGCAGTCTGTTCCTCTTCCTCCTCTTCTTTATCCTCCTCATCCTCTACTCCTTGTTGAGAAACTGACGTCAGGGACAGGGCAGGGCTATCTAGCAGCAGCTGTTCTCCACCTGTCTGCTGAGACGAAGGCAAGGTGTCAGACTTCAGGCTGAGCAGGGAGGATTTAAGCAGACATAGCAGTGGGATGGTGCAAGCGCCTTTGCACTGCCCTAAGGAACCGCTGCACCACTAGGTTGAACACATGGGCCAGGCATGGTACATGTGTGAAGCTGGCGAGTTGCAGAGCCGCCACAAAGTTTCGCCCGTTGTCACACACAACTTCTTAGGGATCTGTATGCAACACCTAATGTCCCCTTTCTGCCAGCAGCCAATCACCACAGTGTGCTGCTGAAGTCGTGGTAGCAGCACTGCAAGTCCCAGCCAGCAGTCTGTAGTAATACTATTAAAAAACGATTTGAAGCCCAGAAAAGGGCTGTTTGTTTGTATTGCTAGTGTTCCCTGCCTACTGGAACGCTAAATCCTACGCTGACACTCTCCTTGAGAAGCAGCAGCTCTGTCCCTGATCTCTCACAGCATGCGTCTGAAGCGAGTACTGCCGGCTGCGTGTTTTATATGGCAGGGTCATCTGATCTGGCCAACCAATCGCTGCTATCGACATGTATGGGTCCCACGTGATCGTAGGATGTACCAAAGAATCTCCTGCATGTTTATTGGCTGAGAAATAGCGCCCACACTTACAGAAAACGGATGATGAGATTTTCTCAAGTATCGCGAGATGCTCTTCCGAGTACGGAGTACATTGCAGAAGCTGGTGCTGTGACGTACCAGCAAGCCAGGAGAAGATGACACTAAATTGCTGTGATCAGTGAGAGCGGTGCTGCGGGGGCACAGAAAGGGGTATTGTTATGGTCAGTATGGCAAAGGCAGTCTGACAAGACACGGACAGTGAGCCCTGAGCTGACCCCACCCACTGACCCTGCCTAATTGCCACGGACGGCCCTAAATGGCCCGGACAACCACGGAGTCGGTTCCTACACTGAATAGGTGCGACACACAAAGCACGGACAGACAAACAAAACACAATAAGAGGTGTCAGACAAACCAGGTCAGCAACAGTTGAGCGGCGAAGTACAAAAACAGCAAACAGGAGAATAGTCGAGGTCAGATGCAGAAGGTCCAGAATACAGAGATCAGAGTAACTAAACAGGGAGCTGAGCAGGCGAGTGAACTCTAATAGTCAGCAGGGAAGGGAGAAACTTGCTGCTTTTTATCTTGGATCAGAGACTGGGTCCAGCAGATGATTGGACCAGCCCTGATCCCAGCAGCAAGTTCAGCTGAGAAGATCAAGCAGAGCAGTAACCCCTGCACTGCCAGGAGTCTGCCAGGAAAAGCGGGTGTGGCTGGCAAATACAACACAATACAGACAGAGTAAAAAAAAACCACAGACAAACTCAGCGCTTCCTCGACCGCCCAGCACGGACCGAGGAGCGCAAAGTCATATTCCTAACAGTACCCCCCCTCTTATGAGGGGCCACTGGACCCTCACTTAAAGGACCAGGCTTAGAGGGGTTACGGGCATGAAACTGCCGGATAAGGCGTGAGGCATGTATATCCTTACTGGCAACCCAAGTATTTTCCTCGGGACCAAATCCTTTCCACTGGACAAGATATTGGACGGAATTTTGAACTTGGCGAGAGTCCAAAATCTTGTCCACCTCAAACTCCAGCTCACCTTGGATGACCAGAGGAGCAGGGAGGACTGCTGGAAGCACAGGAACTACATATTTTTTTAACAATGATTTGTGAAAGACATTGTGAATCCTCATATTATTGGGTAACTGTAGGCGGAAGGACACAGGATTAATGATTTCTGTAATCAGATAAGGACCAATGTATTTAGGTGCTAATTTTCCAGAAGGGACTCTGAGCTTAAGATTTCTCATGGAGAGCCACGCCTTGTCCCCTACCTGATATTCATGGCCAGATATACATCTTTTATTAGCTTGTATGCTAGACAACCTCTGGGCCTTAGTCATGCTCGCAAGAGCCTGGGCCCAGACTGTGCACAGTCTTTGATAGATAACTTCAGCTGAAGGATTTACAGACTCGAATACCTGGGATTATACCCATAATTGCAAAAGAAAGGCGACATTTTGGTAGACTGACTCTCTCTATTATTAAGCGCGAACTCTGCTAGAGGCAAATAGTTTTTCCATTTATCCTGAGAACATGATACAAAACATCTAAGAAATTGTTCTAAGGATTGGTTTACCCTCTCTGTCTGCCCATTAGACTGGGGGGAAAGGCAGACGAAAAGGACAACGAAATCCCCAAACGACCACATAGTTCTCTCCAGAATTTGGAGACAAATTGCACTCCCCTATCAGAGACAATGTTTTCAGGAACCCCATGTAACCTTAGGATATGGTTTATGAACAGAGTGGCCAAGGTACAATCATTGGGGAGTTTTTTCAACGGAATAAGGTGGCACATTTTGGAGAATCTATCCACCACCACCCAGATCACTGTTTTCCCTTTGGACAATGACAAATCTGTGATGAAGTCCATAGCGAGGTGGGTCCATGGTCTCCTAGGTAAAGGAAGAGGGTGGAGGAGGCCCTCTGGTAACCTACGAGGGACCTTGGACCTAGCACAGACTTCACAAGCTTCAACAAAAAATTGTACATCTTGGGACCAAAATGGCCACCAATATTGCCATGAGAGGAGATACTTGGTACCAGCAATTCCCGGGTGACCAGCCAGAACAGAACAATGGGTTTCCTCCAAGACTCTAAGCCGGAGATTGGGGGGTACAAAGAGTTTTCCCTCCGGAGTATTTTCAGGGGCAAGGGACTGAGACTCTACCACCTGAGCGACAAGATCAGGTTAGAGGATGGCAAGGACCACCCCGGGCGCAAGTATATTTTCTGGTTCACCTTTGGGGACATTACTGGCATCAAAACTCCGCGATAGGGCATCAGCTTTGACATTTTTAGAACCTGGACGTTAGGTTATCTCAAAATCAAAACGAGTAAAGAACAACGCCCACCTCGCCTGTCGAGGGGTTAGGCGTTTGGCCTTGTCTAGGTACAATAAGTTTTTGTGGTCAGTTAGTACCCTGACCTTGTGTTTAGCTCCTTCAAGGAAATGCCTCCATTCGTCGAATGCCCACTTGAGGGCAAGCAGTTCCCTGTTACCAATATCATAATTTCCTTCTGCTGGGGAAAATTTCCTGGAGAAGTAAGCTATAGGTCGGAGGTTGGTGAGACTCTCAGGGCCCTGAGAAAGAACCGCACCAACCCCCACCTCTGAAGCATCAACTTCAATAACAAAAGGTTGCTCCAGATCTGGCTGGATGAGCACGGGTGCCTTGGAGAAACATCTTTTTAACTGTCCAAATGCCTCTATTGCCTTGGGAGTCCAGTTATCTAGGTCAGCCCCTTTTCTGGTCAGGTCAGTAAGGGGTTTAGCAATTATGGAAAATCCCTTAATACATTTTCTATAATAGTTGGCAAATCCCAAGAATCTTTGCAAGGCCTTAAGGTTAGTGGGACGTTCCCATTTCTCAATGGCTGCCACTTTGACAGGATCCATACTAAAAGAGTTGGGAGAAATTATGTACCCCAGAAAAGAGACCTTCTGGATTCTGAATTGGCATTTGGACAGTTTGGCAAACAAGTTATTATTTCTAAGTAAATGCATAACAGTGCGAACATGGTTTACGTGGGAAGACCAATCCAGCGAAAAAATAAGGATATCATCCAAATACACCACCAAGAATTTCCCCAGATGTTCCCTGAATATGTAATTCACAAAATGCTGGAATACTGCAGGGGCATTACTTAGACCAAATGGCATCACCCGATACTCGAAATGTCCCTCAGGGGTATTGAAGGCGGTCTTCCACTCATCCCCCTCCCTTATTCTGATCAGATTGTAGGCCCCACGAAGATCTATCTTGGAGAACCATTGAGCACCCACAATCTGATTAAAGAGATCTGGAATAAGAGGAAGGGGGTGCTGGTTTTTGATAGTGATCTTATTTAGTTCTCGGTAATCAATACACGGTCTAAGACCACCATCCTTTTTACCAACAAAAAAGAACCCTGCACCCATGGGAGAGCTGGAGGGACGAATGTGACCCTTGCGAAGGCTTTCCTGAATGTACTCTCGCATAGCCTCCCTCTCAGGCCTAGACAAATTAAAAATTTCTACCTTTAGGGTATTTAGTATCAGGGATCAAATCAATGGAGCAATCATATGGCCTATGAGGTGGCAACACATCAACAGCCTTCTCGTCAAATACATCTGAGAAATCGGAAATAAACTCCGGGATCTTCCCCTCCTTGGGGAAGACATCTGCGGCATTCAGCGAAATACAATGAGGAGAGCACTCAGATCCCCATTTTACCAATTCACGAGTGGACCAATCAAAAACAGGATTATGTTTACTCAACCAAGGTAAACCCAGAACAACATCAGTAGATAAATTGTCCATGATTAAAAAGTCAAGCATTTCTTGGTGAATTGACCCAACCTGCACCTCCATAGTCGGAGTGATATAGCAGATTCTACCCCTGGCCAAAGGGGTAGAATCCGCACCAGTGATGGTCAGCGGATTATTGAGCAAAAGCGAACATGCCTCTAAACGTGACCAAAAACTGGAGCTAATGAAATTGGCGGAGGCCCCAGAATCCACATGAGCAAAACCCGAGACCAATTTGTGCCCCAAACAAAGTGAGATAGGTACCAATACTTTGTTTTTATGTTCAAGGGATACCTGTGCGCCTGAATGACCCCCTCGATGGTCACTCAGGCGCTGGAGTCTTTCAGCCGGTTGGTCAGGTCTAGCAGGACAGGACCTCACACGATGACAGAGTTTACCACAGTATAGGCAGAGGTTGTGTTGCAAGCAGAAGGCTCGTCGGGTCTTGGCATCTGAGGCTCCAAGCTGCATGGGTTCTTCTTGTGACAGAGGAACAGAAGGAGGAGGCTGAGAAACACAGTCAATAACAGGAAGAGAACTAGAAGACTCAGAAGTTCCTTTCTCCCTATGTCTGTCTCTGAGTCGCCTGTCAACTTTAATCGCCAAAGTCATTGTTTCTTCTAAGGTGTCAGGGGGAGGGTATACCACTAATAGGTCTTTAAGCTGGTCCGACAACCCCATCCGGAACTGGCACCGTAGTGCGGGGTCATTCCAGCCAGATGACACACACCACTGTCTGAATTCCGCACAGTACTCCTCCACAGGTCTCCTTCCCTGTTTCATGGAAGTCAGTTGGCGTTCTGCTTCCGCTGCTAGGTCTGGATCGTCATACAGGTGTCCTAGGGCAGCAAAAAATTAATCCACGGAGGTCAACTCCATGGATCCAGGGGGTAATGAAAAAGCCCACTCCTGAGGAGCACCCTGCAAGAGGGACATAATAATGCCCACCCTTTGGTCCTCATCTCCAGAGGAGCGGGGGCACAAGCGAAAAAACAACTTGCACCCCTCTCTAAATGTTCGGAAACGCTTCCTGTCTCCCTTATACTTTTCAGGGAACTGCACAGGAGGTTCCGGAGGTAGAGGGGTGGTCATGGTCACCTGTCGGGGTGCAGTCTCTTGTTCCTGGACGCGCTCAGCAAGGTTCTGAACCAGCGTGTTCAGACCTTGCATCTGGTCTTCATGGCGTCCATAATGCTAGGTTACCCCAACAAATTTTTGGGCTGACTATTCTGTTATGGTCAGTATGGCAAAGGCAGTCTGACAAGACACGGACAGTGAGCCCTGAGCTGACCCCACCCACTGACCCTGCCTAATTGCCACGGACGGCCCTAAATGGCCCGGACAACCACGGAGTCGGTCCCTACACTGAATAGGTGCGACACACAAAGCATGGACAGACGAACAAAACACAATAAGAGGTGTCAGACAAACCAGGTCAGCAACAGTCGAGCGGCGAAGTACAAAAACAGCAAACAGGAGAATAGTCGAGGTCAGATGCAGAAGGCCCAGAATACAGAGATCAGAGTAACTAAACAGGGAGCTGAGCAGGCGAGTGAACTCTAATAGTCAGCAGGGAAGGGAGAAACTTGCTGCTTTTTATCTTGGATCAGAGACTGGGTCCAGCAGATGATTGGACCAGCCCTGATCCCAGCAGCAAGTTCAGCTGAGAAGATCAAGCAGAGCAGTAACCCCTGCACTGCCAGGAGTCTGCCAGGAAAAGCGGGTGTGGCTGGCAAATACAACACAATACAGAGTAAAAAAAAAAACACAGACAAACTCAGCGCTTCCTCGACCGCCCGGCACGGACCGAGGAGCGCAAAGTCATATTCCTAACAGGTATACATTATTATGTTCCCATACCAAGGGGCAAGGGGGCCTGAAGGTAATTTTCACATGAATTCTATTTTAAAGTGGACCTTTCAATGTATAAAAAAAGTTTTACATGTCACAGAGCCATTGAATCAATGCAGTTTGCAAGCTGCAGACAAAATACAGACAAAAACAAGAAAGTGCAACAGCAACCTGCAAGTACCAGGACTTACTGCACATAATACCTCCAGTGTAAACACGTTAAAAACCATTTAATCAAAAAGAATGTGCCATCTCACAACGCCAAGGTGCCCTCAGAAAGATGGTCCTATTCTAGCAATTGCCACTCTTGGGCTTACATTAAGCCTAAAAAGTGGGCATGAAGGATCCAATTAATCTTTGTTTAAAACACCCACAGGAGATGGGTCGAATGCAAGCCAACAGGAGGTAACCACACACCCCACACAAAATGCAGAAATTATCCAGCACTCCAACACCTCAGTTCACACTATGCAGTTTGCATACTGACATACTGAAACAACAGCCATTTATCTTCCTCATGCCTGGTGTTATGAACTAGGCCTGAAGAAGTGCGTTTGTGTGAGACTGCTATTATCTTAGTGGAAGGCTACTGGGGAATTGACTCTTGCTGTATATCAGTTTGCATTTGTGTATATAAACAATCTTACAGTTATCTCATGGTAATTGCCGCTAATTCTAGTACTTATACTTCTGCCTATAATTATTATTATTATTATTAATAAAGTTTGGAATTATATTATAGTGTAAAGTACTGAATGTTAGTTTGAACAATCCTTTTTTCTGTTTGTATGGGAATGTATGAAAGTTTCAGTATTTTATGTGTTCAGTACTAAACTATAGAAACCACTCAAACAAAAGCAATGTTTACTGGATGCTTACTGGGTTTAGCAATAAATCCTTCAAGTCTCTTGAACTAAGACAAGTAGGAAAAATATTCTTTTGCTTCTGTTTTTTCATGTAGGCATAAAGATCTCCAGAGGGCATTAACTGCAGACAATGCTGTATGTTACTGTCGCTCAGATCTCCATCTTGATTGGCCAGATGCCTCTCACAATGGTATAATGTAGATTTACAACCTCAATGTGCTGCATTCTAGCAGACTGTGCTGTCTTAAGCATTTTAGATAAATATTTCCCCATACACTCCGAGTTAGGTTAACTATTGGCAACACAGATAACAGCTTTAAGCTTACAGTTACATTTTCTATCCAAAATGCCTAAATGGTCAGTTACAAAGCTAAATTGGCCTCTTGAGAGAGGGAAAACACTGGACTTATTTATCAACCCACATGTCACTTTAAGAGCTTTTGGCACTTTACCAGACTCTATGAATTTGTCTTTCACTTCAGACACAGAGACATCTAGTAGAGCAAATGTACTGCACATTTGTTTCTTACATATTATAATAAATTTACCTTGTATTTGTGGCCCTACTTGCATTTTGTATCTTTAATATATACATATACTGTAAATCAAGAACTAAGACCTTACATGTGTAGAATTTATTTACATTACATTTACATGGTACCTCAAGATGGGTTCTCTTGTTCAGGTGTTTAATTGCAGTTATTAAGCAAAAAGCCAGGAACAGATCATAAATGGAAGACATGTAAAAATACTGACACTTTTCTTCCTGGCTTTGTATTCAGTAATTTCTCTAAAACACCCTAATGTGTGAACACAACCTTATAGCCTTCTGCTCCTTAGCATCTAAATTCACCCTTCCCTCCTGAGTTGTGGATGGTGGGTCTAAGTCTAAGAATTGGCATCACGGTTAGCTCAACTACTGGCCGAGTACCACAGTCACATCTCTCTTCCCTCACCAGGTCTTGTAAATGTGTAGGGCGTACCATCAGCCGTTCTATTCCCAGGCAGCAGCCAGGGCTTATGCACTGGAGACGGCTGGCCCACCCCCCAGTGGGAGGCAACCCCCTCCCCTCTAGAATCAAAGGAGGGGCCCTGGCCAGTGCACGGAAATAGAATAGCTCTGTATGCAGGAACCGGGCCGCGGTTTACAAAGCTACATTCGCTATAAGCGTGTATAAATATGCATAAGTTGGAGGTGATATATGAGCCGGCGGGCAGGATGGTGCGCTGGGGGACCGAGAAATGTCCCCAGTGTACCAAATGGGCTAATGTGCACATTTGCATTTGATCAAAATACTTAAAAATAGCGTCACAGAGGAAAGAATAAGGACTACACCTAAATCAGCTACAGGTATCTATCAATGGGTTTGTATGTACCAACCTGCTGATTGTTTCCCTTTGATAGGAGGGATATTCTGCTTGATTTCCAGGGGTTTTGCAGCATGTTTAAACTCACAATAAGGCTAAGTTCACACAATGCTCATTTTATGACAAGAACGGCTGTGGTTTTCAATTAAAGCAATGGCCATCCCTTTTACAGTGAAAGGCAATCAACATCCGTTGTTCACACAATGTATTGAACAATGGCCGTTGTTTGATACTGCTGCCGAAATAACGAGCAAGTCAATTATTTCCTGCTGTTGTGTATTGATTTAAACGCAATTTTCACAGCATACAGTATATAACAGCTGTTTTTTTGAGTGCCAAATGACGTCTGTTGTTTCCACGTTGTGAAGACATAGCCTAATAGTACATACAGTATCATGTACAGGGTCTATTTTTGTCTAATGTATAAGACATTGAATAATACTAGAGATGAGCGAGTAGTAAAATACCCAAAAGCTTAAAATTTTATTCAGATACTCCATAAGACTTGGATAACACACAGTAAGACACCTGCCGATCTGTGACCCAGCCGTGTCACAGAATGGCCGATGTCAGTGGAGTTCATCCCAGCCGGTACTGCAGTAGCGCCCCAATGAACTTTATTTCTGTTGAATTGGGATTCGGGCGCACTTCGGTGCACCCGCATCCCAATTCACCATAGCACACAACGGAAAATGTGGCCGAAGCAGCACTTTCCATTGTGTGAACTGACAGGTCTGTGCAGCCACTTTTCAATGAATAGCTGCCGCAAAAAAACTTGCGTCAGTTTTTCCTGTGGCTGCTAGGAATCCCGGGCGGAGTGTATAGTATCTATATACACTCTGGCCGGGATTCCTCTGACTTCAATGCAACGTATCTTTTCTATTAATCACGACTGGTGTTGCAATTTTCAACAACGGCCATGATTAATAGAAAATATACAGTGTGTGAACATAGCCTAATGCTCGAAAATTCAATCGTATAATGAATCCCATTGAAGTCAATGGGAGATGCATGCTCATTTCTTGGAAACCTAAATTCGACTACTTTTAGGTCATCAAGTCAACAATGACACCTCAGAAAATGATGCAAACACCTTTGGAATGCAACTGGGACAGCAGGGAAAGCATGCCTGGGTGATTTTATTACGCCCAAATCACAGTGTTACGCCACTATCACATGCTCTAAACAATACACACCAAATAAAACATAACCTCTATTTAAAGTGAAAAAAAATTGTGGAAAAAGAAACCATCTTTCCTCTACCTTAGCATGAACAGAAAGCCAAATTGTAAGAATTTTTTTTCTGCACCCCTTTAAACCACATTGTCCATGACACCACCACAGATAGCATAGGCAAGGGGGAAATCAAATAGCTCCCACCGCTAATTTTCATTCTACGTGTGTGTTTGTGTGATGTGGTCAGACATGTCCTACACATAAAGGGGTGTGGATCTCATGGAAACTATGTAAAAATTTGAATTTGAGGCCCTTGAGGTGAGCCCACAATAACTAATTGAGTTTGAGGCCCTTAAGGTTAGCCTATCAAAAATTAGTTAAAGGGCCTTACAGGCCCTTGAGTGAGGTGTGCCCTCCAAAAATTGTGCTTGAGGCCTTTGAGGTAAACCCTCCATAAATTGAGTTTTGTGTTTACGCAGTTAATCCTATAGTAAAACTGACATGTTATATTTGTTCCTCCCATCCTTATAATGCTTTCAACCTTTGGTCTACAGGACTTTGTGAAGTGTAATTTTTTGCTTCATGATGTTTACTTTCTATCGGTACTTTGCTTTCATCAATGTGACTTTTTGATTACAGTGACGTGACGTTTTTATTACAATTTTTCTGGATTTGATGTGACAAAAAAATATGCAATTTTGCACTTTGACGGGTTTTTGCACTTACGCCATTTACCATGCGAGATCAGGAATGTGATAATTTTGGCAATTCCGCACACGGCGATACCAAATATGTTTATTTGTTTATTCATTTTTATTTATAAAATGGGAAAAGGGGGATTATTCAAACTTTTATTAGGAGAAAGGGCTTTTAATTAATAAAAACACTTTTTTTTTTAAACCCATACATTAATTAGAAGTCGTAATACATAAAAGTTCCAATACAACTACACTGATGACTTATAAGGATCAGTGTATTATACTTAATGCAGCATTGATCAGTTAGATCAGTGCTGTATTGCCCAGGCCTGCTGCAGCCCAGATCTAAGGATTACCAAGCTGTGATCAGGCCTGGCCAGGTAAGATGAAAGAATCTCCCTTCCGCAATCCTCCCCACTAGATACCAGGGATGGCAATTTAGAGCCATGCCGTTTTGACAGCTGCATTCAAAGGGCTAATTAGCGGGCACGATGATCGGACTTAGCCCGCTAATAGCTGCAGTCCCTGGCTGCAGATAGCAGCTGGGATTACGGTGGTTCAGAGCAAGGTCACAACTCAACCCCTCTCTGAACCCCTGTACCCGTAACATTTATTTTTTGATGCTGGAAGAGTGCCAAAAGGGACTGATGGGGTAAGGGGCTAAAGTTGGTCAGATAAGAAAAAAGTACCTTTGTCAGAGTCTGGAGGGAAAATCATCATGAATTTCCTCTCATTGATTTCACTGCAAACTCACAACAACTTTCAATAACAGCATATTGTCTATCTTCCATTAGGTTCAATGTGTAATGTTTAAAATATATTGTGGTTTTAACCACTTTTTAGAGCAGTTTTATAAGCTGAAAATGAAATCAATAGGGAATTAGCAAGACTGCATAAAAGCCACATGAAAAACCACATCACAATCAGCAGTAAATTCTTCAGAGCAAATGCCACATCGATTACCCTTTCAGGACTGGTCTAGATAGTACCTTGAGGACCAGAGCCATTTTAAAAAAATCTGAGCAGTCTCATTTTAAGTATATACCTCTGTGATGCTATACGTTTCCCTAGCAATTCGGAGATTGTTTTCTTGTGACATTGTACATTGTACTTTGTACTTTAGCTTAGTGGTAAAAATTTGGCCGATATCCGTACAATTTTTGTGTGAAAAGTAACAAAATAGCGGTTTTCTGATTTTTTATTTTCTGCGGTGACCATGTTGGTTTAGTTATGTGATAATTTTATTGCCAGTGTCATTACGCACGTGGCAATACTGAATATGTGTCCTTTTTATTTATTTATTTTACATTTATTAATGCATTGGGGACTATCAGGATTTTATGCGTTGTATACTTTTTTTCATTTTATTTGTGTGTGTGTTTTGTTTACTGTTGTACTTTATTTTACTGTCCCACCATGGAGACATCACTATCTGATTGCCTGATTACAGGCACATTACATTGCATTGCAGATCTGCAATAGAATTTGCCTGGAATAGGCAAAGCTGACCAGGCTCAGCCTTAGGGTTGATCAGCCACAGTAGTTATGACACAGGAGGCTTCATGGAAGCCTCCTGGTGTCATAGAAACCATTGGGGCTGTGCAATTACTTCTGCACAGCCCCGATGGGAAAAGAGGGAAGATTCTCCCTCTGTTCTACACTATAGGTGCTGCAATCGGTCTGATCGCAGCACCTATAAGGTTAACTGCCACGATCCGTCGGCGGGTGCCCGGCTATCACTGACAGTCAGGACTGACGGCAGGATGGCACAGACACAGCTCCTGCGCCCATTTCATCCCAGGACGTAACTGAACTGTAATTCAACCACACAAAATGGACGTACAGTTAAATCTTTAATCCCGAAAGGGTTAAGGTTTTTTTTTTTCCAGAGCAGTTTTGCCCATGTGAACATTCCCTTAGGGTTGTTTCTCCCCCACATGCAGCCTTAAAATGCTAGCTTACTAGCGTTCAAATATATATAATATTTGGGCAGTAGCTTGCTACTTGGAAATTCAGTACTGGAAAGTTCATTTAGTTGCATACTTTCCTAACACATGGTTTTGTTGCCCTCTTCAACAGATATGATTTCCATGATATACTTGGATCTGAAGTCATTCAATACTAATGAAATGTTGCATTGATTTTACTCTTAGAAATATCATAGGGTCAAAAACTTTGTGGTAGGAATCACGCTTCTCAAATTTCATTTAATTTACCAATCACTTGGGCATCATGTAAAGTGCTTTTGTCAGAATGAGGTAATTCTTTTATCCTAGATATACACAATTACACAGCAATTAAGTGAAGTACATTGTCTTTCTTTGTGTCTAGGAGCGAGATATTAATTTTAAAAGGATTGACGTCAAGCTTTATATCTATAGATCTTTCTTTTCTTTAATGGTAGTTTGTTGCAGTTTCAATACTGTTGTATTGTAAGTCCATAGAAAACCTAATATTTTCAAGTAGATATTTTTTCTGTGGATTTTTTGCTTTTGCTAAAGTTCATTACATTATTCCATTTTATATCTCCTGATGACAATAATTTTTAAATATAAAAGTGTCCTGCATGGTATGTTTGGATCTGCACAAACAATTTCAGTGAAACCTTGGATTACAAGTATCTTGGTTTGAGAGTATTATTCAAGACAAGCTAGAAAAAAATGTAATTCTGTAAACGAGCAAGATTTCTTAATACAAGCCCCCTTGTGTCCCCATCCTCATACCATACTGGGTAGACCCCCCTCACATTTTGACCCACTGCTACCTGATCATTTCTGCTGGTGTTTGGACACTTTCTGGCTCTCCTTCAGCACTTGTCTTCGTCAACACTTCTTCCCTTTGACCACTGTGTTAACCCCTTTATCGATAGCTGCTCCAGGCAGCTGGTACTGCACCAGCAGGTTTACAGCCACCTGGACAGTTGTGTGTGAAGAGAGAGTTAACTGATGAAAGCGACTCTGTATCCACCAACCCACCCCACCAGCTAGTACCATCCATTTGATGAGAGTAAATCCTTACCGGTCATGTCTTTTAAAATGCGCCTGGTGTCTTGGTTAGAGCAAAAAATAATCTTTAAGGCTGGGTTCACACGCTGTAACTGTGCGGCTGTATTTTTTATGCGGCTGTAAATGTGCGGGTGAAACTCCGGCCGTGGGAAAAAGTAGACATGCGGCTCAAAACATACGGTCATTTACTTGGAAATCTGGTTCAACTAAAAATAACAAATAAAATGTTAAGAAAGTGATGCAAACACCTCTGGATGCATCTGGGAAAGCAGGGAAACAGTTTACATGAATCGCTATTACCGGGGTTTGCGATCCTCTGCACTATAGCCGATGTCTCTCATGGTTAATATATTGAATTAATAAAACACATTTTCTGTCTAATAAAGTCCCTTTTATTGTTCAATAATTAAATGTAAACGATTCCATCATTTTGCAATTAAATATACTGTTAAAATAAATATATATATAAATAAATGTATATTTATATATATATTTATTTTTTGACAGTATATTGAATTGCACAATGATGGATTCGTTAGAATTAAATTATTGAACAAAGAAACTGTATTTATTTCAACGAAAATGTGTTTTATTAATTAAATATTAATTAGTACAGGAAGCTCTATAAGCCGTTAATTCATATGCCGGCAATAGAGCATTCTGTACTAATCATCACTTTACTTTAATGAAAACATCAAATGTTTCTTCTAATTATGTTGTGACAATAGCATTATTAGAAGAAACATTTAGAATTATATGTGCGCTCAGCTGATTGGCTGTTCGGCTGAGCGCACATATAATGAGCCGGTCCGCAGCACAGTGACTTCATTGTGCTGCGGACCAGCGAAGAGGACACATCGGGACATCGGATGGTGAGTATAGAGCTCTCCCCACCCCCTCCCCGGCACTGCACCCCTCCCAGCAAGGAAGGGGGGTCACTTAACCCCTTCCTTGCTGGGATGGGTGCAGTCTGACATCAGTCTGGCCCCCAAGGGGTTAAGGGGGATGCTATACATCCTCCCTTAACCCCTTGGGGGTCAGACTGTAAGCAGCGATCTGTAAAGATGCTGCATACTGTAAGGAGCACAACACCGCTCACAATGATGGGTGTTGTGCTCCTGTTTGTGTGTTTTTTGTGTGTTTCTCCCTTTTTGTTTTTCAGATATCGGTATCCTGGGGATTACGTCGGATTCCATGGACTACGTCGATGACCAGCGGTTGTTCTTTGAATTTTTTTAATAAAATGGTCAATGAGGGGTGTGGGGGTGTTTTTATTTGAATAAAAAATATTTTAAACTTGTGTCTTGTCTTTATTTCTTTACTTTATAGACTTAGTAGTGGAAGCCGTCTAATAGACGGAATCCATTACTAAGTTGGGGCCTAGTGTTAGCCGGTATAAAATGGCTAACACTAACCCCCTATTATTACCCCAGTACCCAATGCCACCAGGGGTACTGGGAAGAGCCGGGTGCCAGTGGTCCCGGAGCGTCAATATTGGCGCTCCTGGACCGGGCGGCAGCAGGCTGGTAAGATTTAGGCTGGGGAGGGCCTAAACCAATGGCTCTTCCCACCCTGGTGTTACCAGGCTGCTGTCGTTTGGTTTTTAACCCGGCTGGTTATAAAAATAGGGGGGACCCTATGCGTTTTTTTTAAATTATTTATTTATTTAAAAAAAAAAAGCATAGGGTCCCCCCTATTTTTATAACCAGCCGGGTTAAAAACCAAACGACAGCAGCCTGGTAACACCAGGGTGGGAAGAGCCATTGTTTTAGGCCCTCCCCAGCCTAAATCTTACCAGCCTGCTGCCGCCCGGTCCAGGAGCGCCAATATTGACGCTCCGGGACCACTGGCACCCGGCTCTTCCCAGTACCCCTGGTGGCATTGGGTACTGGGGTAATAATAGGGGGTTAGTGTTAGCCATTTTATTCCGGCTAACACTAGGCCCCAACTTAGTAATGGATTCCGTCTATTAGACGGCTTCCACTACTAAGTCTATAAAGTAAAGAAATAAAGACAAGACACAAGTTTAAAATATTTTTTTATTCAAATAAAAACACCCCCACACCCCTCATTGACCATTTTATTAAAAAAATTCAAAGAACAACCGCTGGTCATCGACGTAGTCCATGGAATCCGACGTAATCCCCAGGATACTGATATCTGAAAAACAAAAAGGGAGAAACACACAAAAAACACACAAACAGGAGCACAACACCCATCATTGTGAGCGGTGTTGTGCTCCTTACAGTATGCAGCATCTTTACAGATCGCTGCTTACAGTCTGACCCCCAAGGGGTTAAGGGAGGATGTATTGCATCCCCCTTAACCCCCTCGGGGCCAGACTGATGTCAGACTGCACCCATCCCAGCAAGGAAGGGGTTAACGGACCCCCCCTTCCTTGCTGGGAGGGGTGCAGTGCCGGGGAGGGGGTGGGGAGAGCTCTATACTCACCATCCGATGTCCCGATGTTGTCTCTTCGCTGGTCCGCAGCACAATGAAGTCACTGTGCTGCGGACCGGCTCATTATATGTGCGCTCAGCCGAACAGCCAATCAGCTGAGCGCACATATAATTCTAAATGTTTATTCTAATAATGCTATTATCATAACATAATTAGAAGAAACATTTGATGTTTTAATTAAAGTAAAGTGATGATTAGTACAGAATGCTCTATTGCCGGGAATATGAATTAACGGCTTATAGAGCTTCCTGTACTAATTAATATTTAATGAATAAAACACATTTTCGTGGAAATAAATTCTGTTTCGTTGGTCAATAATTTAATTCTAACGAATCCATCATTGTGCAATTCAATATACTGTCAAAAAATAAATATATAGATAAATATACATTTATTTATATATCTATTTTTTTTAACAGTATATTTAATTGCAAAATGATGGATTCGTTAGAAATAAATTATTGACCAACGAAAGTGTCTTGATTACAAAGAAAATGTGTTTTAGTAATTTAATATATTAACTATTAGAGGCATCGGCATTCGGCATCATTGCCGGCTATTTTTGAAGTACTCCGTACGGACCGCCTGTCAATCCTCGGCCGCATGTTCAGCCGCAATCAATGGTCTTGTTCATTTTTTACGGGTCCGTTTACGATAGGGCCGTAGATTCAGACATAGTGTGCACTGTGCAGCCGCATATCCTATACTTCCAAGCATACACACGAACCACCAAAAATACCGCCGCACAATTACAGCCGCAAATACAGCCGCACTGTTACAACGTGTGAACCGAGTCTTAATCTGTAGCAGGCAAGTCAAACTGGTGTGGCCTAGATTGTCTTTGTCTCTGGTCTGTAATGCCACTCCTTTCTTCCTCCACACCATCCTCATCATTAGGAATACCCCCAGGCAGGATTTCTATTCATCGCTCATCTAAACTGCACCTGTGTTGCTAAAGCACAAGGGCAGTTAAGACAAATGTTTCATAAGAGAAATCCTGCCTGGGGGCGTTCCTAATAATGAGGAGGGTGGGGAGGAAGGAAGGAGAGGCGTCACAGACCAGAGGCAAAGACTCTCTAGGCCACACCAGTTTGACTCACCTGCTACAGATTAAGGCCATGTTAACACAACGTAAGTTTCGCGGTAATCACGGGCGTTGTTGCAATGGACGTGATTAGTACGAAACTTACGTTGTGCTGCAGGCTGAGGGAATCCTGACTGGAGTGTATACACATAGTATACACTCCGTCCGGGATCCTTAGCGGCACCGCGAGAAACTGACATATCAGTTTTCTGCGGCTGCTATTCAATGAATATCTGCCGCAGAAAACCCTGTCAGTGAAGACTATGGAGCGTGCGGCTGGAGAGTTCTGATGCAGGCGCACACGGATGCGCCCGCATCAGAACCCAGCGGTGCTAAAGATCATCTACAGTACCAGCTGAGATGATCTTTTCTAAAACCGATCGGGTAAGGGAACGGCCGGTTTCATATAGCATCTGAACATAGCCTAAAAGATTAACTTTTTCTCTACCCAAGGCAACAAGCATATTTTAAAAAACACAACTAGTAAGGTTTTAGGAGGCATTCACACGTGTGCAGTTTTGTGGACGTTACAGAGGGGAACACAAGTAATAGATTCATACCCTGCCCGCCATGAAGTGTCAATATCAAGCCAGCAGGAAAACTCTTTGAATCGCTGGGGCACTGTAATGAAAGAAATGTAACGGCAAATTCCACTAAAGAGAAATATGACACCTAAACAAATTGATCAGCGTAAGTTTATTAGTTTCAGGGTGAAATGCAAATGGAAAAGTCAGATACTCAGCTTTTTTTGCAAAAGAATATCCAGAACCTTTACACAAATTGAACCCCTCTATCTAGGGATAGTTTAAAGGGGTACTCTATTTAAATATTTTTTACCCTGTTGAATTCCTACCCACAATCAAAGCTTCTTTGTAATAGGTTTCAATTACATGAATTGGGCCATTTGTTGGCAGCACATCCTGACTTACACCCTGAAGCTGCCGAAAATCCTTACTTAATGGTCCACATGGTCTTGGCTCCTCTGTCCTCCCCCTCTCTTCAGAGACCAAAATCACATGATCAGGCTCTTTTGTTGCCAGGCAAGCTGTAACACCTCATCTCTAACCCCGCCCACCACTGACATCACACCAACCAGTGAGCACCTGGCTAAGGGGCAGGTAAACAACAAAACAGTCACAGCCTTCAGAGCAGTAAAGGGTAAGGGAAACAGTTGTTTCATCTCTCTTTTTTTTTTCTACTCTATCTGTGTAGATGGATATGTGGCCCAGGGTAAGCTTGACTGTCACTGTCAATGGTTGATTATTTACTCTATCTGGTAGTTACAGAAACACTGATGTTTCTTTCTGCTGGAGTTGACTGTATATATCTGAATAAATTCTGTTAAACTGCACTACAATGGAATCTTCTTAACTTTAAGAGGTGCGCAATAAAGAGGATACACTTAAGGGACCTTAAGGGACCATAGACATTTCTCTTACATAAGGTCGTAAAAATATGATGATAGGCTGATCAAATTAACAGTGATTTAAAGGCTGTGGCTGTAAAATTCTTCATCTTTACAACTCGCTGTCTTGACTGTTGTTTGTATGTAATGTTGTCTGCTATCTGCTTATGTAAGGAGAACATTTCCAATGTAATGTTCACAAGCAAAGAGTTCTCTAAAATTACCCCCTTAATGGTACTGTTATATTTTACACTCTAAATTACTGTTAGGCTATGTTCACACAATGTCAAAAATAAAGAAAAGTCGGATGATTTTGATATTTAAAAACCATCTGTTATTGCAGCGATTTAACTGACTGCAATGGACGTCACTGGAGGCTCCGTCACTGTGT